>NC_083329.1:62260218-62943027 GCF_963455315.2 Globicephala melas | reverse complement strand
TGTGTGTTAAAATCTTTTGCCCACTTAACAAAAAAAAGTTTGTTTTTTTCCCTTATTGAATTGTAGGAGTTCTTCATACATTTTGGTTATGCCTTTTATCAGATATGTGTTTCGCAAATGTTTTCTCCCAGTCTGTGGCTTGTCTTATTATTTCTTTTTACCAGAGTCTTGGGACGAACAGAAATTTTTAATAAAATCCTATTTATCAATTTTTAAAAATTGTGTGTTTGTTGTGACCTATCTAAGAAATCTTCGCCTAACTGAAATCACAAACATTTTTGTCCTATGTTTTCTTTTAGAAATTTTATACTTTTAGGTTTATATTTAGATCTATGGTTGCATTTCATGTAAATTTTTGTTTACAGTGTGAGTTATGGGTCAGACCTTATCTTTTTTTTGCATATGTATGTCCAGTTTTTCAAGAATCATTTATTGAAAAGGCTGTCCTTTCTCCATTGAATAACCTTGGCCCTTTGTCACATATCAGTTGACCACGTGTGTTGGTCTATTTCTGGTCTGTATTCTGTTCTTTTGATCTGTATGCTTATCCTTTCACTAATCCTACACTGTCTTGATTACTGTAGCTATGTAGTAAACTTGAAATCAGGTATTGTCAGACTTCCAACTTTGTTTCTTTTTGTTTTGGCTATTTTAGGTCCTTCCCCTTTTCCATATAAATTTTAGATTCATCTTGTCAAGTTCTACAGAAAAAATAAATCCTGCTAAGATTTTTATTAGGATTGTGTTAAATCTATGGATCAATTTGAGGAGAATTCACATCTTAACAATACTGGGTCTTCTGCTGTATGGACACAGTATATCTCTTTATTAAATCTTCTTTGTGCCTGACTGTTACAAATGTCAATTTTGACCTTTGACTTGTGGAGTCTTTGAAAGCCTTCTGTGAAACCAAATGGCTTATAGATACCAAGGAGTAAGCAGTGCAGGTGCATGAGGTTCTGGAAACCCCAGAAGACCCATTTAAATTCTCGAGAGGCACAGAGGCACTGAGGATCAAAAAGGGACAAATCCCTTGGGAAGAATTAGAAAATTCATATCAACTGAGAGGAAAAATATTTTGAAAGGCAACAAAAGATGACCCCAGGGCTTCCCTGGTGGCGCAGTGGTTGAGAGTCCGCCTGCCGATGCAGGGGTCGCGGGTTCGTGCCCCGGTCCGGGAAGATCCCACATGCTGCGGAGCGGCTGCGCCCGTGAGCCATGGCCGCTGAGCCTGCGCGTCCGGAGCCTGTTGCTCCGGCCACAGGAGCAACAGTGAGAGGCCTGCGTACCGGAAAAAAAAAAAAAAAAAAAAAGATGACCCCAGTTTAACATTTAAGAGCATAAGCAGATACATGTTTGTTGGGTGGCTTGGGTTGTTGGGGAGTTTGTTGTGTCAGGTCTGGAGTGGGTTTGGGGATTGGAGGGTAGACATATTCTCAAGTCTTCTTTTCCTCTGCCTGTATCCTCCCTGGAATTGATCAAGACCTTTCCTTTAGTTGTTAATCAAGGACCATGCTAGGCCAGCTCTGACCTGGGTGCCAGGCAGGGCACAGTGAAGGGTGATGAGTCTCCTTGCCCCAGGAGCATAGGCTGAGCAGCATTTCCTGTACTGGAAAAGATATCTGTCATTTTTCTTTTTTTTTTTGAGAATTTTATTTTGTTTTATCTGTTCCCTGGTGGCGCAGTGGTTAAGACTTCATGCTCCCAATGCAGGGGGCCCGGGTTCGATCCCTGGTCAGGGAAATAGATCCCACATGCATGCCGCAACCAAGAGTTTGCATGCCACAACTAAGGAGGCTGTGAGCCGCAACTAAGCAGCCTGTCTGCTGCAACTAAAGACCCAGTGCAACCAAATTAAAAAAAAAAAAAGTTTGAAAACAAAATTTTTGGCCACGCAGCATGCAGGATCTGAGTTCACTGACCAGCGGTGAAACCTGCACCCCCTGCATTTGAAGCGCAGAGTCTTAACCACTGGACCACCAGGGAAGTCCCGTCTGTCATTTTTCTACTCATATCTCCTGCAGGGCAGAGGCAAGGAGCCGGCCCCTAGTCCCTACTAATCGAGCATAACTGAAAGGTGCTAATTCCAGCCAGACTTAAGCCAGGTCAGGCACAACCCAGCTTTACTGCCACTTTCACCTAAGACCAAGTAAAAGGATCAGACTGAAGAGAACCAGGGCACTCAAGGCATGTCCCCACCTTGTTTTTGGGTGTGTGAGGCCTGTCCCATCTGATTGGGCTGTACACAGAAACAGAAAGCTAATTAGGGTGGAAGCTTAGCAGGATGAGGTAGGTATGTTTGTCCCTAGAATTTGTTTCATGATTGTTTTTTCATTCCTGTTCTCCAGATTTTGATTCCTACTGGAATACAGGTTGAAAAAAAATTACCAGCAAGGAGAAGTTTTGATGTTTGGTTTTTGGTTTTTTTTTGCGGTACGCGGGCCTCTCACTGTTGTGGCCTCTCCCGTTGCGGAGCACAGGCTCCGGACGCACAGGCTCAGTGGCCATAGATCACGGGCCCAGCCGCTCCGCGGCATGTGGGATCTTCCCAGACCGGGGCACGAACCCGTGTCCCCTGCATCGGCAGGCAGACTCTTAACCACCGCGCCACCAGGGAAGCCCGTTTGCTTTATTTTGTATGTTTGTTTTTTTATTTGTCACAGCCTTCGCCAGAATCTGTTTCTCTTAAACTTTCCGTCATCTGACTCTCCACAATGCTAAGAAAAGAGAATAAAGAAATGGTGTGCCCTTTCAATGGTAATTGTGTGTCACATAAAATGGTCCATCTCTGGAGAGCAATAGCATTTGGTGATGGTGCTTTTCAGAAATCCCAGGGCTGTGTTTTGTCCTTAAAACTGAGCTTAATTGTCTAGCCCTGCAGTTGCCCATAGTTACATTAACTGGTTGAAAGCCCTGGTAATAAAAAGAACTTTTTTTTTAGTATTCTGTTATAACTGAATCAAAGCGCTGTAGAGATTAGTGGTTACTTGTGCCTTTATAAAGAAAGTTGAAAACAGTCTTTTTAGAAGGAAGCCTGGTTCTCGAACCCAGGGCACTTCACAGATGGTGCCTTCTGTTTGTGGTCTTACCCTTTCATACCACACAGTGGATTAGGGCATTATTTTAGGGCATTGTTTTCCAAGTGTGGCATGTATAGCACTGGTGGTGGTAACAGAATTTGATTTAGACATTTAAACATTAAACAATTTTTTTAATGAACTAAGGCATACCTTCTGCTTAACAAATGACACCGATTTTCTACTTAAAGTAGGAACATAAAGTTTCCCCAGTAATTATAGTAATACAGTTGATTTGGAGATAAATATTATATATATGGATAGGTCCCAAATCTCAAAGGGGACCCAAATGATTTATCTTTAGGAAACAATGGACACTAGGGTTTCTAAGACACTTAACTTTTCTTTTTTAAAATTAATTAATTTTTAGCTGTGTTGGGTCTTCGTTGCTGCGCGTGGGCTTTCTCTAGCTGTGGCGAGTGGGGGCCACTCTTCATTGCCTTGTGGTGGCTTCTGTTGTTGCAGAGCATGGGCTCTAGGCATGCGGGCTTCAGTAGTTGTGGCACACGGGCTCAGTAGTTGTGGCACACGGGCTTAGTTGCTCCGTGGCATGTGGAATCCTCCCGGACCAGGGATCGACCCTGCGTCCCCTGCATTGGCAGGCGGATTCTTAACCACTGCACCACCAGGGAGGTCCCAACACTAACTTTTCAACTTCACTAAACTGTAGGGAAACCCCTCGTGGGTTTTGTGTTGCAAAAGTTCCCTTGGAGTTCAATTCTGTGTTACACACTCATTTTAAAGTTGACACTTTATCAGTAGCTGAGATTCCATGACATCTGGTTTATTTATACTTAGACTTTTATGTTGTTTTTCCAGTTACACAGGTTGGAGGCATAGAGAATGAGGGGAAAGCAGGAAGGGTGAGAGGTGTTTTTTCCTTCTGACACCTACTAATTCTCGGATTCTTTGCAGATGCCAACTGGGTGTTGTGCAATTAGCTCTGGGTAGTTACTGTCAGATTCCACAGGTTTCAGTGTTCAGTCCCACAAGACTGTCCCCACTTCAGACGCCAGTTGAAAGTATTAGGTCCCCAGGTTACCAGCACTTCTGTCCAACTTGGCTACAAAGTCAAGAGTTCCTACCAGCACCCTCCCCAGGTTCAGTAATTTGCTAGAACAACTTAGAACTCAGGAAAGTGCTTTACTTACTGTTACCAGTTTATTATAAAGGACACAACTCAGGAACAGCCAAATGGAAGAGTTGCATAAGAGGTATAGGAGAGGGGTTCAGAGCTTCATGACCTCTAGAGCACCCACCCAGAAGCTCTCTTAACTCTGTTGTGTAGGAGTTTTTATGGAGGTTTCATTACATAGACATGATTTGTGAAATTATTGGCCATTGGTGATCAATGCAGTCTCCAGCTCTTTACCCACCCCCAGAGGTTGGGGAGGGGGGCTGAAAGTTCCAGGCTTCTAATCAGGGCATGGTCTTTCTGGCAGCCGACCTCCATCCTGAGGCTCTCTAGTGGCCTGCCAATTACCTTTATCACTCAGGAAGTTCCACAGGTTTTAGGAGCTCTGTGCCAGGAACTGGGGACAAAGACCAAATATCTTTCTGTGATACGATAAGGGGGAACAGGTTTCCACACGAAGTCAGACGCAACTCCGTCCTTGCAAAAAGGATGGAAGAGGGAGCCTCAACATTCTAGGACCTTTGACTGCGCCATTAGTAAACTTAATCATGTGGGTCTTAACTCACTTTCTAATGTAATTGTCCTCCAACTGTGGCAGTAAAAAGTCATTAAATTTTAAAATCTTTTGATTAGAGCATTGTTGGTTTTTTAATATCCATCTTTAATAATTTTATCTAGAATGCACACATGTGGTATTCTGGGTCAAAGACAGATTATTCTTTCATCACTTTAAATATGTTATCACACTGCTTTCTGGCCTATATTGTTTCTGGTGAGAAGTCAACTGTTAATCTATTTGGGGCTCCCTTGTATGTGATGGATTTTTTTTTCTCGTTGCTTTCATGATTTTTTGTCTTTGGCTTTCAGTGTTTTCTTTCTGATGTGTCTATGTGTAGGATTATCCTACTTGAAGTTCTTTGAGCTTCTTGGATGTATCGATTATTTCTCAGCAAATTTGGGAAGATTTTACTACTATTCAAATATATATTTTTTGCCCCTTTCTTTTTCTCCTGTCCTTCTAGCATTCCTCCTTACACATAGACTGATGCCTTTAAAGGGGTCTTACATTTCTCTGAGGCTCTGTTCATTTTTCTTCATTTTGTTTTCTGTTTTAGGAATGTTTATGTAATCTCTATTGATCTAACCTCAGGTTCACTGATTCTTCTGCCAGTTCAAATCTACTATTGAGCTCCTCTAATGAATTTAAAATTTTGATTATTGTACTTTTAAAATTAATTAATTTTTGGCTGCGTTGGGTCTTTGTTGCTGCGTGTGGGCTTTCTCTAGTTGTAGCAAGCGGGGGCTACTCTTCGTTGCGGTGCGCGGGCTTATTGCGGTGGCTTCTCTTGCTGCGGAGCATGGGCTCTAGGCGCGTAGGCTTTGGTAGTTGCGGCACGAGGGCTCAGTAGTTGTGGCTCGCGGGCTCTAGAGCGCAGGCTCAGTAGTCGTGGTGCACGAGGTTAGTTGCTTCGCGGCATGTGGTATCTTCCCGGCCCAGGGCTCGAACCCGTGTCCCCTGAATTGGCAGGTGAATTCTTAATCACTGCACCACCAGGGAAGTCCCCTAGCTCATTATTCTTAAGAGGAGCTGTCTTTAGGAGTGCCTTTAGGCCTGAACTTTCCTACACACTTTTCAAATAAGGTCCATTCCTTTGGGAAGTGCTTTGAAACTTTCTTATGGACTGCCTCTCCCCCCTGGACAAAATGACCCACTGCTCTGGGCGCTGGGCACAAGGAGAAGAGCAGCTTGCTTTCCCAGGGTGGAACCTATGCCCTGTGAGTGAGCTGGCGTGAAGGTGATTGGAGTCCCAGAATTCTTGGGCTGCTGTTCCTGGGATAGAGTCAGGACTGGGTGGGTACAGACTGGGTAGAGGAAGGGAACCCGAAATCTCTCAGCCACACTCACCAGGAATTTAAATTAAGCCTCTTTGGCTTGGAGTTGGAGGGGATGGAAAATGCTGGCAGCTTACCCCTTTCGGCGAGTTGTAGTAAACCTTGGCTGGGAGCTGAGGAGAGGGAGCCCTGACTTCTTGGCTGTATTTGCGTGAAGTGGGACTTTCATCAAACTGAGCTGGAGTGGGGGAGGGAGAAGGTGGTGGTCCAATTGCCACAGACTCTCAATTCTCTTACCAGGTTTTACTAGGTTTTCTTGAATGAATGTTTCCTTGTTTGGTGCATGCCCTTAGAAGAATTTCCAGAGACTTTGAGTAGTGTTTTATGGTTTCCACCAGCTTTGTTTTGCTAGGCAGTGGTCCATGGAGTTCTTCACACTGACATCCCCAAGTGGAACCAGGTTAATTATTACTTATATAACAACTACATCAGTCCTGGGGCAGCTCCATGAGAAGCAGTTGGAAAAACCTCCCACACAAGTGGCTGCACATTCCATAGGTGTGGGAGTGAGAAAAATTGATTTTCCCTGCTTATACAAAGAAGTTAATTGCCCCTCCTTTCCTTCCTGAAAGGAGAAAAACCTTTGCTCTTTGGAGACAGGATGGAAAGCACTCTGGGTTCTCTAACTTTTTGCAATGTAAACACATCTTTCCAGCAGTCAGATAAGCTCCAGTTTTTTGACTGGAGATGTCTCTAAGGTCCTGGGCCTCATTTTCCCTTGAAATATAAACACATACCTCCAGAGTTGGGTGACTCTATGGAGTTCACTGTCTGTATAGTTGCAAATTAATTTTGTAAGACTTGCTCTTAGCCCAGCATCCCAAGTTTTCAGAAAATTTATTTAAAAAACCCCAGGTCTGCAGAAACACAAAACTATTTTCTCTCTACCCCACGTTTCCACCTCTTGTGTTTCTCCATAGTTGGCTACTGGTAAATTGTCCCATAACATGCCACTCCATTGGTCATTTTGTTTTAATCTGACCAGTGGGAGCTAGGACTAAATCCATTGGGTTTGTCTCATATAACTTTATTTTTGGCTGTGTTTGGTCTTCGTTGCTGCACGCAGGCTTTCTCTAGTTGCAGTGAGCGGGGGCTACTCTTCGTTGCAGTGCGCGGGCTTCTCATCGCGGTGGCTTCTCTTGTTGCAGAGCACAGGCTCTAGGTGCACAGGCTTCAGTAGTTGTGGCTCGTGGGCTCTAGAGCACAGGCTCAGTAGTTGTGGTGCACGGGCTTAGTTGCTCCGCGGCACCTGAGATCTTCCCAGACCAGGGCTCGAACCCGTGTCCCTTGCATTGGCAGGCGGATTCTTAACCACTGCACCACCGGGGAAGTCCCTGGGTTCGTCTTAAACAGCACTTACCCAGCAGGACTCCCAAGGGCAGAATGCGGTCAGTCCCATTGTATTGGTCTTAGTCTCAGCCTCCAAGGCTCCTCCTGGTTTTAGTCAGTTGAATGCATCTCATTTACCATAAAGGTCTACCTTAGAATGTGTGGTGGCTTCCTCAGGTTTCTGTACTAACGTTCCCTACCGGGCCCGAGGCAGACACCCAGGTAGAGCTGTATTTATTAATGCTTTGCACAGACTTTGCCATGACCTGCAAGAATTCTATCATCCATATAACTGGCCCCAGTGAGTTGCAGCTGCCCTGAATGCCTTTGAGGCTGAGGCAGGGTCATGAATCACATCAGCTAAAGTGAGGATAAATTTCATACCAGTTTTCTAATGGAACAGCTCACATTGTAGGTAAGCTTCCCGCAGAGTACATGTCTGAGGGCTACTTGGTCTACCTGGGGTATTTCCTTAAAGAGCATCTTTTTTTTTTTTTTTTTGGCCACGTGGCATGTGGGATCTTAGTTCCGCCAACAGGGATCAAACCCACGCCCCGCTGCAATGGAAACGAGGAGTCTTAACCACTGGACCTCCAGGGAAGTCCCTGGGGTATTTCCTTAAACCCTTGAAAGTTTCTGATAACCGTCTCCAAATGTAAGTCAGTGTTTTTACCAGAGGTAAGTTAATGCCTGCATTTCACGCATACAGCCCCAGAGGGCACACATGGCACCCCTGGAAACAAAGAGTTTACAATTATTAGGGCCCCCAAGTGAGACTATACATCAGTTAGGCCGCACAAGTGGGCAGGATGCCTACTGGGGCCTCCGACCTCCCACCAGTGGATAAGTTTGGGCACTCTGCACTTCAGCCCAAATAATTCAGGTCAGTTCAGTTTTCAGTGCAGTTTCAAGCAGTCCTGCTTGCTCCTGCCACCAGTTCATCTGTCCCTGCAGTGCAGGTGACATCTGGAGGTGTTCTTCATGTAAGCACAGGAGCCGGGCCCGTCCCCTCCTGTCTGGTCAGTGTCAGGCAGCAGTCAGCTGGAATTTGGGAGTGTTCATAGCAGCAAGGAGGGTGGGTAGGAAAGGGGGCGCAGGGCAGCTGGTCGTGAGAGCAGCGAGGGGTGGCCTCCTTCTGGGAGGAGGGCTCCAGGAGCAGATTCTGAAAAACAGAGGTTGGTAATCCCTGCCCCCACCCCGCATCCCCCCGGGTCTAAAGTTTTCCCTTCCCTTGCTTTTTTTTTTCCCCTTCCATTGTTACAAAATCAGTGTGTCTCATTACTGTAATTTCACAGGTTTCTTCCATCCTCCTCCTCTCTCACCCAGATCTTTCCTCCAGGAGGGTGGGTGCAAGAGAGGCAGAAAGCCTTCTCACAGAACGTTTTCACACAATTCAAACAGACTTAATTATTAAATCGAAATCTCCTAAGAGCCTTTTCAGGCAAGCTGATCTGGGGTTATTGTTAGGGAACAGAGAGGAAGATACATTATGTCCAGAAGAATGGTCGGGGCAGAGTTTTGAATTAAAAACATTTTTTGAAACCGATCTATACGGCCCCTGCCCTTAGAGAGAGGGTCAGCCTTCCCTGGTGAACGCTGAAGTGAAGAGTCAAGCTGCCTTACTGAGGTGTAAGGTGAAAGGTGAGTCAGACCAGCAGCTGATTGGTAGTGACCTCTGCCCGAACCAGAAAAGGCACAAATCACCCTGACAGCAAAAATCAGAAAGACCGAACCCAAAAAGCCAACAGCAGTGAGATCTTCCCAAGGGGGTGGATGGGCCCCGCTTCTTGTGATTTGACCTTCCTTGTCTTGCAGCTTCCCTAGGAGTCCCACCAGGAGAGTCAGGCTTTCCTGATCGGCAGCGACCTCTTCAGAGGACAGGCCTTTCCATAGGCTTCTGCTGTGCAGACAGGTCCACCAGCATTCATGGTCCATTTCCACAGCTCACAGCCCCACAAGAGGGTGTCTTCCAACAGTTTCAGAGTCCGAGTTGTGCTCACGGAGCAGGGAGACCACACTTGTTTTCAGCTTAGCAGAGCTTGAAACCACAACAGGCTTCATTCAGTGAGCCTGGCCCAGGCAATTGAGGGAAACCTTGTGAATCCATGATTCTCCCGACCCCTCCCCAAACCAGCAGCTTTTCCTTGCTTGGGGCGGCAGAGGGGATAGCTGCCCCTTTCTTGTACAAAGCTAAAACGCTGCTTGGCTAGCAGGGCTTTTCTTGCAAGGACTTTTTTTTAAAGCTCCTTTCACCTGTCAGTCACAGAGTTGACCCACAGCTTCATGATACACAAATGGGTGATCTGATTTCCTCAAGAGCTCATGGGCAAGCTTAAAAGCCACTTTTCAAAAAGGCATGTATCTAGGAACCATTAAGTGTACCTTAATCTGGAAACTGTCTCCCTTCTCCTACTCTCTTGGCATACTACCTTTCCTAAAGCAAACGTCGTAGCCAAAATCCAGTACAGGGACTTGTTCTGTCTGCCATACCTAGAGTCCATTAAGATTTCAGACCTCCAATTTGATGGTAAGAAGCCAGCAGCTTTCTCCTCACTGCCAGAACCTCTGGGTTAAGAGGCATCTGTTTCAGCTACAGATGGCAAAAAAACAAGGGAATTCCATTACCACTTCTTTTTGCATCTTTCTCTGATTGAGAGGAGGTGATCCCTCTCGCACTTACGACAAGCATATAACATCCAGATCAATTTCTGCCATACATTCAGATGCAGCAGCACAGAAACCAATGCAAAGCCATGTTGAAACTCTTTTTTCCCCACTGCAAAGTTTTGCACAAACTCCTAGCCGTTAAAGTCAGCATTTACAGGGATAAAAGTCACAGCTGCAGGGAGAAGCTGTTTCCTCACAGCTAGTGGGGAATGTGGAAGGGAGGCAAACTGCAGGCTGCAGGGTGGCATTTTATTTATTTATTTATTTGGCTGCATGGGGTCTTAGTTACGGCACGCAGGCTCTTCGTTGCGGTGTGCGGGCTTCTCTCTAGCGCGTGCGCTCTCTAGTTGTGGCGCACGGGCTTAGTTGCTCTGTGGCATGTGGGATCTTAGTTCCCCGACCAGGGCTCGAACCCGTGTCCCCTGCATTGGAAGGCAGATTCTTAACCACTGGACCACCAGGGAAGTCCCAGGGTGGCATTTTAGAGCAGCGCTCTCCTTTTGCCCCCTTGACCTATGTGAGAAGGCTCCAGGACTTTTCTGCTCACTCACTGAGGTTTCGCTCTGTATTCCTCAGTATCTCCATTCATCCCGTGTCCCCTCCCCACGTGGCTACATGGTGCTGGTATCCAATGGAGCTCTCAATATTCCAGTCCCCCATCCACTCCCATTTCCCCCTGTGTAAAGGGACTCATGTAGTGCCTTCTGAAACAGGAAGATCAGCTGGGGTAGAAAAGGAGCTAAGGATCAGTGGGGAGCAGAGAAGTGTCTTCAGGATAGCAATCCAGATTCTGTCCCTGCGGTACTGGGCAGCTTAGCTGTGTGGTCCTCCTAGACTTGCTCTGGCTGTGGAGCTAATTACCTCCCTCCTCTCCCCTGTGGGAGAGAGCAGCCTAAGCTTCTCTTGTCCCACCTAGAGTCCACCTTTAAGAATTTCAGGGTCCAGTCAGAGGAGAGAGCAAAATCCCAAAGTGCCATTAGGCTGCTGTGTTTCAAGCCTATCTCCTAACACCCAGCTAACAAACTTCCTAATCCTTTCAACAGACCTGCTTCTGGTTCCCATGGATCTTCTTCACATCCTGCTAACCAGCCTCAGGGCTCTCATCTGTCTCTCCCAGTAAACCATGAGACACACAGAATCCCGTCATCCTTGCTACCAGAATTGTTGGGCCTTTACTATTCATCTTTATTAATTTCATTCTCAATGCACATAGATATTCTAGATCAGACAGGTTAGTTATTATTTATGCAATAATTTAAAAATAATAATATTACGTAAGTAATTATAACTGCATCAGTACCCCTTGCCCCAGTGCTTACCTGGGCGATGCGATGAAAGCCAGATGGGAAAATCTCCAGCAGGGGTGTCAGGCACTCCATAGGTGAGGGGTGGAGAAAAGTGAATTTTCTTTGCTTATGTGTAGGAGAAAGAGGCACCTGCTTCCTTCTCTCCCAGAAAGAGGGAGAAAAACCTTTGTTGCATGGAGACAGGATGGAAGGATCCCGGGTTCTTCCTCTGACCTTCTGGAACATAAATACATCTCTGCAGGAGCCAGAACAACCCTGGTGGCTCCAGTTTTTATGACTTAGAGCTGACTCCAAGGTCTTGGGCCTCATTTTCGCTTGAAATGTAAACACACCATCCTGAGTTAGGTAAATCTCTCTAGAGTCATCTCACTATACAGTTGTAAGTTAACCTTGCTGAGGATCCCAAGTTTTCAGCATCCTTTATCCAGAAAACCTCAACTCTTCAAAGTCAGAGATTTAGCTTCTCTTGCTAACAGTTTGCTCCACTGGGCCACGTTGGGAGCAGGACGGAGGCACCACTCCCAAGACCCAGCAGTTTGTGCTGCCCCAGGTAATTCCACGAGAACTGGCTTTGCTCTCCTGCCATGTGAGCTTCAGCACCACGCCTTGGGCTGCCAGGCTAAAGCGTGAGGCAGCAGCGAGAAAGGGAGGAGGCAGCTTGGGCAAGAGGGTCGGTGAGTGAATAGGCGTTGAGGAAACCTTCCGCCTGTGGGTAGTGGGAGTACTTTGTGTGCAGTGCTCGGAGGAGAGGATATTTCTTGAGTAAACAGAGAACATCAGTGTTAGATTCCTAAAAAGGAAGATGAGGGGGCTGGGGAAGCAATAAGCTAGGAAGCAATTGTATTTAAAAGGTATATTGATAAAAGCCACTTCCTCTGGAGAGAGGAGGGAGGAAGAGTCTGTTCCTTCCCGAGGCTGGGGAGGGAGGGGCCGGCCTGATGCCAGGAGCTACAAATACCATCCCCCAGGACCCCTGCCTCTCCCAGGGGCCCAGGGGAACCCAGGGGGACCCGGGCTCGAGGTGGCATGTGCTACTGCTGGTAACGGGCTGAGCTCTGGCTGCCTCCTGTCCCCCTCCCACCCTCAGTCTCCTCCCCCTCTGATCAGAAAGACCAAAGGGTCCAGAGGTCCTGAAAGTTGCCAGGAGCCTCCTGACTGCGGTCTTTGCTGGAGTGAGGTCCTGGATCCCTGGCCAATGGTTTGCGGAGGGGTGGGGCTTCCAGGGCTGGGGGCCGGGCACACACACACAAAAATAAATAAATAAAAAAATTTAAAAAAAGATGGTGGAGCCCCTTTTTTGGGCTGAAACCCAAGAGAGCGCTGAAGAAGGAGCATGTGCATTTGTTCTGCTTGGGGTTAGGGGGCCATGTCTGTATGGAAGGCAAAGCGGGGGTCAGGTAACCTATGCAGATGGACCCTAGCGGCTTCTGCCTGGACAGCCTCACCACACGATGTGCACGAGGCCACACTTTTTCTCCCAGAACATAATCTGAGAAACCGTCTGGCTGCCTTGGGTCAAAGGTGCAGTAATGGATGGCTTAGTGAGAAGTAGGTGGTCAGCTCCTAGAAGCAGTGACCAGATGACCCTCACATGTAAAGATCATAGTGATCAGGACCTACGGCCTCTTTTAAGATTTCTCAGGGTGGTGACCTTCACATTTCATTCCTAAGGCCGTGACCTTGTAGAAATATGTTAAAGTCCCGCTGAAGTAGTCACATCTGCCCCGATGTAAGATGAAGCTTCCTGTGCTGAAGAAAAGGAAATTCACAATCTTAAAATCAAAAAGTTTATGTCTTTTAAAGTTTCTAACAGCCTAGAAGTGCTTCTTAGTAAAATACATTTATGTGAGTTGTATCCCCGGAGTGGCTTTTATCTTTTAAAAGTTAATATTTCAGGGGTCCAAAAGATAGTCTGTAGTCAACTTGAAAGCAGGCGGAGCATAGCAGACAGTCTGGGAGAAGTGAAAGAGAGTGTTGATGCAGAAACTCAATGATGCTTTCCAGATTTGGTGGGAGAGAGGGTGGCTGACCCAGGCAGAGCAGCCTGCTGGGGGGCCTGGCGAAGCACCTGTGGACACTGATAAGCCTCCCTGGATTCTGGGCAGATCCTGTTCATTTTTCTGAGTCACCCAACCCTCACCTCCTTCAGTAGGAGAGGAGCAGGTAAGGCTGTGATGTTTGTGATGCTTTTTTGTAAAGTGTGTGTGGGGGGTAAGAGGTAGCATTGTGTGTGTTTATCTCATGTTGCAAAGTAGAGCCCTGTCCCAGCTCCCTTCACACCACAGAACCCAGTCCTCTTTGGAGCGGGAGGCCTCTGCTGGGCTTAACCCACCACCACGCAGACCCAGCCGCAGAGACCTGGGACCTGGGTGGGTCCAGGCACTTTCAGGACCGAAGACAACTTTCTTCAACAAATGACAGGGATTACTCACCCCTCAAATATAAGTGGGGGTTATTCATTATTTGCCTCTTTAAATCTTGAGTTAATCTTACATTGATGTTAACGGTGATATTGACTTACTGGCTCTATTTCACAAGACTTCCTTTCAGGAGAGATTGAAAGGCATCCCGTTCCTAGGGCTATGACTGTAGATACCCATTTTGAGATCGAGCTGTGACAGTTCTTATCTTCCTCTCTGTGATTTCTACATGCAATAAGGATATCTTTTCTCATCTAGAGGAGAGTGCCACTGTAACCTTTTTAGTACAGATTTCCCCAGTTAAAAATTAGCAAAACTAGCTAAAGCTTCTGCATCTCTTTCTTCTCATGGCATGTCCCCGACTTGACGTGATAAGGGAAAAGCAGCAGGGGCCCTGACACCTTTTCTGTAAATATCCATCAGTGTGATATTCTAGCTTCACAGCAGTTAAGCTGTTGACATAAAAGCATCCGGCTGGTATAAAATCCAGAAGCTTAATCAGGCCCTCGGCAAGACAAACATTTTGCACACAGCAGAAAATAGGAGGAGGAGATGAATGTCTCTCTCAATACTTGACTAAGTATATTGGTTAGACATGTGTTGCAGATTATAGAAAACCCTCTAGAAATGGCATGAACAAATAAGGGGTAGATTTGCATCATCACAAGAAGTTTGGAGGTAGGCAGCCCCCGGGGGCCAGCACAGTCGCTCAGCAAGGCTGTCAGACACCAGGGCTCTTTCTTTCTTTCTGCTTTGACTTCCTTAGTGGGTGGTCTTTTGACATCATGCTTTGTCACCTCATGGTCACAAGGTGGCTGCAATCTCTTCGGGATCCAGGCTGGAAGAAAGAGTCAAGAATGAAAAGGGAAAATATGAGGGAAGGGCCTTTTCTTCGTGAGGCCTCTTCTTCTGGCACTGGTAGCTGGCTGCCTGTATCTCGTTGACCACCATGGTGATGTCACATGCCCACTAGTTTTAAGTGAGGCTGGGAAATTAAGTAATATGCTTTCCTGCCTCCGCACTAGAGGAAGGCAAAGAAAAAGATGACTGGGAAGGTGGGTTGAATGTGCCAACCTACAATTTCTGCCACAAGGGGTCACAGTAAAGTACTACTGAATGGAAGAAAACAGGGCTAGCAGTAGGCCTTACCTACATAAATTGTTTTCTCCCAGGTGGGGAGAAGGTCATGGTCAGGACTGGTGTCTGACCAAATAGGCTATGGAAGTTGGGAAAAGAAGAGTCAGGATTGGCTAAGAAATCCATCCATGTGCAGAACTAGCGCCCTACAAGAAGCCCTCCAAGTACTAATAATGATGGAACGAGGGACAGTCAAGTTTAATATCCCTAATTTGGGAAGAGATGTTAAAGAGTGCTAATATCGGTAGGACTGATGTGTGTCAAATATTATTCCAGGTACTTATGGATGTTTTCCCACAGTAACGTTTGAACCAAATACTGTTGTTCATGTTGAACAGTCACTAATGAATACTCGAAGAGGGCACACAGTAAGTGGAAGTGGAGGATTTGAGCCCAGGCCTGCCCGACCAATTCCAGGACTCTCTTTCTTATCCCATGCGGCCTTAGGTACCCTGAGGCCCCACAGGGACAACTCTGGTTCATCTTCCTTATGATGGTGGTGCCCAGGCATCCACGAACTTCTGAGTGGGACCAGGAATACTGAGTCCCAGTCCTACCAGTTATAACCCTCATAGTGGGTTATGATTGCCTCCAACCACTGCTCTTCCTCTAGAACAGGAGCCCCCCTGAGGGCGAGGACTGTGTCATGTTCACTGTCGTATCCCAACCTAACTGGCATAGAGTAGGTGCTCAATAAATATTTGCTGGATAAGCAATGATTGAAGGACTGTGCTATTACAATATCTGTATTATGAGTGCCTGATGCTACACTGTGGTAGCCACTCGTTAAATTTTTCTTAAGTGGTCCATGTAGGAAGGAGACTGTATCTCCAACTGACAGGTTTAGAGAACAATTCATGGGAGAGTCAGTCAGCGTTGAGCCTGTCTTTGTGACAGGAGTTTGAAACACTGAGGCTTGGGGAAGAGTGCTTTAGGTGGAGGAAGTGGGGACAAGGTCGTAGAGATGGGAAAGTACAGACTATTCAGGGAGAGGCCAACCTGAATGGAGAGAAGTCACAGCTGAAGGGTAATAGTAGGTATGGGAGAAAAGGGATTGTTGCCAAATATGATTGGGAAACATTGGGTTAAATAAGCTAGGTTTTCTGTTACAATTCTCAGAGCCTTTAACAATGCTCCTGTGACTCCAAGCCTCATTTCTCAAACATTTGGCCTTTGGGGCCCTTTTCTTGCAGAGCATTTCATGGAATGAATTTTCCACAGAATGCATTTTGCGAAATGTTGATCTAGTTCAGCTCCACATTTATAGACAAGGAAACTGAGACCCGGAGAAGAGAGGTGGCTTATTCAGAGCCACATAGCAGAACTTGGATTAGAACCCAGATCAGATCACTTGACCTCCAGTATAGTGCTCGTTTGTAATGTGAAGACTATGTGTTTATAAAGGACAGCTTCTTCCTTACAGGGAACTTTTATTTATCTGTTATTCAGACAACAACCTTGGTGCTAAAATTTCCCCCAGTTTTGTACAGTGGTATTTTATATTCATCACCATGATGCTGAGCAGAGATGAGAGCTGCTGTCATTGCCTGTGCAGCCTCCAGAATCTTGGGAAGGTTTGTCTTAAATCAGCCCCATGTTTGCCTGGAGGGCAAAGAAAAGATGCTTTTTCTGTACAGCCATTTTTAAGGGGATACAGGGACTGCAGAAGTTTACAACTTGTGCTTCTCTCCTCAGCCTTTTCTTGTCCCCAGCCTGCTGTGGTAGGCAGAATGGGCCCCCAAAGATGTCCACATCCTAATCCCTGGAACATATGAATATGTTACCTAATATGGCAAAAGGGACTTTGCAGATGTAATTAGGTTATGGACTTTAGGGAGATTATCCTGGATTATGTGGGTAGGCCCAATCTAATCACATGAGCCCTTAAAAGCAGAGAACTTTCTCTGGCTGGAAGCAGAAGCAAAACAACAGAAGGGCAAGCCAGAGAGAGATGAAGTATGAAAAAGACTCCATGCTGTCTTGAAGATGAAGGGGGCAACATGACAAGAAATGCCGGTGGCTTTAAGTTGCTGAGAGAGGCGCCATCAAAGGAACAGGGACCCCAGTCCTCAGTCCTACAACCACAAGGAACTGAATTCTGCCAAAAACATGAATAAGCATGGAAGCAGAGTCTCCCCTCCAATCAGAGCCTAGACCCTGAGTCCCGGAGCAGAGGAACCAGTGGAGCCCATCAGACTTCTGACTTCTAGGCTGTGAGATAATAAATTTGTGTTGTTTTAAGCCGCTTGTTTATTTTGACAGCCTTAGGAAACTAACACACCTAAGTCATTAACATATCCAAAGTGGAAGCTGTGAAGGGAATAGAGGTTAGGAAGGGGCACCACTGGGCTGAGGGCTTTGGGGCTGTGTGTGAATTAGTTTTTAGCATTTTTTAAAAAGATCAGTTGATTTGAGTCATTCACATCCTTCCCTCCCAGCCAGGCATCCCTGTATCTCTATGGGGAAAGGCTGCTGGAGGCTCAAAGGGCTCCCTGACAGGGCCAAGTACGTGTCTTTTCAAGCATATCTGTGCGCTGTGACAACCAGATTCTGAGGTCTCCTTCATAAATGGCCCAAGACCTTTGCAACTCAACTGCTGGCCAATGTTAGTGGATATATCACTTGAAATAAAGGGGCCTCTCATTTACTAATCCTGACAGGTTGAAGTGCTGTTATTAAAGATAGCACTAAGGGCTCCTGCTGGTGAGCAGCCCAGGCTTCTCTGGGAAGCCTGTAGCTTTTCAACAGAGGGCATTTCCCAGAAGGGGAGCCGTTTGTCTGGGGCTCCAAAATAAACATCACCATGCCGGAGAAGGAATTTCAGCTTCCATGGTAGATAACCCGACTACCCTTAGATCTACAGCCAGTTTCTGAGTCTTGGTACTCTTTTGTTTCTAAATGTGGAGGAAAGTGTTTGCATTCTTTTATTTTACTAAAATAAAAGGGAGACATGGAGAGGGGCTCGGCTTTGCTGGCCTGAAACCTTTCTTCTTTTTGTTCCCATCTTGTTTGATTTTCTGAACCTATTTAAGGTTTTAACACAACAGATCTAATTATTTAAAGTCATGGAAATTTTTGCACAGCGTCTAATCTCGGATGAGACACATTGTTACAGAGTACTTTTCATTTTTTAAAAGCTCAGGATTAATTTTAATGTTAAAGAAATTTGGAAATTCTGTACTGGATAAAAGTGCAGTTTAAAATCAGGGAAGCTTCTTGGATTACTTAGGACAAAACATCCTTTTTTATTAAACTTGACTGTATCTGCAGGCTGTTTTATTCACGCTCTATTGTCATCTCTAAAGCACGTAGAAGATGCTTTTCCCACAGTGTGATTCAATACAGGCGCCCAAAAAGATGCTCTCAGATTTCATGTGTCTGGGTAATTAGCTGAGTTTGAGCGGCTCAGTTAAACCGTTTGAAGGTCAATAATGCATGAATTTCTGGCAGACTGCCTAGAAGAGCCCATAAACACACTTGTATAAGGACTAAACATGTTTATTTTGTGTTTTAAATATGAAATAACGTTAGGATTAGTTTTGCCTAGAATTTAATTTTATGGCAGATTCATGTTTTAGTGTGACACAGAAGAGTTCTGACGTGAATCCTTTCCAGATTTCCAAAGAAGTATTTCCTCTCTTTTGCATATTTGGTAGCACGGTTTCTTATGGACCTTAAAATCAAATTCAAGCACCCCAAATTAAAATGTCAGAGTTTAGATTCCATGAGGAGGCCCTCTTGGAATTTGTTTAGGTGCCTTAATTCAAAGCATAAGATAAATGTAAATACTGCATGGTAGTTAATTTTTTTCCCCTAAAGATAAAGTGTTTATGGAAAACTAATTTTGTCCCTAAACTTTAACTAGAGCATTCAGATATCAAAATAAACATTCAATTTTGATAAAGATGCTTTTACTTCAGAGATTTTTTTCAGTGAACAAAGCAAATGCAGGTTTGGGACCAGCAGCTTGTATCTTGATTTTGGTTCTGCCTTTCTCACTTGGAAAGTGCAATGTTTAGGCTTGTTTTAACTTTAGTAAAACTTCCAACTGATTATCTGTAACTGGCAGATTTAGGAGTCCTGGGTTCCTGGTTGAAGAGTTCTCCAGTACCATAGCTCCTGGGGAGGGTTTGCTTGTTCTACTCCAGCTGCCTTATCTGGGTCTGGTGAAAGGCAATCTTGCTGTGTCCATATTTGTCATGAGTGTACCTCTTGCTGTTTTTACACTGGGGCATGAGTATTCATGCCTCATGAATTGTCCAGGAAATAGCTCTTTCAGCCACTTCTCTTTGCTGTTAGAAAACAGCCAGGTTAGGGTATTCTAGAGGCCTTCAACCTGAGGCATATGGTGGAGGCCTTTGTGTCCTGACATAAAGAAACCACCTCCTTTTCCTCAGAATTTTGATGAGGTTTTTCATTGCAGCGGATTATTGCTGAGCTATTGTCACCAGCTCCGGGAACAAGCCACACTCCCAGGGTTCTGCTCCTAATGGCCAGGGGCTTTCTAGACCACTGTCATTAGGCACCAGGGAGCAGGAATTGATTGCCTGGGGCTATATGAATTTATGTCCATCACACAGGAAGGTGATTCTAGTCACAGTTTTAGAATCCCAAGCCATGAGGAGCCTGCTCCAGACTTTACTGGATGTCATCTGCTTTTGATAGTGGAGAGCTCCATATTTTCATTTTATCTACATGCTACATACATTTAATTTGCCTTGCATTTTTTTCTTCCCTAAAAAAGTGGACTCTTAAAGAATAATTGTTTTCAAACTCATATAATTTGCCTCATTATTATAACTTGGAATTTTTAAAAAAATTTATATACCAACTAAATCCTTTGGGAATACAACAAGGTAGCAATAAAAATGTCCTTTGCAGAAAAGGTAGCATTAAATGTAGCAGGTGCTAATCTGTATGATTCTACTTTGTTGGTTATTTTTTGTGAAACCAGCCTTTTGGCTAAACACTTCTCCCATTTCCGTAGCACCCAAGAGTACAAGACTGTGTGAACTGAGAGAACATTTTTGTGAACTGTTTACTCTGGCCCACCCTGCTCCAGCTCAAGGGTCAGAGGTCCACAGCAGGCCTGGACTTAAGGGTGCCTTCAGTTCCTCTGAGGTAGTTGAGGATAAAGCCAAAGGTCTGGCCTTCTCTTATTGTGAAATCTAATTACATTTATAAGAGGGGTCTTCTGCACAGGAAGTTAATTTTTGGTGGAAAACTCTGTAAGAGTCATTGCATTCCAGAAACCCAAGTGCAAGAGTAAGTGAAGCAAACTATGGCTGCAGCTGGAAAATGATTCCTGCATCTGTCACCAATGTTCCTGTGTCAGGGTTCACTCTGCTTTCCTGCACAAAAAACTCTTGATGATTTATGCACCTGAAGACGTATCTTAGCAACGGCTGTGAAGGGGAAATGTACTGAGAAACTTTCTCTAGCCTTTGTCTAGAGGGAGCTCCAAAGCAGAGGTTACATGCTATTTAACATGTTCTCTACAAGGCAGTTGACATATAATTGTATTAGTTTTAAAAAGAAAAAGGCAGGGACTTCCCTGGTGGCGCAGTGGTTAAGAATCCACCTGCCAGTGCAGGGGACACGGGTTTGAGCCCTGGTCTAAGAAGATCCCACATGCCGCGGAGCAGCTAAGCCCGTGCGCCACAGCTACTGAGCCTGCTGCTAAGCTTAAGGATTGAACTAGAAAATGGGCTGTTTTAGGTCTGACCCAAAGGCATAGTGGAGACCCCTTACTGGACCTTAGTACAGCTTCCTTGTTTCATTTGCACAGAAATGGGCAGCCACTGGCAGGGGGCACAGCAGGGACATCAGACATGTACTGACTTTCTAGCCACTCATCTCTTTATTTTAATGTCTCTGGTCCTCCCCCCTGCACTACACGCCAATCTCAAAGTTCAAAGATCAAAGTGACTGGGTTTAGGCCAGGGATGCAGTGAGGCTTGAGTGTGTATTGTGTGGTTGAGCAAATCCTTTTTAGGTTTTGCTCTCTACTTCTCCAGTACTCTAGCCTTTATCTTTCTAGGAGAGAAGAACTTTTCCCTCCTTTTTGAATTAAGGACTTCTAAGTCCATATGAAATGGGGCAGGTAATCAATTTAAGATCACATACAAGAAAAAAGTCACTTAGACTGTCTTGGAAGATGGGGAAGAGAGTTATATAAGTTTGTTATAAATTAAGCACATAGAGTTATGTTTAAGAAGCATAAAAATATGTGAGATTGTACTTTAATTCTATATTTTGTCAGGTTGAGGAGGGAGATGAAAGAGAAGAAAATAAATCTCAGATGCGGAGGGTAAAAAGAAAAGCAAAGGGAATGAAGATAGGGAGAAAGGCTTATTACCCTTAGTTCAGAGGTGGAGTTTCTAGGAGGATTTTGAGTTTTAGGTCAGTTAACGTTCCTCTTGGACATTAAGTTTCATAGCATCATCTCTTATCACCGCCCTTTGAAATGCTGATTGATTAGTCATTCATGCTAGTTTCTCAGAATGCCGTAGGTATCTTAGCATCACCCAATGGGACAGCAGCAAGCAGGCCAAGAGGAGATCCTTCCCTTGGCTGACAAAGCAGGCAGCAATTCTGCCCTGTGTTGTGACTGTCCAAGGTCAAAAATGCCCCAGCCTGCCAAATAGAGAAGCTTAGGTAAACAAGGGAACAGACCAATGTGATCTTTAACAGCAAACTGCTTATCACTTCCCTGATGGCAGTCCTTTATCTTTCATGAAGATACACGAAGTACTGTGAGCCACTTACCAGCTTTGGCTACAACCCTTTACCCCTGGCCAGTCCTGTCACTTTCCTTCCTCCTTAACAACCAGTGCAATGTATTGGTTTCCTCACTGTCACTGGAGAGTCAAATGCAGGGTATAGCCAAGTTTTCTAAATTCTTTGGCTTGCCTCTGGCCACAGTTGACTCCCATGCAGCCCCAGGACCATATTTATTGTTCAGTGGTTAGCTACTTTGACACTGCTGTCATTAACACCCTAACGTCTCCAAAGAGCGGTCCTCAGACCTGCAGCATGAACATCAACTGGGAGGTTGTTAGAAATGCAGGATCATAGGCTTATTTTCAGATCTTCTGAGTCAGATTCTACACACTACCACAATTGCCGGATGATTCTCACATGCACATTAAAGTTTTAGCCCTTTTGGCCTCCCTGACTCCCATCTTCTCGATTCCAGATTGCTTCATCTGCCAGAAACCACACTTAAGTGACCTTGAGACTCAGGGCTCCTTCATAATCTTTGTGTTCATTTTAAAATTTCCTAGGGTACTCTGAGAATGACCCCTCAAATTCCCTTTCTCCTCTTCACCTCCTCATTCCCATTTTTTCTCCTCCCATTGCTATTTTGTTTCTCCCTAACTTTACAGAGATCAGATGACTTTGCTGTGCTAATATTTTTTTCCTTCTATGCCTCAATATATTTCTGGTCTTCTGCCACCCTCTATTTTCTCAAGTTTCAGATGAAGTAATATCCTTCTCATTTCTAACAATAGTTCTTTTACCAGTGCCTTTTATTTATTTTTTAATTAATTAATTTTTGGCTGAGTTGGGTCTTCGTTGCTGCACTCGGGCTTTCTCTAGTTGCGGCGAGCGGAGCAGGGGCTACTCTTTGTTGCAGTGCACGGGCTTCTCATTGCGGTGGCTTCTCTTGTTGCGGAGCACGGGCTCTAGGCACGCGGGCTCAGTAGTTGTGGCGCACGGGCTTAGTTCCTCCGCAGCATGTAGGATCTTCCTGGCCCAGGGCTCGAACCCGTGTCCCCTGCATTGGCAGGCAGATCCTTAACCACTGCGCCACCAGGAAAGTCCCTACCTGTTCCTTTTATACACTTTCCTTTTCCCTTCCTTTAGGATCTTGCTGTCTTACTGGTCTTCTTTCTCACAGAATTATTTTCATCGTCTCCACTAAACCCTTCCTTTTTGTATCCAAATGTGCAAACATGTTCTTTTAAGAAAATCACAGCATACACATTTTACATTCACTTGATCCTACTTTTTTTCTGGTTTGTGTTCTGTTTCTCCTCTTTCACAATCAGATTTTTCCAACAAATGGTCTAGAGCCATGGTTTACAGTTGGGGCAATTTTGACCCCCAACCCCTTCCTTTCAGGGACATTTGGCAGTATCTGGAGACATTTTTGGTTGCTGCAGCTGTGGGAGATGTTCCTGGCATCTGGAGGCCAAGGATGCTACTGAACATCGTGCAGTGCACAAGACAGCCCTCACAACAAATAATTCTCTGGCTATGGTGACCAACCATCCTGGTTTGCCTTCAGCTTTCTGGTTATAGCACTGAAAATCCTGTGTCCCAGGAAACCCCTCATTCCTGGGCATACTGGGATGGTTGGTCACCCTGTATCTGGCCCCAAACGTCCAAAGTGCCAAAGATGACAAACCCTGCTCTAGAAGGAAGACCCATTAACTTCACTTTCTTCTCACCAACTCCCTTCCCTTCAGTCTGGTTTTTTTTTTTTTTTTTTGACTGCACACCACGTGGCTTGTTCCCCAACCAGGGATTGAACCCGCACCCTCGGCAGTGAAAGCACAGAGTCCTAACCACTGGACTGCCAGGGAATTCCCCAATCTGATGTTTAATTTCTGTTCCTTCCCATGAAAACAGTTCTCTTGAAAGTCACCAATGGTCACCTTGTTCCAATCAAGTAATCCAATTGCCTCTTCTCCTCCCCTCAACCTTTTTGATCTCTTTCAAGCATTTGACACTGTTAATTTGCTCTTCATTTTTAAAAATATTTTTTATTATTTATTTGGCTGCACTGGCTCCTAGTTGTGGCACGTGGGATCTTCGCTGCAGCATGTGGGGTCTTTAGTTGTAGCATGCAAACTCTTTGCTGAGACATGCATGTGGGATCTAGTTCCCTGACCAAGGATCAAACCCGGGCCCCCTGCATTGGGACCACAGAGTCTTAACCACTGGACCACCAGGGAAATCCCTGCTATTCATTTTGAAGTCTTTTCCTCATAATCTTGCTTCTCTCCCTCCTACCCTCATCATTGTGCCTTCTCTCTTTTGTGGGTTCCTATTTCTACTACATCTTAAACGTAGGTAGTCTCTCAGTTAAGTGTTCCTTGGCTCTCTTCTTTACTCTTCTAATAAAAGAATTTCACTCCTTTTTTTATTTTTTGCCTGTGCTATGCAGCTTGTGATCTTAGTTCTCCGACCAGGGATTGAACCTGGACCCTCGGCAGTGAGAGCACGGAGTCGTAACCACTGGACTACCATGGAATTACCTAATTTCACTCCTTATCTTCAGCTCTCATCTTTATTGGTTGATTCCCAAATCACTTTCCTGAGTCCTAGTCCTTCATTTCCAATTAATTGAGGGGTTCCCTTGGATACCCAGCAGAATCTAAAACTCAACCTGATTAATGGCAGGTTAAGAAGAACAATTTTATATGTTGGCAAAGAGGAAAGATAATACAGTCTACCTTCTATTTCCAGTCTTATCTTCTATTTTGGTCTGATATAACCCTTAAACTCTACCCAACCAGGATAACTCTCTCCATGCTCTTATATAACTTGTGATTCCCTCCTTCCATGATTTTGTTCCATGTATTCTTAAATGTAGTATTTTTTGTTTGTTTTTTTGTTTTGTTTTGTGGTACGCGGGCCTCTCACCGCTGCGGCCTCTCCCGCTGCGGAGCACAGGCTCCGGACGCGCAGGCTCAGCGGCCATGGCTCACGGGCCCAGCCACTCCGTGGCATGTGGGATCTTCCCGAACCGGGGCACGAACCCGCGTCCCCTGCATCGGCAGGCGGACTCCCAACCACTGCGCCACCAGGGAAGCCCCTGTTCCATCTATTCTTGAAAACTGTAAATCACTTCTGCCTTTTCCTTCTTCAGATCTTCCTAATCATTTCAATCAGGAAAGTGTGGAATGACAAAAATACTGGATTAGGAGTCAGAAGATCTATTTCTGTCACTTTACTTTCTTTTAGGATTGGGACAATTACTTGAACTTTCTATGGCTATATATATTTTAAATGAAGAAATAATAATCCTATCTGTGCCTATCTCAGGTAGCTAATATGAAAAAATGCTTTGAAAGATGTGAATTGCCATATAAGCATTGTCTGACTTGAACTCCAATAGCACTTTGAGCCTTTCATATAGAAACTTATTATCTCTTGCTTATAAAGTAGTGACAATTAGACTTCTTAAAAGTAGAGATCATAAACTAAGCCTTTTTCTTCTGTAGTTTCTATCATTGTGCATATAATGTTAACGGATTGAGTAAAGACCTGATGAAAGAAAAGCAATTCCACCTGATAGTCTTTATTCTTGATTCACTAATTCCAGATATTTTATACTATATCAAATTTATCACCCTTTTTTTTTTTTTAAATCTCCAATTTAGGTGATGTCTTTCCAGTGCAAATGAATCCAATAGCTCAATCTCAGTTTATACCTTTGGCTGAAGTTCTTTGCTGTGCTGTATCTGATATGAATGCCGCTCAGATTGTAGTAACACAGGAATCACTATTGGAACATTTGGTGAAACATTACCCAGGTAGAGTAACAAGTTTTTCTCTATTAGTTCATTGTATGTGTTTGGTTTCTATTTATAAATCATCTTAAACACATAAACTGGGCAATATCTAATTTTTTTTCTATTATAGAACCTTGTATTAGAGCCCCGGTGGAAAAAGGTCTGCATCAGCAAGTTTATGAGTATTTCTTTTATTTTCCAGATGAACTTTTTCAAAATTATGTTTATGGTAATAATTAAGTCAGACTCTGTAGAAAGGAGTGCAAAGGAAAAAATGAAGATTCAATTTCTCCCCCGCCTCCTTTTTTTTTGACCGTGCCCCTCGGCATGTGGGATCTTAGCTCCCCAACGAGGGATTAAACCCGTGCCCCCTGCAGTGGAAACGTGCGCGCGAGTCTTAACCACTGGACCACCAGGGAAGTCCCTGCCTCCTATTCTTTTTTTTTGTTGTTTTTTGCGGTACGCGGGCCTCTCACTGTTGTGGCCTCTCCCGTTGCGGAACACAGGCTCCGGACGCGCAGGCTCAGCGGCCATGGCTCACGGGCCCAGACGCTCCGCGGCATGTGGGATCCTCCCGGACCGGGACACGAACCCGTGTCCTCTGCATCGGCAGGCAGACTCTCAACCACTGTGCCACCAGGGAAGCCCGTGCCTCCTATTCTTTTTTTTTTTTTTCATCTTTATTGGAGTATAATTGCTTTACAATGGTGTGTTAGTTTCTGCTTTATAACAAAGTGAATCAGTTATACATATACATATGTTCCCATGTCTCTTCCCTCTTGCGTCTCCCTCCCTCCCACCCTCCCTATCCCACCCCTCCAGGTGGTCACAAAGCACTGAGCTGATCTCCCTGCCGTGCCTCCTATTCTTAAATTGCTACTTCCCAGAGGTGACATCTTCTGCCGTTTATAGTTTCTCATGGACACTTTCATAAGTTGTATTTGAATATATGTATCCTTTTTAAATAAGTTGGATCATTCTATACATTCTCTCTGGACCTTTCCTTTTTTAACTTAAAGACATGTTTTTGAGATCTTTCCGTATAAGCATATATCGATCTATCTCATTCTTTTCATAGGTGCATGATATCCCAGTGCATGAATGTAGAAGAGTATTTTTTTATTTTTCCCATTATAAGATATGCTTATTGTAGAGAAATCCAGAAAATATAGAAAAGTAATCACTTATAGTACCTCTACTCAAAGGAAACCAATATTAACATATTGATATATTTTCTTTGTGTTACACATTTTTTGTCACTTTTTTTTTTTTTTTTTTTGCGCGGTACGCGGGCCTCTCACTGTTGTGGCTTCTCCCGTTGCGGAGCACAGGCTCCGGACGCGCAGGCTCAGCGGCCATAGCTCACGAGCCCAGCCACTCCGCGGCACGTGGGATCTTCCCGGACCGGGGCACGAACCCATGTCCCCTGCATCGGCAGGCGGACTCTCAACCACTGCGCCACCAGGGAAGCCCTTTTTTTCACATTTTTAACATTGTTTTCATAATATGAATATAATTTTGAACTCTGCTGTTCAGAAAAGGAATTTCTTTTAAAATTGTTACCTTCTCAGTTTGAAAAACCACCATAATCCAGATGTTAGGTAGTTTGCCCTCACCCAAGCACAGACTGATTTTCATTTTCTCTTTAGATTCTTACTGAGGTTTAAGCTATGAGACTGGTTTTCAAAAACTTCCATGTTTGCTCTCAAGAAGGCTTTCCTTAGTCACAATTTAAATTTATAATGAGGTTGTATAACTTGGTGTTTGTGTTTGAGTGAACAGATTTTTTTCTTTGCTTAACCGGTAACCTAGCCATATGTCTTTGTGTAGATGAAATTATATTTCTGTTACTCAGTTTAATTATGATTATTGTTAATGCTTCTTTGACATTTTAATTATATATATTAATTGTGTTACAGTTAGCTCTGGGTTCATCAAGCAAATGTGTGGTCATTTCTGAGTTACTGATTTCACTCATTAAAATGTTTCTTATTCAGAACGTATCAGTGTAAAGTGCTTATTTGTTTTAGGCATTGCAATTCCATCTCAAGATATTCTCTATACCACTCTGGGAACTCTCATTAAAGAAAGGAAGATTTATCACACTGGAGAAGGATACTTCATAGTTACTCCTCAGACTTACTTCATTACAAATACAAACCCCCAAGAAAATAAGAGAGTCCTATCAGATGAAAGTCCCCGGATGCCAACTTCCATTACATACCTGGTGAACGTGGAAAGCTGTGCAGACCTAGCCAAAGAAAATGCGGCCCCCATATCCCATTGTCATTCTTGCCAGTGTTTCCATGATGTGTGCACTCAGTATATACAGGAACCACCAGCTGCTGCAGAAGTGACTAGAAAATGCCAGAAAGGTCTTGGGGAATCCAAACCTTTGGTACAGAATCGAACAGTTTCAGTGTCTGAGGAGAATCGCGTCTGTGACAGCGCCAAACCTTTACCATTCACAAAAGACAGAGAAAAAGCCAAGAAATTTGGCTTTAGCCTCTTCTGGCGCAGTATATCCAGAAAGGAGAAGTCCAGAACAGAGCACAGCAGTTTCTCTGCCCAGTTCCCACCAGAAGAATGGCCCGTCCGAGATGAAGATAACTTGGACAATATCCCTCGAGACATTGAACATGAGATAATCAAACGAATTAATCCCATTTTAACTGTTGACAACTTAATCAAACATACTGTCATAATGCAAAAATACGAAGAACAGAAAAAATATAATAGCCAGGGCACTTCCACTTATATGCTGACACTCAGGCATAAGTATCCTTCAAAAGTGGGAGTTAAGAAAAGTCAGGGCCGGTCTGTAAAGCCTCGAAGGCGGGGCCATTCACATAGAGATAGAGACAAAGCCAGGAGTCAGGGAAGTGGGCCTCAGCCAGGAAGCATTAGGCTGGAGAAACACCCCAAGCTCCCTGCTACACAGCCCACCCCCGAAATTGAAAGCCCTAATGAAGTAGAGCTTCAGAAACCACTTGGTGAGAATCCATCAGTGCTAGGTTCCCATTTGATTTACAAAAAGCGGATCAGTAATCCTTTCCAGGGTTTCTCTCACCGAAGGAGCCCAATAACCAAAGAGCACAACATCCAGAAGATCGGTGATCTGAAACCCAGTCAGATTGGACCAAAGGGAAAGCCTTTCCAAAGGGCGAGGTCTTTGGATTCCTCAAGAATCTTTGAGAGTGAAGCCAAACAGTCATACAGTGAACAATGTAATGATAAACTGAGAGCAGAATCCATTTATGTGAATCACTCTACTGTCAAACCTATCAGTGATGACTTTAGAGATTACCTCTTCAATTACTCTCAGTGTGGTGTTTTGCAAAATGATAGTAAATGCTGTTCCTTCAGGAAAAGCACGTTGAGACGTGATGTGTATGGTGGAGAAAATGAGGCAATCCCTGAAGTCTCGAGGAAAAGCTACTCTCATTTTGACACATTAGAAGAGACAAAAGAAACACAGCATGTCCTGCCATCGCAAGGTTCCTCTTCTTTAGACCAAGCATCCTCTGCTCGTAGATCAGTTGATGAAACAATACACCAGTTCCAAAATCTTGGTCTTTTGGATTACCCAGTTGGTGCAAACCATTTGAGACAACCTGAGAGACAAGACAGAGACTCAGAGGAAACTCTGATGAGAAAGGCATTTATCCAGGAAGCAGAGACTGTGAGTCTAGAAAATGAAGGACTTTCTGATGACGACCAGGCCTTGTATCAGAATGAAGCAGATGATGAGGATGGGGCCTGCAGTTCATTGTATCTAGATGAGGATGACTTTTCTGAGAATGACGACTTAATTCAAATGCTGCCTGGCCACATTCAAGTTTCCTTTCCAGGGGGAAACAAGTGGAATCATTTAGGAAAACGAAAGGTGACCGAAAGGTCTCTGACTGAGTACAATAGCAACATACAGAGGTTTGAGCCTCTGGTGCTCAAAGGAAATGAACATTACAAGCCCACTGGGTTGCTTACTAATCCCGGTGAAAGCCAAAAACCTAATCTCTCTGCTGAAAACTGTGTCCTCAATTTAGGGATCCAGTCTGGTTTTGACTATGAAAAGGAACCCAGTGTAGCTAAATGTGTACAGGCCTCAGCACCTGCTGATGGAAGTATATTTGATTACTACGGCACAAGGAAAAGTGCTTCAGAGGCTGAAACCCTACAAGACCCTGTTGGTGACACAGGAAAGAAACCAGCCACCTGGAGTCAGAGTGCTCAGAATCAGGAAATGAGAAAACAGTTCACACACAAGTTAGAACTGTTCAACACTTCGCATATGCCAGTGTTGGCTCAGGACGTCCAACCTGAACATAGTCACTTGGAAGGAACCGAAAATCAGAGCATGGCAGGAGATAGTGGAATAGATTCTCCACGGTAAGTGCACATAGAAGTGATTGGCCACTATCCCACAGGAATTATTAAAATCAAGGGCATATTGAGTTACCTTGTGGGAGACTCCTGAATAAATTTTTTATAATGATACAAGTCTACCAGCCTTTACTGAATAAGTTGTATGAAGTTACAATGAAACCTCTTATATAATAGGATAGAGTTCATTTTTAATGTGAACCAAGATTTGACTGTTCCACTACTACTAAATCTTGAATTATTTCTAAAAATAGGAAGGGACTACCATAAACCAAGCACTTCCTGAACTGAAGGTTGGAAAGTTTTCACTTATATTCCTGGTTCTACACAGGTTGAGATAGAGATGTGGCTACTTTCCACTAATATTTTCCATGCCAGTTTGTTTAAATAACATTGTTCAGCATATAAAAGTAATTTGGTCATAATAGAACATTTAAAGTACTGAAAAATAGTTTTTTAAAAACATCTATAATCACCCTACCATCTAGATATTTTTAAAAATCTTTTTATATTTGGTGTATTTATAGTTTGGTCTGAACATATTGAATCTATATATTTTGTCTGTTGAGCTCATACTGTAGTTACTATTTTGCATGTTGCTTTTTTCAGTAGAATATAATGAACATTCCCCCATGTTATTAAATAGTTTTCTAAAAAGTCATCTTAAAATTTGGCATATATCTTCATTAGTTTTTTTATTATATAAAATTATTGTGTACCTCTTTTTTAAACAGTAATATAGAAATGTAAAAAGTAAAACTGGTAGTCTCCATTCCCTAGCCTTTTCCATTCCTATTCCGTAGAGGTGACCTAAATATTGTTAACAGTTTGGCGTATATTCTTTCAGACTTTTTCCCTTGCACTTATAAATATAATTAATTTCTAACAACAGAGCATACAGAGCTGTGGCTTTCTTTTTCACCTAATTTATCATGGATATCCTGCAATCAATACATATATATCCTGCTTTTTGGGGGGGCACTGTGCTGTGCAGCTTGCAGGATCTTTGTTCCCCGACCGGGGATTGAACCTGGGTCCTCAGCAGTGAAAGCTCAAGAGTCCTAACCACTGGACCACCAGGGAATTCCCTCCAGCTCATTGTTTTGTTTTTTTTTTTTGCTGTGCCACGCAGCATGCATGTGGGATCTTAGTTCCCTGACTAGGGATCGAACCCGTGCCCCCTGCAGTGGAAGCATGGAGTCTTAACAACTGGACCGCCAGGGAAGTCCCTTATTTTTTGAAATGGCTGCTTAGTATTCCATTATGTGGACCCTGTTATTTACATAACCATTATTTTCCTTGCTTTGACATTTAGATTGTTCCCAGTTTTTTTGCTATAATAAATCAATCTGCAGTGAATTGTTATTACTAAATGTTTGTGGACATTCCTAATTATTTATAACTTAGGCTAAATTCCTGGAAGTTTGCATTTTTTTAAACACATCTACTTTATTGGGGAACAAGATTTTTTTGCCTGAAACAATAGTTTAATTCATATTAAGTCATTGAAGTATCAAAACATGTTGTCTTTGAGGTAAACAACAGTGTAAACCAATAAGCCATGGGTTCCCTTTTTTTCCTCTCTGGCAAAAACAAAAATAAAACCAAAAACAAACCCAAAACAGATAAGAGAAATTGACATGAATTGAGAATTTAAATTTGAGAAATCTTGAGAAATTTAATTTTTAAAAATTGCTTATAATATGGTTTTCTTGAAAGATTTATAACTATAATCATTAAAGACATTTATAGGAAAAGGGAGGGGAGATAACATTTGGACATCAACTATGTGCCATAATTGGATTAGGATTAGGGAGACAGAGATGAACAAGGTGTTGTTGCTACCTATAGGAAGCTTACAATTTAGCTTAGTTTAGTTGAGGAGACCAACAAACAATAAACAAATTGAACTCAACAACAAAGCATAAACTCTTAATTCCACATCTCTTTGGCAGTTATGAAGAGTGATGGGCTGTGTGGGAAAGATTTATGGAGGACACATTTTTGAGACATCTCTTGATGTAATGGACAGGTGAGGGAGAGGAGGCAAGGTGGGAGAAGGGGAATGTCAAAAACAAAATGCCCAACCAGTAATGTGAGTTGGCTGAAGCAAGGCAGATGTGTTGGATAAGGGACTAACATCGCTTACAGCTCCTAAGAAAGGAACGCTAGTCAATATGAAAAATATTACAGTTGGCTTTTTCTTTCCATATGCTTACTCAAAAAAGAAACAAATTATACAAGAAGATATTGGTCATTTTAGTTGTATAGAAGAGTTTTTCATGGAGCTTATTGTTTCTGCCTAGAATATACTTGATATTGGATCGAGAACAGATGTTCAGAGAATATGAACTTCTTAGAAAGCAGCTGTCAAATAATTGAGTTGCTATTGGGAATCCTTTAAAATGTAAAGAGCACTTTAGATTTTTAAAGGTTAACTTATTTGATAAGTTAGTTCCTGTTAGTAAATGTACTCCTTCAAAGTAACAAATGAAGGTATTTTGCCTTGGTTAGAAATCCAGGCCCTTTTGAAGGCAATAATTCTGTTATTTTTAATATCTTTAGGACACAGAGTCTGGCATCTAATAACTCAGTCATTTTGGATGGACTAAAAAGAAGACAGAATTTTCTGCAGAATTTTGGAGGCACAAAGAGCAGTCAAACACCCACGTCCAATTCCTTACTACAACTAACTCCAGTCATAAATGTTTAATTCTTTAAGATTTTTTTTTTCAATGTGGACCATTTTTAAAGTGTTTTATTGAATTTGTTACAACATTGCTTCTGTTGCATGTTTTGGTTTTTTGGCCTTGAGGCATGTGGGATCTTAGCTCCCTGAACAGAGATCTAACCCATGCCCCCTGCATTGTAAGGTGAAGTCTTAACCACTGGACCTCCAGGGAAGTCCCATAAATGTTTAATTCTTACTTTTCTTTTGGAAACTTTTTTTTTTTGTAAAAATGTACAGCATTAATATAGAATGTTTTAATCAACTGAGTTTGTAAGAATTCTCTAAGGCCAAGCATATATGTTATTAACCTCATTACATATTTTGCTGTAGTTACTGTTTTTTTTTCCTTTTTTGACATTGGCTTTTTTAAAGCTTATTTTACTATAAATTTATTGGGAATATATAGATTGTTTACAATAAAAAACATGGAATCATTGGTCTTCTTCCAATTAAATGTAATTTAACTTGAATCATCAGACGGACATTCATTAGTTTCTCAAATACATAGGAAGCTAATTTACTACCTAGTAGTGAATTTTTGTACCCACATCAATACCAAGTTCTTACGGTAAGTGGATCTCACCAGATTTCAACACAGAACCCCAGAAAATAGTGTGTTAGGGTTGCATAGATACGTTGTTTGCAACTTAAGTCTTTTATAATCAGAAAGAATTTATATAGATGTGTTGGGTGCAACAAGAATTCCTTCTATCCAGTCATTGCTGCCAAGGATATCCTTTGTGAACAGCTGGAACATGAACAAATGTCTCCACACTATGATTGACTGACAATGTCCAAAATACCCATGGCAGTAGACATATGGCTCAACTGTTTGGTTCCTCCCCACGTTTGAGGCTCTCTCTATAAAATGGCTTTGAGAAGTCAGGATGTTCTCAGATGGTGGAGATAGAAGGGAAGCAGAATGGTTGCAGGACGGCTGTGAGTGAAAGGGAGGTTCTGAATCAGAGATTTAGAGGGAAGATGCAAGATGGCTGATAGACAATTTTTCTACATTTGATCCACTTCTGTTCGCGATAAGACCTCCGTAGCCTTGCCAGAATTTTTTCTGGCAGGACTTTTCAGACCAAGTAGTGGAATGGTCAGTTCTCTTGGGTTTGGGGAACATGGAACAGTCACGAGTGGTTTCAGCATGTCGGGTAGATGCTAATGCTGATTTCTGGTTGAGGGGATGTTTCTACTAAGAGGTTTCTAAGGATTATCAAAGCCTTAGAGCTCAAGGATGATTGAATAGAGAGAGAGAGTGCCTCTTTCCAGCTCTCACCATCCAGATAACAGTGAAGGCCAGAATGAAGCTCAGCAGTGTGGAGAGCTGACTCCAGGCCCTGTGGGAGTGCAGAGGAGGGGAGATCAGATGCGCTGCTCTGTTTCATTGTGGTTGCACCACTCATTTCTGACTGTTGGTTTTCAGTGGCTCTGACCAACCTACTGTGGCATTCCAAGATTACCTGTGGTTACAGGGGGCAAAGTACCAAGAAGGGTAATCTGGATAGAAAAGCCTTGTGGGGGAGGCATTGCTTTAGGGGGGTCTTACAGCTTGGAATCAGTATCAGTGAGTGGAAGTTAGGAGAGAGAAATTTTAGCTCAATATGAAGAACTTCCTATTAGACAAAACTATCTGAAGATGAAATAGGTGGCTTTGTAAACAGATGAACTTCCTGCTGTTTAGGACATTCAAGCAGAGGCTTGGTGATCCCTTGACCGGTATGTTGCAGAGGTATTTCCAGTACTTTTCTTAAAAGGATGACTGAACTAGATGATTTTGAAGATTCCTCCCAACTGTAAGGTTCTGTGCTTATAAAACTCAGTGAAGGTGATATGTCAAATCTATCCAATTAAAAAAAAGGAAAAAAAAAAGATTCATTGAGGATCCTGTGAAGTACTGAACTCACTCAAGATTCCCAAGTTGCTTCCAGTTCTTCATTTCTGCACCGATCCCTGCCAATCCTTGGAAAAATGAGTACCAGCAACTCTTCTATCTTTGATCTTGGACCTGGACAATTTTCTTAATAGAGTAAGGAATCCAAAGTCTTTTGTGACTCTGTCCACCTCAAGGGACCAATGAAATCCATCTAATCTTGCCACCAGGTGCATTATGACACTCTCTAAATATATTAAATGAAGCCTATTATGAAACCAATAAACCTCCCTTCTATAAAACACAACATATGACCACAGGTATTAAAGATGAGTGTGCATGTTATTAAATTGTTTGGGAGATTATTCTCTACAATGGGTGACTTGAATTTTTTCCCACTATTTTTGTGTGTGGAAATTTTACTTATTCTCTTTCCCATTGCAGTCTGTTTGCTAAGAGAAAACTGTTCTCTTGAAACAGCATGGCGACCTGAGCTTCGGAGTCAGATAAGTTTAAATCCCAATTCCAACCCTTGGTAGCTGTGTGATGGAGAAAGTTACCAAACTTCTCTATTCATTTTTTTCATCTGTAAAGGATATCTACTTTATAGGATTGTTGTAAGATTTGAGGATAATCTATTGAAAGTGTCCAATGCAGGAGGCACCTATTATTGTTACAAACATATGTGTGTATATTTTTATATATTGATTCACAAAACTTGTCTAATACATGGCCTACTATACAGGTAACCTGTTTTTGCCAGGTTGTCTGGAATTCCTCCATTTAGAGAGTCCTTTCGGTTAAGATTATAGAAAAGTATCGTTAATCAAAATCCAGATATGCCTGGGGGAGGTATTATGCTTTTGGCTAACAAGTTTTCAGTTCATACCTCATGCTATAAATAGGGTAAAGTATGCAAAGCATGGGCGGATTGTGGCTACTCATAATGTGAGATCATGTGCAACCTCTTTCATCTGGGATCTCAGACCCCTAGGAATCCTCAGAATAGCTGGCTTCTGCAAACTATTTTCAATATTTAAAAAATCCTAATGGAAATTGTACATTCCCTTTGCTTAACTCCTTGCTACTGTAACATCAGTTTCTTTGCCAATGACTGAAATTACACCTGCTCAGTAATGCAACCCTATCACATGCTGGTGTGACATTGTTAAGCTTCATTTATATCTTATTCATATATTAGAAGAATGATCATGAATCAATTATTATTAAATGCAATTTAGCAGACAGAATGTTTCAAAGTGTCAGAGCCATGAGGAAAAAACAGAAGAAAGAGCCGTAGCAGTGAAAAAATTTGGGATCAACTGTATTTTGAGAACCCATCCTACAGCTACCTGAGAAGGCTTTTAAGGAATGGGGAAGACAGACTAGTGCCTAAAGGGAGTGTGGAAGAGAGACATGAGAGTCACGAAACAAGAATGGTGAGGGGATATATCGAAAACAAACTCATGACTATCTTTCTGGCCTCTACAGATCTTTCTCTCAGTTGAAGTCTTAGACACATGTTCCATTTTTAGCAGTTGAGCAGGTCCTATTTCTTGGGGAATGGTGCCCTCTTCTGGAGTAACTGATGTGACTGTTCCCTTCCACCACTTGATTGAAAAGCATCTACAAAGTAATTGATTAGAGAAACAGACCTCCTCCCTCTATTTAAAAAGCTTTCCCAAATAATTTGAATTAGGAGCTAGATACATACATCAGTATACATATGCTAAATATTTTCAAAGCTGTCTCCTCGCCAACACTGTCAAAACCTGGAGCTAAAAGTAGAAATATAAGTACCTCTGTACATCATCTCTGCTGTACTGTAATATCAGGGGATCCCCCCAGTTTTCCTGAACTATCAGTAGGGAAGGCATTTTTGCCCCCCACTTTACTAACAACACAGGTTTTCGAGTTTAGTTGGCCAAGGTCATGTGGCTAGCAATGGCAGAAACATCATTCCTGGTCTCTCTTTCATTTTCTTTTTCTTAGTACTCTCCTCACTCTCTGCCCCCAGTATCTCTTGATCGATTTATAGCTGACCCTTAAACTATTTCCATCTCATAACATGATGGTTATGTTATTTTAAAATGATGGTTCAATTCCTCTTGTTACATAAGATTGACATGCAGATGCAAAATGATGGTTCTTTTTACCTTCTACTCTCTATGGAATAAAAATTAAAATCTAGCCCTCTAGGTTTGAGAATGACCAGAGAGAGGCAAGTTTATAAAAAGTCATCTTAAAAAAAAAAAGTCGGGGGAAGGGGGGAGGGGGAGAAAAAAAAAAGTCATCTTGTTTTTATAGAGTTTAATGAGCCAAAGTGAAAGGCAAGGGAAATCTTTATAGAATGTTGCAACAGACCATCAGATGAGGCACCCCAACTGTCAAATTTTGAGAAAGAAATTATATCAGTGGCTCTGGCAAGATATTTGGAAAACAAAGATGTTCTAATAAGATTACATTTTGAGTTACTTGTACATTTTAATTATTCATGCTACCCCTTCAGGTTCCTCCCATAAATTTTTTAAAATAAATTTATTTATTTATTATTTTTGGCTGCGTTTGGTCTTCGTTGCTGCGCACGGGCTTTCTCTAGTTGCATCGAACAGGGGCTACTCTTCGTTGCGGTGCGCGGGCTTCTCATTGCGGAGCATGGCCTTTAGGCACACAGGCTTCAGTAGTTGTGGCTCACAGGCTCTCGTTGTGGCGCATGGGCTTAGTTGCTCCGAGGCATGTGGGGTCTTCCCGGACCAGGGCTCAAACCCATGTCCCCTGCATTGGCAGGTGGATTCTTAACCACTGCGCCACCAGGGAAGGCCACCCCCCAATCAATTTCATCATCAGTATAAATCTCTTGAGACTTATAGGGACCAAATATGAAAAAAAGAATTATTCCATCATCCCCATTCCCAAGTTTTCTACTTGATGCCCACTGAGAACACATATGTAGTGGTACCCCAATTTTTTCAGCTAAGCCACAGTTTGGTCAAGTTACTTATGACTAGGTTTAATTTGCACACAGTTGCCCTTTCCACCTGACATAGACAGCAGCCAGTTTTGTTTACATGAGTTTGGTGCTCAGAAAGGTAGGGTTTTTAGAGTGTCCCAAATCACAGAAGGTCATTTAAAAAACACTAGTATACTTATTAGTCTCTTGCCTAGAGCGTCTCCAACAGTCTAGTCCTTTCCTTTTTCAGACCTGCTGTATGACCTTCGACATAAAAATGAATGCCAAAAATAGTCTTGAGGAGCTAAAACTTCATCTGTGTTTGATTTTCAACCACAACATACTAACATCTATTCCTATTATTATCCCAATTTTATACCTGTGACATTCTTAGCCACACCCACTCCTGCTTCCATGCACATCATACCCTGGCAGGAGAACCTTTGTACCCTGTAGGCTTTGTACCTTTGTACCCTGAAGGCTTTGTACCTTTGTACCCTGAAGGCTACAAAGACTTCACAGTGGTAGAATTGGGAGTGGGTGTGAGAGAGTGGGACAAAAAGGTTTTAGAAAAGACCAATCTAGAGATGCATAGCTATTCCCATAATCTAGGGAGAGAGATGCATTTTTTCACCATCAACACCTGAACACTCCATTTGTTCACAGTATTGAATCCATAAGGTAACATTTAGATAAACATATAGCCCCTGACTTCAGGCCAATCCACACTTAATGCAGGAGGCCTGTAGCAATCACAGATTTATCATTTGTGGTTTCAGCTATTTAGGACCAATCCCCAAACTCCAGGACTTGTAGCAATCTGAAATTTTGCTAAGACCTAAGTTTGATGCTCAGGTTACAAGGCTAGTGTGCTAGACATTGTCAAGTGGTTTGTGAAGTGCCCCTGCTTCTACATTGCCATTTGCTTTCTTGTTCTCAAGAGTAGGTTGAAGAGATCATCAGGAGTTAAAAGGAAATGGCTCTGAAATGAAAGCCAATCAGCTAGCACCTTTTTTTGTTTTCACTTTAAGCAAAGTCTTTATTTTCAAGGAAAAAGTATATTTTCTTATTTTCTGTTCTTGGCATAAATTTTAATTATTTCCAGTGGATCCAAAACCTCCTGAACCCCTTTCAGTGTCATCTAAAACTTGAACTTCCTCTATTTCTGGGTAAAATATACGTTCACAAATGAGCTGTGCAATTCCATCACCCTTTTTGACTTCGAACTTCTCTTTGCCAAAATTAAACAGTACAACACCAACATTTCGTCTATAATCTTCATCTATGACACCAGCTCCTACATCTATGAAGTGTTTCGCAGCCAAGCCAGAACGTGGAGCTACTCTCCCATAGCACCCATTAGGAAGAGCTATCTGAATGTCTGTTTTCACAAGAGCTTTCTCCATAGGTGGTACTGTGTATTCACAGGCACTGTATAGGTCATAGCCCGCGGCGCGCTCGGACCCCTTGGTCGGAGCGGTGGCGTGCTCCGAAAGCCGGACAAAGCGGAGCCGCATGCCGCCCTCCTCCGCAGGCCGGGCCCATTTGCTGGGGGAGATGACTTGTGCCTCTTGAGAGCAGGGCAGGGCAGAATGGGAGCACAAAGGGAGCAGGCGGAACAAGAGACAGCAGGATGAGCGTAGCGCACCCCAGCTAGCACCATTGATGTAAGAAAAGAAAGGTACATTCTCAGGAGTTAGTCCTTTGTATTATCAAAAGGTTTCCAGTTTTGTTCAAGGCTGTAATTCAGGGCCAGTTAATTCCCATAACTAATATCCTTTTATCCACTGCAAATACATAATCTGTCAAAGACATTTAGGCTTGTTTTTTCTCTAGGTTTCTCCAGGTTTTCCTAACATCATTCATTCTATGTTTCATAGGAGCATCTTCCCCCCAAACGCTTTGGTAAGCCCAAAGCTTTAAGGTTGGTGTGGCAGGGAAAGCATTGATCTCGGATTCAGGAGTTGAGTTTTCTAGTCCTGTGTGCCACGAACTGTGTGACTTCAGACAAGTAAATCCCTCTTTTAGGGGGTTAGTTTCCTCTAATGTCAAATGGGTGGGAAGGCCCTAAACTAAACTAAGGACCAACTTCATGACTAAAACCTAAGACTTGAGGGAAGGCTGTCCGGGCCTAGTCTTCACCTCAAACCCATCTAGCCCACTCCAGACCCCAAGACACCCTTTCCCACCAACTCAGGGCCGCTGGCTTCGGGCGAAGCTGTTAGACGTTAACGCCTCACCCCGCAACGGGCGGGGCCGAGGCCCGCAGCTTCCGGCGTCGAAAGGCGACGCGGCGCGTGGCGCTCCCTTCGCCCCGCCCGCTCCCCCCCGCCCTCCACGGGCAGGTTCTCCTGCCAGCCCGCCGCGCGCGCGGCCGCTGTCCGGCGCCGTTGAGGGGCTTCCTAGCCCCAGCAGTGAATGCTGGGAAGCCCCGAAGCATCTCCGCTGTGGCAAAGAGAAATGTTCGGAGTGGGGGAGGGGGAGAGGGAGAGGGAGAAAACAAATCCGAACATTTTATGCTAATCAGTTCGCGCCTCCTTTATAGAGATTGGTCAGGGTTTTACTCTAGAAGCCAATCATTTCAGAAGAAGGGTGAGCCAATCGAGACTCCTCGCATTCATTGGCTGGGAGACTGAGTCGCAAGGAGAGAGTTTAAACGGAGAGTATCCGGGATTGTTTTCCCCCGCCGTGCGGTGCGTGTCCCGGAAGTGACGCAGGCTTTGGCCGGGAGGCTGCCCTGCCCCCGCTTCCTTTCACCCTGTCGCTACCTGTAGGTAGTTGTGGCCGCCGTGCCCAGAGGGAGGCGGCGGCAGCAGTAGCGGCGAATGATGCCTGGGAAACTCCTCTGGGGGGACATTATGGAGCTGGAGGCACCTTTGGAGGAGACCGAGAGCCAGAGGAAGGAGAGGCAAAAGGTGCGCTGAGGACGGGCCGCGCCTCCTTTTGGGCTGCGCCGGCTTGGGCGGGGAGGGGAGTCTACCTGATGGCCTGTCACAACCGGGCCGGAGCATCCGAGGGCCTCTCCTCGCGCCACCCTCGTCCCTGGGAGGTCGCTCCGGGACCATTACTACCTCCACACCCCTAACCTGGAGAAGGGCAGCACTGAGCTTGGGCCCGGCCTCTCGTGGTCCCCGTCCTTCCTGTCGGCGCCTACGAGATGGGCAGACTCAAGTTCTCATCGCGGAATCTGTTCTTTCTGTCCTCTTCTTAAGCAGCGAGGCCTGTCATTTGGTTCTGGTTGGCCGTCTTAGAAGATGATTAAGAAAAACGATTGCCTTGAATATGTGTAACTTCTCCGTCATTCTGTCCTGTATGCGAGAATCTTGGGGAAAGCGATCTTAGATTTACAAACCTCGATAACGGGTCAGTAGAGGATTGAGGAAAAGTGTCACAGCGAAAATTGCCAGGATTTGGCTGTGATGGAGATCGCGTGGGTTGTATTAGTAATAGCCTTTTATGTTAGTATTTTCATTCAATTCACAAATGTTTATGGAGCCTAATTTATGCCAGACTCTTTGCTGGGCACCAGGAAGGTCCTTGCTCTCAAGGAACCTGTTAGAAGAGTTGTAGAGACTTCCTGCCCCATCCCTCAAAAGAAGAAAGAGAGAGAAAAGAAAACAGAGCTTGGAGGGTAAGGAAGCAGTGTTTGAAGGCTGACATTTGACAAAAGAATGAAAATATTCTCTGTAGTCCCAGAGAGCAGAACCTACCCTTCTGACCTTATCACCAAGGTAAACTTGCCATTCTAGCCAAGCAGTTATTATTTTTTATTGTGGTAAAATACACATACTATAAAATTTACCATTTTAACCATTTTAAAGTATACATTTTTGTAGCATTAAGTACACTCACATTGGTCTGCAGACATCATATTCATTCATCTCCAGAACTTTTCATTCTCCCAGACTGAAGCTCTGTGCCCATTAAACACCAACTCCTCGGTTGCCCTCTCTCTCCAGCCCCTGGCAACTACCATTCTCCTTTCTGTCTCTATGAATTTGACTACTGAAGATAACTCATGTAAGTGGAATCACCAAGCAGTTATTTTAAGTTTTGCTCATTCTAAAATACTTGTCCCTCCTTCTGCATCCATATCCTATCCATCTGTCAGGTTTAGTTTATGTCTTTTATAACCACTCCAGTGTACACATACAGTAATCTCATTCCCCCTTGAAGTCTTGTTCGAGTGCTATCTTTATCATTTGATTGGCATTTATTATGCCCTTCCTTGTAAAGTTAGCTCATTCTTCCTGAGTATATCTTTCCCAAGTATTTCCCAAAGATCCTTGAGGGAAATGACCATATCTTTGTCCATGCTTGCATTTCACTATATCCTTGTGAATTAGTGGCTTTCACATTGTAGTTTCTCCAGAGGTACTTGTTGATTTTCCTTTAATTATGAAAGATAACTAAAGATTTGGAAACAGATTGGAGTACCAACTAATAGAAATAGACATTCAAATAGTGGTCTGGCATCCAGATGAAGGTAACTGGTTTTGGATGTGTTAAGATATGGAGCTGGGCCTTAGGTTCTCAGAACTGGAGTGCAGGTTAGGAAGGAAGCCTGGAAGTGTATGTTGAAGCCATGAAAATGGTATGAAAGTGTACATAGAGAACAGAGACTTAAAGAGCATCCACAGAAGGAGAAGGGAGAGGAGACATTGAAGAAGATAGAGGTAACAGGGTAAGGAGGGAATGTAGTGTGTTGTGGAAGCCAAGAAGATGGAGAGTGTCGAGCACTGTGGATCTGATGTGGAACAATGTATTTCATCACCTTGAGTATTGCTGGGCTTGAACCTAGAGGTCTCATTTTATCTTGCTTCATCTCCCTGAAGTGCAGGCCCAGGAGCAATTCAAACCCTGAGGCTTGCTCTATAAATAATCTTGTTTTTCTATAGAAGAATCTAGTGGTTTGGGGAGATGTGGGATAGTTCAGTTAACTAAAGATCAAATGATGTAACATATAACTCTATAACTTATATTAATGTAAAACTCTAATGTTTACAAAGCATTTTCAAATATTCAGTTTTCATAGCAACTCTTATTTCATGAATGAGAAAATTGTATGTGAAAGTATTCTGTAGAAACTGTGTAAATCATGGTGAAAATTTTGGTGCTGGTTGTTTTTACCAAGACTAGTCACTACCATCTAATTTATTTTGAACATTTCCATCTAATTTATTTGGAACATTTGACCAAGTAATTTTGAAGTGCTAAATTTCCAAATCATTTCTTGCTGTCTGCAAATATTAAAACAAAAGTTGGCATTTCAAAACTAAAGTTGCAGAAAGCCACCCCCTCCCCCCTTTTTAAAGTTCTATTAACTAAATTTGTAAAACTTTAAAAAATTTTCTGGGATTACTAATATAGTTATCCTTCCATAGGAGTATAACAATTGGGCTTTTCTTTAACCTGTTTATCAAAGTTCAGGGGGGAAGCATGATGTGAAAAGAGCATGGGTTTTCAAGTCAAACAGGGCTTGATTTCTAGCACTTTCACTTGCAAGAAATCCCATATGTGGGTCTTTGGCAAGTTACTTATCTCTAAGAACTTGTTTCCTCGTCTGTAAAATGGCAAAGGTGATACAGGTTCGCTATCCCTTATCCAAAATCCTTGGGGCTAGATATGTTGTCGAATTCAAAATTCTGGGGTTTTTAAAAGGGTAACACCCTAGTAGGGTTTGGGGCCCCGAACCTATAATCAAACACCTTAATGTTAAATGTGAATATTCATACTAAGTGGAATAAATAAAGATTACAGATTGTCTCACATTAGTTGAAATCAAATTTTACCACAAAATGAGTTCAGGTCAGGTAAGGTTTTGTCTCCAAATAAATTACAAAAAAACTTTCGGTTTTCAGAGCTTTATGGATATTGGAATTTCGGATAAGGGATTATGGACCTGTACTTCCCTTATAGGGTTGTTATGAAGATTTAAACAAGATAAGCCGAAAACATATTACACAATGCTGGGTAGGTACTCAGTAAATATTAATTTTTTTCTTGGAGATATTAGAAGTTTTTGATTGTTTTTTAATTTATAAATCTTGAGTTCTCATTCTTTTACTGAAAAGAAGCTATTTCAGTTTCCCTTAAATGTTATAATGGGATTAAAGAGGGACTAGAGGCCAGGTCTTAAGAGTGCAAGATTTGGGCTGAGAAAGAAAGCAATAGGTAAAGCTTAGGCTTGGCATTAGCAACCAGTCTGGATTTCTACCAGGTACCTTTTCAAGATTACTGTAGATTGAGCTTTGCTGGTTGGGGGAGTCATACTCTAACTTCTCTAGAGTCTTAAAAGCAAAGCAAACCTTGTGACCCTCTTGTCACCCTCTTGTCACTGCTTCTTTGTTTTTCCACAGAGTGATAGAAGGAAGTCAAGGCACCATTATGACTCAGATGAGAAATCAGAAACAAGAGAAAATGGTGTTGCAGATGACCTGGATGCTCCCAAACCCAAAAAAACTAAAATGAAAGAGAAACTAAATGGTGACACTGAGGAAGGATGTAATAGACTTTCAGATGAATTTTCTAAATCTCGTAAGTCAAGAAGAAAAGATCTGTCAAATGGAGATATTGATGAATATGAAAAAAGATCAAAGCGAGTGTCATCCTTAGATAGTTCTACTCATAAATCAAGTGAAAATAAACTAGAAGAGGTATGGATACTTTTTGTTTTGCATTTGACATTATCCTTGAAATACAGGATAATTTGATTCTTTAAGACTAACTAGAATTGATTCTACAGTATTTCCTGCTTACTGTCCAATACTCTCAGTTGGACTGGGGAGTCTATACAGCTGAAACCTGAGCCTTTTCCCCTTTGTCTCTTGTTTCTTTCATTATATTGCCTTTTTCTTGGTGAAGAGATTGGTGCGGGGGGGACTTGGTCAAGTTTAAACCTTGCCTGTACATTTGGGTTCCTAAATAGATTTTCCAAATGCTTATTGATGATCACTTACTTGCATTTCTTATGGTTATTTCAGCCCTCATCATTACTCATGAATTAAGTTCTGACTTTCTGAAACGGGGTACATAAAGGCCTCTTGACTTTGTATATTTTGCCTTCTGTTTCTTGTGCTTCTGTAACAATAGCAACTTTCAATGATTTTTAGGTCTTACTGTAACTCAATCTTAAAGCTGTTTGCTTTTTTAAAACAGAAATGAAACATATGAAAATGATCTGAAGAAATTTGTTCTCCTGAATATTAATTTTTTGGAAGGTATAGAAAACATGCTTAGTATAGAATCTTCATTCCTGGACTCATTACTTTTGCCAGTATCTGTTAGAGTAGGTATATTCTTGCACAGAATTTACTCAATTTGTTCTTGCACTTTTTTTTTTTTTCCCCCCCCGGTACGCGGGCCTCTCACTGTTGTGGCCTCTCCTGTTGCAGAGCACAGGCTCCGGACGCGCAGGCTCAGTGGCCATGGCTCACGGGCCTAGCTGCTCCGCAGCATGTGGGATCTTCCCGGACCGGGGCACGAACCCGTGTCCCCTGCATCGGCAGGCGGACTCTCAACCTCTGCGCCACCAGAGAAGCCCTGTTTTTGCACTTTTCCTCTAGCAGAATTCATAGGTTTATCTGGGCATTACAAATTGTCATTAAATTACTCAGCTCTTAAACAAAAAAGAACTTTAATATTCTTAATAACTCTTGGTATTTAATAATCTTTACATTTAAAGAATCTGATAGTTGCTGTTAATTTAAATACATTTGAGCTTAATGTGTAATCTTTGGGGAGCTTTGAGAAAAAATGTTGAATCCTTGCTTTACAATATGGTGTTTTTTTATTTGTGAGTTTGCTATTTGTCAGGAAGCATATATGTTAGAGAGTTGTTCTAAATAAGGCCCTACAAATCTGTATTGCTGAGCAGCAGAGTGTACTTCTTGCTCTGTTGGGATTTTGCCAGCTATAGTGCTCTGTATTGTAATAAGCTTAACTGTTTATTATTTTGTTTAGATTATGTTAGGGTTCAGGAGTTCTACTTCTAGGAATTTATCCTCCTAAGGAGATTATCACGAGGTGTACAGAGATGTATGAATCAGTATCTTATCACAGTGATGTTGGTAATAGCGAAAAATTTAAACATCCTAAATGTCTGATAGTAGGCAGTTGGTTTGATAAAATATGCTATACCTATGTAATAGAATGCATTGATCTTAAAGGGCATAGATATGTTAGAAAGGTATTCAGTCTATCTTACTAAATGAAAAAAATGATTACAAAGGAGTATATACATATGTTTTTATTTCATTTAAAAATGTATATGTACATAGAGGAGTGTGTGTTTCAAATGTGTCTTTAGCTGATTGGATTGTAGATAATTTTACAATTTCTTTCTTTTAATATGGTTTCTAAAATTTCTGCAATGAAAATGTGTACTTTTCTAATAAAATTTTTTTCTTTAATCTTAAAAAGATAACATACAGGTTTGCTTAAATGGATTAAATTTGAATTTGATGTTATGTCTTTTATCTGGTTCTTAGTTTGAAACTTGTTATGGTGTGTGGTTTTGGAACTACCTTCTTTAAACAACCAGTAATAAAGTTTTTAAGTAGATATATTGTCTTTGTTCTATATATGCATTGACTAGTACACAAAGTTTTCAATAGATGTTAAATGACAATGTCATGCTGACCTCTATATACGTTTGAGAAATTTTCAAGCTTACAGGAACTTTTCCTTGTATTAATGACATAAAAAATGCTTTTTAGATTCATAGAACAACTTATTTAACTTTTAGTTTTAGAAACAATTTACTTTCCTCATTGCTTAGCTTCTTTTGGGGCGGTTTTATAGGCTTGTGTTAATCTTCATAATTAATATTATCTATATCTGTGAATATGATTTAGATTATTGAATACCTCTTTCATAATACATTCAGTCAAGTGGAATTATATTTTGATCTATGTAGTAAATGTATTTCTAAAGAGTTTTATGTGTGAATTAATCATTTTTAAATGTATTATGGGAAAGTGTATTAAGCTTGTTATTTGAAGAGACAGTTTTGAAATTAAAAGAATTTGCCACTAATTTATCTTGTAAGTTAATCTATACAGTTTTTGCAAATACTAACTAAAGTTGGTTTGTTAGTTCATTTAGTAGAGCTAAAAGCAGTAAATGAGTGAAAGATTCTAAATACCTGGTCGGATATGAACTATATCAGTTAGGCCTTTGATTTCATTTTGACAGACACTAACACGTGAACAGAAAGAAGGAGCCTTCTCCAATTTCCCTATTTCTGAAGAGACTATAAAGCTTCTGAAAGGTACAATGAATTTTTTTTTAATTTATTTTATTTATTTTTGTCTGCGTTGGGTCTTCATTGCTACACGCCGGCTTTCTCTAGTGCAGTGAGCGGGCTTCTCATTGCAATGGCTTCTCTTGTTGCGGAGTACAGGCTCTAGGCGCGCAGGATTCAGTAGTTGTAGCTCACGGGCTCTAGAGCTCAGGCTCAGTAGTTGTGGCGCACGGGCTTAGTTGCTCCGCGGCATGTGGGATCTTCCCGGACCAGGGCTCGAACCTGTGTCCTCTGTACTGACAGGTGGATTCTTAACCACTGTGCCGCCAGGGAAGCCCCGGTACAATGAATTTTAATGGATATGCAATTGAAAATCTAAAACTAGATTTTAGAAAACTCTTGTGCCTTTTCTGACCAAAAGGAGAATATACAAAGCATAGAGAAATAGCATTTTTCATTGCAGTTATTTCTACATCATTTTTTTGGTATTCGGTTCGGTTTTTAACTTTAAAGAATTATATGTATTTGTCAAAAGATCAGGCCAATTTTTTTTTTTAATAAATAAATTTATTTATTTATTTTTGGCTGTGTTGGATCTTCGTTGATGCGTGTGGGTGTGCCAGCTTCTCATTGCGGTGGCTTCTCTTGTTGCAGAGCACGGGCTCTAGGTGTGTGGGCTTCAGTGGTTGTGGCTTGTGGGCTCTAGAGTGCAGGCTCCATAGTTGTGGCGCACAGGCTTAGTTGCTCCGCGGCATGTGGGATCTTCCTGGACCAGGGCTCGAACCCGTGTCCCCTGCATTGGCAGGCAGATTCTTAACCACTGTGCCACCAGGGAAGTCCCTCAGACCAATATTTAAATAATTCCTCTTTGGGGTAGGAATAAATGTAAATGTTGTTAGGTGATGTATCTTTAGGCACATGTTGATGAATCAGGAATGTTATTTTCAAATAAATGTAGTTTTTCCTATTGCTGGTCTTAAGTAAATATTTCAATGAAATCTCATTTTACAGGTCGAGGGGTAACATATCTCTTTCCTATTCAAGTTAAGACTTTTGGTCCTGTATATGAAGGAAAAGATTTAATTGCTCAAGCACGGACAGGAACAGGAAAGACATTCTCTTTTGCCATCCCCTTGATTGAAAGACTCCAAAGAAATCAAGAGACAATTAAAAAAAGCCGCTCACCAAAGGTAACCATTATAGGGAGTAAAAGGTTTAAACATTACTCTAATGGAAAGAGAAAGAAAGAGTATACTGGTCTTGGGAATGCCCTGGTGGTCCAGTGGTTAGGACTTGGCGCTTTCACTGCCGTGACCCGGATTCAGTCTCCAAGCAGGGATTGAATCTGGGAACTAAGATCCTGCAAGCTGCACAGCGTGACCAAAAAAACAAACAAACAAACCACAATATACTGGTCTTAAGTTCAAGTACCCCAAAGATAGAAAAGTTAGTCAGTCCTGGGGCATAAAGTAAAAATTTGGGTCCTAAAGCAAAAATTTGATTTTTAAGATAAATCTCAAATAAAGCTAAAGTGAGTTACTGCGTATGAATGTAATGTGTATGGATCCATAGATGTCTTTGATAACTGTATATTATGAAGCCAGCATATCTGATTTTAGGAGTATTTACAGTTAGTATATTTAGTGACCTTTTTCTTCTCTTTTTTCAATTCTGACCTTTGCTTTTAAACAGTAATTTTGCTGAAGTGGTATTTATTTGCTCATTCAGTAAATAATATTTATTTTACTGATTGACTTTAAGAGTATTGTAGAAATGATACTGCTACTCCCTGTGTTGTTGGAGTACTGGAGATCTGTCTTAATTTATCAGTAGTAAAGAACAGAGAGGACCTAGTGAAATTTTAGCCTAAAATTTGACCCTTTTAGAACCTATGTTCACTTTCAGGTTCATAAACGTGAAGAAGAAAAGAATCAGTATTGGAACTTCCCTGGCAGTCCAGTGGTTAAGACTCCACACTTCCACTGCAGCAGGCACGGGTTCCATCCCTGGTTGTGGAACTAAGATCCTGCATGCCGCACAGCGCGGCCAAGAAAAGGAATCAGTATCAAAATTTGAACAGATATGTGGCTAAAAGTAATTTGTTCTTTGAGACTTCTAAATATTATTACAGTGTGAAAGTAAATTCACATATATGAATGTAATTAAATAACAGTGGTCTTGGAACAGGACAAATCTTTTTTTAGAGAGTTCTGTTTCTTAGGTGAAATTAGGAAGTCTGAAAGTAATAGAAATAGGACACAGTCCCAACACTGCATTTAAAAAGCTTTTATGCTAGAAGGACATTACTGGAGATTCCAGCTCCACCACTTCTAGCTACTTGATCTTGGGCAAGACTCAACTTCTCTAAGACTCATGCTCCTCATTTGTAAAACTGGGAAAATAATGCCACCTCATTGGGTTTTTGTGAGGATCAAATTAAATAATTCGTGTAAAGCACTATTGTTGTTTGCAGAATTATAATCGGCATTGTACATAGAAAGTTTATGGCTACTTTTTGTTAAATCTGCACTTTCTAAATATCAAAAAAAGAGAAATAGAGGTAAATCAATTTTTGTATAACCTGTTTGAAACATGAGTTTTATTTGCTTAATAAGGGGCTTTGCCCCTTTTTCGGTAAGTCTCCTGGGATCCTGTGTAGAAGAAGCTGCTCTCATTAAACACCAAACAGTTAAGTCCACTCTCTGGTACTAGCTACAGATTCGGTTTCATATTCTACTTAACAAATAAATTGAAATATTTCTTTTTAAAAAATGGCACATATTGGGCATTCATTCATTCACTCATTCAACAAATATTTTTTGAGTATCTATTCTGTGCCAGGCACTGTTTGAAGTTCAGGGAATATATTGAATAATATGACATAAATAACAGTACTGACATAAATAATAAATAGTACTGACATAAATCCCTGTCTTCATGGAGCTTACATTTTAGTGGGTGAGACAATGAGCAAATCAGTAGAATATAAATATTTTATATGGTGTAAGTGCTAAGGAGAAACAGTTAAGCACAGTTGGGAGGATATGAAAAGAGGGTTAGAAACCTCACTGAGAAAGTGACTTTTGAAAGGGGACCTTAAGGAAGTAAGGGAGGATATAATAAACATAAGCTGTTCTTGTTATTTGTGCTCTGTCTTTAAATACTATGACATTAATGATGAGATTCCTAGTTTTAAATGCACCTTAAAAAATAGTCTTCTCAGTTTGAACTTAGAGGTCTACAGAAACTTACCTTTTGGTTTTTTAAACCTTTTGCTTAGGTACTTGTTTTGGCTCCTACAAGGGAACTGGCAAACCAAGTAGCCAAAGACTTCAAAGATATAACTAGGAAACTCAGTGTGGCGTGTTTTTATGGTGGAACATCATATCAAAGCCAAAGTGAGTAAACATGTCTGATGGTAGCACAAAGATCTATTTGCTACTCAAATCTAAAATCTACATTTGAATTTTTACATATTATTGACATTTCTCTCCTCTCACAGTTAATCATATTCGAAATGGTATTGACATCTTGGTTGGGACCCCTGGTCGTATCAAAGATCATCTGCAGAGCGGCCGATTAGATCTTTCTAAACTGCGCCATGTTGTGCTTGATGAAGTGGATCAAATGTTAGATTTAGGTTTTGCTGAACAAGTTGAAGATATTATCCATGAATCCTACAAAACTGGTATATCCTAATTCAAAATAAGCACATTAGCAATTCTTTTCTTATCTAAAAGCTTATGAATTTTTTATTTTATGATTTTTAATACATTGTCCCCAGTGTTCTAACAAAACTAAAGGTATTTGGTATCTGTTTTCTTCCTGAACAAGAAAGTACAATAGCATACTTTAACCATTTTCTTAGCTTTCTTTGCTTTCTTCCATGTATTATTTTATAGTAAGTAGTTTTACTAACTCATTTTACTGATTTCTTTGCTCATTGTTATTTCTTAAATTCTCATCTTCCTTCTAGGTTCAGTTTTCTTCATATTGATATTTTCCCTCAGTTTTGAAAGTAGAAAGTTTTGATAATTGCAGTAAAGTTTATATGTTCAAAATTCACCCCAAGTTTTGAATTTTTCATTATTTCTTTGAAGTTTGGGGGGATTTTTAAGAGCTGACTACATTGTGGGATATTAAGAAATTAAGAAAGCATTTGAATTCTTTTTGTTTATTTAAGATTCTGAAGACAATCCTCAGACTTTACTTTTTTCTGCAACTTGCCCACAGTGGGTATACAAAGTTGCAAAAAAATACATGAAATCCAGATATGAACAGGTTGACCTTGTTGGGAAAATGACTCAAAAGGCTGCAACTACTGTGGAAGTAAGTAGCTTTCCAGTGTGATAGATTTTAGCTTTTAGTTGATATTTTGAAATTTGTTGAAGTTAAACTTATGTTTTGGGTACCAGTTCAGGCCAAATATCTCTTTTTTGCCCTTAGTCAATAAGATACCTATGTATTTCTATAGTTTGAGACTCAGGAGCAGAGTAAAATAAATAGGGGGAAGAAAGTTTGTGAACAGGCAAGTCCTAACAGGAGATATACAGGCATCCATAGAGACAGACTTAAAGTATGTAGAATGTGAAAAACGAAGTAATTCATCCCAATTTGCTGGTGTTGGGATAATTTGTTAAAGCTTAGGTGGAAAAAAGATCCTCATTTCATACCGTATACCAAAAATATTCCCAAAGATTTAAAAAAATTAAGCCATAAAATAATTTACAGCAGATTGTAGGTCAACAGTTATTTGATTTGAGGAAAGGGAAGGCTTTTCTAAACATAAAGACAGAAGAAAGCACCATAAAGGAAAAGGTTTATAATTTTGACTCCATGAAAATTTAAACCTATAGTATTTTTTTTAAAAAAAGAATTAAAGGTAATATTTGCATTATTTTGACAGGTATGTACCATATATGTCACTTTTACATTTGACAGATGTACATATATGTGTATGTAAATAAAAATAGTCCAGGTGAACAAGAGTATAATCTATAAATACAATGTAATGGTTAAAAAGAATGAATTTGACTCATAAAAAACAGATTATAAAATGATAAGTACTGAATCATACTATTTTAAAAAATACACAAATAATCCTAAATGGATTTTTAGGTATTTATGTACAAAGTTAGGTGGGAAGGATAAACATCAAACTAATAATGATGTTTACTTCTGGGAAAGAGGACTTTTATAGTATGGGATGGTCAAAGGAAGCTTTTTGTATATTTTGTAATGGGTGAAAGTTTTACATTAAGAACATAAAATGTATCAGTGAAGAAAAGTTTATTAATGGGACTTCCTTGGTAGTCCGGTGGGTAAGACTGTGCACTCCCAATGCAGGGGGCTTGGGTTCGACCCCTGGTTGGGGAACTAGATCCTGCATGCATGCAGCAACTAAGAACCCGCATGCCGCAACGAAGATCCCGCATGCCGCAACTAAGACCTAGTGCAGCCAAAATAAATTAAAAAAAGAAAAGAGAAAAGTTTATTAAGGACACTTTCAAACATGTACAAAAGTTGAATAGTACAAAGTATCTGATGTACCCATCACCAGGCTTTAACACTGATCTTTTCTATACCCCCATACATTCTTTAATCCTTACATTTGAAGCAGTCCAGTCATCATTTCATTTTTGTATAATTATATATTTTTTTAAAAGAATAAGCCCTCTTTAAAAACAAACAAAAAACCACAAAGTTACCATCATAGTAAAAAAACCCAATTTTTTAATATCTTTAAATATCTAGTGTTCACATTACCCTAGTTGTCTTTTTTTTGTAAATAGGTTGTTTGAATATGGATTCAAGTAAGATCCTTATATTGCTACTAATTTATATGTCTTAAGTCTTTTTTTATCCATGTGTTGAACGTTTATTCACCATCATTTTTTTTAATTGAAATATAGTTGACGTACACTATTTTGTTAGTTTCAGGTGTACTGCATAATGATTTGATATTTGCATATATTGTGAAACGATCACCACAATAAGTCTAATAACCATCTGTTCCCATACAAAGTTGTTGCAATTTTTTTTTTTTTTTTTTTCGGTACACGGGCCTCTCACCGTTGTGGCCTCTCCCATTGCGGAGCACAGGCTCTGGACGCGCAGGCTCAGCGGCCACGGCTCACGGGCCCAGCTGCTCTGTGGCATGTGGGATCTTCCCGGACCGGGGCACGAACCCGTGTCCCCTGCATCAGCAGGCGGACTTTCAACCACTGCGCCACCAGGGAAGCCCCTGCTGCAATATTTTTGACCGTATTCCTTATGCTGTATATTGCATCCCCCTGGCTAGAAGTTTGTACCTGTCAATCCCCTTTACCTGTTTCGGGTCCCCATCTCCCCCGCCTGCACTTTGGCAACCACCATTTTGTGCTCTGTATCTGTGTGTCTGTTTTCATTTTGTTTTGTTTTGTTTTTTAGGATTCCACATATAAGTGAGATCATACAGTATTTGTCTCTCTGTCTGACTTACTTTCTAGATACATCCATGTAGTCGAAAATGGCAAGGTTTCATTTTCTTATTGATGACTGAGTAATATTCCATTGTATGTATACTCCACATCTTCTTTATCCATTCCTCTGTTAAATCCTTTAAAATACAGGTCCCTCTGTCCCTTTTTTCTTTGCAATTTTTTATTGAAAAGAACTGATCATTTGTCTTACAAGTTTCCCATAGTCTCAGTTTTGCTGATTTGCAGCCCTGTGGTGTTAGTTAACATGTTCCTCTGCTTTCATTTTCCTTTGAGTTGATGGTAGATTGTGAGGCTTGATCAGATTCAGGATCTTTTTTATTTTTATTTTTGAGAGGTAGGGAGGAAGAAGCAAGACTTTGACATACCTGGTACAAATGATTCTTAGTTTCTTCTTTGTGCTTATCTCTATTTTCCCTGTGTTATGTAATTAATTGTTTTAAACAATGTTACTGAGATATAATATGTTAAAATGCACAGACTTAAAATGTTACAGTATATTTTTTCCCCAACATTTTATCATGAAGGTTTCAAACAGGCTGAAAAGTTGAGAGAATTTTACAGTGAACACGCATATACCCACCAGCTAGATTCTGCCATTAATATTTTGCTATATTTGCTTTATTGCATATCTTCTCATCCCTATATCCATCTTATTTTTTTATTTATTTCAAATTGCAGAAGTAAGTATAATTCCCCATAAGTATTTTAGTTTGCATATCTTTAGCTAGAGTTCAATATTTACAATTTTTTTATTGACGTAAAGTTCACATAACTAAAATTAACCACTTTGAAGTGTACCATTCAGTGTCATTTAGTACATTCACAGTGTTATACAACCATTGCTTCTATCTACTTCAAAACGCTCCATTACCCGAAAAGGAAATCCTATAACTATTAAGCATTTACTCCCTATTCCCCCCTTCTCCTAGCCCCTGGCAACCATCAATCTGCTTTCTGTCTCGATGGATTTACCTCTTCTCGTTATTTCATATAAATGTAATCATTACAACATGTGGCTTTTTTGTGTTGGGCTTCTTTTGTGTAGCATAATGTTTTCAAGGTTCATCCACCTAATATTTACAATTTTTGAGATAAGATTTACACACAACAGAATGCAAAATTTTAAGTGTACACTTGCTTCGTTTTGACAAATTCATACACCTGTGTAACCCAAACCCCTATCAAAACAAAGAATATTACCATGATCCCAGAAAGTTCGCCCGTGCCCCTGCCCAGTCCCCGTTCAGAGGCAACTACTGTTCTGCTTTTTTTCCATCATAGATTATAGATTAGTTTTGCCTGTTTTAGAGCTTCAGACAAATGGAATCATATTGTGTATACTATTTTTCTGTAAGGCTTCATTCACCCAGCATATGTTTTGAGATTCATCTATATTGTTGCATGGATCAGTAGTTGGTTCCTTTTAATCACTGAACAGTATTCCACTGTATAAGTACACTACAATTTGCTTATCCTTTCACCTACTGATTGCTGTTTTCAAATGGGGTTGGGGAGAATCGTTGTCTTATTGTCTTCCAGGAAGGCCAGTTCTTGAACAAATAGAAAAAACAATGTACAAGAGAAATCTTTTTCAGTAATTTTAATGAAGCAGATATTTGATATTTTCTTTCTTCAAAGCATCTGGCCATCCAGTGCCACTGGTCTCAGAGGCCAGCAGTTATTGGAGATGTCCTTCAAGTCTACAGTGGGTCTGAAGGGAGGGCTATTATCTTCTGTGAGACCAAAAAGAATGTAACTGAAATGGCCATGAATCCACACATAAAACAGGTAAGTCTTTTTTCATGCTTTCTCTAATTGAGATTATAGGTATGAATCACTGAGCAAAAAAAAAATCATGTCCTTTGTGGACTAGGTTTGATAGTCATTCTTGGAATTGAGTCTCATTCAGAAAGAATTTATAGCCAGCCTCTCATGATCTGTTAAGTCAGGATAGAATTCTGTCCGTTTTCATCAGAAGTTTTCTTAAAACTTTGCAAATGTGATCTTGAAAATACAAAGAGTGAAACAAAATGAGTTTCTATGGGTAAGAGTGGGTAATATTTTAGAGTTGGGTATAAAAAGAATCGCAAATATTTATTGAATGAATGGATCAGAACACTAAATCCATGTGTTTTTTGCTGTTAACTTTTTATAGTAGAAAATTTCAAACTTCTACAAGACATACACAGAAGTTGACAGTGCAATGATGTGTTCGTTTTCCAGCTGCAACAATTATCTTATTTCATCCAAATGCCCACTCATTTCTTGCTTCTGAAATTATTCTGAAGCAAACCGTAGATAACATGTTATTATGGCCATAAATATTTGGGTACGTATCTCTAATGGAAAAGCATTATTATTGTTTTTTTAAATTTATCCTTTTGGTTGCACCATGTGGCATGTGGGATCTTGGTTCCCCAGCCAGGGTTCGAACCCGTGCCCCCCTGTAGTGGAAGCGCGGGGTCTTAACCACTGGACTGCCAGGGAAGGCCAGGAAAGGGTTATTTTTTTAAAAACTCATAATACGGGCTTCCCTGGTGGCGCAGTGGTTGGGAACCTGCCTGCCAGTGCAGGGTACAAGGGTTCAAGCCCTGGTTCGGGAAGATCCCACATGCCGCAGAGCAACTAAGCCTGTGCGCCACAGCTGCTGAGCCTGCGCTCTAGAGTCCGCGAGCCACAGCTGCTGGGCCTGCGTGCCACAGATACTGAGGCCCGTGCATCTAGAGGCAATGCTCCACAACGGGAGAGTCCACTGCAGTGAGAGGCCCGCGCACCGCAGCAAAGAGTAGCCCCGCTTGCCACAACTAGAGAAAGCCCACGCACAGCAACGAAGACCCAATGCAACCAAAAGTGAATAATAAATAAATTAAACAAACAAAAACACTCACAATACTGTTATGACATCTAAAAAATTAATAGTAATTAATATCTTCAAATATAAATTAGTCTTCAGATTCTCAGTTGCCTCATACATGCTCTGTTTTCTGTAGTTTGTTATTTGGAACCTGGATCCAAATAAGAGTCGTTTTTTTTTTAATTAATTAATTTTTTTTGACTGTGTTGGGTCTTCGTTGCTGTGTGCAGTCTTTAGTTGCGGCGAGCGGGGGCTACTCTTCATTGCGGTGTGCGGGCTTCTCATTGTGGTGGCTTCTCTTGTTGTGGAGCACAGACTCTAGGCGTGTGCTCTTCAGTAGCTGTGGCATGCGGGCTCAGTAGCTGTGGCACACGGGTCAGTAGTTGTGGCTTGCAGGCTCTAGAGCGCAGTCTCAGTAGTTGTGGCGCACGGGCTTAGTTGCTCCGTGGCACGTGGGATCTTCCCGGATCAGGGCTCGAACTCGTGTCCCCTGCATTGGCAGGTGGATTCTTAATCACTGAGCCACCAGGGAAGCCCCAAATAAGAGTCTTGTGTTGTGTGATTTCATTAAGTCTCTTCAATATATGGATTCTTCCATCTGTTTTTTTCTTGTAGTTCTTTTTATTATTGTTTAAGAAACCAAGTTTTCATAATCTAGAGTATTGCTTCCCTGTGATATCATTTAACATGCTCTTCTGTTTTCTGTATTTCCTATAAATTCAGGTTGGTTTGTTTGTGGCAAAATTATTTCATAGGCAGTGGTGCACTTCCATCAGGAGGTATATAATGTGTAGTTCTTTCTCTTTTTGTCATGTTAACATTCATTGATAATAACACCCTTGGTCCTTGTGTCAATGTCTCTCCAGTTTTTTGTTGTTGTCTGTCACTTGTTATCTAGAAGATTCCCAAGGAAGGGCTCATGGAAACAATATTCACTATTGATAATAGCTTGTTTGTAACTTTATACCTTAAAAATAATTTTGGATGGATATAACATTCTTGGTTCACATTTTCTTTCCTTCAGTATATTAAATATGTTTTTCCATTGAAATAAAGCATACTATAATAAAAAGTCTGATGCCAGTCTGATTTTTTTTTCCACCTTATAAGTGATTTGTTTTTTTGCCTGAATACAAAAGCTTTTTTCCTTTTTCTTTAAAAATCAGTAGTTTTACTAGAATATATTTTGGTGTTGTTCTTCTGAGTACACAGTGTACACAATTTGTAGTTTCAAATATATGTATTTTTTAATTGCAGCAAAATTTTCTTGAATCCTAATTTATTGATATTTGGTTTGTCTGATTGCTTTGGTTTTTCTCTTTAGGGACTCTTGTTATATGTATGTTGGCTCTTTTTTCCTCTATCCTTTGTCTCTTTATCTCAGATCTTTTTTATCTTTTTCTTTATTTCAGTTTTCAAAATTTTCAAAATTAAGGCATCATCTGTTGTGTTTAATCAGTCTTGTATTTCTTCCAATATATTCTTCATTTATGAAAAGTCTTTGTCTTTTGTTTCTACTTCTTTTTTTTTTTTTAAATAAATTTATTTATTTATTTTTGGCTGCATTGAGTCTTCGTTGCTGAGTGCGGGCTTTCTCTAGTTGTGGCGAGCAAGGGGTACTCTTCGTTGCGGTGTGCAGATTGCAGTGTCTTCTCTTGTTGCGGAGCACGGTCTCTAGGTACGCGGGCTTCAGTTGTTGTGGCTCGCGGACTCTAGAGCGCAGGCTCAGTAGTTGTGGCGCACGGGCTTAGTTGCTCCGCGGCATGTGGAATCTTCCCGGACCAGGGCTTGAACCCGTGTCCCCTGCGTTGGCAGGCGGACCCCCAACCACTGCGCCACCAGGGAAGCCCTGCCTCTCTTATTTTTGATAGTGTTTAAGGTACAGTCTACAAATTATATCTCAATAAAGCTGTTAGAAGAAATAAAGGTCTCCCACTTTCTGAGCTCTGGTTGATTTTCCCCTCACTTTTATCTGGGTCATCTCTTTCCTTTGTTTCTGGGATCCCTGGCATCCTCAGTTTGGATTCTGGGTCCAATAATTCCTCCTCAATGTGGGGGCACTTTGTCCTGGCAAGGGATCATTGGTTTGTTAGTTTTGAAGGTTCATGTGGGCCCAGGATGTTCCAGCCTCTTTCACACCTTACCTCTGTCTCACAGTTACCCTTGAATGTGCAGAAATTCTCCCAGTTTCAGCTGACTTTCTCAAATTGGCCCATTATACTTTCCAGGGAGTATCTGTTCTTAGGACTAGCAAGTCCCCCCCTCCCCTTCACCCCTAATACATACAGGTTTTGTCCCTACCTGCTCATATTTTGGAAACCATGAAAATACCTTGTCACTAAGTTTTGTCATAGATCTTTGTGGATTTTTTATTTTGTCATCCTAGTTGCCCTGTTTTATTTATTTATTTTTAGTTTTGGCTGGGTTGGGTCTTTGTTGCTGCTGCGCGTGGACTTTCTCTAGTTGCGGCGAGTGGGGGCTACTCTTCATTGAGGTGTGCAGGCTTCTCATTGCAGTGGCTTCTCGTTGCAGACCACAGGCTCTAGGCGCACGGGCTTCCATAGTTGTGTCATGTGGACTCAGTAGTTGTGGCTTGTGGGCTCTAGAGTGCAGGCTCAGTAGTTGTGGCTCACAGGCTTACTTGCTCTGCGGCATGTGGGATCTTCCCAGACCAGAGCTCCAACCGTGTCCCCTGCCTTGGCAGGCAGATGCTTAACAACTGCGCCACCAGGGAAGTCCTGCCCTGTTTGTTTTTATGTGAGAACTGGAGATTCAAAGACAGTGCAGCCACAATCTTCTCCAGTATCATTTTAACTAATTGTGTAACTTTAGCTTTGTATCCAGTAAAAACAGAGAGTCTAAATAGTGAAAGAATGTTTAAGAGTAGTTAATTTACCTTTCCTTTCTTTGCTTTAGAACACTCAGCAGCAGCTGTCTTGTAGAGCTGTTGTTTTTTTCTTTTTTGTTTGTTTGTTTTTATAAATTTATTTATTCATTTATTTAATTTTTAGCTACATTGGTCCTTCGCTGCTGCACGCGGGTTTTCTCTAGTTGCTGAGAGCGGGGGCTACTCTTCGTTGTGGTGCGCGGGCTTCTCATTGCAGTGGCTTCTCTCGTTGTGGAGCACAGGATCTAGGCGCATGGGCTTTAGTAGTTGTGGCACACGGGCTTCAGTAGTTGTGGCTCGTGGGCTCTAGAGCACAGGCTGAGTAGTTGTGGTGCAGGGGCTTAGCTGCTCCACAGCATGTGGGATCTTCCTGGACCAGGGCTCGAACCTGTGTCCCTCGCATTGGCAGGTGGATTCTTACCCACTTCAGCACCAAGGAAGTCCCTTACTTGTACTTTAAATATTGGCATTCCTCACAGTTCTAACCTCTGTAATTGTTTCTTCTCACTTAACATATTCTTTCTGAGCATAGTGATTAGTTGCAGTTTGGAGTCTGACGGATCAAGATTTTTTTTTCTTTTAACTTTTTTTTTTTTTTTTTTAATATTTATCTATTTATTTGGCTGCACCGGGTCTTACTTGTGGCACGCAGGATCTTTTTTAGTTGTAGCATGTGAACTCTTAGTTGCAGCATGCGGGATCTAGTTCCCCGACCAGGGATCAAACCGGAGCCCCCTGCATTGGGAGTATGGAGTCTTAGCCACTGGACCACCAGGGGAGTTCCCAGATCTGGATTTAAATCCTAGTTGTGTTACTTACGAGCTGTATAACCTTGGGCAAATAACTTCCTATTTCAGTGCCCCTGTTTCCTTTTTAAAAAGTGGTATTAGGGACTTCCCTGGTAGTCCAGTGGTAAAGAATTCGCCTTCCAGTGCAGGGGACACAGGTTCCATCCCTGGTCAGGGAACTAAGATCACACATGCTGTGGGGCAGCTAAGCCCGCGTGCCTCAATTACTGAGCTCACATTGCCTCAACTAGAGAGCCCGCACACCGCAAACTACAGAGCCCACGCGCTCTGGAACCCACGTGCCACGGCTAGAGAAGAGAAAAACCTGCATGCCACAACTAGAGAGAAGCCCGTGTGCCGCAACGAAAGATCCCGCCTGCTGTAACTAAGACCTGACATAGCCATAAATTAATTAATAATAAATCTTTTTTAAAAAGTGGTATTAAAAATTTTTTCATACTTTTAAGACTTAAATTATCATTTAAAGTATTTAGTATAGTGCTTTTATAATAAGCAGTCAATAAGTGTAGAAATATAGAAGTACAGAGATGTGTATAGATAAATATATCTATCTAATCACTCCTGTGGTTCCAGTCATTGTGTATATGCTGATGATGTCCAAATCTTTTTCCAGGTTAGCTCTGTCTCCAGAATCTAGACTTGAGTTTATCATACTGGCCACAGACACCCCAACCCATTGTCTACCTAAAATTGAGTTTATTCTTTTATATGCTTATACCCACTGTCTCCAGCATTCCCTGTTGTTGAATGATACCCATAGTTCAAGCCAGAAATCTACATATCACCCTTGACTTCTCTTCCTTCCTTTTGCCATCCAGGTAACTACAAAGTATTTTAAGATTCTATTTCCTATGGTTTAAAGTGGTCCATTTCTTCCCTACTTCTGTTGCAGAAGCTCAAAATCTGGGAGTCATATATATGGTTCTTTCCCTTATACCTCATTTCTACTCCCTTCACCAAGTCCTCTCAATTTCATATACTAGTATTTATTTTTTTCTTTTTTCTTTTTTTTGGCTGTGTTGGGTCTTTGTTGCTGTGCACAGGCTTTCTCTAGTTGCGGCGAGCAGGGGCTACTCTTTGTGGTGGTGTGCGGGCTTCTCATTGCGGTGGCTTCTCTTGTTGTGGAGCATGGGCTCTAGGCGCGCAGGCTTCAGTAGTTGCGGCACGTGGGCTCAGTAGTTGTGGCGCATGGGCTCTAGGGCACGTGGGCTTCAGTAGTTGTGCACGGACTTAGTTGCTCTGCAGCATGTGGGATCTTCCTGGACCAGGGATCGAACCTGTGTCCCCTGCATTGCCAGGTGGATTCTTAACCTCTGCGCCACCAGGGAAGTCCCTGCTAATAGTTCTTGAATTCATTTACTGCTTAGCCCCTACTTATCTTTCCAGCCTCATCTTATCACACTTTCCCCTTATTTCTGCACTCTCACCATACCTGCTATTTTTCCTGTCACCACAGGGCTCTTGAACTTGTAGTCTGTCTTGCCTAGCAGCTCCCATCCTTCAGATATCAGTCCAGAGTACTTTTCTGTAAATTCTTCCTTGCCCCAAACTAGGTCAGGTTGTCCTCTTCTAAACGCCCTTTGCCTCTTAGACCCATGCATCTTGAGTTACACTTGTTGGCTAAATTTATTTGTGTGCCTAATTACTTGATTAATGCCCATTTCCTCGACCAGAGTATCAAGACGATGAGGACAGAGAAAGTTTTAATTTTTGTTTGCCATTTTATCCCTAGTACCTGATGTGTAGATTACCACATATTTGTTAAATGAATAAATGGTCATTGCCACTGCCTTGATGAGGCCACTGATATCTCTCCTGAATTTCTACAACAGTCTGCTATCTTGAGTCTCCCTAGCTTTTGCCTTGCCCTTGTCTAATAAATTCTATACATTGTAGCCAGAATATTCCTTATAGAATACAAATATGTTCATGAAAATTTTCTGCTTACAATTATTCAGTTGTTCCATATTGTCCTCAGGATAAAATTCATATTCCTTTTCAGTCTCATCTCTCACCACTTTTCCTTTTAACTCTGTGCTTCAGCAATACTCAAATATTTGTAGTTCGCCAGAAACATTAATTATGTGTGATATTTCTTCTTTCTGGAACTCCCTAACCTCCTCCTTTTTTTTTTTTTTAACCTGGCTACTAGTTCCTTATTATCTGTCAGGTCTCAGCTTCAGTGCTGCCTTCCCTTCAAACTAGATTGAGTTAGGTTCCCCTCTTAGGTATTTCTATAGCACCCTACACCTTCTTATAGCACATATCATACTGTATTGAAAATACTTGTCAACTTGTCTGTCCCAGGGTCGTTTCTTTATGATTGTTCCAGAACCTGGCATAGTACCTGGAGCATAGCAAGTGCTCAGTGAATTCACTCATGAATGCATTATGCTTAGATGCTGCAGTTTAGATACTGTTGGAGTTATATAATTGTTACAAACTTTTAACTTTTAATAGTGGCTAAGAATACTAGGAAATTTATTTGTAATACTAGGAAATTATTTGCAGCATACATGGAAGATCAACCCAGTATAAATTGGTTCAGCTTCACTGAAAATTACAGAAATGTAAATTAGAACAACATTGGGAAATCATTTTTGCCTATTAGGTTTACAAGGATTATAATGATTCATAGTTTACAGGTGGGCGGTGTATATATATATATATATATATATATATATATATGGGGTAAGATGAAATAAACACTCATAGAATGTTGAAGAGTAAATGGGCATAATTTATTCTTTTTAAATTGAAGAATAGTTGATTTACAATATTGTGTTAATTTCTGCTGTACAGCAAAGTGACTCAGTTATACATGTTCTTTTTTATATTTTCCATTTTGGTTTATCCCGGGACATTGAATATAGTTCCCTGTGCTATACAGTAGGACCTTTTTGTCCATCCATTCTATATGAGATAGTTTGCATCTACTAACCCCAACCTCCCAATCCATCCCTCCCCCACCTCCCCTTCCCCTTGGCCACCACAAGTCTGTTCTTTATGTCTGTGAGTCTGGATTTTGTTTGTTTATTTACAACTTCTTTTTATAATATAGTTTTAATTTAATAGCAATAACTATTAAAATGTTAAATGTTCATAATTTTTGACCCAGAAATTCAACTTCTAGGTATGTAACCTACTGAAATATACTAAGGGGTCTGCAGTTGTAAGTACAAGGTTATTCGTTGTAGCATTGTTTCTGAAGATGAAAGTTTGGATCCTACCCAAATCAGTAGGGTACTGCTAAAATAAATGATACTGGGAATTCCCTGGCAGTCCAATGGTTAGGACTTGGCACTTTCACTGCCAGGGCCCAGGTTCAATCCCTGGTCAGGGAACTAAGATCCTGCAAGCTGTGTGGCATGGCCAAAAAAAAGATACTGCAGCCATATGAAGAAATCATGTATAATTTAAAAAAATTAAGTAGATGTATATCTATAGATGAAGAAGAATGGCTAAGATATAAAAGATTTATAAAGCAGGTTGTAAAACAGTACATATATAGTAAAACCCCATTTTTATAGGTGAATACATAAAATTGTATGCTAGGATTTGTGAGGGGTCTGTGTGTCCGTATGTATTTAAAAAATAATATGCGGGGCTTCCCTGGCGCAGTGGTTGAGTGTCCGCCTGCCGATGCAGGGGACACGGGTTCGTGCCCCGGTCCGGGAAGATCCCACATGCCGCGGAGCGGCTAGGCCCGTGAGCCATGGCCTCTGAGCCTGCGCGTCCGGAGCCTGTGCTCCGCAACGGGAGAGGCCACAACAGTGAGAGGCCCGCGTACCGCAAAAAAAAAAAAAAAAATATGCGGAGGAATATTCACCAAACTGTTAGCAGTTAATTAGTAGGAGGCTGATATTAAGGGAAGCTTTTGCATTTTATGTTAAATGTTTTTCTGTAACGTTTGAGTTTTTAAAAACAATAAGCATGTATTTTTATAATTATCAGAAGGTAAGATTTAAAAACAACAGCAACAGAAAAGAGCACAGACTGTATGGTGTCTGGTGCTATGAATTGCAAATATGTGCTATACACTTATTTTTCCTTTTTTTTTTTTTTTTCAAATAGAATGCCCAGTGTTTACATGGCGATATCGCACAGTCACAAAGAGAAATTACACTGAAAGGCTTCAGAGAGGGTAGTTTTAAAGTTTTGGTGGCAACCAATGTGGCTGCCCGTGGTTTGGACATTCCTGAGGTTGACCTGGTGATTCAGAGTTCACCTCCACAGGTAGGAAATAAGATTTTCCCCCCCCAGTTTTATTGAAAAATAATAGACATACATCACTGTATAAGTTTAAGCCGTACAACATGATGGTTTGATTTACATATGTTGTGAATTGATTGCCACAATAGCTTCAGCTAACATCCATCTTCTCATGTAGGTATAAAAGAAGGAAAGAAAAAAAAAGTGTTCTCTCTTTGTGAGGAGAACTCTTGTGCTTTACTCTCTTCACAACTTTCCTATACTATATCATATAGCAGTGTTAACTATAGTCATCATGTTGTACATTACACCCATAGTACTTATTGTTCAACTGGAAGTTTGTATCTTTTGACCACCTTCCTTCATTTCCCTCCCCCCATCCTCTGCTTCTGGTAGCCACAAGTCTGATCTCTGTTTCTATTTCAAAAGTATTCAACTTTTTTATTCATTCATCTGTTGATGGACACTTAAGTTGTTTTCATGTCTTGACTATTGTAAATAATGCTGCTGTGAACATGGGGGTGCAGATATCTTTTTGAATTAAGTGTTTTTGTTTCCTTTGGATATATACGCAGAAGTGGAATTGCTGGATCCTGTGGTAGTTCTATTTTTAATTTTTTGAGGATCCTCCATACTGTTTTCCATAGTGACTGTACCAATTTACAGTCCCACCAACAGTGCACAAAGTTATCTTTTCTCCACTTCCACAGCAGCATTTGTTGTCTTTTGTCTTCTTGGTGATGACAGTTCTAACAGGAATACGGTGATACCTCATTGTGTTTTTAATTTTCAAGGAAATGAGATTTGATTTGGAGAAAATAAGAACAGCTATATAAATTGCTGTTTTATTTTTAAGACATTGCTTATATATGAAAAATATGTTATCTTTTCTTGCTCTTAGCCATTTTTTGTTAGTGTGATGTTAAATTGATCAGAATCTGGTGCCTTTGCAAATTATTAACCTCTTTATTTGGATTTGAGGCATGGAATCATGCAAGAGAATTATAAAAAGTTGCCATGTAAAGAACCCTGGGATGGAGTGGATAAAAAGTTTTTAAATCCTATACCCTTTATTGCAGATGGGATGTTTCAACATCCCCCTTTGGGATATTGAAAAGAGCAACAGTATTGAAATAAAAATGTTATTATTGATAGTAGTAGTTTTGTTATTTTTCTTATTATTTGGATGCTGGAATGACTGTTTAATTTGCCAGATTTTTAAGAAGAGTTACCTCTTTTATTTTTAGGATGTTGAATCCTATATTCATCGCTCTGGGCGCACAGGTAGAGCTGGCCGGACAGGGATTTGCATATGTTTTTATCAACCAAGAGAAAGAGGTCAATTAAGATATGTGGAACAAAAAGCAGTAAGTAGAGTTAAATTATTTCAGGCTTATTATCTGAATGGTGCTGTAGAAAAGAGATCTTTTTGTATTTGTTCTCACAATTAGATCGTTATAACTTTTCTCAGTTTAAGCTGCATTTGGATGTGAAGCATGTGGAGAGCTAAATTTATATTAGCTGCAAGATCTTGTTTTAATACAGCTTTTATTGTGAAGACAGAAGAGCTGACTTTCTCATTTTTCCCTTGAACTTCTCCCTTGATACTAAAATCAGAAGTGCATTGTGATTTCAGTACCTCTTAGTCCAGTATTGTAAATGGATGAATGTGACATTGTGTTGGTGTAATAGTTAAGATTATGTCGAGTAATGGTACACTAACCAGTTTCTATAAGAAATTACACATTTTTTGTGGTCTGGAGTTTTTGTGGTATTTCACATTTTTCCTATTTTTATGATGGGTGTTTTCATACACTATTTCATATACTGTGTAAAATGAGGATAATAAGAAAAAAGTTGATTGATATAAAGAGCATCCTTTTCTTTAAATCAGCTTTATTTTGCAACTGAAATTCCATGATTGTAACTAAGAGACAATTCAAAAACATTTTTTTTCTCTTTCTAGAATTTGTAATTGATGATTTATTAGAAAATCTTTTGATCTGCTAGAGCTTGGAAATCTTTAAGTCCAAGAAATGGAAATTCAACAAACTAGATTAATTTAGGAATTAATTGTAAAGACTTCCATTTTTCTTTAATGTAATTCTTTCATTTTCAGGGAATTACTTTTAAACGTGTAGGTGTTCCTTCTACAATGGATTTAGTTAAATCTAAAAGCATGGATGCCATCAGGTATGCTTTCTGACCTTGCTGAATGATTTTTTTCTTTTGTATTAGGCTATACATCTTTAAGCTCTCCTAGTTCACATATCAGAAAATTTAATCACCAGTTTTACCAGCAGACATTTAATTATATTAAAATACGAAAACGTTTCTCTCTTTTCCCATTCATTCTCTTATCTTTAATTTTTCCCCTTTGTCTTGACCAAGAAAATTTACTATTTTTAAACCATAGGTCTCTGGCTTGCGTTTCTTATGCTGCTGTTGATTTTTTCCGACCATCAGCTCAGAGACTGATAGAAGAGAAAGGGGCAGTGGATGCATTGGCTGCAGCATTAGCCCACATCTCTGGCGCATCAAGTTTTGAACCACGTTCTTTGATCACCTCTGATAAGGTAGAAGTCTGTGAGAAAATTGCATGTGGTTGAGAAGGATTAAAACTGAACCATAGATATGTCTCTATCTGGAGGGAAATATAGGACATCTTCACTTTGCACAGTACTTTGTTAACCAAAACTTGCATACCAGAACCTAGTCCTCATTTTGTTTGCCATGGAGCCATGCAAATCAAGAAGTAGACTCTGCAGCTAACACAACACCACTGCAAAGTAAGGATTGCTTATATATGTGGAGGGTGTCTGTGTGTGTGTGTAAAAAACTCCATCTGATCTGTCCCCCTGCCAGTTCAGTATCAGATGTCAAAACAAACCATACCCAGAGCTATATATTCCCATTATAAAGGTATATTTTACTCTCTATAATTAGTAAGTAATCTGTGGGATGATACTTTAGCACTGAGCAAATACCCTATCCCTAATAACCCACCAGATACTTCTCAAGAAAACATTTAAACCATACTTCTTAAGCAAATATGAAGATAGACTTTTAAAGCTAAGAAGTATATAAGAGGTATCCCAACTTTTATCTAATAAAAGTATCCCTCTTTCGCAGATGGGTCATCTATCCTCTGATTAAATATCTTAGCAACAGGGTGTTAGTGGTTTGTTATTTCTTTTATGGGTTAAACCAAAATCCGGTCTTTACCATGAATGTCCTGTAGGGTCTTCCCTTGCTACCTCTTTGGCCTCACCTCCTATCACTCTCCCCTTGCTTGTTTTCACTACCCTAACCTACTTGCTGATACTCAAACATAAACTTAATCCTACAAAAGGCCTTTACACTTATTTGTGCTGTTTTGAACGTTCTTTCCTTTTAATAACCTTGGCTCTCTCCTTCACTTCATTCAGGTTTCTACTCAGATACCACTGTGTCAGAGCAGTCTTTTCCTCATCACACTCTAAAATAGCTTACCCCTCCCTTTACTCTCTATTTTCATTTTCTTCCCCTGCTTTATTTTTTTTCATGATTCTTGTTACTATCTGACATTATATATATTTCCTTATTTGTTCACTGTCTCCTCTCCTACCATTATCCAGTGCCGCCATGCCAACCCCCTGCCACACACACACTAGAATGTAACCTCCATGAGACAAAGGACTATTTACTGCTGAATCTCTAGCACATAGAGCATCTCTGGCATATACATAGGGGGCACTCAAATATTTGTTAGATGACTGCCTCCCTATATCTTCTTCATGTTGATCCTTTTGTTGTCCAGTGAAGTTCTACAGAACAAGTAAATTTTGCTTATGTAATAGTCCTTCAGAAGTTTAAAGAGGTTTATGTCCTCTTGTTTTTCCACTCAAAGCTAACTTTGATTCCTTCAGCATTTCCTTAATTCTCCACTACCTTATCTTTTCTGAGATGCTCTAGGTTGTTTAATTTCCTCTTAAAAAACGATGGTTAGAATTAAATGTAGTCTTTACAGCAATGTATAGAAGAACGGTACTTTCAATTATCTATAAACATTAGTCTTCTATTAATATAGTTTCAAAGAAGTTGTTTTCTCAGCAGTCATGTTATACTATTGGCTCATAAGAAGTACATGGTTAAGTCAAAAAGGGCTGTCAAGTTAGAATGTCATTGTCCTGCTGCTGCTGCTTTTTTCCCAAACATAATGTGACTTTTATTCCTTAAGGGGTTTGTGACCATGACTCTGGAAAGCCCAGAAGAAATACAGGATGTTAGCTGTGCTTGGAAAGAACTTAACAGAAAGCTGAGTAGTAATGCTGTGTCCCAAATTACCAGAATGTGCCTCCTAAAAGGAAATATGGTAGGCTTTTCTAGACAACTGCCGTACGATTATAAAGACTAGCAGATTCTTTTTTTTTTTTGAAGCCTAGTGGGATGTTCTCCATGTGTTAGTATGTTTCCACTTGTAAATTTGGGGAGTTATTTAAGTAACTCATTCCTCTAGAAAGCTGTAAAGTCATTCTGCTTAATTTGACTAATATCCGAGTTTTCTGAGTTTCTTCCTTTGTATACATATTACATGTGGTTGTGTGTGTTTATTTTCTAAGGTTAAGTAACTTATAATTGCAACAGCTAAACAGCTCTATTTTTTAGAGAACACAATATTGGTTTTTAAGTGGCCTGCTATTGATTGATAATGAGGATAATAAAGTGAATTAAGTATTTTCATAGAATTATGAAATAGCAAAGTTAAGACCATCTGTAATATAAGTGACTGATTTCTTCTAATGGTTTTGAGAAAAGATGTTACATTTATTCATCTCACTTGACAACATAGGTTCATTCTAGTCTATAATTTATTAGCCCATTTATTGGAAATAGTTATCTTTCTCAAATTTAATACTACTTACCTTGAAAAAAGATCAGTGGCAAGTATGAGACAAATATGCACATTCAGAAAAATCGTGGAGGGGAAGGAAAATATACCAAGGTCCTTAGGGCAAAGCTATATTTGAATATTAAACTAACTTGCAACTTATCAGCAACCAAAACCAAAGAGGAAGCATCTTAGATTACTTCATTCTTGGTATCTGATAAACATTTCAGCACTTTACGAGAGAAAGTTTCTGGCACTACATTTTTAAAGGAGTTTATTAGATGGGTCATTTTACAAGGGACATGGAACATTATAGTGTCTACAAAAACTTTTCTAGAGAATACTGTAGATTCTCAGTAGTAGTCAGTTCTTATTAGATACTGGTTTACTCTTAGATTTAGGAAGTACAATTAGCAGCCATTCTGTGTCATGCATTATTATATATTAGCTGGTTTAGTCGTATAGGCAATCATGGGACAAGCTTAATCTTTTTTTAGCTAATACAAGATTACAAGCAGATATTTTAAAAAATCAACTCATATGCATCTAAATAAAAATTTTTTCATTTTGCTTTTAGGGTGTTTGCTTTGATGTTCCCACAACTGAGTCAGAAAGGTTACAGGTATTTAAATTTTATTTTTAAATAAATTATTTATTTTATTTTTGGCTGCATTGGGTCTTCGTTGCTGCACATGGGCTTTCTCCAGTTGCATTGAGCAGGGGCTGCACTTTGCTGCAGTGCGTGGGCTTCTCATTGCAGTGGCTTCTCTTGTTGCAGAGCACGGGCTCGAGGGTGCGTGGGCTTCAGTAGTTGTGGCTCGCGGGCTTAGTTGCTCCACAGCATGTGGGATCTTCCTGGACAAGGGCTCGAACCGTGTCCCTTGCATTGGCAGGCGGATTCTTAACCAGTGCGCCACCAGGGAAGCCTGGTATTTAAAAACTTTTGTCTGTTAAATAGTTAAGTATGTTTCTCTAAAAGATAGGGATTAAAAATAACATAGTCATATATCATTATGACATTGATTGAGGCTAAATGCCTAGATCATTTAACAATTCCTTAATAAAATAATAATAAATAATAAATATCCAGTCTGTATCATAACTTAAAACATTTAAAAATTATGAATAATTTCAAACGTGAAAAAATAGAATTGCATACTGAATCCTCATGTACCCATCACCCACCTTCCACAGTTATCAACTCATGGCCAATTGTGTTTCATGTCTACTTCCAGCCACTTCCCCACTCTCTCCTGTATTCTTTTGAAACAAATTCTAGGAAGTCTGTCATTTCAACCATAAATATTTCTATATACCTAAAATATTAAAAACACTTTCCAAAAACACAATCGTAATACCATAACTAAACCCCCCCAAATAATAATTCCTCAATATTATCCAATTTTCTGTTTAAATTTTCCCTCTGTCTCCTACATCTTTTTAAATATAAGGAGGTCCATAAGGTTCATACATTGTAATTTTATGTTTGTCTCGTTTACTTTATAGGTTCTCCTTCCTTTCTCTCTTTCTTTAAAAAAATTTTCCTTGTATTTTATCTGTTGAAGAAAGAGATTGTCCACTAGATTCCTACACTGTGGAATTTGTCTGTTACATCCCTGTGCATATTTATATACATACTTTGAAACAAGAATGGGAGTATTTGGTTTTTAAAGTCTTTTTACAAATTCAGAATATATTGTAAACACATTTCTTTGTCAACTGTATAGTTACTTGTTTTTATTGGCTTCCTGGCATTTGGCCACCTGGGTGGCCAACTTAATGTCCTATTTTCTGACATTTAGATTATTTCTAATACTAATATTCTGTTATAAACAGGTCAGCCTTAAATGTTGGCATAGCTAACTCTTTATGCATTGCCATGTTTGTCTCTTTAAGATGAACTTCTTAAGATGTCTGCTTGGCCAAAAGTTGTGTGTATTTTTAGGGCTTTGGTCATATATTGCCACCAGTGGTGTATGTGGCTGTTTGTCTCTGCTCACTATTACCTGAAGGTATTTTAATATTAACTTGCCTTGGCAACTCATGATCACAATGAAAAACAGTTAATGTAGCAGGATATGACATACCGATGCTCTTATGAGCTACAATGATTTTTTTTTTTTTTTTTTTTGCACGGGCCTCTCACCGTGGCGGCCTCTCCCTCTGCGGAGCACAGGCTCCAGACGCGCAGGCTCAGTAGCCGTGGCCCACGGGCCCAGCTGCTCCGCGGCATGTGGGATCCTCCCGGACCGGGGCATGAACCCACGTCCCCTGCATTGGCAGGCAGACTCCCAACCACTGCGCCACCAGGGAAGCCCCTGCAATGATTTTTATATCTTGAGTTGTTTACCCCGATACCAAATTGTTTCCAATGGCTACATTTTTTAGTCCCTGGCTGGTGTTGACAGATTTTTAATCTCAGCTCACACTCCTTGCTTCTGTCAATGTATCTGCTGAAAGCAATGTACTACTTATTAGTGACTTATTCGTTTTGTGCTGAGAAACTGATGCTCTCTTTTAGAATGTATAAACTGAGTAGGAATTTAGAGTCCCAAAATCAGCCTGAAAATTTCTCCTGAGACTAAAACTTAACTTCTAGAAACTTTTTTTTTGGTGGGGGGGGGGCACTGGGGAGGGGAACAAAGCTTTGTATTGTTATGTTAAATTTGAGATTTAAATTTTAACAGGATCGATTTTTTTCATTTTTAATGACATTTATTTTCTTTCTAATTTTACAAGCAGTACATGTTTATCGCACACAACTAGAAACACATGGAAGAATAAAGTAACAAACAACAAGCACTCATAATCCTCACCCCCCAGAGATAACCACTGTTAGCATTTTGAAGAATTTCCTCCCATTGTCTGCATTTTTTAAAAAATTGAAGTATAATTGACCTACAAAACTGTGTTAGTACCAGATATACAATATAGTGATTCAATATTTCTATATATTACAAAACGATCGCTGTGATAAGTCTAGTTACTGTCACTGTTCAAAGATATTACAATGTAATTGACTCTGTTCCCCATGCTGTACATTTCATCCTTGTGATTAATTTATTTTGTAACTAGAAGTTTGTACTTCTTGATCTCTCTTATGTGTTTCACTCTTACCCCCATCTCCCTCTCCTCTGGCAGCCACAGTGTTTGTTCTCTGTATCTGAGTCTGTTTCTGTTTTGTTTGTTCATAAAACTTAGAAACTTTAGTGAATGAGCTTTGAATATGTTTTTGTTTTCTGGTCTTCTGTTTTGTTCTAGATACTTTGAACTTAATGGCTAGATGGCCTTTAGCTAATGGATATGAAAAGAGTCTCCTATATTCACGTGTTTGCTTATGGTTTCTATTTTGCATTTATATTAATCCTGTAAATTATCCCAACAGGCAGAGTGGCATGATTCAGACTGGGTACTCTCAGTGCCAGCCAAGTTGCCTGAAATTGAAGAATATTATGATGGAAGCACATCTTCTAATTCCAGACAGAGGAGTGGCTGGTCAAGTGGCCGGTCAGGCCGGTCGGGCCGGTCAGGTGGTCGATCTGGTGGCCGGTCAGGTAGACAGAGTCGACAGGGGAGTCGATCAGGAAGTCGACAAGATGGTAGAAGACGAAGTGGGAACAGAAATCGGTCAAGAAGCGGGGGCCGCAAACGGAGTTTTGACTGGGATAGTTAATCTACCAGTGTGAGCTTGCCTATTTCTGCCTAATCATGTACATTATCCACCAAAAATTAGGTCATCATAGTTGAGGTCTGTGTCTGCTTTTGGCAAAGAAGTTGGTTGTATTTTTTTAAAAAGTATTTCACAAGAATGGTTGTAAACAAATCTACTTATCCAGTTATACCTTTGAATAAAAAAACCTCCTTTTATTGTCTCTCTTCACTGTGCATTAAGAATTTTCTCAATGTAATCTTTTAAAATTTCTTCTAAAATGTGGCAGTTAAGTCAATCTTAAGGTTACTTGCATTTTACAAAATGTGGTGTGTCTGTATTCAGATCACTTCTTCCATAGGATATATGGTAGAAAATAAGAAATCCCTTCTACATTAAAGGGCTGTATAGATTGGTGACATGATTGGTTAGATGTAACATTTTAGATTTTAGATAAAGTTAATTAAAAGGTATGCAAGCAGTGCATACTCAATAATTTATTCAACAGGTATGGGTTGAATGTCTTCTATGTGCCCATCACTATCCTAGTCCCTAGGGACATAGTAGTGAATAAGGCATGGTCACTATCTTCAAGGAACTTACAGTCTAAAGAAGCAATTATGGTTGAGATTAACACCTAATATTTAGGATGAAAGTAGGTATGGAATGCTAAGGATCTAGTTGGGGTGCACCTCACCAGCCTTAGGAGTCAGGCTTTTAGAAGAAGTGATACCCAAGAGGAGATGTAAAGCAGAAGTATAAGTTGATCTAGCCAGTTTAGAAGGGAGAGAGGGTTTGCAGTCAGAACAGTACAGGCACACCTTGTTTTATTGCATTTCGCAGATACTGTATATTTTACAAATGGAAGATTTGTGGCAGTCCTGTGTTGAACAAGTCTATTGGTCCCATTTTTCTGACAGCATTATTTTTTAATTAAGGTATGTACATTGTTCTTTCAGAGATAATGCTATTATACACTTAATAGACTCTGGTATTGTGTAAACATAACTTTTATATGCACTGGGAAACCAGAAAATTTGTGTGACTCACTTTATTGCAGTATTTGCTTTATTGTGGTGGTCTGGAACTGAACCTGTAATATTTCCAAGGGATGCCTGTATATGCAGAGGCCCAGAGGCAAAGAATAGCACTGTAAGTCTGAGGATCTCCAAATAGTTCAGTATGGCGTGCATGTGATGGAGGACAGGAATAAGAGAAGGAATTAGGGACCAGACTTTAAAGGTCCTATGTGCATTTTTAAGGGGTTGAAATGTTTTCTTGAAGGCAATGGGGAATCATTAAAGAGTTTACAGTAAGGAGTAATGATGAGATTTGTGTTTTAGAAAGATTACTGAGGAGGTTGGATTGCAGAAGGGCCAGACTGGAGACTGGTAGCCCTCTTAAGATGCTGTCGGGGTAATCCAAGGTAGAGGTGATGGCGGTCTGCACTAATGATAGGTAACATATTTTGAGTAATGAGAACTGAGGCACTTGAGAAGTTGTTGCTTGTGTAGAATCACACAGCTGGATAATATATAGTGGAGTGAGGATTTGAACCAAGTCTAGCTTCTGAACCAGTGCTCTTAACCACTGTGCTAGATAGTGGCAATGGACTTTGAGGAACATGGATAGATTTCAGAGGTTTTTAGGAAATGGAATTGTTAGGACTTAGTGCTTTGAATTGGAAGATAAGAGAGGCAGAAGAATAAAACCTAGGCTTTGTCACTGAGATAGGTACTAGAACAAAGCAAGAAGAGTTATGGGGAGAGAGAGGGAATATGATTAGTTCAGGATTAGATGTATTTTAATATTGAGTAGTCCATGAGATATAGCAGAGGAGATAAACAGTAGGCGGTTGGATTTATAGGTCTGAAGCAGGAGAGAGATCTGTTCTAAAGATTTGGGAATAATAAACAAAAAATGGTAATTGTAGTTAAGTTAGTAGATGAGATGATCCAGGGAAAGTATAGTGAGGTAAGAGGGCTGAAAAGAACCCCGAGGCACACCAACATACTTAACTGCATAGCAGAGGAAAGGGGATCCCACTGAGAAGGGATGACAAGAAGAGGGCATAAAGCCCAGAAGTACAAGGCTTTCAAAGGAACCAGAAGACAAGTCTGAAATGGCCCTTGGATTTGGCAAAAAGACATTGACATGGGGAGCAACCATATACATATATTTTTTTAAATTTATTTATCTTTGGCTGTACTGGGTCTTCGTTTCTGTGCGAGGGCTTTCTCTAGTTGTGGCGAGCGGAGGCCACTCTTCATCGCGGTGCGTGGGCCTCTCACTATCACGGCCTCTCGTTGTGGAGCACAAGCTGCAGAGGCGCAGGCTCAGTAGTTGTGGCTCACAGGCCCAGTTGCTCCGTGGCATATGGGATCTTCCCAGACCAGGGCTCGAACCCGTGTCCCCTGCACTGGCAGGCAGACTCTCAATCACTGCGCCACCAGGGAAGCCCCGGGAGCAACCATATTAATAGAGTATTGAGAGTAGAAGCTATTTAACTGTGGCTTAAGCAGGAAATGGGAGATAAAGCAGTAGGGACAACAAACATGAACACGTCTTCCAGAAATTTGGCTGTGAATTCAAGGGAAGAATAAGCTAAAGCTGGACGTAGAAGAAAGGATATGAAATGGCAGTGAGAATTTTGTGTTGGTGAGGTGGAGAGATGAGGGAAATCGGAGCATGGTGAAATACTAATATGGGAGGGAGCCAGAAAGGAGGCAGGAGGAGACAGAATGAATGTATGATGGAGCAAAATCCCTATGAGGACCCAGACAGATGAGCTCAAGCACACTCTGGAGATTTTAGCCTTAGATGGTAGAAGCACATCTCTAACGTTTTGTCAGAGGAAAGTATGATTATCATGTAGGTGTTTGCAGGTATTAAGGTAAAAAGTTGAGGGAGTGCCTGCCTGATGTCTTCTGTTTTTTTTTTCCCTGTGGTATTTTTGCATGGTCATCCACTGAAGGTGAAGAGGGAAGTAGTACTCTAGGAGATTTGAGGAGAGTGGAGAAATGCTCAGGTATTGACTACAGAACATGATGAAGAACTCCTCAGGCAAACTAGGGGTCACAGCTGAGGTGAGAGACTGAATTTGTAGTGGCATTAGTCAGAGTGATTATGTGATTTCCTATGACAACACTCAGCATCGAGTTGTAGGAGTGGAGATGGGAGACAGTTGATTGAGGATTGGGGTTTTGCTCTGTAAGATGAAAGGATGACAAGGTGAAGATGTTAAGGACTCAGCAAAAGTGATTAGAGTAATGGTCCAAGGAATCTAGACTGCTTAGGGATTGAAGTGGAGATGGGGTTGATAGCAGGGAGGACGTAGAAGGGGCATGGGAGTGAAGGTCAGTGAGGGCTGACTGAATTTGAGATTTCAAAAGTGGAGCAGTTGAGGAGAAGACAATTGCAGAGTATGGTGGTAGGCCTGTTGGGGGCAAAGGTTATTTCAGTTGAGGTGGTCAAAGAACTGAGAAGCCAGTGTTATGTGGATGGTTTTCATGGACAGTGAAGTCCTCTCGAATGAAGACAAACAAGGACTGAGGAGGGAGAGGAAGACTAACCCAGGTGCCAAAATACCAGGAAGTGGTGGAGGTTGGTAAATTACCTGAATTAGCAGGGGGGAAAGGTGAGATTACCACAGATTTTCAAAGGGACCAGGGCGTTTATGTGAAAGTCAAGGAGTAATAATCAGGAAGCTTTGGGGAAGAGAGGAGGACACCAGTGTATATCGAATGTGAGGGAATAAGCAACATATGTATGAGAAAGCTATATGGGAGTATTTTCCAGTAAGAGCCAGATTTTAGTTAAACCAAGGAGGGAAGAAGGACTCTCAGTGCTGGATTGAGAAAGGGGGAAGTTTTGATTATAGGCAGTGGGATTCCAGATAGCTATGACTGGGAGGAGGGGATCTCAGTTGCCTCTGCATCTGAGTAAATGTGAGCTCTGTATTTATACCCAAGATGGAATAGGGGCTCCATTCCTACTGAGGTGCTTGGTTCACCAGCACCTACTGCAGGTGCTGTGTTCCTACGAGGTGCCAGGCACTATGTTTGGGATATAAAGGTGAATAAGGAGTTCTCAGTCTCTGCCCTTGAGAGCTCAGAATCTAGTGAAATAGATGGACACATAAACCTAGGTCCATGGCAGTGACTAAGTGTGATGATTTGAGAGTTCTGAACAAGGAAGCCTAGCTCACCCCAGGAATGCAGGTGGGAGTTCAGAGAAAGCTTTTGGGCCATGATGACTCAATGTGAATTAAGTGAGGTAAAAGAGACAGAAGTGGGAACATGCATCCAGGCAAAGGCACAGAATAGCTAATAAAACACAGCCTATGTATGGCGAACTGTAAGTAGCTCTTGTTGCCAGGATCTTAACTATGAGGAAAGCAGTGGTGAGAACACGACAAGTGTCATATCTTGTTGTGTGTGTTTTTTTTTAAGTGTCATATCTTGAAAGGCTTCATAGGCCTTGTTTTGGACAGCCACTGAAGGGTTTCAGGGAGGAGAGTGAAAAAGATAAGCATGTAGGCAAATGCCAGCAAGGGGGAGGATGGATTTAAGGGGTCCTCCTGCTAAAGGCTGGCTTCCCTATTAGCAAGGAAAGGGGGACAGATCCTAAGAAGATAAAATACCTTTCCATGTCTCCTGAAAGAAGGAGGGGGCAGGGCAAATTCCTCACCAAATTCTCAGCTTTGGACTGCATTCAGCCACTTATATTTACTCTGCTCCTTCTTCACAGAGCCCAGCAACTTCATGGCTCCACCTTTTGGCTATTCAGAGCCTTCTGTTTAGTACTCTGTACCCTAATGTTGTGGTCCCTTAATATCTACTTGAACTTGAATCTATTACCCTGATCTTCAGCTTTTGAATTTGTAAATAATATGTTTTATTCCCTTCAGCATTATACATCTGAATAATAAATTCACATTTAGGTGTGAATGTCTGAGAGCCTTCTCTCACATTATTTTTGTTTTGTATAATTTGGGAGTAGTGCTTAATAGTCATTTTTAAAAAACTATATTCCTTTTTAACAATTTTTAAAATTTTTATTTATTTATTTTTGGCTGTGTTGGGTCTTTGTTGCTGAGCGCGGGCTTTCTCTAGTTATGGCGAGCGAGGGCTACTCTTCGTTGTGGTGTGCGGGCTTCTCATTGCAGTGGCTTCTCTTGTTGCGGAGCACGGGCTCTAGGCGCGCAGGCTTCAGTAGTTGTGGCTCACGGGCTCTAGAGCGCAGGCTCAGTAATTGTGGCGCATGGGCTTAGTTGCTCCGCGGCATGTCGGATCTTCCAGGACCAGGGATCGAACCCATGTCCCCTGCATTGGCAGGTGGATTCTTAACCACTGCGCCACTGGGGAAGTCCCAAAACTATACTCCTTTTAAAAAATATTATAATAGTAATATATGTCCATTGTTGAAAATTTGAAAAAATAGAGAAGCAAATGGAAGAAAATTAAAACCACCTATAATACCTCTCTCAGAGATAATTACTGCTAACATTTTGTGGTATAGACTTTTGAATTCACTGTGTGTGTATACAAACTTTTTGAAATAGAAATTCTCCCAATTTTATGAAAACATATTACATCATCTACATCAGAGGAAACTGGTCTGGCAGAATCAATATTCAAGAAGTACTTCCCGTTTCCTATCAAATGGATATAAGACCCATATATTCTACTTGTTACTGAATTTTGTACTGATGATTAGATTAAATACAGTAATTTGGCCACCTTTGAGCCAGAAAGGGCCTTTTGCATGTTTCCTCTTGGAATTTTGGCCTTGTGCCTATGTGCAGGTATGTTACAAAGGAATTTATCTACTTTATAAGCCTTGACAAAAATTTTCCATTTAGTACCATTTTGGGCTTACCCTGTTGCTGAACATCTGTTGGTAATAAAAATGTCCCCGGGGCTTCCCTGGTGGCGCAGTGGTTGAGAGTCGGTCTGCCTATGCAGGGGACACGGGTTCGTGCCCCGGTACGGGAGGATACCACATGCCGCGGAGCGGCTGGGCCCGTGAGCCATGGCCACTGAGCCTGCGCGTCCGGAGCCTGTGCTCCACAACGGGAGAGGCCACAACAGTGAGAGGCCCGCGTACTGCAAAAAAAAAAAAAAAGAAAAAAAAAATGTCCATGTACTGTGTACAGCCATATCATATACTGCAGTATCACATAATTTTGTGGTTTATTAACCAGACTGCAGGTTCCTAACTGCTTTCCTGCCTGGGCATACAACTAAAATTTATTTCAAAGGGTTTCTTCCTTATCCCACTACTAGTGGTAGGCTAGTGTGTGTCAGGCACTGTCCAAAATCTTAAGGATACAAAGAGAAATCAAAGCTCCTGGCTCAAGGATATCAGAGTGTAAGTGAAAGCATTGTTGTATATTTACATAAATTTATCTGCTAAAAAATTGACACTGTGAAACAATAATTTGTGAAATATGAAAAATTTCCTTTAAACTGTCAGATTAAAAAATGTGCAGCAAAACCTAATCTTATGAAATACAGAAATAGAACTTCCAGCATTTTCCTTTGTCATAAAATGATTACATTTTGAATTGTCTTTCTAAAAGCCTTGACATACCTATGAGGTTTTTTTTTCCCCATGGTTTTATTTTATTTTTTTATTGAAGTATAGTTGATTTACAGTGTTGTGTTAGTTTAGGTTAGTGATTCAGTTATACATCTCTATGTATTTTTTTTCAGATTATTTTCTCTTATAGGTTATGACAAAGTATTGAGTATGGTTCCCCCTATGAGTTTTAATAGCTCTTATTTATTGTGCTCTGAGTGCCAGGCAATGCTAAACCTTTTTCATTCATTATCTTACTTAATTTTGTCAACTGATGAAATAGGTTTTCTTATCCCCATTATGCATGAGAAACTCAGGTTCAGGTTAAGAAATACACACATTTGTCATGTGTCCAAAATCACAGAGGAAATGGTGCAGGTTTTCAAAGCCAGGCAAGATTTCAACCCATTTTTAAAAACGATTTTGTAATGCACTGGCTCCCAATTCTTTGCCTCACTTGTTCTTCACAGAAAGTTTAGCAATATTGTCACACATCATTCAACGAACCACTTTCCCTCAACCGCTTGAATTAGTACATGTCCAAATTCTTCAAGACTAAGAGCCCCTGTATTTTCTAATAGAGGTCTACGTGGTTTGGGGATCCTTTCTACAGGTCCCAAGGCCGGCTTAGGTGCCTCTCCGTGCCTTCAAAACAACTGACACTCATCAGTCTCCCACAAGCCCATAAAGCTTATTGAAGACAGGCTTCTGTGCTGAATCCTAACCTTGTTTCTCACACCTGACACGGTGAATGCTCAGGAGATGTGTGTTGAGTGCACACATAAACGAATGACCAGACCCGCCCGACCTCTAGTTCTTATCCAGGTTTGTGAGCCTGGGTGTCTCCTTTCAAGTGTCGACGTCTTCACAAGATGATCAAGAATACACATCTAGCGAGTCTGCGCGTGAAAGGACCTTACAAAAGAGAGCAATCTAATATAAAGCACTGAAGGGGCGCTATTCAAAAGCAACTAGAAAGCTTCATTTATCAGGCCGGGGCTGGCGAGAATCTGGGCAGGGTGTGAACGAGAATAAAGCCAGCCTCTGGGTTTCCTACCCTTCTGTAGGTGCCTTTTAGTCCAGGCGCCTTACTCGGCTAATTCAGTGAGTCCAGCCACCTAGAGTGGCAGCTGCTCTGGAACTACCACGTGCGCCCCAGCCTCTCGGCACTTTTCCGCTTCCGCAGGATACGCTTTGCTGCCGGAAGTGACGAAAGCTGGGTGGGCTAAAGAGAAAGCTGGGCATTTTCTTCCTTTCCACGCGGTAGACGAAAGCGGTCGGCCTGTTCTGCTTGTCCTGAGTGATGCCGGGGAAACTTCTTAGTGAAGCGGATTTGGAGTCGGACACGGCCATGGCGAAAGTGGAGATGCCGCGAAAGCGAAATGAGAAGGTACCGCCGGGGGCCGAGAGACTTGGGGCAAGACAGGACACGGAGTGGGGGGACGGCCGCTAAGAGGAGGGGCCCGGGCTGGGGGCGCGTGGCGCGCCGCGCGAACCCGGCTCGTCCCGAGACCCGCGTGAGTTTCGGCCAAGGGGCGTCCGGGAGTGGTCGGTGCTCTCCGCGGGCGGTGGGCGCGCTGCCCAGAGGTCCGGGCGGATCGGAACTGGAGAGCGGGCCGGGTGTCCCACGTGGTCCCTGAGTCTGGGCGTACCGCACCCGGTGCACAGAGTAGGACGGTCATGGTTAGGCCCCACGTTTTGCCCCAGACTCAGACCTACCGGCTTTCGACTAAACTGGCGAGACCATAAAGCCATCCGCACACGTGGGCGGCGTCCGTGGTGACATTTTTTTTACCCTAGTAGTGGGAGTACAGTTTTCTGGGAAGCGACCCTTAGATGATAAAGTAGTTCAATTGCTCTTAAGATTTATTGGCCATATTTCCCGTGGAAATGTAGACATGTTGTGGTGATAACTGCGCACCATATTTTTTATATAGGCCGCCAGTGTGCGGAAGTCTTAAGTTACCTCGATAGCTGTCTGCCTCCTTGCTGTTACTTCCTTAGATAGCGATTTAACTTGTGACTGAGTCTGTTCTGAGATAAGGTCAGTGAGAACAAAGATTGTCTCAGAACTTGTGTTGTACGTGACTTAGAATTTTCATTCCTTGCTGTTTCTGGCAAGGAATATTTTGCTGTTGTAGGAAGCCGAGGTAGCTCAGACTTGTCCCCACAGGTGGAGGAAGTGGTCTTGGTTTTACCTGCCTTGCATTAGTCAGCGTGTCCTGTTGTGAGATGCTGAAATTAGAAGGGACATGACCAACAAACTCCATTGTATTCCAAAGACCACCGGGATTGGAAATCCACTGATTGGTGGAACCAAGGGATGAAAGAATTGAAGTCTTGGGATGGGGTGGACCAGATTGGTTTTCAGATGTCTGAAGGATGGGTCATATGGGAGAGATTATCGTTCATCCATGATTTAAGAGCAGAGGCCAGGCCTGAAGTTTCATGGAGGCAGACAGTAATAGTAGCTCAATGTAACAGTCCCCATACTTCAGGAATTGGCCTGAGGCTCTGCCACAGAGGTCTTAACAGAGGGTAAAACACGTTTTCAGTAATACTAAGTTTTCAGAAATACGAAAAATTGGAGAGGGTCAGACATTTCAAGTAGGAGCTGTAATCTGGTTTGGTTTTGAGGTTTCACCCATTCCGTTTTCTTGTAACTTGTGCTCTTTGTTTTTCCCTGTAAATTAGGTACACCTTTTTTACACATGGGGTGATAGACTGTGGGTTTTTATAACTTTTTGGTTCATAACATGTCTTTATGTAAATTTATGTGCGTTTGTGAGATTAGCAAGGCAGATACTATGAATTCCTGTCTTACTTTTAGAGGAATTCTAGCAGAGAAAGAAATCTGCTTAACACCATCCGTCTGTGGGTATACATGGTCTTATTACTCTACCAGAATTAAGTTAAATTGTTCTTGATCACTTCCTATATAGTGTGTGTAGTTTACAATATGTTGGAGCATCCCATGAGCCACTCCAAGTCCCATTTGAAAAATTGACTTTACAACTAGTTCGACCACCATGAATTGAATAATTACCAAGAAGCGCGTTTTTTTCCAAGCTAATGAAGTTATTGATATATTCTTCTTTCCATATAGCCAAGAAATGGTATTAAAAAACATACCGTTTGATTTTTGCCTTATTTCAAGATGAAAGTACACATGTTGAAAATGCCCCCAAATTGTATTCTTCATAATTATGTGATCTTGAATTAATGCAGAATCGATATATTATACAAATGTATCAGTGTTTTGTTCATTGTTTGTATTGTCTTTATTAATTTTTTAGAAAGGTAAAAAAGAGAAGCCAAAATCTAATAAGACTGAAGAGGCAGCAGAAGAAAAGGACGAAACGATTTCTCCCAAAGCTAAAAAGGTTAAAAAGAAAGCAGGGCCTTTTGAGGCTGACATGAGTTCTCCTAAATCCAAAAAGGCAAAAAAGAAAGAGGAGCCATCTCAAGATGACATTATTTCTCCTAAGACCAAAAGTGCGAAAAAATCAAAGGAGCCCCGTGAAAAGACAGTTGTTTCTCCTAAAACCAAAAAACTAATAAAAAATGAGGAGCCTTCTGAGAATGACTTGGGTGTGCCTAAGTCCAAGAAGATGAAGAAAGAAAAAGAAATGAATGGAGAAATTGGAGAGAAAAGCCCCAACCTGAAGAATGGATTCCCTCATTCTGGACCTGACTCCGACTCCAAGGAAGCTGCCAGTGAAGAAAGTAACAGTGAGTTAGAGCAGGTAAAGTGGCATTTTAATATGTAGAATGTATCTTTCGATGTTGTTTCAGGTAAATAAGTACGTAATTATTAAATGAATTATTTAATAATGGGAGGAAATTTGATGTGTCAGCACTTCATGGGGGGGGTGTCCCTTGAGCTGCAGGGTGAGACTTCATCTTAAAAACTGCAGTGTTAGAATGCCTCCTTTGCAACTGAGCAGATCTGTTTAAGTTTTGAGAAAGTCTTCTCTCCACACATGGTCTGCTTATTTGCAAGTCAGAAATCAACAGGAGGGATCTGGTTATGCAAATATGCTCCAGTTTCCCTCTGAGGGGTTTCACCTAATAAATCATGATTAAGTGGAACCACTGAAAAGGTGTTTGCTTGATTGCATAAGTCTTTTTGTATAGGCCATAAACTAACTTGAGTTGAATAAGATACTTAAATGTCCCTTTGGAAGCTAATACTGCTATCTTTCAGAAACTCAGTCATCAAAGAAAAATCCTAAATCTAATAATTTTCTCTTTGCTGTAGGTCATGATCAACATTTAAAAATTTTTCCTGATTATAAAAAATATATACAGCTTTTTAAAAATCTGATTATGATTGTACTATATGCAATATTGTAGTTTGCCTTTTCCTATCTTGCCTGTATTTTTATATAGGCATTTTTCCCACTTTTAAATATTAAATATTTTAAATGGTTACATAATACATCATATAAATGTTTAGAAATTCACTTAATTATTCTTTTGTTGGGCATTCAGATTGTTTATAATCAAATAGTGCCAATGTGATCATTTTGTCATAAATGTTTGTTCCTTACTTTCTGTGGATGTATATATGAAAGATGTTGCTATGAGAAGGGGTTAATAACCTGTTCAACAGTGTATTGTTCATTTGGAATGATTGTGGAAAAGTTCTTAGTCGAGACTGAATCTGCTTTCACTAGCTACACATGGTATATATGTGCTGTATATATTTGCTACAAACTTTTCTTTTGTTAGAGTTTTACCTATTACTATGATCTATTTCCATTTCAAATCTTGATTTACCTACCAAAGTTTTTGTGTCTTTTTGGTTGATTTAGAAGAGATGTTTTGGAATAGTTTTTCTCAGAAGGCTTTCTGTATTTAGCTTGTAGGGGTAAAGTTATTGATTTCTTTCTGTGGCCCTTTACTTGACAGGAAATAACTGTGGAGCAAAAAGAAGGAGCTTTCTCTAATTTTCCCATATCTGAAGAAACTATTAAACTTCTCAAAGGTAATGTTCTTGGAAATATTGAATAATGTTAGAACATATTATTTGGAAGCACTCCACTGTTTCTGTTGAGATGAACCGGCACATGTTCTTATTGGAGGATGATATAGGCGACCATATAATGAAGTAGATCTGTATATTTGGTATAGGACTAAACTAGTGATGGCCTTTGCTACCTCTTAAACGAGTGATTAAAATTTATTCAATACAATATATATATTCAGAAGTGTAATGACTGATCGTGCTGGTGAAAGTAAACAATGGATACCATGTTGGTATTTTCTTTTTTACCTTCTTCCACTTCTTGAGGCATCTCTAGGTTAATGATACCAGCCTGACTCAGAACTCAGCATAGTGCCTGTGAACCAGGTAGGAAGTCACAGATGCCCAACTTAGGTGTTTTCTGAATCAGGTGTGGCAGTCAGACAGCAAAACACCTGATTTTCAGGCTTATACTGGCCTTTGGATGAGATTTTGTGACAAGGGGCTTAATCTCTTAAGATAAGTATTTACTATAATTTGGTGCTTTGAAATTTATTGATATCTTTTATTCAAGCAGATTCTTGCCAGAATATATTTGAACTTGACTTTGTAGATGTGACCAGAATGTAGAATTCATAATTCTGCAGGACCAGAAGCATGGCTATGCTTTCATTCTCCAGTATGGCTGGGACTTTTAAGAACTGCAGTGTCAGATAACATGGTTCATTTGTTCACAGCCCGTGGGGTGACCTTCCTGTTTCCTATACAAGCAAAGACGTTTCACCACGTCTATAGTGGGAAGGACTTGATTGCACAGGCACGGACAGGAACTGGGAAGACATTCTCCTTTGCTATCCCTTTGGTTGAGAAACTTCAGGGAGAACTGCAAGACCGGAAGAGAGGCCGTGCCCCTCAGGTAAGTATCTTTAATGCAGTCCTTAGGGGTTCCAAGTCTGCACAGGAAGAGACATTGCTTGAGCATCATTTACATACCCTGTTGTTTTTTATTGGGTTCTCCTTAAGGCCTTTCTCTGGTATTTATTGGAGATCTTTATCTGAAGGTAAACCAGGATAATTCTTTTAAGACTGTTGACTACAAACCTTATATATTTAAATATTGTAATCTGCCCCCATGGTTGTGATCACCTGTATTATTAAAGCTCGCATATTTCTTTCAGACTCTTAGATGTCCCTGGGGCTCACAGGTTTGGTCAGGTTTTGCCTAAAATGGAGAAAGCATTTTTAATAGAGATGCCTGAATAGGAGGGGTATCAGAGGTGAAGAGGCCAGGCCCTGTGATCAGGATGGTGCTCATTGAGCTCATTTCTGGAGAAGCTGGCATTTGACAAACCTTAACCTCATTGAAATGCCTGTGTTGTCACCTTGGCTTTGGGTTCTTTCACCTAACTTTCTGGTCTCATCTCATTTATTGGCTTTCCAGTGTCCATGCTCCCTCCTAATTAATTGATTTGTTTACTGTTGTATTAATCTACAGTTACAACAGCAGTAAACAAACGAATTATTCTAGCACCTGGAATAGTGCCTGACACATAGTGGATGTTCAGTAAATATCTGTTGGATGGTTATACTAAGTTTTTTTTTTTATTATTTATTTTTATTTATTTTTTGTTTTTTGGCTGCGTTGGGTCTTCGTTGCTGCACGCGGGCTTTCTTTAGTTGCAGTGAGCAGGGGCTACTCTTCGTTGTGGTGCGTGGGCTTCTCATTTCGGTGGCTTCTCTTGTTGCGGAGCACGGGCTCCAGACACGCAGGCTTCAGTAGTTGTGGCATGCGGGCTCGGTAGTTGTGGCTCGCGGGCTCTAGAACGCAGGGTTGGTTGTTGTGGCGCACGGGCTTAGTTCCTCCGTGGCATGTGGGATCTTCCCGGACCAGGACTCGAGCCCGTGTCCCCTGCATTGGCAGGCGGATTCTTAACCTCTGTGCCACCAGGGAAGCCCCTACAAAGTTGTTCTTAAATCATATTTGTTTCATGCTGTTAGCCTATTTGAGGACCTGTAGTGGTTGTGTCGTGTGTCCTGTTAACTGCTGTAGGATTCAAAGCCCCTCACCACGTTGGCCCTGCCTTACTCTTCTGACTTCCATTCTACTTCAGATTCAGTGTAGTGCAGAGGTTCAGACTCTAGGTTTTGTAGCGTGGCTACCTGAATTTAAATCCAGGCTCGCCTTTTGGTTTTAGAGATCTGTTGTATGTTATTGTAGATATTATAATACAATTGTACAGTGTAGTTGTAGGTAACTTCATTGTGAGAAATAAAAATAATGCATATTAAGCATTTAGTAGCTCCTGACACATAATAAAAGCTCAAATATTAGCTGATATTATCATCAGCAGTATTACTCCTTGCTCAAGTTGTTCTTTTCCTGGAATGCTGTTCCTTAAGTACTAGTAGCTCCATGAAACTTATCCCAATTCCTCCAGCTTGCTGTGTGCAACCATCCTAGAGCACCATAAATTTGAGTACCTGTTTCTCTTTTGATTGGTAAGATCACAAGCTTTTCTAGTGGGTAGATTTGTCAGAAACCATATTATATTTACTATTCTCCCACACCACAGTGTATTGCAACGCACATAATAGATGTTTTGAAAATAATTATTAGGATAAGTTGAACCTCCTGGTGCATTCCAGATTTGTTAAGAAACAAATACTGCATAATACTTTGGATTCCATTATTAGTTTTTCCTTTTCAGGTACTGGTTCTTACACCCACAAGGGAGTTGGCAGGTCAAGTAAGCAGAGATTTCAGTGACATCACAAAAAAACTGGCAGTGGCTTGTTTTTATGGTGGAACTCCCTACGGAGGACAAAGTAAGTAAATCCAATGTGAGGGAAGGAAAATGCCATCTCCTGTTGGGTGCCCTGATTGGATTTCTTCTGACCTTGACGTCTGGCTTTACCTACCTGATCTAGTCATTTATGGTGGTTTTCTTTTGTCATTATTGTGTAAAGATGGTCAGGCACATGGTCCTGCATGATGATGTATCAAATCCTGTATGTGGTTCTTAGGACTTCTGTATTATTTATCTGTATTTATCTAAAGGCTGCAGTGGTACTTTACTGAGCCCAAGAGGACAGAGTCTAGGAACTAGAAAGTCAGAATTCAAGGTTATTTTTACCTGTCAGGGACCTTGGGTCTCTGCCTCTTTTTACTGTAGACAGGCTTTCTTTTTTCTGGTCCTGAGGGCCAAATCTTGTAGCCTCTGCTGTAGTATTCCATTACTTCCCAGTTCAAGACCTTGAAGCTTTATTTTGTAGATTAGATATGTAATTTGGGAAGGGATTTAAGCATTTTAGAAGTCTTAGCATTGGACAGATAAATGGGTAAAGAAGATGTGGATATATACAGTGGAATATTACTCAGCCATAAAAAAGAAAGAATGCCGTTTGCAGCAACATGGATGCAACTAGAGATTATCGTACTAAGTGAAGTAAGACAGACAAAGACAAATATCACATGATATCACTTATATATAGAATCTTAAAAAATGATACAAATGAACTTATTTACAAAACAGAAACATACTCCCAGACATAGAAAACAAACTTATGGTTTCCAAAGGGGAAGGGTAGGGGGGTGAATAAATCAGGAGATTGGGATTAACATGTCCACACTACTATATATAAAATAGATAATCAACAAGGACCTACTATATAGCACAGGGAACTCTACTCAATACTCTATAATAACCTACATGGGAAAAGAATCTGAAAAAGAATAGATATATGTATATGTATAACTGAATCACTTTGCTGTATACCTGATACTAAAACAACATTGTAAATCAACTATACTCCAATATAAAATAAAAAATAATATGAAAAGATAAAAGTAGAAGTCTTAATATTGGCACAGAAGGCTTGTGATTGTCTCTTTTCAGCTTTGGTGGAACTAACATAGGCTTTGGCATCAGGACGGCCTGGGTGTGAATCTAAACTCTGCTCACAGAGTAACTGATTTTTCAGTTCAAGTTGCTTGATTTTTTTGTACTTTAGTTTGTTTATGTATAAAGTAGGGTTGCTAAACTCACCCTGCAGTGGTGTTGTGAGGATGAAACTGGGTAAGTAGAGTGCCTAGCAGTAGATCTCTTTTTTTTTTTTATAAAAAACTTTTATTATAAAAACGTGTATATTATTTAAAAATGTAGCTCATGGTGCGTCAAAGTATTACTTGCTTTATTCTTGCCTTTTCTCGTTAAATCCAGTATGTGGTGAACAGGCTATTTCCTTTTTATTCTTAGGTTTTATAATAATATATAAAGTTACTATTCCATTTGTTCTTTCTGCTCCATATACTACATAGGTCTGGAAACAATAATTTCTTTTTAACTTTTAACCGATTTCATTTCTTTTTATGGTAAGGAGCAGTAATTAGGTCCCCTGATTTAAATTGTTCTAATTTATACTTAAATCGTAATCCTTATACAAACAAACTTTTTTAATTTGCTCACAACTCTCTCTCTCTCTCTCTCTCTCACACACACACACACACACACACACACACACACACAGTATTTTATTTTTACAAGAGATAAATAAACTGACACCAAGCATTGTAAATGTGACCACAACAAAAGCAACAGTGATTGCAATTACCAAACACGAAACACACTCACACTATGTCATAATATTGACATTCAGTCCAGGAATCCTCCCTAGCAGTAGGCTTCTTTACTGCAGTACTAACCCAATAGAAAGTTGCATCATTACCATCTCATCCTAGTTATATTGAACTCCATTTTTCTGAACATCTCTGTACCTTCTTGGAATATTTGCCCTTCTATCTTGTCATTCTCCCTATACCTGCTTACCTTATAGAAAGTTCTCATTTCTTTTAAGATTCTTATTTTCACTTTGTGAAATCTTGATACCTTCCTCCAGCAAAGGAAATCATTTCTTTCCTGGTGCTACCATCCCCCATTGGTGCATTTTTCTGTTTTGTCATGTAATACACTGGACTGTCACTTCTTACATGTTTCCCCAGTAGGTCAAGGAGTGCCTCGAGCGTCTTTATCTTCAGTAGTTTACATATTACCTTGTATGTAGTTAATAAATATTTTAGAATAAAAATGTATCTAATTTGGTATCCCAGATTAATAAAAGGAATTAAAAATCCATAATATTTTATCATTGGTGTTCTTATAGTTGAACGCATGCGGAATGGGATTGATATCCTGGTTGGGACACCAGGTCGTATCAAAGACCACCTGCAGAATGGCAAGCTAGAGCTCACCAAACTTAAGCATGTTGTCCTGGATGAAGTTGACCAGATGTTGGACATGGGCTTTGCTGATCAAGTGGAAGAGATTTTATGTGTGGCATACAAGAAAGGTAAACTCCACATTCAAGAACTGGTATAAGGGATTGGAGGAAGGGTGGTGATTAACTATCTCCTGAAAGTTAAATGAAGCCTTAGGAAAGTTGGTAGGTGGCTTATTTTATTCAGGAAAACTTAAATTAAAAAAAATGTCCGGGACTCCCCTGGTGGTCCAGTGGTTAAGACTGTGCTTCCAATGCAGGGGACATGGGTTTGATCCCTGGTCGGGGAATTAAGATCCCATATGCCGCTCAGCGCAGCCAAAAAAAATTTTTTTTCCCCATCAATTGCACATAATTACAATAGGGAAAATAAAAGAAACCAGCTTGGTATACTTTGCTTTTGGTTTATTTCTTCCCGATTTGTGGTATTGTGTGTATGTGTGTGTTAATTATAATCTTACTGTACATATAAAACTCTAAACTGTTTGTGCCATGATTTAATCCATCTATATATTTTAAGTTTTACATAATATAAATCTGCTTGCAGACATTTTTATGTAGACAGCTTTCTTCAAACATCAGTATTTGGGGGCTTCCCTGGTGGTGCAGTGGTTAAGAATCCACCTGCCAATGCAGGGGACATGCGTTCGAGCCCTGGCTCAGGAAGAGCCCATATGCTGTGGAGCAGCTAAACCCGTGCGCCACAACTACTGATCCTGCGCTCTAGAGCTTGCGTGCCACAACTACTGAGCCCATGTGCCACAACTACTGAAGCCTGCGCACCTAGAGCCCGTGCTCCACAACAAGAGAAGCCACTGCAATGAGAAGCCCGCACACCACAACGAAGAGTAGCCCCTGCTCGCTGCAACCAGAGGAAGCCCGCACACAGCAACGAAGACCCAACGCAGCCAAAAGTAGAAATAAAAAATAAATTCATAAAAAAACAAAAAAAAATAAGTATTTGGCATCAGTTCTTAAAGATAGATTTCCAGAATTGAAATGACTGAATTGAAAGGTATAAATAGTTCATGTTCTTCAATATACTTTGTCAGCTTACTCTCCAGAAGGGTTCTGTCAGTTACTCTGCCATTTGAAATATATGAAAATGCAATGGTATTCTAAGAGCAAACGAAAAAAAATTGGGGTTGGGGAGCTATTTTTAGTACCTGACCTCAAAGGATGAATAGACTAGAATTCTAACCTTAAAGTGTTGAGGAAATGCTAGGGAGTATAGATGACTATAAAATCTGTTCTGGAAATGCTAGGGAGTATAGATGAATAGAAAATCTGTTCCGGTGTTTATTATAGATTATTTATTTAGTGATTTAAGTTGGTTGGTTACTGGGCTTGATTAATTGTTTTCCACTTAGTAGGTCTCATTATAAAGGACAGATTTCCCTCGTGGTTCATATAGGCCAATGGTTAGAAAGCAAAACAACTTGAAAGTACTCTGAGTATTTCAAGGATCCTTTACATAAATTATTTAGGCAGCATTTCTTTGTCCATTGAGTACTTCCCTGTTTTGCGCTTTTTTTTTAAAATTAATTTATTTATTTTTGGCTGTGTTGGGTCTTCGTTGCTGTGTGTGGGCTTTCTCAAGTTATGGCGAGCGGGGGCTACTCTTCATTGTGGTTCGCGGCTTCTCATTGCAGTGGCTTCTCTTGTAGAGCACAGGCTCTAGGCACACGGGCTTCAGTAGTTGTGACTTGTGGGCTCAGTAGTTGTGGCTCGTGGGCTCTAGAGCACAGGCTCAGTAGTTGTGGTGCATGGGCTTGGTTGCTCCGCGGCATGTGGGATCTTCCCGGACCAGGAATCTGACCCATGTCCCCTGCATTGGCAGGCGGATTCTTAACCACTGCGCCACCAGGGAAGCCCGTGTCTTCCATTTTTGTGTCCTTGATGCCTCGCTTGGCCTCAGGTGTTTTCTGTAGAATGCTGACGAACCCTGGAAGAATTGGGTGAGGTGAAATACTGTGTAGGCTTGTTTGACTTATTCATACTGACTTTTTTTTTTTCCCCGCAGATTCAGAAGACAATCCCCAAACATTGCTTTTTTCTGCAACTTGCCCTCATTGGGTTTATAATGTTGCTAAGAAATACATGAAATCTACATATGAACAAGTGGACCTGATTGGTAAAAAGACCCAGAAAACGGCAATAACTGTAGAGGTAAATGATTCATTCAGTTGCTGGCATTAGTAATAAATTGTATATAATTTTTTTTACCTGTTGGATAGTATTAAGACTGGCAAAAACAAACTTCTTTTCCAAATAAATACTAAATCCATGTCAAAAGCCATGTGAAGTTATATTTCTATTTGAATTGTATATGGTATCTGTGTTTTCTAAATTTCATCATCTGGTGGCCTGATTGCAGAATCTTTTGGAACCTAAATCTGTCTGAATTAGTAAGCAGAGTGACATTACACCTAGAGTTTATACACTAGAGGGCAGTAGAGAATCCTAGTGTTTATGTTGAAGCTGTTTTTATCTTAGGGTCTGGTACCTAGATGAATTCGTTGCACCCAAGGAATAGACCTGTACGGAAACTGACTACTGACTGCATTTTTAAGTGGATGAAAGGACAAAACACAGAGGCTTTTCTCCTGTCAGTTATTTGGTTTCCTGTAGCAATCTAGGGAATGGTATTTCTTTTCCTACATTACCTGTATTAGGTCAGAAAATGGATAAAGAAGCCAGATGCTCTTTGGAGAAAGGGGAAGGGCTCTCTTCTTTAGTGGTTTAGTTTTTTCCTCTAAACAGTGGTGGCAGAAGTTTGCTCTAGTCAGGCTTAAACAATTGCCTCTAGTATCATTAGGGTTGAGCAGGTGATTTTAGATTCCAGCTAGGCTTTACTAAATAATCTTTTTTTCCTTCTTTCCTAAGCATCTGGCTATCAAGTGCCACTGGACTCAAAGGGCAGCAGTTATTGGGGACGTGATCCGAGTGTACAGTGGTTATCAAGGGCGCACTATCATCTTCTGTGAAACCAAGAAAGAAGCCCAGGAGTTGTCACAGAATGTGTCCATAAGGCAGGTTGGTCCATCCCCTCTCTTCCCTTTTAGGGAGAAAGCATCTTTCAATTAATAGAGTATACATCTTAGCGCTCATCTGATCTGCCCATCTCATCTCACAGATGAAGAAAGGGTAGCTCAAACCCAGCGTTACCCTGACAAAGTAGGTTTGATCACTCATGTTTGGTGTTCTTTATCTTGTAAGTATAGTTGGATACAGTTGATTTCATGACCAAGGGTTGGAAATTTGAGGCTTGTCCATGTAAGGCACGTTTTCCCCTTTGTATTATTTTCAGCAGAAGTGTCACCAAAATATGAATGTCTTTATAGGCCTAATTGGTGATTTTAAAAGTACCTGTATTGTAGGATCTGGTATTCTTAAATGAGCTTATTTCTTTGGCAGGATGCCCAGTCATTACACGGAGACATTCCACAGAAGCAAAGGGAAATCACCCTGAAGGGTTTTAGAAATGGTGATTTTGGAGTTTTGGTTGCAACCAATGTCGCTGCACGTGGGTTAGACATCCCCGAGGTTGATCTGGTTGTACAGAGTTCTCCACCAAAGGTAAGTGTTTTACACTTAGATTTTACTTTGTTGTTTCTTTTGGGTGCTAAAACAAATTGGAAGTTGTATCTCTTCCTTTCCCATGATTAGTAATAGCTTTCTCTTGGGTGTTATGTTGCTAAGGGTGATTTTAAAATGAACCTCTTGGGGCTTTCCTGGTGGCACGGTGGTTGAAAGTCCGCCTGCCAATGCAGGAGACGGGTTCGAGCCCCGGTCCGGGAGGATCCCATGTGCCATGGAACAACTGGGCCCGTGCGCCACAACTGCTGAGCCTGTGCTCTGGAGCCCGTGAGCCACAACTGCTGAAGCCTGTGCGCCTGGAGCCCATGCTGTGCAACAAGAGAAGCCACAGCAATAAGCCTGCACACCACAGTGAAGAGTAGCCCCCACTCGCCACAACTAGAGAAAACCCTGCGCAGCAACGGAGACCCAACGCAGCCAAAAATAAAATAAATGAATGAATAAATAAATTGAATAAATAAATAAATAGAATGAACCTCCTCAGAACTGACAGTTGAGGGGAAGTGCGGTGAGTGGCCAGAGGTTGGCAAGGTAGTTTCTAGTCAGAGGGAGTCCTGAAAGGCTGCATGGGTGGGGGTAGTACAATTTTGAACTGGACTTTGAAGATAGATAAGACTTAGATGGGGTGGTGGTAGGGTAGATAAACTTGTGAGCTAGAGGACAGAGAAGGGAGAAGAGGCCTGTAGTTAACAGCCTCTGTAGTTAAAACTGCTTGGGTTTGTATATGATAGGAACTGCCCAAAGAGAGCCCTGAAGCATAGTTTATATGGTGTGGACAATGCTTCACTTACATATAAGTTAGTCTGAAGGAACTTGTTCCCATCACTTCAAGCGTGAAGATGCTATTACCCCCAAATTTGGCAAATCCCTCAGGATTAATGTTCACAGTGATGGAAAAACACATTACTGCGAAGCCACTGTTTCTTGTAAAGAAAGTCCCGTACGTGTGTGCCATTGACTTGTTTAAATAGCCTGTGTACCTGTGCTGTCCAGTATGGTGGCCACAGCCACATGGGACTCTTCAGCACTTGAAAGGCAGCTCGTCTGAATTGACGTGTGTGCTGTAAGTATAAAATATACAGTGGAGTTCTAAAAATTTCAAACTTTCTATTATGCACAGTGGATTTTGAAGACTTGTGGAAAAAGAACGTGTAATATTTCATTGATAACTTGTTTTGTAGAGATAGCATACTGAAATGATAAACTTTTGGATATATTGGGTTAAATAATAATAAAGTTAACTTTTTTTAACTTTTTAGTGTGATTACTAGAAAGTTGCCTATTAAAATTACATACATGGTTCTGTTGGACAGTACTATTTAGATAATGCTTTTTGCAGATTTACCCACAGGATAAGGACCATTCTTCTAGAGGTTTTTAAAATGTTTTTATAGTTCTTTAATAAATAAATTAATTTTATTTTTGGCTGCGTTGGGTCTTCGTTGCTGCGCACAGGCTTTTCTCTAGTTGCGGCGAGCGGGAGCTACTCTTGCTTGCGGTGTGCAGGCTGCTCATTGCGGTGGTTTCTCATGTTGTGGAGCACAGGCTCTGGGTGCATGGGCTTCAGTCGTTGTGGCATGTGGGCTCAGTAGTTGTGGCTTGTGGGCTCTAGAGCGCAGGCTTAGTAGTTGTGGCGCACGGGCTTAGTTGCTCCGTGGCATGTGGGATGTTCCCGGACCAGAGCTCGAACCCGTGTCCCCTGCATTGGCAGGCGGATTCTTAAACACTGCACCACCAGGGAAGCCCCTACAGTTCTTTAAATTAAAGTGCTTGGGAGCCTCCCCCAACCCCGGTCTATAACCACCACACTTGCCTCTGCCTAGGCTACTCAGGTCTATGTCTCTCTTTGTTGTTCGCTGTCACTGACGTATTTTACTTCAATAGGATGTGGAGTCCTACATTCATCGTTCTGGACGAACAGGTAGAGCTGGAAGGACTGGGATTTGCATCTGCTTTTATCAGCACAAGGAAGAATATCAGTTAGCCCAAGTGGAGCAAAAAGCGGTAAAACTATTTTCTAAGCCTTCACTCAGCAAACGTTGAGTTTTAAAGTCAGTCTTTGGTCTCTTTATTCAGTTTTTATTAACTTGAAATTTTTATTTCTAGCACATGGCCATGACTGAAAGATTGTTGTTAGATATGTGTTTTATATGTTGTCCTATGATATACAGCCCATTTTGAATACTTTGCATTTGAAAACAGTGGTTTTGTCTTCATATTTATAATGACAAGAGGTCTTTTTTATGTTTGAGAGGTGGTTTTCAGTTTTCAGATACACTGTGAATGCACAAGAAATACTTAAGTGTAGATTTAGGGGGTTATAGGAATTGCTTGAAAACCAAAAAGATGAGAATATGTTAAAAGGATAAATTTTTAAATGGGAAAGAAGACATTGATTTTTTTTACAGAAGAATTTTGTAAGGAAATTCTTATGCTGGTACTTCCTCCTCTGGGAAGTAGAGTTTAATCTCCCCGCTTCACTGTCAGTGGACGGTACTTAGTGACTTGCTTACAAAGAGCGGAGTAGGGTCGGGGGGGGAGGACTTTCCAGGGCAGAAGTCAGGCAAACACTACCTGGCCAGGTGATCATGGTCAACATCAGTGATAAGCAGGTGCCCCTGGTATGCAACGAAACCAGTCATCTTCCCCCCAAATCCATAACCGCAGTCTAAAGATGTAAAAAACTGATGTTCACGAATTGAGGGACATTCTACAGAATACCTGATGAGCACACCTTAAAACTATCAAGGTCTTGAAAACCAAGGAAAGACAAATTACCACAGATTAGAGAAGACTAAGAAGACATGTTGACTAAATGTAATGTGGTGTCCTGGGTCGAATATCAATAGGAAAAGGATATTAGTAGAAAAACTAGTGAAATTCGAATGAACTCTGGGGTTCAGTTAATAGTAATGTAACAATGTTGGTTTCTTAGCTGTGACAAATGTACCAAAGTAATAACAAAGTAATAGGTGCAGGTAGACAAGAACTCTATACTATCTTTGCAACTTTTCTATAAATTTAAAACCTTTCTAAGATAAAAAGTTTATCTTTTAAGTATGTAACAATACGTTTGGTAAATATTAAAAAATTGGGGGAATACTAATCTCAATGGAAACAGTTGATGGCCTCATTGTACATTAAGTTATCGTTCATTTTCTTATAGGGAATTAAATTTAAGAGAATAGGTGTTCCTTCTGCAACAGAGATAATAAAAGCTTCTAGCAAAGATGCCATCAGGTATGTTCCCTACCACTGCTATGGTCTGTTTTAGTGCTTGCTCTATTTATTACATGTTTTTGTGTAGTAATGAGATTTAACCTTTTAAAATTTATTTTATTTATTCATTGTTTTAAAAATTGATAATCTGCTTGTTAAAAAAATAGGCTGTGCTTAGAAAACAAAAACTCTTGTTTCTACTCATCCCTACCCAATCCTGTTCACCAGAGGAAACCACTATTAGTAGTTTGGTTTGTCTTGGGCATTTTAAGTAACTGTACCTTATATATCGTGTAGGAAAAAGTTATGGTAAATATCTAGATGGTGAGGTTTAGATTAAGAGTGTCGTTGGAGGTGCTGCTGGCATGGGGGCAAGAAAATTCTTTATTTTGTGCAATTGTCTTACAAGTTGAAGAATATTTATTTTTTATTGAACTATAGTGATTTACAATATTGTATTAGTTTCAGGTATATAGCAAAGTGATTCAGTTTTGTGTGTGTGTTTGTGTGTGTGTATAATTTTGCAGATTTCTTTTCCATTACAGGTTATTACAAGACATTGAACATAGTTCCCCGTGCCATATAGCAAATCTTTGTTGTTTATTTATTTTATATATAGTAGTATGTATCTGTTAATTCCATACTCCTAATTTATTCCTTCTACCCCTCACTCCCCACCCCCAGCCTTCACCTTTGGTAACCATGTTTGTTTTCTATGTCTGTGTGTCTATTTCTGTTTTGTAAATAGGTTCATTTGCATTACTTTTTAGATTCCACATATAAGTGATATATTTGTTTTTGTGTTGCTTACTTTATTTGTATGATAATCTCTGGGTCTGTCCATGTTGCTGCAAATGGCAATATTTCATTCTTTTTTATGGCTGAGTAAAATTCCATTGTATGTATGTACCACATCTTTATCCAGTCATCTGTTGCTGGACACTTAGGTTGCTTCCATTCTTGGCTATTGTCAGTAGTGCTGCTATGAACGTTAGGGTGCGTGTATCTTTTTTTTTTTTTTTTTTTTGCGGTACGTGGGCCTCTCACTGTTGTGCCCTCTCCCGTTGCGGAGCACAGGCTCCGGACGCGCAGGCTCAGTGGCCATGGCTCACGGGCCCAGCCACTCCGCGGCATGTGGGATCTTCCTGGACCAGGGCACGAACCCGTGTCCCCTGCATCGGCAGGTGGACTCTCAACCACTGCGCCACCAGGGAAGCCCACGTGTATCTTTTTGAATTAGAGTTTTCTCCAGATATATGCCCAGCAGTGGGAACTATCACATGGTACTTCTATTTTTAGTTTTTTAAGGAACCTTTGTACTGTTTTCCACAGTGGCTGTACCAATTTACATTCCCACGAACAGTGTAGGAGGGTTCCCTTTTCTCCACACCCTCCCCAGCATTTATTGTTTATATAGACTTTTCGATGATGGCCCTTCTGACCACTGTGAGGTGATACCTCATTGTAGTTTTGATTTGCATTTCTCTAGTAATTGGCATTGTTGAGCATTTGTTCATGTGCCTATTGGCCATGCATATGTCTTCTTTGGAGAAGTGTCTGTTTAGGTGTTCTGCCCATTTTTTGATTTGCAAGGATATTTAGCTGTTTGGCATCCCTGGTTGTGCAGTGTATTCCTGGGAGGTGAGTGACGTTGGTATTATGGAGACCAATAAGGTTCCGACTGTTTTCCAAATGTTTCCAGGTGGTGAGCTACATCCTCTGCTTCAGAACCAGAGTCTGAGCAACATTTTTAGAGTGCTTTCCACAATTACTATTATAAATATGTGAGATGCTTATTTAAAAAATAGACAGGGAGGATTCATGATCATAAGAAATGCTAATAAGTATTATACACTGCATCAAAATGATGTTAGACGTATGCAAGATTTGGTTTCAAAGATATTGATTTATCTTGAGATGATGTTGTCTTGAAAATGAAATCTGTCCACTTTTGTCCTTTCTCCTAACAAATATATTCTCAAACCACAGGCTTTTGGATTCTGTGCCTCCCACTGCGATTGTTCACTTCAAGCAGTCAGCCGAGAAGCTGATCGAGGAGAAGGGAGCCGTGGAAGCCCTGGCAGCAGCCCTGGCCCATATTTCAGGTGCCACGTCAGTCAACCAGCGCTCCTTGATCAACTCAGATGTGGTAAGGGTCCCTGTCAAATTCCTGACACTTCACAATTTAGAGTTTGAGCAGGATTCAAAAGTGTTCCATTGAAACTTCCAGTTGTTTTAACTTTTTCATGAAGGTTGAGATATATATGTAAAAACACAAATCCGTAGGGACAGAAAGTAGATTAGTGGTTGCAGTGTCTCCTCAGAGGAGGGAATGACAGTGACTGCTAACGGGAATGTGGGTTTTTGTATTTGTTGGGGGGGGGTGGATAATGACATGTTCTGGAATTTGAGATAGTGGTGATGATTGCAAATCTTGTGAATATACTAAAAACCCCTGAACTGTATACATTAAAATGGCAAATTTTATGGTATGTGAATTATATGTCAAGTTTTTTCATCCTAAAAAACCCAATCATGTGGACACATAAGTGCATATGATACATTTAGCCAGCATACTTAGAAACTTAAGAAGGTGATGCTTTTCTTTTTTTTTTTTTTAAGTTGAAATCTTTGAGATAATTGTAGGTTCACATAAAGTTTTAAGAGTTAATACGGAGAGATTCCTTGTACACTTTGCCAGTTTCCCCCAGTGGTGACATTTTGCAAAAGTGTACTATCACAGTCTGGATACCAACGCTAGCAGTCCACCAATCTTATTCAGAGTTCCCCAGTTTTACTTGTACTAAAATGGTGGGGTGGGAGGGGTATGCTTTTAGGAAGAGCTTTCCTATAAATATTTCAGAAACATGCGGACAAGTGCTTATCACTTACGTTTGTTTCTGAGACTTTAATTTTGTTCCCCTTTCTTCCATAGGGTTTTGTGACCATGATCTTGCAGTGCTCAATAGAAATGCCAAATATTAGTTATGCTTGGAAAGAACTTAAAGAGCAGCTGGGTGAGGATATTGATTCCAAAGTGAAGGGAATGGTCTTTCTCAAAGGAAAGCAGGTAAGGCTGGGGCTTCTTTTGTGACTTTGCCTTGGTTCGTTAGCTTCATGCTGGCAATAAAACACTGCACAGTAGCTTCTCCCTGTTCTATGGGGATGCTGCGTGTTTTCACTCTGTATATAGTCTTCTCTGGGCATTGTCATCCATGACCCTCAGTTACCACTTAGTCATTGACAGCTACCCTCTGTGTATCTCTAACCTGAACCATCTGCATGAAGTGCCAGACTTGAAGATCCAGCTGCTTCCCTGACATCTCCACCCAAATTGGGTTTATTAAGCACCTTAATACAAACTTACTCAAAATTGAATTCAGAATTTAAAATCTTGCCTTCCAAGCCTGGTGTTCTTTCTTCTGACTCCTGTTCTCAGTTAATGGCATAGACTAGCACAGCAATTCTCAAACATTTTGGTCTTATGACCTCTTTACATTCTTAACAAATGTTGGGGATAGCAAAAAGCTTTTGTTTAGATGGGTTATATCTATTGATATTTAGAGTATTAGAAATAAAGACTGAAATTCTAATAAAGCGTAAGAATATCATTTTCTGTTAGTCATCTGAGCAATATCACGTGTAATGTAGTGTCTGGTAAACTCCTCTCTACCCTTAATGAGAGTGAAAAGGACAGAAGAGTCCCGTGTACTGCAAAAAAAAAAAAAATTTGACTTTGTGGACCCCCCCCGCAAAAAAAAAATCTCAGGGTTCCAGGGGTGCATGGACTATACTTGGAGAACTACTGGCTTGTGAACCATATCACGTTTATCTTCAACTCATTGCTTGTCTGACCATGTTTTTCACCTCCTTAAGCAACTCCACATAATCTATGGGGTAAAGTCCCAACTTTCACATGGAGCTTCTTCACGAGCTGGCTTCTGTCCTCCTTACCAACTTCATCTGTCTCCTCACCACCTATGCCCTCCACTCCCAACAATGCCAAGTACATCTTGCTTTCTTTCATCCTTATGCTCAATCCACTGTTTATATAGTATTGCTTATCTCCATGGTATCCTTTATGACTTGGTCTTAAGTCTTTTTGGAGCTTCCCCTGGCCTCTACATATACTTCACAGTTCTTAAGGCATAGCTTTATTCATGTAAATTTTGCCTTGCTGTGCTTGCTTACTGACTGAGAGCCTCAAGAACACGGTGGCTGAGTCAAGGGCCAAAACTGTTTTCTAGACGTCTCTGTACTGCAATGAGTGCGTGGTATTGAGTACTTAGTAAATATGTGAATGAAGATTCCCACAAATGGCATTAGTACCTGATGCTACCTGTGGTTATAATTGGGTAAATTGTTGGGTGGAAGGGATGTTCCTCAAAGTTGTAATTAAAGACAGCCAGGGGAGAGGAGTGCCTGTGTCAGTTGCGGGGGGAGTTTGATTATTTTGTGGACGCCAAGAAACAGGATTTTTTTATTTTTTATTTTTTGTCTGCACCCCGCAACTTGCAGGATCTTAGTTCCCCAACCAGATATTGCGGACTTCATTGGAGACGATGGTACTGCTTGTTATCAAAGCTAGTGTCCTGTAAAGTATTTAATTTTTAAACTCTTTTCATAGGCGGCTGAATTATAAACATAGAAAACAATACAAGATCATTTATTTTTCTGCTTTTAGTTAGGTCATCCTCACTAGTTCAGTCTTTCTGATGGAAGGCAGTGTATTTTAATGTTTTTAAACCATAGGTATTATTTAAGAGCCATACTGACCAGATTTTTAAAAGCTGCTCTTACCAGCTGCGGGGCCTTCGACAAGTGAGTTAGCCTCTCCAAGCCTCTGTTTCCTCAGCTATAAAATGTAGCTAATAGCTCTGTGAGGATTAGCACAGTGTGAAAGCCAAGAATGATCTCTAGTCGGTTCCAAGTAGTTTTGAGTCCTTCTTTTTAATATCCCTGGCTTTTTATTATTGTGCTTTGGGGAGGTATTATGTGTTGGGGCTTGGTCTAAAGTTTATCTAAAATGGATACCTGGTTTGTTTGGGTTGTTTCTTTTACATAATACCTGGTCTTTTGGAGTATCATTTAAGGTGCATTTTATAATTCTTGTCAAAGTGTGGATTAACTGGCATTTGTTTTGATTTCTAGGGTGTTTGCTTTGATATCCCTACTGCATCAGTAACAGAAGTACAGGTATTCTTTTCTCTTAGATTTTGAAGTTAACATATCTAAACGGTAAAATATTTATTATTTAAAATATAGAATAATAGAACGGGAAACAATAGCTCTAGTCCCTTTACTAAAAATAACTAAGAATTATATTTTAGTATTTTTTTTCTCCTACCCTCTTTATACTAATATTTTTCTTATTCAGCCTGCCTGTTTTCCTTTTTTCCTTTCTACAGCATTGTGAACAATATCCAGCTTTTTTCACAAACCCTGTGTATGTTACACGAGGTTTATATAGACATTGCTATATCTTTATTCCGTACTGCTGTGAGAAATGTGTTTGCAAGTGGTATATTTATATGTTTACTACCTGACAGCTGTGGATATCCTGTAGTAATTGAATTGAGTAAATGATGAGGGTATATCTCATAGTGAAACTTATTTTATTTTTGACCAGTGATCTTTTAAGCACTTAGGTTATCAATCAAGTTTTTCTTCAGAAAAAGGGAAAAAATGTTATCTTTCTCATGCCTTTTTAAACCAAATTCAGTAAAAATCAGAGCAGGTAAAAACGAAACCATCTCTCAACAGGAAAAATGGCATGATTCACGGCGCTGGCAGCTTTCTGTGGCCACAGAGCAACCAGAGCTAGAAGGACCACGGGAAGGATATCGAAGCTTCAGGGGACAGCGGGAAGGAAACAGAAGCTTCAGGGGACAGCGGGAAGGCAATCGAGGTCTCAGGGGACAGCGGGAAAGAAATAGAAGCTTCAGAGGACAGCAATCAGGAGGTGGCAACAAAAGTAACAGATTCCAAAACAAAGGCCAGAAGCGGAATTTTAGTAAAGCATTCGGACAGTAATTTGAGGTAGAGGATTTATGTGGCAAAAACAGAACTATGTTCAGCAACAGGAAACTGAACATTATTTTTCATAACAAAGTTAAAAGCATATTGTATTTCCTTCCTGACCACTTGCCCAGTCCCCATCTCTTCAAGAGAGACAGGCTTCATCTAAATTATTTCATCTGATCATTGTCGTTTATAACTTTGTTGCTACTTCTGTTTCGGGTATTCCTTTGGAAAAGGTGTGTGAATTCAGTACATATTCTAATGCAGTGTCTATAGATTATAAGATAGAAGCAAGCATGTATCTGCTGATACTTGTGAAGTTGACCTGTCTTTATACTTAGAGGTGTCTCTTAATAGTGTCCTTCCTAAATACCATGGGGGAACGCAACAGTTTCTGGAGAAGCACTTTGAGCACTCAAGGCTTTGTTCTGTAATTGGTATTCCTCAACCACTTGTCTAACATTTACTCCTATGGTCCTATAATGTATCTTCTGAGAATTAACACTGAGCAATGTTTTGAAGCAAGATTCAATCTCAGCTGGGATGTAACACAGTTTATGCCAGCATATGCTCTAGATTTGGAGGTGGTGATACATTTGATAGGCGATAGTATATAGATTAGCCATTGTTATGTGCATTTTGATACATTATTAGCTTCTCAATATAAGGTGATTCATGCTTCAGTGAATTCTTCACAGATTTTTAAAAAATATATATGTACATATAGAAGTATTTTACTAGAAAGCAAGTATCCTTAAGGAATTCCAAGTGTATAGCATGGCCCAGTAACTTTCTTCATAAGTAAGGAGACAGGATAAATGGTGCTTGATGATAACATAGTCCACCTCCTATTGGAAGATTAACATTATTTACTAAGGAGGAACTAGAGGAGTAGGGGGCAGAGATTTGCATGGCTGAAGAGTCAAAAAAACCCCACTGAAAATATATTCCACATGCAAGAAGGAAACGTGTATTGAGAGCAAAGAAAAGAACAAGTGAAGGTGTGGGATAAAGCATTCTTTTAATGGTGAAAACTTAATGAGTCATTAATGTTTCTAGAGTTTAACTTCTAACGGGCAAGCTGGGAATTTTAGGTAGAATGATCCAGTTTAGTTTCTCAAGGTCTAGTTCCTATAGCCACGTATAGGATCTCTTTCTTTTTATTAGACGGCTGCTACTCTGTTGATAGGTTGCAGCTACCTAGAGACTTCCTTTTAAGACAAACTCTATATGGTTATTTTTAAGTTGTTACTTTGAGGGAACTGAAGAACTTAATATAGCCCCTGGCCCGATATTGCTCTGAGGTCTCAAGTATTATTTTTCTGGGAAACCTTGTGCAGGAGCTTACGAGTAACATTGTCTTCTTGCCTTAATTCCTAGAAATTCTGTATTGGGAATCTCAGGAAATAAATTATGACAGGAGGAGTTCAAATACATGGCCTGTCTTGTTTTCATTTAATTATTTTGAACAACTGAAATCTTCCTAGGCACTGGTTTCTCTGGCAGGGTCTTTATATCCAACTGGTTCTTAGTCACCTTTGCAGTAAGGGGCTCAGATAGCCAACTCAACTCCTTGATTCTTGAGGCAGCGTCCTTTTTCTATTTGGACTTCATTTCTGTCCTTGCATCCTGACTGGATGTTTCTCTGTTCTCAAATTCGCTTGGCTTTTTGTTCCTTGATCCACTTGACAATTTTATCGCTTGACCTTCTCGTGGTTTCCCATCAAGCCAGAGGGAGTCATGGGGAGGTAGGTATTTGATGACCAACAACTCATGCCTTGTGGATCATGTTTTATTAAATTCTGGTTTTGCTGAGATGCTGAGCATACTTAAATAACAACCAAAACATTTAAGTTTGGGTAAGAATGGGTTACTTTATCAAGTAGATTAAAAGAACAGTGTACCTGTCCTTTAGGAAGAAATAATCAGGCATAAATCAAGAGTAAGGGGGAAGATTAATGGGAATTTCACTTTACACAACTTAGGACAACATGGCTGTTTTAGTAAATGAAGCTAAAGTTTCTCCTGGGTCCCAGAATTCAAACCATATTTATAAATGTGTAATTCAGCTACTGTACGGTTTAAATGGGCTTGTTGTGCTAGCTTGGGAAATATTAGCATTTTTACTATTTTCTACAGAGAAAATATTTTCCAATTTATGTATCAAACAACTCAGTGAACTTTTAAAATACCAATTTTTATGTTGGAACTATCTGTGCAGCAGTTTCTTTACAGTTATACATAAAGTGTTTTTACTGTAAAATTGAGTTAATGTATAAAAATACAGCTTTATGCCACAATAAAGTTAGTATTTACTATTTATGTTTTTGGTGACTTTTTCCCTAAAATTGAAGCTTGAAATTTTTGTTTTAAACATAATAAGTGATGGGTATAAAAATCCAAACATAGAAAAAACAAGCAAGTCACCACATACCCAACATATTTGTGAGCATCTCTTCCAGGAATTCGTTTACAAAACTGGAATCATTCCTTCAGTTTTGTGAATTGCTTTTCCCTCCGTATGTGCATCCTTTACTGTAAGTACAGATCTGTGCCTTTTTTTTTTTTTTTTAAGTTCCCCGACCAGGCATCAGACCAGGGATCCAACTGGCGCCCCCTGCAGTGGAAATGCAGAGGCTTAACCACTGGACCACCAGGGAAGTCCCTGTGCCACTTTTGATGACTGTGCCATCTCATAGTATCTCACAGTATGAGCATGTTATTTTATCTTTCATTATTATAAACAACCCTAAAATGAATGTCTTTGTGTAATCTTTGTGTATTTGTCTGATTGTCACTTGTAGGAGTGCAGGGTCAAAGTGAATGTATTTTAAATTTTGATGCAAGTTGCTCTCCAAAGCAGTTCCAGTTTACGTTCCTACCCTAAAGCCTAGGAGAGAACCTGTTTCCCCACAGCACTAACATTAGGTGTTGGCTTCCTTTTGTCACTTTGCTAGGTGCAAACTAATACATCGTTTTCATTTGTGTCTTTTAATTGAACGAGGATTAACATCTTACATTTATTGGTCACTTGCATTTCTTGAAAAGATTTTATTTTGAAATAATTTTAAGACTTACATAAATGTTGCAAAAATAGAACAGAAAGTTTGTGTATACTCTACACTGTTTCCACCAGTGTTAATGTTTTCCGTAATCATAGTACAATTATCAAAACGATATTAACATGAAGGGTGCCATCCTATAGATGCTTCTTTGAGCTTTTTTTTCTTAACAGTATATGCTGGAAATCACATCAGTTCATAGCAATCTTATTCTTTGTTTTACAACTGCATCATACTCCACTGTGTGGGTATACTATAGTTATTCAACCATTTTCTTATTATGTATGGGCACATAGGTTGTTTCCAATATTTTTCAATTACAAACATTGCTGCAGTGAGGAACCTTGTTATATATGTATTTACATACTGTTGGAGGGGTATCTTCAGAGTAGATTCCTAGGAGTGGGACAGCTGAGTCAAAAGATAAGTGCAGGGACTTACCTGGTGGCGCAGTGGTTAAGAATCCGCCTCCCAATGCAGGGGACACGGGTTTGATCCCTGGTCCGGGAAGATCCCACATGTCGCAGAGCAACTAAGCCCATCCGCCACAACTACTGAGCCTGTGCTCTAGAGCCTGCGAGCCACAACTACTGAGCCCACGTGCTGCAACTACTGAAGCCTGCACACCTAGAGCCCGTGCTCCGCAACAAGAGGAGCCACCGCAATGAAGAGTAGCCCCCGCTCACCGCAACCGGAGAAAGCCCGTGCACAGCAACGAAGACCCAATGCAGCCAAAAATAAAAAATAAATTTATTTTTAAAAAATTAAAAAAAAAAGATAAGTGCATATATAGTTTTTTGGGTTTTTTTTTTTTTTGATGTGGACCATTTTTTAAAGTCTTCATTGAACTTGTTACAACATTGCCTCTGTTCCATGTTTTTGGTTTTTTGGCCCAGTGGTATGTGGGATCCCAGGTCCCCGACCAGGGATCAAACCCACAACCCCTGCATTGGAAGGCAGAGTCCCAACCACTTGACTGCCAGGGAAGTCCCCATTTGTTCTGTAGATTCTGCCACATTCTGAATTTTGCTGAGACATCTCCATCTGTCACTTTACAAGCTCCTTGTCCCCCTGCATCTAACGTAATAGATAATTAGATCGAGAAGTGTACCCAGTGTCCAGTTGTCCCTCTGTCTTTTGATGTTAACAGCAAGAGGTGATCATTGCCTAAATGTCAGGTCACTGTGTTAATGGTGACCTGTACTCTGTGCCATTCATTGGACAATTTCCACAGGGACTGTTCCCCAAATGGCAGGCAGAACTCTCCCATCTTGAGTTTCCTAGTCCCATGTCTTTGTGTTTCTCAGGTGTGTCTGTCTAAGGATTTATCCTTACATTTATAAAAAATCTTTATTTTAATTTTCATCTGGGCTATTTCAGTTTTCATCTGGGCATTTTTCCAGCTAGGTCTTTAGAGGTCAGCACTGTGTATTGCAGTGGTTTATTGAGCTCCTACTACAAGACAGTATTGCATAATGATTAAAAGTGTGGGCTCTGGAGCAAAACTGCCTATTTATTGTATGTGACCTTTGATAAATTATTAATCTCTCTAGACTTCAATTCCTAATCTGCAGAATGGGAATAATAATAGTATCTCACAGAGTTCTGAGGATTAGATGATTTAAATATAGAAGGTTAACTGGTTCATAGTAATGATATACCATTATTAACCATGTGCCAATCACTTTCCTAGTCACAAACAGATATATACTGAGCACTTACTATGACTTTTTTTTTACACTACTGATTTTTAAAATAAATTTAATTTATTTTTGGCTGCATTGGGTCTTTGTTGCTGCGCGCAGGCTTCCTCTAGTTGCAGCGAGCAGGGGCTACTCTTCGTTGCGGTGCGCGGGCTTCTCATTGAGGTGGCTTCTCTTGTGGCAGACCACGGGCTCTAGGCACACAGGCTTCAGTAGTTGTGGGAAGATCTCACATACCGCAGAGCAGCTAAGCCCGTGTGCCACAACTACTGAAGCCTGCGCACCTACGGCCTGTGCTCCGCAGCAAGAGAAGCCACTGCAATGAGAAGCCCGCGCACCGCAACGAAGAGTAGCCCCTGCTCGCTGCAACTAGAGGAAGCCTGCGCGCAGCAACAAAGACCCAATGCAGCCAAAAATAAATAAATAAATAAATAAAATAAAAATAGCAACCTTGCCTCACCTGCTAACGTTCCTTATCTCCTCCTTTGTTTCCATAACACTTACCATCTGACATTACTATATAGTTTATTTAATGTCTTTCCCTATACTAGGGCAGAAAGTTTTTTAGTTGCTGAATTTCCAGATCCTAGAACAGTGCCAGGCAAATAACAGGCATTTTAAATATTTATTGAATGAACGAATTAGTCATTTGAAGTGTTGTGGAAAATGCTCTGATAGGAAGCCAGACTGGCAGCAAGAGTACCTGTTAAAAGTAATTCAGAAGATGATGGTCTAAGTCACTGGAGATGAAAAGTAGACCAATGTAAGAGCTTTTTAGAAGGTGGACTGGAGGTGGCTAATACTGGGTTTTATATTTAAGGATGAGAGAAGAAAGGAGAGTGAGTGTAGGAAATCATCAGCTTGGTGTATGGTGGTGTCACTCACTGAGATGCAGAACTTAAGAGCAAATTTTGGTGTGGGAGGGAAGGGGTATGTGAAGAGGAAACTGATTAGTTCCAATTTGAACATACTGATATACAGGAGTCAGTGGGACATTCAGGAGCGGTTGTTCCAGTTGAGAGATGAATATTGCATTCTGGAGCTCCAGAGTGCCATCTGGCCTGGAGACCCAGGTTTTGGAAGTGAGCAGCCCATGTAATGAAAGTCTTGGAAGTGGGTAAGATCTCCCTGGGACAGAATTTAGGAAAGAATCCTGAGGAGCACTAACATTTATAAAGGACAGATGTTTAATTCCATTTATTCCTAATAATTATTCTGTAGAGGTAAGTAATATTATCATTTATGTTTTACTTGAGAAACCCGAAGCTTAGAAAATTAGAAGCTAATCAGTTTGAAGCTGAGATTCAAACTTTGTGTCTATGAGCCTCCAAAATCAGTGCTCCTTTGTGTATCTCAAAGCATTTTATATACCCAGCTCTTGAGAGTAAACCTTCTCCGGCCTGGCCCCCGCCCCTCGTATTTGACGATAATTTTGGAAAGTTATGTAATGGGAAAAGCCTTGCTTGAAGTGTCTTCTCACAGCTCTGGCACTTAACTCTTGTATTACTTTGAGATGTTGTACATATCCCTACAACCTGTATTTCAGGGTTGAAGTGAAAATACTTTTCGATCACTCAGTGCTTTTTACATTCTTTTTTTTTTGCCCGCGCCATGTGGCATGCGGCATGTGGGATGTGGGATCTTAGTTCCCTGACCAGGGATCAAACCCGTGTTTCCTGCATTGGGAGCGCGGAGTCTTATCCGCTGGACCACCAGGGAAGTCCCGAAGCTATGCATTAATAACAATACACGGATCCTTGTTACATTTTTATCCAGTGATGGGCTGGGTTATATACTGTCAAAAGGTTTCTGCCTTTCAGCTTATATCAATTAACGAGAGTACTTAACCAGCTATGTTTGTAAACAATATTTCCTTGTGATCTGCTGAAGTCAATCGTATTTTTAAGCATCTACAACTTCACCGGGTCAACAAGAGAGAGACTCACCACCGCAGAGGGCGGGGCTGGAGGTGGGACTATCGTCAGTACAGGTTCCTTTCCATGACAACGGTTGCTATGGTGACTACTGCGCCTTCCCATTGGTCACTGCCAAGCATATTGCCTTTCCCCTGGCGGACGTCATTGGCTAGCGTTCTGCAGTGCGCAGGCGTAGGGCTCTCGGGGGCCGTAAGTGAAGTGTCGCAAAGCAGAAGGAAGGCGGGAGTCCTGTTTGCAAACACTGAGGAAACCGAGGCTGTGGAGGACGGTATGGCGGATGCTCCGTGGGCCGAGATTCGTGAGAAATTCCAGGCTGCGCTAGCCTTGTCTCGGGTAGAATTGCATAAAAACCCGGAAAAGGAACCGTACAAATCCAAATACAGCGCCCGGGCGCTGCTGGAAGAGGTCAAGGCTCTGTTGGGCCCTGCGCCTGAAGACGAGGATGAGCGACCTCAGGCCGATGACAGCTTGGGCGCAGGGGACCACGCCTTGGGACTGCCGGCTGAATTGGTGGAGGCCGAGGGGCCCGTCACCCAGGGGGCAGTGAGGCGGGCGGTTATTGAGTTCCATCTCGGGGTGAACCACATCGACACGGAGGAGCTGTCGGCGGGGGAGGAGCATCTGGTGAAATGCCTGAGGCTACTGCGCAAGTACCGACTGTCGCACGACTGCGTCTCACTCTACATCCAGGCTCAGGTGAGAGCGAGCCCGGCCCTGGTGTTGGCTGGAGGCTAGTGGGTGGCGAGGGGCCCCAACTCTTGCCGAGACCAAAGGCAAACGTATAAGACACGATTTGTCCCCACGTTTTCGCACTTTTGTGATAAGCGGCTTCCAAACTCCCTCTCCACCCTCTTCGCACACTCCACCAGCATTACTTAATTGCTTTGCGTAGTCGTGGTCAACGCGTTGGTTTCCCGAGACCCTCCAACTCTCCACTATTCCAAATCCTGTTCATTCTGTTAAGAAAAATGCAAGGTAATTTACTTCTTAATTTAAGGTCTCAAGGAAATTGTAAAGAATGACCAGAGTACATTCTTAATTTGAAACAAAGTATCTAAAATCTTACGTTTCTGTTCTTGCCGTAGTCATTCGTTTGCTTCCCAGGGAATTCCTGCCTGTTCTTCAAAACCGATCTCAAGACTCACCTGATACTTGTATATAACTTTCTTTGGATCATTTTGTTCTTAACTGACCTCTTCCTCCTACCTTTGAATTCTTAAAATACTTGTTTCCTATTTATATGGTGCTTGGTTTATTAAGAAATAAGTCTGACATTGTGGTCAGGAACATAACAGTTCAGAATACAAATATGTATGAACTTTTTTTTTAAGTTATTTATGTATATTTAATTTATTTACTTATTTATTTTTTGGCTGTGTTGGGTGTTTGTTGCTATGCGCGGGCTTTCTCCAGTTTCAGAGAGCGGGGGCTACGCTTCACTACGGTGCACGGGCTTCTCAATGCGGTGGCTTCTCTTGTTGTGGAGCACCGGCTCTGTAGTTGTGGCACGCAGGCTCAGTAGTTGTGGCTCACGGCCTCTAGAGCGCAGGCTCAGTAGTTATGGCTTACGGGCTTAGCTGCTCCACAGCATGTGGGATCTTCCTGGGCCAGAGCTCGAACCCGTGTCCCCTGCATTGGCAGGTGGATTCTTAACCACTGTGCCACCAGGGAAGCCCTTGTATGAACTTCTTGTGTCAGGTACTTTGCTTAAGTAAGCTCACAAACCCTTATATTCAGTAGTTCAAGTTCCTAGGATGTGTGATCCAGGGAACATTTACCACAATTGATCTTATGGTGAGTAGGTCTCAAAGAAAAACTTCAGAATTAAAAAGGAAATTGTATAGGTTATATTCTGTTATCATGGCCCAATTAAATGAAAAGTTACACATATAACAGGAACTATATCTCTTTTTGCTCACTATTTGTAATCTCAGTCCCTGGCACATAATAGGCCCATTCTAAATATTTGTTGAGTGGATGAATGATCTAATGAAATCCATAAGATATTGAATTCAAACAAAATCTCAGTTATTTGAAATTTTCTTCAACCATTTGGCTGCCTAAAATCTTAATGAACATTAAAAAAAAGTACTTCAATATCTCAAAAATTGAATTAGAAACCTTCCTTAATGTAATATAGGATCTCCAGTATTTGCTGTATTTTATTGATTTTAATATGCATGTTCTTAAATATATTAATATCTCTGAAATCAGGATCCATCTTACAGCTGATTGATTTTGTGTCATAATTTTCTTGGCAGTGTTTTCTTGTTGATACATAAAATAATTGTGTCTTAAAACTTGTGACATCGTACGCTCAATGAATTACAGTATTTTGAACAGTAAGCCTTTTCTGAAGGGTGAATTATTAGAGATATTTTTACTAAAACCAGGAACAAAACCTTGATTAGATGTTCTGGCCGTTGCAATAGTATAGAAAGCAAATAAGAATATCAGTCTTTAAAAATAAAAATCATTTTTTTTTTTTTTTTTTTTTTTTGTGGTACGCGGGCCTCTCACTGTTGCGGCCTCTCCCGTTGCGGAGCACAGGCTCCAGATGTGCAGGCTCAGCGGCCATGGCTCACGGGCCCAGCCGCTCTGTGGCATGTGGGATCTTCCCGGACCGGGGCACGAACCCGTGTCCCCTGCATCGGCAGGTGGACTCTCAACCACTGTGCCACCAGGGAAGCCCCCAAAATCATCATTTTTATATGTGATCCTTATATACCTAAAAAACCTAAAGTCATCAACTGTAAAAGTCTTAGAACTATCAGTCTGATAAAACAGGAGGATATAAGGTAAATATATAATATCAGTAATATTCTATATATAAGCAAGAACTTGTTAAAATATTATTTTTAGAATTGCATTTACAAAGAGAGTATTGGGGTAATAGAACTGATAATCTTAAAAGGAATGATATACCATGTTCCTAGGTGGCAAGATTAAACATATCATTTTCCTGATGTTCATTTATAGGTCTGATGCAATTCCTGCTGAAATCACAATAGGCTTTCTTTTTTCTTAGAACTGGACAAAATGAATATGTTTATCTGAAAGAATAAAGAAAAGTGAATATAAAAATATGAAAAGAAAAGTAATGCACTGGAACTAGCCTGGGAGGTACAACAGTAGTATTTTAATTAGATTGGGCTTATGCTAGTCTGTTTCTGAACTCTACTGTTCAGTTGATCTGTTTATTCCAATGGCATTACCACTCTATAGCATTTTATTACGTTTAATATTTGCTATATATGATGAGAGATTTGACCTCACTACTAATAAAGCAAACTGAAAGAATGAGATAGAAAAATTGTATCACATTGGCAGAAATTATTAAAGATATTGGTTACGTTTATTGTTGGAGAAACAATGAGGAGATGGATACTGCCCATTAGCATTATCGCTAGTGGAAATATAAATTCATAGAACTTTCTGGAGATCAGTAGGTATCAAAACTCTTGAGTCAAGACTTTGACTTAGGGCTTCCCTGGTGTCGCAGTGATTAAGAATCCGCCTGTCAATGCAGGGGATACGGGTTTGAGCCCTGGTCCTTGAAGACCCCACATGCCACAGAGCAGCTAAGCCTGTGCGCCACAACTACTGAGCCTGCGCTCTAGAGCCCGTGAGCCACAACTACTGAGCCCACGAGCCGCAACTACTGAAGCCCGCGCTCCTAGAGCCCGTGCTCCGCAACGAGAGAAGCCACCACAATGAGAGGCCCACGCACCGCAACAAAGAGTAGACCCCGCTTGCCGCAACTAGAGAAAGCCCACGCGCAGCAATGAAGACCCAATGCAGCCAAAAATAAATAAATAAAATAAGTAGTTAAAAAAAAAAAAGACTTAAAAATTCCACATCAATATTCTAAAATAATATTGAGACAGGTATGCAAAGGTAGGTTAACATGGATGTTTGTCACAGCATTGTTAGCTTCAAAAAAAGAATAAATTAAACATTAGTGAGATCTATAGTTAAATAAATACTGGTACATCCTTCTAAAATAATATTGAGACAGGTATGCAAAGGTAGGTTAACATGGATGTTTGTCACAGCATTGTTAGCTTCAAAAAAAGAATAAATTAAACATTAGTGAGATCTATAGTTAAATAAATACTGGTACATCCTTCTAAAATAATATTGAGACAGGTATGCAAAGGTAGGTTAACATGGATGTTTGTCACAGCATTGTTAGCTTCAAAAAAAGAATAAATTAAACATTAGTGAGATCTATAGTTAAATAAATACTGGTACATCCATACAGAAGAACAATATGCAGCCATTAGAAATAATGATTTATACTTGTTAACCAAAACTATCAATACTAAGAGGAGAGGGAAGACTAAAAGGCATGTTTGGAATTACATAGAGTGATTCTATTTTGGCAAAAGACTACCTGTGTGTGTGTATGTATGTGTAGGAAGAAGTTTGAAAGTATCAGTCCATGGGAATTTGTGATATTCTGACTCTTTTGTCTCAATCTGGTGTCTCCTTCCTGGGAAACTACAGATATACAGGACCTGGACCCACATTAGATTATCAAGGGAGACTGTCCCCGTCTACCTTCCCCAGAAGAAGGGGGCCTTAGGAATGGTTTTTATCTGGTTTTCCTTCTAATTTGTGCTATCAGCAATATACACTTGCATTTCCTGAGTGAAATTTAACTTGACAAATTAGTAGATTATTCTCCCCACTGCCAGGATACATATATATAAGGAGGGCGGTTTTTGTGTGTTTATAGCTTTATTGAGGTACAGTTGATGTACAGTAGACTGCACATATCTAAAGTATACAATTTGATGAACTTTGACATCTTTATATTCTCATGAAACAGTTACTGCAATCAAGGTAATGAACATATCCATCACCACTAAAAGTTTCCTTGTGTCCCTTTGTAATTCCTCTCTCACTCCTTTATTCTCTCTCCCTTCTCCTTGCCCTCCTCCACCACATTTTCTAGAATTTCATAATGGAATCATATGGTGTATACTCTTCTTCTGGTCTGACTTCTTTCAATGCGCATCATTATTTCATTGCTGCATCTGAGATGTTTTTTTTCTTCCTTTTTTAGTCTGTTAATATGGTGAATTACATTGATTGATTTTCCAATGTTAAACCAACCTTTCTTTCCTGTGATAAACTCCACTTGGAGTTTTTGCCAAGCCAAACGAGTAAAATATTACTCTTTTATATATTGTTGGACTGGATTTGCTAAAATTTTGTTAATATTTTTTGTCTCTTTGTTCATGAAGGATATCAGTCTGTAGTTTTCTTGTTGTGTCTTTGGTTTAGTATGAGATGGGAAGTGTTCTTTCCTCTTTGCTTTTCTTGATGAATTTGTGTAGAGTTGGTATTATTTTTTCCTTACATTTTTGGTAGAATTCACCAGTAGTACTTTTTTAGCAGTTTTTGTTTTATATTTATTTTTTTCCTTACCTATTCTGTTATCCCAAGGGCAAGAACATGATGTTGCTTTGTGAATGATACAGTACTTTCTGATGTATTATGGGATTTATATTGTAAAAATAATTCATGTAGAATGTCAAAAGCAGTCACCTATGTGGAGTAAACACTGAAAAAAACATTAACACTATTAATTTTGAAAAATCAAATCAGTTCTAGATCCCTTGCATGGTCCTTAACTTCAGGACCTCAATAGGTTGTGGTTAAAAAAAGCCTTTAGTCGTTTGTAGACACACTCTAGGGTCTCTACTTGATTTAAGATTTATCACACACCAGAGTTGTTGCTTTCTGTGGCACAGCCTACCCTGGATCTAGCAGCCTAAATGCATCACCATCCCGTCAAAATAGAGTAAATGTGGCTAACCAGTTCCTGGTAGTGGGTGTGTTGCTAATCTGTCTAGGCTAGGTACAGTCTGCTGGGGTTGTGCTGGTGTCATGGCCAAATGGAGTGTCTCAAGGACTGTTGTCAGAGGAAAAATAAGCTGACCTAGGGAGTGAGAAAAGGTGACTTGTGGATTCATTTCTAAATTCAAGAAATGAATATTAAGGGAGATTATATTCTCTGAGGCTAGGTGGGCAGAATAATCGGTAAATTAGTAGTGGGCCAGAGCCCTTTAAGCTTCCCCAGGGTACCGCAAAGGATTGCATAAGTAATATAGAGGAGAGAACTGCCCAATCTCAGTAATTTATCACTATGACCTACCTGCAGTCCTAGACACTGAGAACTGATCAAGTCACTTAAAAAAAATTATAGAATAGGTATATTACGTGAAGCCATGAGACCAGAGGTCTGTGTTTCAGGGCAGTGATCATGTCACCTTTAAACTGTAGGGTTTCTAAACATGTTTTTTTGTGTCATGTACCCCTTTTGCAATCTACTGAAGCCTGTATTTCATGAAACAGAATAATGATTTTAAATGTATAAAATAAAATGTAGGGGTTATAAAAGAAACCAATAACATAGAAGTTACTAAAATATTTTTTAAAACAAATGTATGATATAGTGATACATGAGCTTCCTTATTAACACATTAAATAACATCTGTGTCTAATAACTTCCATAATTTTAAAGTACTAATGAATATAAATGGTATTTTGAGATATCTGCAAGCTATAATATGAAGATTTTTTTCACTTCTATAGGCCACAGAAATCCCAGGTACTGTAATACTGTTTCGTAGGACATAGTGAAAATAAGTTTGTAATAGTTCTCCATCTACATTCATAGACTCTGAATTCTCTTCATGGGTAACTTGTGGGTCCTTGGGCCCAGGTTAAGAATTTGCTTTAAAAACTTTGTTTTCCTTATTCTGTTCCCTTCCCTAGGGAGGTAAGCAAAAGATGTTGGAAGCCCAGCCTCAGAGGTATCCCTGTGCCTGAAAGCCTGTCACAAGCGTTGGGAGGCAGAGTAACCCGTCTAAAGGGGAGCTAGTCTTGAATTCTGACCATGTAAACAGGCCTGATTTTCCGTATACAGAGTCTGATAAAAAGAGTCCTGTGGCAGGGGAAAAACTGGCTTAGTTTTTAAAATGTAACATTGTACCCCTAAATGTAGCAGATTGAAACAACAAACTTTTATTATAACGAATCCAGGCATGGCTTAGCTAGTTGCTTCTGGCTCAAGGTCTCTCATCAGATTGTTGGCCTGCTTGGGACTGCACTTGAAGGCTCAGCTTGGGGAGAACCTGCTTACAAGCTCACTCATGTGGTTGTTGGCAGGATTCAGTTTCTTACAGGTTGTTGGTCTGAGGGGCCTCGATTCCTTGCTGGCTGTTGACCTCCCAGACCATGTGAGTCTATCCATAGGGTGGCTCAGAATATGGCATTTGGCTTCCCTCAGAGAGTACAAGCAAGAGGGAGCACCCAAAATGGAACCACAGTGTTTTGTAACCTGATGTTGGAAGAGACCTTCTATCGCTTTTGCCATATTCTCTTTGTTAGAAGCAAGTCACTAAATCCAGCCCAGACTTAAGGGGAAGAGATTATACCGGGCATGAGCACCAGGAGGCAGGAATCACCAGGGAATCCATCTTAGTGGCTGCCTCCCACGACATAAGGACAGTAGTATTATGAATAATTAATTCATGGTTAATCAGACTGTGGTATTGATACTATCTGATAGGTAAGTATTGACTTTGAAACTATGAAAACTACTTCATTGGAAGATTTATATTGTCATTATTTGTCTTTATTTTCCAGAATAACCTGGGTATCTTGTGGTCTGAAAGAGAAGAAATTGAAACTGCACAAGCTTATCTGGAATCATCAGAAGCTCTATATAATCAGTATATGAAAGAGGTATGTTGCATGTCAGATAAATTTTAATCTTTTTTTTAAAAAAAATATTTGTTTGGCTGCACTGGGTCTTAGTTGTGGCACGTGGGATCTTCATTGCAGTGTGCGGGAACTTCTGGTTGCGGCGTGTGGGATCTAGTTCCCTGACCAGGGATCCAACCTGGGCCCCCTGCATTGGGAGCCTGTAGTCTTAACCGCTGGACCACCAGGGAAGTCCCTAAATTTTAATCTTTGATTGAAACTAGTCAAGAATTGACATTAAGAATTCCTCACTCATAATATTGGAATATGACTTTTCAGTATACTTTGGGACCTCTCTATAGAGCTGTCTAGGTGGTCATCTAATAGCTGAAATTATTTTATATTAAAAACTTCAGAGTTCTTAAAAATAACCCCTGGATAAGGTCTAATGGCAGCCTTAATCCAAATATAATTGTGTAAGAAATATTATTCTAATATCCTAAAATACTGATATTTGCATGTTTTCATCTATAATCTAAAATTTCTGTTTTGATTTCCACTGAGGATAGCAGTGCTTAAAGGAAGGCAAACAACTACCTAAGCAAAATATATGAAATATTGGAGGCACTGGTTCTCAAATTTCAGCATGCATCAGAATCACCTGGAGGACTTGTTAACACACAATGCTCATCCCCAGACTCTGATTCAGTAGGTCTGGGTTGGGACTTGAGAATTTGCATTTTTAACAAGGTGCCAGGTGCTGCTGCTAGTTTGAGTACTGCACTTTGAGAACCACTGCTTCAGGGCAGTGATTTTCAATAACTTTTTTTTTTTTTTAACTGTAAAACCCTTCTGAAATACAGTATGTAAAAACTGATTGAGGTACTCTGGTTAAACAGGTCAGAAGAACCCTGAGCCCAATCCACTACAGATACCTTCTTCCCTCCCCATTGTGGTAGTACAAAAGAGATGCTGTAGAACTTCTAGGGCTCTGGAGAGCCTAGATTGAAAACTTTTACTTTAGAGGGTCACGGTCCTACAAAGGTGAACTTTGTAACACCACTGTGTTACCGTTCATTTCCTTAGTGAATTTTACCTACCACTTGGCAACCTGGAGGAGGCTATACATGTTTGGGGGCAAGGAGGTAGATAGGAAATCTCTGTACCTTCCACTCAGCTGTGCTGTGAACCTAACACTGCTCTAAAAAATGAAGTCTATTAAAAAAAAACTTGGCAGTCTTCTAAAATTAAAATGGATTTAGTTAATTTTGTTTTGAGGCTATGTGTAGCACTTCTTTCTTTTTTTTTAATATTTATTTTTGGCGCTTTGGGTCTTCGTTGCTGCATGTGGGCTTTCTCTAGTTGTGATGAGCAGGGTCTACTCTTCGTTGCAGCGCGCAGGCTTCTCATTGCAGTGGCTTCTCTTGTTGCGGAGCATGGGCTCTAAGCACGCAGGCTTCAGTGGTTGTGGCACACAGGCTTCAGTAGTTGTGGCTCACAGGCTCTAGAGCGCAGGCTCAGTAGTTGTGGCACACGGGCTTAGTTGCTCCACGGCATGTGGGATCTTCCCAGACCAGGGCTAGAACCTGTGTCTCTGGCATTGGTAGGCGGATTCTTAACCACTGCGCCACCAGGGAAGTCCCAAGCACGTCTTTAAATAACCAGATATTTTGAGGTTTTTCAAGCCCACGGTTAAGAATCAATGTCTTATCAAGTTCACCAGTGATTTATACTTTGCCAAATTTAGTGGTAAATTCTTAGTCCTCATCTTATTTGACCTATCGGTAGCATTTGGCATAGTTGATCAATCTAGCCTCTGGCTCAGTTGATTAGTCTCTCTTCCTTGACATACTTTTTAAGTTTAGCTGCTGCTTGTCTGTTTTTCCTTCTTTTCAGTCCTTGTTGCATCCTCCTTATATCCCCAACCTTTGAACAGTGGGGTACCCAGAGTTCAGTGTTTCGATGTCTTCTCTTTCCATCTGCATTCATTCCCTTGTTCTAAATATCATCTCTGTGCTGATGACTCCCAAATTATATCCGCAGTCTGTACCTCTCTAATTGCAGACTTGTCTGTCCAACTGCTGATTTGGCACTTGTACTTTTTATGGGGTAGGTATCTCTAAAACTACTAACACTGAGTTTCTGATAGCCTTCCTCTCCCTACCTTGCTTGCTATAAACACCAGCTTTTTTCTTCAGTTGTTGAGGCCTAAAACCTTGGAGATGCCTCTTCTCCTCACACTATCTAATACGTCAGCAAATTCTGTTGGTTTCACTTTTAAATTCTGTCTAGAATCAGACCACTGCTGTCACCATCATCTCTTGTTGTAGTCTCCTAGTTGGTCTTCCTGCTGTCATACCCCCTTCAGTTCAAAGGTATATTAGACCACATCACTCCTTTCCTCAAAATTTTCAGTGGTTTTCCCATCTTACTCAGACTCCAAAGACCTTTGAAGACCGGCAAGTTCGGCAAGTTCATTTTCTGATCTGGCTACTATTACTTCTCTGATTTCATCTACTATTCTCCCCTGTCTTGTTCTGTTCTAGCTATACTGGCCATCTTGTTCTAAAACACAGCAGACAAGCTCCCAACTCAGGGCCTTTGCCCTTCTCTGTTTCCTCTGCTAATGCCACTCTTCCCCTAGATATCTATCTGGGTCACTCCCTCATTTCTTTCAGATTTTTTTTTAAAATAAATTTATTTGTTTATTTTTGGCTGCGTTGGGTCTTCATTGCTGCGCGTGTGGGCTTTCTCTAGTTGTGGAGAGCGGGGGCTACTCTTCGTTGAGGTGCACACGGGCTTCAGTAGATGTGATCGCAGGCTCTAGAGCGCAGGCGCACGGGCTTAGTTGCTCCGCGGCATGTGGGATCTTTCTGGACCAGGGCTCGAACCCATGTCCCCTGCATTGGCAGGTGGATTCTTAACCACTGCGCCACCAGGGAAGCCCCATTTCTTTTAGATTTTGACTCAGACATCTCCCATCTAGTGAGGACTCGTTGGCCACTCATCTGACACTGTAGACCACCCCTCCGCAGCACTTCCTATCCTATCCCCCTTTCCTGCTGTTTTTGCTTTGCACTTATCACTAACATATTCATTTTAATGATTTATTTATCACCCATCTTCAGTACTGGAAAGTTAAGCTCCAGGACAACAAGGATATTTTTACTATTATATTCACTGCAGCATCTAGAACAGTATCTATTTCTTGATAACGAATGATATTCTGCCTTGTTCATCCAGATCAACCAAAAAAAGAACAGTGTTACTACCGTGTGAATGCTTGAATGAATTTAATGGAGGGTTTCAGTTTTAAAATATGTAAGGTAGTGTTCAGTTGGAGAAGTTTAATTGCTTATATGGTTTTCTGCTTGTTTGGTATCAGTCAATAATTAATAATTCTGAATAAAAATATTTTTAATATTTCATAAATTATTGACCTAATGGTGGCAGAAGTTAGAATGTCATTTTTAAAAATCTATAGATACAAAATGTAGTTCTAGATAAAGGAGAGATCTAAACAGAGTGGAGAATCACTGAATTTGAAGATAGGAAACCTGGGATTTCTAGTTTGACTTTGGTTGTAATGAACTGACTTGGGAGAATTCAAATTTTCTGTGCCACCTATTCCTCATTTGTAAGATGGGGATACCCCTCCTGTCTCAACAATACAGAAGTGTTACGGGGATCAGATAATAAAGTAGTTAATGCAGAGTCACTAAAAATACACTATCTAATAATTGCAGAATGGTTAAATAAATTATGATACTCTTAGCAAGGGAATGTGATATAACCATTAAAATGATAAATATTTAGATCATCAATACATGGAAAAGGTGTATAATATGTACACCTTGATTACAACTATATTAACATTTTTCCTGGTAAGGCCCTGCAAAGATGAACTAGATGATATAAAACTAACATTTTAGTTTCATAAAACTAACATTTTAGTTTTAGACGATGTAACTAATAAAAACTAGTATTTATTGAGTGCTTAAGCAGGCTACATTTTATTCTCACAACAATACTATGAAAGAGGTACTGTTATTCTCATTTATAGGTAAGGAGTTTGTGATTCAATGAGGTTAGCATATACTATGTGACACAATCAGAATTTAAATATGGTTCATCTGACCCCAAACTTTGGTTCTTTCTACTCTACCATGCTACCTTCCAAGGTAATATTATAGTTAAATATTTAGTGTATTAAAGGGATTCTTTTTCTCCATAAAATTGCTCAAATATAGAATAATAAAAAAGAAAATGTAGTTGTGAAGAGTTATTTATTAGTAGGTTTTGGGTGGGGGGGGGTGGTAAAGAGACACAATCTTATAAGCCAGAGGGATTTTAAACATTGATTCATTCATTTATTTTCAGATTTGAGATATACTTGATGTATATACTACTGTGTACGTTTAAGATGTACAGTGTGATGATTTGATTCACAGATACATTGCAAATGATTACCATAACAGGGTTAGTTAACACCTCCATCACCTCACATAATTACCTTTTTTTTTGTTTTTGTGATGAGAATATTTAAGATTTACTATCTTAGCAACTTTTTTTTTTCAGGTTTTAAAACTTTTTATTTGCATATTAAAAAAATTGTGCATTCCAATAATTAAAATCATTTGAACAACAACAAAAAAAAATGGCACTGATTAAACTGCATTTTACAGCCCGCAGGACACCCTGGACCAGCTTGCTCTTTACTCTAGATTTCACTGTCGTCCCACCCAGCCTCCTTCACCAACATGCAAGTTCTTTTCCTTCCCTGCCAGCCAGACAGGCGGATGGGAAGCAGGCGCGGCCTTCGTTGTCAGTAGTTCTCCATTCTTTGATGTGAAAAAGGGCAGCACAGTCATTTAAACTTGATCCAACCTCTTTGCATCTTACAAAGTTAAACAGCTAAAAGAAGTAAAATAAGAAGGCAATGCTCGTGGAATGTACAGTGCATATTGGCGGCGCACGCCTCATTACGACTCGCCTGCTTGCTTCTCCTGTTCAGTCGTTTCTTGTGAAGGCAGTGGATTTTTCTCTTTCGTTTCTGTTTTCTTCAGTTTCGACTTATCGAATTTCTCAATCTCAGCCATATCGGTTTGTCAGACATGGCTGCAGAGGAAGCGGAGCGAATTACGAGCGAACGAGGTCCGACCTGCGCAGTGGTCGCCGCCGAGTCTATCTTAGCAACTTTTGAGTATACAGTACAGTATTTTTTTTTTTAAGATTTATTATTTATTTATTTATTTTTGGCTGCATCGGATCTTAGTTGCGGCACATGGGATCTTTGTTGAGGCATGCGGATTTTTCATTGCAGTGCACGGGCTTCTCTCTAGTTGTGGCTTGTGGGTTTTCTCTTCTCTAGTTGTGGCGTGCGGGCTCCAGGGCGCGTGGGCTCTGTAGTTGTGGCATGCAGGCTCTCTAGTTGAGGTGCACGAGCTCAGTAGTTGTGGCGTGTGGGCTTAGTTGTTCTGCGGCATGTGGGATCTTAGTTCTCTGACCGGGGATCAGACCCGTGTCCCCTGCATTGGAAGGCAGATTCTTTACCACTGGACCACCAGTGAAGTCCCTACAATACAGAAGTATTAACTGTAGTTAACATGGTGTACAATTAGATCCCCAGAACTTATTAATCTTATAACTGGAAGTTTGTACCCTTTGCCAAACATTTCCCCATTTCCCCCATCACCTCAGCCCCTGGCAACCACCGTTCTACTCTCTGTTTCTAGTTCACCATTTTTTTTTTTTTTTTTTTTAAGATTCCACGTACAAGTGATACCATACAGTATTTGGAAGATGACCATTTTAAAAGCATTTGGCACACATTATAAAATTGCTTTCCAAAAAGACTACTAATGTATCCTTACTCCACTAGTGTATGAGAATTCTCATCTCCTTCATAACTTTTCCTTATATAGCTTTTAAAAAAAGTCTTTGCTAATATAGGCAGAATGGTCTCATTTTAACTCAAATTTCTTTGATTAAAGAGATTAATTTTAAAATATTATTTTCTGTTTGTATTTTCTCTTTTGAAAGTGTTCATGGTTTTTTACATTTATTTACTCATTTGTGTTTTCTTGCTAATTTTTTGCTCTTTTATGTTAAATCTTTTAAAATTGAGTTATAATTGGCATATGACATATTAGTTTAAGGTGTACAACATAATGATTCAAAATATGTATATATTATGAAATGATCACCACAGTAAGTCTTGTTAATACTCATCACCACACATTTTACAATTTTTTCTTGTGAGAACTTTTAAAAGCCACTCTCTTAGCAACTTTCAGATATACAATACAGAATTAAAAAAAAATTTTATTGGAGTATAGTTGATTTACAGTGCTGTATTAGTTTCAGGTGTACAGCAAAGTGAATCAGTTATACATATGCATATATCCACTCTTTTTTAGATTGTTTTCCCATAAGGGCCATTGCAGAGTATTGAGTAGAGTTCCCTGTGCTGTACAGTAGGTCCTTATTCGTTATCTATTTTATATATAGTAGTGTGTATATGTCAATCCCAATCTTCCAATTTATCCCTTCCCCCCACTTACCCCCTGGTAACCATAAGTTTGTTTTCTACACCTGCAACTCTATTTCTGTTTTGTAGATAAGTACATTTGTACCTTTTTTTTTTTTTTTTGGCCGTGCCCCACGGCGTGCAGGATCTTAGCTCCTTGATCAAGGATTGAACCCATACCCACTGCAGTGGAAATGGTAGAGTCTTAACCACTGGACCCATTGCGTGCAGGATCTTAGTTCCTTGACCAGGGATTGAACCCATTCCCACTTCAGTGGAAACAGTAGAGTCTTAACCACTGGACCACCAGAGAAGTCCTTGTACCCTTTTCTTAGATTCCACATATAAACAATATCATATAATATTTGTCTTTCTCTGTCTGACTTACTTCACTCATTATGACAATCTCTAGGTCCATCGATGTTGATGCAAGTGGCATTATTTCGCTCCTTTTTATGGCTAATATTCCATTGTATATATGTACCACATCTTTATCCATTCATCTGTCGATGGACATTTAGGTTGGTTCCCTTTCCTGGCTATTGAAAATAGTGCTGCAGTGAACACTGGGGTGCATGTATCTTTTCCAGTTTTGGTTTTCTCTGGATATGTGCCCAGGAGTGGATTGCTGGATCATACAGAATTATTAACTGTAGTCACCATGCTATACATGATATCCCCAGGCCTTATTTATTTTATAACTGGAAGTTTGAATCTTTTGACTGCCTTCATTTGCCCTTTCTGACCACCCCCAACCTTTTGCTTCTAGAAACCACAAACCTAATCTGTTCTATGTATCTGTGAGGTTGGTTGGTTGAAGATTCCACACGTGAGATCACTGGTAGTATTTGTCTTTCCTTGTCTGACTTACTTCACTTTGCATAACATCCTCAAGTTCTATCCATGTTGCAAGTGGCAAGATTTCCTTCTTTTTTTTTTTTTTTTTTGTGGTACGCGGGTCTCTCACTGATGTGGCCTCTCCCGTTGTGGAGCACAGGCTCTGGACGCGCAGGCTCAGCGGCCATGGCTCACGGGCCCAGCCGCTCCGGACACACAGGCTCAGCGGCCATGGCTCACAGGCCCAGCCACTCCGCGGCATGTGGGATCTTCCCGGACCGGGGCACAAACCCGTGTCCCCTGCATCGGCAGGCGGACTCTCAACCACTGCGCCACCAGGGAAGCCCTATTTTGTTCTTTTTTATGGCTAAGTACCTTATAAATCATTTTTCAGTACAGTTTCGTGGCATGAAGTGCAACTCATATTGGGCAATTATGACCACTACTGCGCTTTCTGGGTAGCAGTCTACCAGTTTTCCTTTAAGGAACCACCGACCCCCAAGTCTCTGTCCATGTGGTTTGGTGGGGCTTCCCCTGTTTCAGCTCCAACGGTGCATATGAAATTCATACCTGGCCAGTGAAAGTTCTCTCCTAGGCCAGAGTAGTTGGCCCAGGGACAGTCTTGGAAGGAAGTTGGGTGAATCAGAGTCAATGCTCATCATCCTGGGTTGTGCTAAAGTACTGGGAGAGGGGACTGCCATGCTGCTAAGCTGGCAGGATGTAAGCCTGGTGATGCGGGGTCCTGTTCATAGAAGGAGGTGCCTGGAAACCAAGAGAGGAAAGTAGATCCAAGCAGTGAAGAAAGACACAGGCCTCAGTTATTTAAGCCAGTATATTTCTTTTCTTCTCCTTCTCCTCCCTCTCCCTCTCCTTCTCCATTTTTGTTTTTGCTTTTGTTATTGTTGTTGTTGTTGTTTGCTTGCAAGGAGTTCCAACTAACTAGCCCAGTATGGCAGGCAGAATAATGGCCTCCCAAAGATGACTCTGTCCTAATCATCCTAATCCTTGGAACCTGTTACCTTACATGGCCAAGGGCAATTAAGGTTGCAGATGGAATTAATGCTGCTAATCAGGTGATCTTAAAAGAGGGAGTGGCCTGGATTATCCAGGTGGGACCCATGTAATCACAAGCGTCTTTAAAAATGGAAGCCAGAGGCAGAAGGAAAGTTCAGGGTGATGTGGTGTGAGAAGGTGCGGTTTGCTAGCTTTGAAGATGGACTAAAGGGCCACAAGCCGAGGAATGCAGAAGCCGGAAAAGGTAAGGGAGCAGATTCTCCTCTGGAGTTTCCAGAAAGAAAGGCAGCCCTGCCAACACCTTATTTTTAGCCCGGTGAGACCCATGTCAGACTTTTAGCCTATAGAACTATAAGGGGACACATTTGGGACGTTTTAAGCCACCAAGGTTTGGGCAGTTCGTTACAGCAGCCACCAACAGTGTGGTGATTTGTTACAGTTAAGCTGAGAAAATTAAACACCGTGTGTTCTACCCGTTGCCTCCTAACACTGCCCTGTGAAAGCACAGCCGGTGGTTCCACACGCCCGCGGGCCAAGCCCACAGTCCTCACCGGGAATTGAGGGCTTGCGTGGGCCGCCTGGCCGGCCTCAGCCTATTTTTCCAGACTCATGTCTCCATCCGTGCTTCTTTCAGTAGTTTCTTCAGCTAGGGTTACTCTTCTCACTTTCTTCTCCAGGCCCTTGGTGTTGAGGCTGAGCCGCCCCTCCTTTCCCGCCCTCCCCCCACCGATGATGCCTTGCTCTCCTTTCTGCCATTGTAGCACTCAGACACGCCCCGTCCCTTCCTTCAGGGCTCAGCTCTCGTCGCACCTGCCCGCACAAACCCTCATTTGGGCCTGGACACTCCTGCCTAAAGCTGTGATAGTTTCAGATGTGCGAGGACTATGGGTTGTCCCCTTGGTGCTGTGTTCCTGGTCCTGGAGGGACCTGCCCAGGCTGGGCATCTGGTGCTCTCAGCACTTCCAAGCCCTGCTTCTTGGGAGAAAATGGGCTCTGAGAGGGCAAGCGATGCCCCCCAAAGCCTCCTAGCCTTCAGTCCATAGGTCTTTCCACTTTTCCCTGCGGCCTTCAGGCCCTCAGTAGAGATGTTGCACATGTGATTGCTTGATTGTTTCCTCAACGCGGCTGGATGACTCACCAACCTCTACAGGCCAGCCATCCCTGCCTGCGTTCAGCAGGGCTCCCTCCCTCAATGTCCCCAAGCTGAAACCGCAGAAATGCGTCTGGGGTAGGGGGAGCCTCCAAGAACCTCCACTTTTTTATGTCTCAGGGCAGAAAGAATCCATCGAGAGGCAAAGTGATAGAAGTGATTTATTAGAATAGGACACTTGTGAGGCTTACAAGCAGGTGAGCAAGGGAGTGCTGTACCCTGAGAACGTAGTGGGCTACAGTTTTATAATCAAAATTGGGGAGGGGGAGAAGGCCACCTTCTTCCTCGTTCTTTTTTTTTTTTTTGGCAGTATGCGGGCCTCTCGCTGTTGTGGCCTCTCCTGTTGCGGAGTACAGGCTGCGGACGCGCAGGCTCAGAGGCCATGGCTCACGGGCCCAGCCGCTCCAGACGCACAGGCTCAGCGGCCATGGCTCACGGGCCCAGCCACTCCGCGGCATGTGGGATCTTCCCGGACCGGGGCACGAACCCATGTCCCCTGCGTCGGCAGGCGGACTCTCAACCACTGTGCCACCAGGGAAGCCCTCTTCTTCTTTTTTTTAATGGCTGAATGATGCTCCATTGTGTGTGTGTGTATACACATTTCCTTTATCCATTCATCCACTGACAGACACTAAGTTGTTTCCATGTTTGGCTATTGTAAATGTTGCAGTGAACATGGGGTGCAGATAACTTTTCAAGTTAGTGTTTTTGTTTCCCTTGGATAAATAAACAGAAGTGGAATTGCTGGATCACATGGTAGTTCTATTTTTAATTTTTTTTTTGCGGTACGCGGGCCTCTCACTGCTGTGGCCTCTCCCGCTGCGGAGCACAGGCTCCGGACGCACAGGCTCAGCGGCCATGGCTCACGGGCCTAGCCGCTCCGCGGCATGTGGGATCTTCCCGGACCGGGGCACTAACCCGTGTCCCCTGCATCGGCAGGTGGACTCCCAACCACTGCGCCACTAGGGAAGCCCTATTTTTAATTTTTTGAGGAACCTCCAGTTGTTTTCTATAGTGGTGGCACCAATTTGCATTCCAACCAACAGTGCAGCAGGGTTCTCTTTTCTCCACATCCTTGTCAACACTTGTTATTTCTTGTGTTTTTAATAATAGCCATTCTAACAGGTATGAGATAATATTTCATTGTGGTTTTGATTTGCATTTCCCTGATGATTAGTGATGTTGAGCGCGCTTTCATGTGTGTGTTGGCCATCTGTATGTCTCCTTTGGAAAAATTCAGATCTTTTGCCCATGTTCTAATCAGATTTCTTTTTTTTTTTTGGCTATTGAGTTGAATGAGTTCTTTATATATTTTGGATATTAACCCCTTATTGCATATATGATTTGCACATATTTTCTTCCGTTTGATAGGTTGCCTTTTCATTTTGTTGATGGTTTCCTTTGCTGTGCAGAAGTTTTTTTTTAAATGTTTGATGTATTCCCACTTATTGATACTTTATTTATTTAACAAACATTTATAGTAGCACTTGTGGACACTGTTACAGGTGATTTACAAATTTTAACTCATTTAATTCTCACGACAACTTAAGAGGTAGATTTTTTTTTTTTTTTTCTGTATGCGGGCCTCTCACTGTTGTGGCCTCTCCTGTTGCGCGGAGCACAGGCTCCGGACGCACAGGCTCAATGGCCATGGCTCACAGGCCCAGCCGCTCCGTGGCATGTGGGTTCCTCCCAGACCGGGGCACGAACCCGTGTCCCCTGCATCGGCAGGCGGACTCTCAACCACTGCGCCACCAGGGAAGCCCAAGAGGTAGATATTTTTATTATTTTATAGATGAGGGAACACATGCACAAGAGATTACATGACTTGCCCAAGTCCACACACCAGTAAGTGGCAAAGCTGGGGTTACAACCTATTGTTAACGTGGTCTGACTCCACACCACACACTTTTAACCACTATATCCTACTGCCTCCCTTAGTAGTTGGACTTAGTCTAAAACACAAGTATGAAGTGCTCCTTTAAGAACTGTGTAGTGTAGCGAGGACTCCATATCTGTACCAAAATAATGATGGCAGATAAAAGAAATGTGCTGTAAGCAGAGTGCATAGACTAAGCGTTCCTATTTGCTTTGTCGGTTTAATTCACTAGACATTTATTGTTTTTACTTTGTGCCAGGTACTATGCATAATGCAGGGGAATCAAATATGAATAAAATATGGTCCTGACGCATGACAAGCTTCCCCTGGCGGAGAAAGATTGGAGCAAATCAACATGTTAATTACACCCACAAGAAATTTTAAAATGTACTTTTAGGTTTTTTTTTTTTTTTTGGTTGCGTTGGGTCTTTCTCTAGTTGATGCGTACGGGCTTTCTTTAGTTGCGGTGAGCAGGGGCTATTCTTCGTTGTGGTGCCCGGGCTTCTCATTGCGGTGGCTTCTCGTTGTGAAGCATGGGCTCTAGGCGTGCGGGCTTCAGTAGTTGTGGGGCGTGGGCTTAGCTCGTAGGCTCTAGAGCGCAGGCTCAGTAGTTGTGGTGCACAGGCTTAGTTGCTCCGTGGCATGTGGGATCTTCCCAGACCAGGGATCGAACCTGTGTCCCCTGCCTTGGCAGGCGGATTCTTAACCACTGCGCCACCAGGGAAGTCCCTAGTTTTTTTTTAAATTTTTATTTATTAAAAAAAAATATATTTTTTAACATTTATTTATTTGGCTGTGCCGGGTCTTAGTTATGGCATGTGTGGGATCTTTAGTTGCAGCATGCAGGATCTAGTTCCCTGACCAGGGACTGAACCCGGGCCCCCTGCATTGGAAGCACAGTGTCTTAACCACTGGACCACTAGGGAAGTCCCTAATTTTTATTTTATACTGGAGTATCATTGATTAACAATGTTGTGTTAGTTTCAGGTGTACAGCAAAGTGATTCAGTTATACAAGTATCTATTCTTTTTCAAATTCTTTTCCCATTTAGGTTATTACAGAATGTTGAGCAGAGTTCCCTGTGCTATACAGTAGGTCCTTGTTGGTTATCTATTTTATTTTTCTTTTTTCTTTCCTTTCCTTTTTTCTTTCTTTTCTTTTCCCTCCCTCCCTCCCTCCCTCCCTCCCTCCCTTCCTTCCTTCCTTCCTTTCTTTCTTCCTCCCTCCCTCCCTTCCTCTTATTGAAGTATAGTTAATTTACAGTTGTGCCAATCTGCTGTACAGCAAAGTGACTCAGTTATACACATATATACATTCTTTTAATATTCTTTTCCATTATGGTTTATCACAGGATATTGAATGTATTTCCCTGTGCTATACATTAGGACCTTCTTGTTTATCCATTCTAAATGCAATAGTTTGCATCTACCAATCCCAAACTCCCAGTCCATCCCTCTCCCTCCCCACCCCCCTTGGCAACCACAAGTCTGTTCTCTATGTCTGAGTCTGTTTCTGTTTTGTAGGTAGGTTAATTTGTGCCATGTTTTAGATTCCACATGTAAGTGATATCATATGGTATTTGTCTTTCTCTTTCTGACTTACTTCACTTAGTATGGTAATCTCTAGTTGCATCCATCTTGCTCTAGTGACATTATTTCATTCTCTTTCTATGGCTGAGTAGTATTCCATTGTATATATGTACCACCTCTTCTTTATCCATTAATCTGTTGATGGACATTTAGGTTGCTTCCATGTCTTAGCTATTGTAAATAGTGCTGCAGTGAACACTGGGGTGCATGTATCCTTTTGAATTATGGTTTTCTCCAGATATATGCCCAGGAATGGGATTGCTGGATCATATGGTAGCTCTATTTTTAGTTTTTTAAGGAATCTCCATACTGTTCTCCATAGTGGCTGTACCAATTTGCATTCCCACCAACAGTGTAGGAGGGTTCCCTTTTCTCCATACCCTCTCCAGCATTTGTTGTTTGTAGATTTTTTTGATGATGGCCATTCTAACCAGTGTGAGGTGATACCTCATTGTAGTTTTGATTTACATTTCTCTAATAATTAGCGATGTTGAGCATCTTTTCATGTACCTGTTGGCCATTTGTATTTCTTCTTTGGAGAAATGTCTATTTAGGTCTCCTGCCCATTTTTTGATTGGATTAGAATGTACATTTAGAATATGTGTTTATAGCCCTTAATACTTTTTTTCTGAGAAGTATATCCCCAAATTGCAGAATTTTAAAAGTCATGGATCTTCTACCTTGGCGTTTTAACTTTCCTCCTAAAGTGCTAAGAGGAGCAGAACACCACAAAGCCAGACTGAGATGTTAGTTGCCTTTCGTGACTTTAGGCTCACACTCTTACTCATGAAATTGTTAGTTTAAAATGTGAAGAGACCGAACACCTATAATATTTCATTAAAAACTGGTATAGAGACTTCCGGGAAGATGGCGGAAGAGTAAGACGCGGAGATCACCTTCCTCCCCACAGATACACCAGAAATACATCTACGCGTGGAACAACTCCTACGGAGCACCTACTGAACGCTGGCAGAAGACCTCAGACCTCCCAAAAGGCAAGGAACCCCCCACGTACCTGGTTAGGGCAAAAGAAAAAACTAAACAGAGACAAAAGGATAGGGACGGGTCCTGCACCAGCGGGAGAGAGCTGTGAAGGAGGAAAAGTGTCCACACACTAGGAAGCCCCTTCGCGGGTGGAGACTTCGGGAGGCGGAGTGGGGGAGCTTGGGAGCCGTGGAGGAGAGCACAGCAACAGGGGTGCGGAGGGCAAAGCGGACAGATTCCAGCGCAGAGGATCGGGCCGACCAGAACTCGCCAGCCGAGAGGCTTGTCTGCTCGCCCGCCGGGGCGGGCGGGACTGGGAGCTGAGGCTCCGGCTTTTGTCGGAGCGCCGGGAGAGGACTGAGGTTGGCGGCGTGAACACAGCCTGCAGGGCGTTAGTGCACCGCGGCTAGCCGGGAGAGAGTCCGGGGAAAAGTCTGGACCTGCCGAAGAGGCAAGAGACTTTTACGTCCCTCTTTGTTTCCTGGTGCACGAGGAGAGGGGATTAAGAACGCTGCTTGAGAGAGCTCCAGGGACGGGCGCGAGCCGCGGCTAAAAGTGCGGAGCCCAGAGACAGACATGAGACGCTAAGGCCGCTGCTGCCGCCACCAGGAGGCCTGTGTGCGAACACAGGTCACTAGCCACACGCCCTTCCAGGGAGCCTGTGCAGCCCGCCACTGCCAGGGTCCCGGGATCCAGGGACAACTCCCCCGGGAGAACGCACGGCGCGCCTCAGGCTGCAACGTCACCCCGGCCTCTGCCGCTGCAGGCCCGCCCCACACTCCGTGACCCTCCCTACCCCCCGGCCTGAGTGAGCCAGAGCCTCCGAATCAGCGGCTCCTTTAACCCCGTCCTGTCTGAGCAAAGAACAGACGCCCTCCGGCGACCTACACGCACAGGCGGGGCCAAATCCAAAGCTGAGCCCCTGGGAGCTGTGAGAACAAAGAAGAGAAAGGGAAATCTCTCCCAGCAGCCTCAGAAGCAGCGGATTAAAGCTCCACAATCAACTTGATATACCCTGCATCTGTGGAATACCTGAATAGTCAACGAATCATCCCAAATTAAGGAGCCCTGTGGATGAAAGGCTCTTGGTGCTGCAGCCAGGAGTCAGTGCTGTGCCTCTGAGGTGGGAGAGCCAACTTCAGGACACTGGTCCACAAGAGGCCTCCCAGCTGCACATAATATCAAACAGCAAAAATCTCCGAGAGATCTCCATCTCAACGCCAGCACCCAGCTTCACTCAACGACCAGCAAGCTACAGTGCTGGACATCCTATGCCAAACAACTAGCAAGACAGGAACACAACCCCACCCATTAGCAGAGAGGCTGCCCAAAATCATAATAAGTCTACAGACACCCCAAAACACACCACCAGACGTGGACCTGCCCACCAGAAAGACAAGATCCAGCCTCATCCACCAGAACACAGGCACTAGTACCCTCCACCAGGAAGCCGACACAACCCACTGAACCAACCTTAGCCACTGGGGACAGACACAAAAAACAACAGGAACTACGAACCTGCAGCCTGCAAAAAAGGAGACCACAAACACAGTAAGATAAGCAAAATGAAAAGACAGAAAAACACACAGCAGATGAAGGAGCAAGATAAAAACCCACCAGACCTAACAAATGAAGAGGAAATAGTCTACCTGAAAAAGAATTCAGAATAATGATAGTAAGGTTGATCCGAAATCTTGGAGATAGAATGGACAATAGAATGGACAAAATGCAAGAATCAGTTAACAAGGACCTAGAAGAACTAAAGATGAAACAAGCAACGATGAACAACACAATAAATGAAATTAAAAGTACTCTAGATGGGATCAATAGCAGAATAACTGAGGCAGAAGAACGGATAAGTGACCTGGAAGATAAAATAGTGGAAATAACTACTGCAGAGCAGAATAAAGAAAAAAGAATGAAAAGAACTGAGGACAGTCTCAGAGACCTCTGGGACAACATTAAACGCACCAACATTCGAATTATAGGGGTTCCAGAAGAAGAAGAGAAAAAGAAAGGGACTGAGAAAATATTTGAAGAGATTATAGTTGAAAACTTCCCTAATATGGGAAAGGAAATAGTTAATCAAGTCCAGGAAGCACAGAGAGTCCCATACAGGATAAATCCAAGGAGAAATACGCCAAGACACATATTAATCAAACTGTCAAAAATTAAATACAAAGAAAACATATTAAAAGCAGCAAGGGAAAAACAACAAATAACACACAAGGGAATCCCCATAAGGTTAACAGCTGATCTTTCAGCAGAAACTCTGCAAGCCAGAAGGGAGTGGCAGGACATATTGAAAGTGTTGAAGGAGAAAAACCTGCAACCAAGATTACTCTACCCAGCAAGGATCTCATTCAGATTTGATGGAGAAATTAAAACCTTTACAGACAAGCAAAAGCTGAGAGAGTTCAGCACCACCAAACCAGCTCTACAACAACTGCTAAAGGAACTTCTCTAGGCAAGAAACACAAAAGAAGGAAAAGACCTACAATAACAAACCCAAAACAATTAAGAAAATGGGAATGGGAACACACATATCGATAATTACCTTAAATGTAAATGGACTAAATGCTCCCACCAAAAGACACAGATTGGCTGAATGGATACAAAAACAAGACCCATATATTTGCTGTCTACAAGAGACCCACTTCAGACCTAGAGACACATACAGACTGAAAGTAAGGGGATGGAAAAAGGTATTTCAGGCAAATGGAAACCAAAAGAAAGCTGGAGTAGCAATTCTCATATAAGTTATATATATATATATATATATATATATGTAGTTTGCTTGAGTGCAGTGTTTTTTGTTTTCTGTACTGAATTCATTAGCATGGGTCGGTATAAAATTTAGCATAGGTCAATATGTAATTTGTAAACTAATAAGGTCTTAAAAGTGAGGAATTAAGTCTTTTAAATTTAATTATTTATTGTAAAGAGCAGAATAGCATACATAAACAGGTGCCTAAGGAAAACTTGTATTCTAATATGGAACTCTCATGAACACCTTTTTTTTTTTTTTTTCTTCTAACGGTATGATAGTAGGCCATTTGATTATTTTTATGGCTTTAACTTTACAACAATGAAATATTCGTAAATTTTAAAAAGTATTTTTCTTTATTTGATGCGGGTGGGATACTGGAGAAATGAAAGGTCAAACGCCTATTGAGGAATCCATACTTGTCTATATATTGTGTACTTTTATTTCAAGAACTGATTTAAAATTCCTAAAAGGATGCTATAATAAGTTATTATGCCATTTTACAGACTGAATTAAGTGAATTTCAGGGAGGTATGAAACTTGCCTAAGGCTATCCAGCTACCAAGCGGTAGAAGTGAGAATTAAAACCAGGTATACCTATCGCCAAAAAAAAAAAGTAAAGGCATTAACCCTTTTTTGTCATATTATATCAAATGTCTCAATTTGCATTCGTGTCTGTATTGACTGTGCTTTTGCATGTGTGGTAGGGGAGGCACTGGTATGTATCTTCTTTGCCATATATAAGTTTTAATATAATTAATATTCATGATATTATTTCATGTAGATACATCTTCCTTTACCTTTAGAATATCAATTTTTGGTGTACTGATAAAAAATTATTACCCCATCTAAAAAAAAAAAAAAAAAAAAACTGGTATAAAGGGACTTCCCTGGTGGTGCAGTGCTTAAGAATCTGCCTGCCAATGCAGGGGACACGGGTTTGATCCCTGGCCCGGGAAGATCCCACGTGCTGCGGAGCAACGAAGCCTGTGTGTGTGCCACAACCACTGAGCCTGTGCTCTAGAGCCCGCGAGCCACGAGTGCTGAGCCCGCGTGCCACAACTACTCTAGCCTGTGCGCCTAGAGCCCGTGCACCGCAATGAGAAGCTTGCACACTGCAACGAAGAGTAGCGCCCGCTCGCCACAACTAGAAAAAGCCTGCGTGCAGCAATAAAGACCCAATGCAGCCAAATAAACCTGGTATTATTATGGAAACATAAAACACATAGCAAAACTCTTTGTACTTAATTATACCTATATTTTAGTTAAGAGAGGAGACTATTTTGACTGTTAGTGTTACAGGATGAAGTGTGATGGTCATAACAGTGAAGTATGTACATAAAAAATACATTGATTAATTTCCCTCATCAAGATAGGGCTAAGCATACAAAACAGCCCTCAAACTTCTTAAGGAGATCTTTGAAGAACAGTTTATCTATTGTGTTTGCCTTGTGCCTTGCTTCCTGGCTTAGTCATTTTTACTTTTTGTGAATTCTAGGGACCCAAGTTGTGGTGTCCTTTTTTTTTTTGTCTGCGCTGGGCCTTAGTTGCGGCAGGTGGGATCTTCACTGCAGCATGCGGACTTCTTAGTTGCAGCATGTGGACTCTTAGTTGCACCATGCACGTGGGATCTAGTTCACCGACCAGAGATCAAATCCGGGTCCCCTGCCTTGGGAGCTCTGAGTCTTACTCACTGGACCACCAGGGAAGTCCCCCAAGTTGTGATGCTTTTAGTGTTTGCGTCCAGAATGTAAGGTCACATTTTTTTTTTTTTTAAATGGAAACCATGGCTGCTATTTGGAGTTTAGTGAATTCAGTTTAAAGTTGAGGATCCTATCCTCACAGAAGTAGAATGAGGCAGTGGTTGAGGCAGTGGTTAAGTAGTTCTGCTTTTTTGGAAGACCTCAGATGGGATTATATGTGATATACACAACTTGCGGCGAGCAGGGGCTACTCTTAGTTCGGGTGTGTGGGCTTCTCATTGTGGTAGCTTCTCTTGTTGTGGAGCATGGGCTCTAGGCGCGTGGGTTTCAGGTAGTTGTGGCTCGCGGGCTCTAGAGCACAGACTCTGTAGTTGTGGCTCACGGGCTTAGTTGCTCCGCGGCATGTGGGATCTTCCCGGGCCAGGGATCGAACCCGAGTCCCCTGCATTGGCAGACAGGCAGATTCTTTTTTTTTTTTTTGGCTGCGTAGGGTTTTAGTAGTGGCACGCAGGCTTCTCTCTAGTCGCCGCACACAGGCTTAGTTGCCCCGCAGCACGTGAGATCTTAGTTATGCGATCAGGGATCGAACCCGCGTCCCCTGCATTGGAAGGCGGATTCTTTACTGCTGGACCACCGGGGAAGTCCCGGCAGGCAGATTCTTAACCACTGCGCCACCAGGGAAGTCCCATCCTTATTTTATAGATGAGGAAACATAAGCACAAGAGATGGGGTGACTTGCCTAAGGCAATAAACAATGGAATCGTCCCTGTATTGAAAGGGTATAATCTGTATATCATCTTTTGTGCCCTTGAGAATATTAGAATATTAAAAACTTTGATTGGGCTTCCCTGGTGGCTGAGTGGTTGAGAGTCCGCCTGCCGATGCAGGGGACACGGGTTTGTGCCCCGGTCTGGGAAGATGCCACATGCCGCGGAGCAGCTAGGCCCGTGAGCCATGGCCGCTGAGCCTGTGCGTCCGGAGCCTGTGCTCCGCAACGGGAGAGGCCACAACAGTGAGAGGCCCGCGTACAGCAAAAAAAAAAAAAAAAAAAAAAAAAAAACTTTGATTTTTCAGATGTCATCCTGAAAGTGTCATCTTTTAAGAACAGGTAGCTTGTATTTTATGACATAAACTGGATAGAGAAATGCAGCCCAGTTTGCCAGTGTACTAAAGTGGTCAGTTTAGAACAGTATTGCTCTCAGGATGTATACATTTTTGGTTTTTGTCATGCTTATGTAGGTTTTCAAAAGAGCTTTTCTTTACCAGACAAAATTAAGACTTAAAATACTTAAAGAATTATACATCTCTAAAAGCAAAATGGTAGACTTTTGTGTGTGTGTGTATTTGAAGTTCACCTGCAACAGCAGTTAAAATTTTGTCAGGTGTGAGCTTGTAGGGAAGTCTCCTTTTATTTGTTTGACTCTGATTTTATGGTTAAGAAAATTACTTCTTGGATAATATGAAAGTGAACTAGTAAAAACTGAAGTAAAAATTAAAAATTTTTTAAAATTTTATTTCTCCTTTTCCTCCAGAGGAGGGCGCTTGATGTTTACAGTAAAATTTTAGAGTTTTGTTTTGCTTTAATTACAGATTGGGAGTCCTCCTCTTGATCCTACGGAGCATTTTCTTCCTGAAGAAGAGAAACTTGCTGAACAAGAAAGATCAAAAAGGTGAGTAGGTCTAGAAATCAGCCCTCACAGGTATTTCCACATAGTGTATTTGAGATGATTGCTCAAAAAAAGCACAGTGCTTTCTTTTTCAAGGCACTCAAAGGTTATAGAATGTGGATTCTGGCATGGATTAAAACCTTCATTTGCCACTTCCTAGATAAGTTACCCTGTTCAAATCTGGGGCTCAGTTTCCTTATCTGTCAAATAGATACAAGTCATACCCAACTGAAGGGGTTGGTGGGAGTATCAGTATATTTGAAAGTTCCTTATAAATTGTAAATCGTTACACAAGTGTTTTTTCCTTCATAGATTTGAGAAGGTTTATACTCATAACCTATATTACCTGGCTCAAGTCTACCAGCACATGGAAATGTTTGAGAAGGCTGCCCATTATTGCCATAGTACCCTAAAACGCCAGCTTGAGCACAATGCCTACCATCCTATGGAGTGGGCTATTAATGCTGCTACCTTGTCACAATTTTACATCAATAAGGTAAGCTTCTCAAAGTAGTTATCTAACAGAGTTACCAATAGTGTGTATAAAAATAGAACCAAAAGTACCTTGAAAATGTCATCTTTTAAAAACAGGTAGCTTGTATTTTATGATGTAAACTGGATAGAAAAATGCAGCCCAGTTTGCCAGTGTACTAAAGTCTGTAGCTTTTTGTTGCAGTAATCCTTTTGAATCTTAAAATAATTTTATCATAATTTTATCATGTCCTACGTTGCCTAAGACCAGTTCTTTTTTGATACAGACAGGCTATCTCTATTTTAGTGAGATGTTATTTTAAATTGCAGATTTTATCTTGTAGGCTTAACTATCTTTATGCAGTGACTATGAGAATTTGTCTGAGGAAGTTGACTGTTAAATGTGGGCTTTGATAAAAGCATGTGATGCATTTCAGTTATTCTTTAGAATTAACTCCTTCATAGTACTTTTTCTATGTTGGGAATATCTCTGCTTAATTTCTGAGTTCCAGGTCGTTATACTTTTTCTGGAGTATTACACAGGGACAAATTTGAGCTTCTTAGTTGCTTTCAGAATTCAGAATCATGTTGGTATAGTCTTAATTGACCTTTTAAATTTTTTAGTCCTTAAGAGAATTTTTAATGCTAAAACACTTTAAAGCCACCTTTCCCAGCCAGATTTTCTATTAATTCTCAATTAGGTATCTCAGTGATAGAAATTACTTTTATTTGTATTTCTAATTCACAAGCCTCTCTGAACTTTTAGTAATTCTTTGCTTATCAGAGTTTCTTCTTAGATCTCTGTTTACCTGCTGCTGTATCCTTACTGGGCCTTTATCCTTTCTAAGTTTTTTTGCTAGTGCTGGTTCTATAAATGCGCCCTATGTTTAAAGTATTGTCCCATGGAATTTCATTCAGAAAAGCTATTAGCAGGAGAGAAAGGGCTGTGGTGACTGCAGCATCGCTTCTAGGACTTTGGTCTAAGATCAAGCGTGTAAGTAACGCTACTGCATCTATATCAGAGCATTCAGTTAAATCTAAATCTCATGAATCCATTTCATTGTGATCATCATCAAAGTGTTACCTGGTGCTTCTGCTTGTGGCACCTTTTTATGGTTTTTTTTAAAAAATAGCTTCCAGAGGCCCTTTGTTTTGTTTAGCAACTTTAAAATTACATATTCACTGTAATTTTAATTAACATTTAAAACTCCATGGATTCTAACAGTACTAAGATATCTAGATATTAAAGTGTAATTAAAAATTTTAAGTTGTTAAGCACTGCTTATGCTGAGCATGCAGTAAATTTCATGAGTACCTCCCCACTCTGTGCTTTTATTTTTTTACCAAAATGTTTTATAAGTTGTGTTATAACTAGCTAAGTTATACTGCAAAAAGAGATTTGATCCATGTTTTTAAAACATGCAATTGTCATTTATATCACTATCATCTTCATCTGGTTCCATGAGGTTTTGCTACTTAGTGAGTCCCTGCCTTGCAGGTGAAGTCCCACATTTACCAGCCACCTAGAGGGCACAGGGCACTCACTGTTTTCTAACAGTGGTTGCTTTCAGATAGCCAATCTGGACAAAGCTGAAGTGATAATGATGAGTAAGGGATTATAGAGCAACAATTAAAACTTCTTTATGTAAGCTGTAACTTTCTTTTGGTTTGAGGTTTAACACCAACATTTTGATCTATAAATACTGCTGGGCTAATACTACACATGGTGCCCAGCTGTTCTCAAGATGGCTTCTGAATTTGCAATAATGGGGAGATACGTTTAATGCTGAGATTTTAAAGTCGTAGTCAACCATTAAAAATCCTCTTAGCAAAAATCAGTGTTACTAATATGAAGTAGACATACTTAATGAGGGTGGCTTCCAACTAAGAGTTGGACTTGGTAATTCTGCTGAGTAGTCCTGTGACTTACATGACAAATGTAAAGCGCTAAAGTAACAAGGAGATGTTCTCAAAGTGTTTGAGAAGTTTACCGTGCCCCAGTTTGGATTATGAAGTCTTTAACTGTGTTGGTAAAGCAGTTCCATAGAGTTCATCTGTGGAAATCTGCTGACTTCAGAACTTGGTGGGAAGCCTCGTATTGTAAATTCCAAAGATTTTAGAAGACAGGAATCTCTATCAAAATTTATCCTGTTTGCCTTTGAATGGTAGGATGTAAAAGGGATCTCTAAACCTAAGAAAGATTAAATCTTCAAGTCCTCTGACAGAATGTAAATGGTCTAAAAATTGATCATGTGTGGAACTTTGGCTACTTAGCCTGCACCTAAAAGGACTGTGAGGTACTTTGAGTCTAGGATGATAGCCATTCTTGTATGCTGATTAAAAGTTAGCTCTCCTTCAGTAGTCAATCAGCAGTTGTTTTTCAGCCAGTTTGGATTAAGAGTTTGGGGGTATTGTTATTTTAATCTTTAAGGTAGTTTTTTCAACCAGATAATACTAAAATATATCTTATATACCTTCTTGTTTAGTTACTATACAGGGTCTCCTTAGTAGTGGTTTCTACCTGATTTTGTTAAGACTTTATTCTTGTTTATTTCCTCAACAGCAATGCTTTATGGAGGCCAGGCACTGTTTATCAGCTGCTAATGTCATTTTTGGTCAAACTGGAAAGATCCGAACCACAGAAGACAGTAAGTTTAGGTGTGCGTGTTTAATTACATAGCTTTTTAAAATTTTTATTTTAAAATCATGTTAAACTTTAGAAAATTCAAGAACAGAACAAAGAACTACCATACGCCCTTCTAAATTTACCAGTTTTTAGTATTTGCCTCATTTGTAGTCACATTTTTTCTTTCTGAACCATTTGAGAGAAGATTGCATACAGTAGGTTCCTTTACCCCCTAATACTTGTGTTTTTCCTAAAAATAAGAGTATTTTCTTATATTATAGAACAGGAAATATAATTGTTATACAATTCTTTCATCTATAATTCATATTTAGTAGCTGTCCCTGTAATGTCCTTTATAGCAATTTCTCTAGTACCAGAGTATCCAGTTCAAGGTTGTATTTAGTTGTCACATCTCTCTTTAAAATTTTTATTGGAATATAGTTGATATACAATGTTATGTTAGTTTCTGCTGTAGAGCAAAGTAAGTCAGTTATACATATATCCACTCTCTTAGATTTTTTCCCCATATAGGGCATTAGAGTATTGAGAAGAGTTCCCTGTGCTATACAGTAGCTCCTTATTAGTTAATCTGTTTTATATGTAGTAGTGTGTCTATGTCAATCCTAATCTCCTAATTCATCCCACCCCCTCCTTACCCCCCAGTAACTGTAAATTTGTAAATTTTCTACATCTGTAATGCTATTTCTGTTTTGTAAGTAAGTTCATTTGTACCATTTTCTTAGATTCCACATTCCACGTCTAAGCAACATCATGATATTTCTCTTTGACTTACTTTGCTCAGTACAACGATCTCTAGGTCCACCCATGTTGCTGCAGATGGCATTATTTTGTTCTTTTATGTCTGAGTAATACTCCGTTGTATACATGTACCACATCTTTTTTATCCGTTTTTCTGTTGATGGACGTTTAGGTTGCTTCCATGTCCTGGCTACTGTAAGTAGTGCTGCAATGAACACTGAGGTGCATGCATCATTTCGAATTATGGTTTTCTCTGGATATATGCCCAGGAGTGGGATTGCAGGATCATATGGTAGTTTCTGTATTTAGTTTTTTAAGGAACCTCCATACTATTCTCCACAGTAGTTGTCACATCTCTTTAGTCATCTTTAATCTGGAACAGTTCCTCAGCCTTTCATCACAGATATTTTTGAAAATATATAGGCCAGTTATTTCATAGATTTTTCCAATTGGTGTTTGCTGTTTCTTTACACTAATATTCACGTTATACATTTTTGGTTGGAGTACAATATGTGATATGTCCAAGTATCTAGTTTATAGTGTTTCATTTGGTTTTATAAATCACAGTTAACATGTATATTTGAGCACATCAAAACCACAATGAGCTATCACCTCACGCCTATTAGATTGACTATTATCAAAAAGACAAGAAATAACAAGTGTTGGTCAAGATGTGGAGAAAAGGGGACCCATGTGCACTGTGGTAGGATTGTAAATTGATGTAGCCACTATGAAAAACTGTTTGGAGGTTCCTCAAGAAATTAAAAATAGAGCTATGTATGATTTAGCAGTTCTACTTCTGGTACAGTCATCCCTTGGTATCCATGGGAGATTGGTTCCAGGGCCACCATGGATACCAAAAATCTATGGATGCTACAGTCCCTTATATAAAATGTCATAGTATTTGCATATAACCAATGCACATCCTCTTGTATGCATTAAATCATCTCTAGAGTATACTTATAATACCAAATACAGTGTAAATGCTATGTAAATAATGGGCAGCACATGGCAAATTCAAATTTTGCTTTTTGGAACTTTGTTTTTTTTTAATTTTTTTGGCCACACTGCACAGCAAGTGGGATCTTCGTTCCCCAATCAGGGATCAAACCCATGCCTCTTGCGTTGGAAGTACGGAGTCTTAACCACTGGACTGCCAGGATGTCCCTTAAAATTTTATTTTATATTGGAATATAGTTGATTAACAATGTTATGTTAGTTTCAGGCGTACAGCAAAGTGATTCAGTTATACATATACATGTATCCTTTATTCAAATTCCTTTTCCCATTTAGGTTGTTACAGAGTATTGAGCAGAGTTCCCTGTCCTTGTAGTTAGCCTGTTTTAAATATCAGTGTGTACATGTCACTCCCAATCTGTCACCCTCCCCGCCCCCCCATAACCATAAGTTCCTTCTCTGTGAGTCTGCTCTCACTGTTGTGGCCTCTCCTGTTGCAGAGCACAGGCTCCGGACGCGCAGGCCCAGCAGCCATGGCTCACGGGCCCAGCCGCTCCGCAGCATGTGGGATCTTCCCAGACCAGGGCACGAACCCGTGTTCCCTGCATCGGCAGGCGGACTCTTAACCACTGTGCCACTAGGGAAGCCCTGTATCATTTTTTAAGCTGTATTATATGATATTTGTCTTTCTCCATCTGACTTCCTTCACTTAGTATGATAATCTCCAGGTCCATCCATGTTGCTGCAAATAGCATTATTTCATTCTTTTTAATGGCTGGGTAATATTCCATTGTATATATGCACCTCTTCTTTATCCATTCATCTGTCCAATACTAAGACTTTTAAAATGCTTCAAGTAGCTAACTAATGAGAACCCACTGTATAGCACAGGGAACTCTACTCAGTGCTCTGTGGTGACCTAAATGGGAAGGAAATCTAAGAATGGATATATATTATACATATGACTGATTCCCTTTGCTGTACAGCAAGAAACTAACAACATTGTAAAGCAACTGTATTCCAATAAAAAAAATTTAAAACTGAAAATGGATTAAAGACCTAAATAAGATTGGATACTATAAAACTCTTAGAGGAAAATACAGGCAGAACACTTTTGACATAAATCACTGCAAGATCTTTTTCAATCCAAATCCTTGGGTAATGGAAATAAAAAAACAAGAATAAACAAATGGGACCTAATTAAACTCAAAAGCTTTGCACAGCAAATGAAACCATAAACAAAAAGACAACCCACAGAATGAGAGAAAACGTTTGCAAATGACACCACAGACAAGGGATTAATCTCCAAAATTTACAAACAGCTCATGTGGCTCAACAACAGAAAAAAACAACCCAGAAGACCTAAACAGACATTTCTCCAAAGAAGACATACAGATAGCCAACAGGCACATGAAAAGATGCTCAGCATTGCTAAGTATTAGAAATGCAAATCAAAACTACAATGAGGTATCACCTCACACCAGTCAGAATGGCCATCATCAAAAAGTCTACAAATAAAAATCGTGGTTCAAAAGGATACATGCACCCCAGTGTTCACTGCAGTGCTGTTTACAATAGCAAAGACATGGAAGCACCCTAAATGTTCATCAACAGATGAATGGATAAAGAAGATGTGGTACATATATACAATGGAATATTACCCAGCCATTAAAAAGAATGAAATAATGCCATTTGCAGCAACATGGATTGACCTGGAGATTATCATGCTAAGTGAAGTCAGTCAGATGGAGAAAGACAAATATCATATCACTTATATGCAGAATCTAAAAAAGATGATACAAATGAACTTTTTTACAAAACAAACAGACTAAGAGAGATCAAAGTTATGGTTACCGGGGGAGGGGTGCTGGGGAGGGATAGATTGGGAGTTTGGTATGGACATGTACACACTGCTATATTTAAAAGAGATTACCTACAGGGACTTCCCTAGTGCTCCAGTGGTTAAGCTGCCTTCTAATGCAGGGGGTGCAGGTTCGATCCCTTGTTCGGGAACTAAGATCCAACATGCCATGGGGCATGCCATGGGGCAACTAAGCCTGTTTGCTCTAGAGCCCGCCCGCCACAACTAGAAAGCAGCCCTGTGCACCTCAACAAGAGATCCTGCAGGCTACAACGAAGATCCCATGTGCCACAACTAAGACCCAATGCAGCCAAATAAATATTTTTTTAAAAATTAAAGAGGACCTACTCGGTAGCACAGGGAACTCTGCTCAATAGTCTGTAATAACCTGATAGTTATAGTAAGGGACGCAGCCTAGCCCAAACCTGTCTTTTCCAGCTCGTTTGTCACAAAAGCAGTTATTTAAAAATCTGACACCCACCCCCTATCCCCATCTTACCACTTTGGTTTGATTCTCTACTGGGATATTTCAGTTCATTTGGTAGGGGACCAAAGTTCTGTCCCCCACCAAAACTAAGTTCTCAGTTTTGGGTTTTTTGGTTTTGTTTTGTTTTTTTACAGTGTTGAGAAGGGGCTCTTGTCATGTTGGTTTCTAGTGTGTGAGATGCTGTCTGCTGTGCTTTTTTTTTTTTTTATTTTTTGACTAACTGTATGGAAAGTTGTTAGTAAAGCCTTTGTCATAGGATGGATTTAAAAAAAAAATCTAATAACCTAAATGGGAAAAGAATTTGAAAAAGGATACAAGTATATCCTATGTATAACTGAATCACTCTGCTGTGCACCTGAAACTAACACAACCTTGTTAATTAACTATACTCCAATATAAAATAAACAAACATTCAAAAAAATAAATAAGATCAGTAATATGTCCACCAGGACCTCTGAGCACATTTTAGTAAGGTATACCATCCAGTAACTTTTGCTTCCAAACCTTAAGTCAGTTACCCAGATCCATAAGCTATTTCTGAAAAGGAAAGATCAAGGACTTCATATGTAAGTGCAGGTTCCAAAATAGTCAATCCTCATTATTTGTAGATTCCATATTTATTTATTTATTTTTTTGCAGTACGCAGGCCTCTCACTGTTGTGGGCTCTCCCGCTGCGGAGCACAGGCTCCGGACGCGCAGGCTCAGCGGCCATGGCTCAGGGGCCTAGCCACTCCGCAGCATGTGGGATCCTCCCGGACTGGGGCACGAACCCGTGTCCCTTGCATGGGCAGGCAGACTCTCAACCACTGTGCCACCAGGGAAGCCCTGTATATTCCATATTTTTGAATTTGCCTACTTGGCACAATTTACTCATAACCCCCAAAATCAGTACTCGAGGCACTTGTGTGGTCATTTGCAGACAGCAGAGGATTTGAGGCACCTGAGGTGCACATTACCAGCTGAGGTTAAACAAGGTAATGATCCACCTTCTTGTTTCAGCTCTCATACTATAAACACGTATCCTTTTTGTGGTCTAAGTTACTCAGTGCCACATTTTTCACATTTTTTTTTTGCATTTTGTTGGCGATTTCATTGTTTAAAATGGCCCCCAAGTGTAGTGCTGAAGTGGTATCTAATGTTCCTAAGCACATGAAGGCTGGGATGTGCCCTCTGGAGAAAATACTGTGCTAGTTAAGCTTCATTTAGGCACAAGATTGGCCATGAGTTCAATGTTAATGTCAATGTTAATGAGTCAATTATATATTAAATAAGGTGTCTTTAAACAGAAACACATTAAAATAAGGTTATATATTGATCAGTTGATGAAAATATTGTGACCAGAAGCTCATCAGAACGTAACCCTGTATTTTCCCTAGGAGTGATGTTTTAGCATTCCCAAATTCACTGTTCACAGCAGCTTTATAGAACATAACTACCAGGAACAATGAGAATCAGCTATACATTGTTTCCTTATAAGAGAATCCAGGTACAAAGTTTTACTGTTGGGATTAAAAACCACTTTTTCTATGGAACTGAATGTTCACCTGAAGGAGACAATCCAACTGATTGGTGACTTACATCAGTGTTGTGCTTCTATGTTGCTTCCATGTTGCTTGGGAGGTGAGCGACTTGATTCTTTCCCTGTAGAGCTGGGCGGTGCCTGCTGTACTTGGCATTTGTGTCACACCCATGTTGAGGGAAAAAGGAAGATTATAAAGGCAGAGCAAAGTACACAGATTAATGGCAATACTGCATTAAATCTAACATGACGACTGAAAATGTTACTTCATGTTACAAAGGATTTTTAAATACTAGTGAAAACCAAAATAATTTAAACCATGAAAAATTAAAAAATTGTTCTTTGCAAAAATAAATTCCTTCCACAGATGTAACAGTATTTTGGTAAAACTGGACGTGGGACTCATTACAAAATGAAATATTTGACCCTTCATTAAATCACCCCCATCATTCCAAACATTGTTTTGGGGGATGCTTTCCACTCAGGACCGCTTTTAATTTATGAAAAATCCATTTCAATTTGGATTCTACTAAATTGGAATTTGACAGATTAATTAGGAGCTGTGCTAACCTTCACCTTGTTCAACACTATTTCTTCATTTACAGAGACCATAGCATAGGCGAGGTGGTAAAAGCAAGTGCTTCAACATTAGAGGAAACTGCTTTCAACAAGCTACCTCTTAAGAACCCGTGTATAGATTCGGGGTTGCCGGGGGGATGGTGTTGGGGAGGGTTGGATTGGGAGTTTGGGACTAGCAGATGCAATCTATTATATATAGAATGGATAAACAGCAAGGTCCTATTGTAACTGTATTCAACATCCTGTAATAAACCATAATGGAAAAGAAAAAAAAGAATCCAAGTAGACATGAATTATGGAATTCTTATCCTAAAGTATTCTAAAAACCTGTATGAGCAATCCTTTTATTAATCTAATTTGATTAATAATGGTATTAATCACCCACATATACCTGTTCTAAGGTCTAAGAAATTGTTTTGGGGTGCCACTAACTGTGTCCATATAAGATGGTGAACTTAATTGGTAAATGTGTGTTCTGACTACTCCACTGACTGGCTGTTCCCCCATGTCTTCCTCCCTCTCCTCTGGCCTCCCTGTTTCCTGAGAACACAACACTATTGAAATTAGGTCAGTTAATAACCCTACAGTGATCTGTAGAGTTGCAAATCTCACTTTAAATCAAAAGCTAGGAATGATTAAGCTTAGTGAAGAAGGCCTGTCAAAATAGACGAAAAGATACTCCCTCTTGCGCAGGTTAGCCAAGTTATGAATGCAAAGGAAAAGTTCTTGAAGGAAATTGAAAGTGCTACTCCAGTCAACACATGAATGATAAGAAAGCAAAACAGCCTTATTGCTGATGTGGAGAAAGTTTTAGTGGTCTGGATAGAAGATTAAACAAGTCACAACATTCCCTTAAACCAAAACCTAATCCAGAGAAAGGCCCTTTCTTCATTTCTGTGGAGGCTGAGAGAGGCGAGAAAGCTGCCGAAGAGAAGTTTGAAGCTAGCAGAGGTTGGTTCATGAGATTTAAGAAGCTGTCTGCATAACGTAAAAGTGCAAGGTGAAGCAGCAAATTATCCAGAAGATCTAGCTAAGATCATTAACGAAGGTGGCTACACTAAACTGATATTCAGTGTGGATGAAACAGCCTTCTACTGGAAGGAAATGCCATCCAGAACTTTCATAGCTAGAGAGAAGTCAGTGCCTGGCTTCAAAGCTTCAAAGGACAGGCTGACTCTTTTGTTAGGGGCTAGTGCAGCTGGTGACTTTTAACTTGAAGCTAATGCTCATTTACTACTTTGAAAATCCTAGGGCCCGAAAGAATTGTGCTAATTATGCTTTATGCTAGTTATGCTACCTGTGCTTTGTAAATGGAAAAACAAAACCTGGATGACAACACATCTGTTTACAACATGGTTTACTGAATATTTTAAGCCCACTGTTAAGACCTACTGTTCAAAAAAAAAAATTCCTTTCAAAAGATTACTGCTCATTGACAATGTACCTGGGTCATCCAAGAGCTCTGATGGAGATAACAGTGCAATTAATGTTGTTTTCACGTTTGCTAATACAACATCCATTCTGCAGCACATGGATCAAGGAGTAATTTCGACTTTCAAGTCTTACTGTTTGAAGAAAAAAATCATAAGGCTATCACTGCCATAGATGTGATTCCTCTGATGGATCTGGGCAAAGTCAATTGAAAATCTTCTGCAAAGGATTCACTATTCTAGATGCTATTAAGAACATTCATGATTCATGGGAAGAGGTCAAAATATCAACATTAACAGGAGTTTGGAAGAAGCTGACTCCAGCCCTCAGGGATGATTTTGAGGGGTTTAAGACTTCAGTGGAGGAAGTAACTGCAGATGCGGTAGAAATAGTGTGAGAACTAAAAGTCGAGCCTGAAGATGTGACTGAAATGCTGCAATCTCATAAAATTTTGACAGATGAGGATGAGCAAAGAGAATGGTTTCCTGAGATGGAATCTACTCCTGGTGAAGATGCTGTGAAGATTCTTGAAATGACAACAAAGGAGTTAGAATAGTACATAAACTTAGTTGATGAAATAGTGGCAGGGTTTGAGAGGATGGACTCCAATTTTGAAAGAAGTTCTGCGTTGGGTGAAATGCTGTCAAACAGCATTGCACGCTACAGAGAAATTGTTCATGAAAGGAGGAGTCCATCAGCACAGCACACGTCACCGCTGTCTTGTTTTAAGAGATTGCCACGGCCCCCCCATCCTTCAGCAACCACCACCCTGATCGGTCAGCAGCCACCAGCACTGAGGCGGGACTGTCCACCAGCAAAAAAGTTTATGACTCTCTGAAGCCTCAGATGATGGTTAGCATTTTTTAGCAATAAAGTATTTTTTAATTAAGATGTGTACATTTTTAAGACGTGATGCTATTGCACACTTAATAGACTACAGTATAGTGCAAACATAACTTTTATATGCTATGGAAAACAGAAAATTCGTGTAACTCACTTTATCACAGTGGTCTGGAATCAGTCCTGCAATATCTCTGAGGTATGCCTGTATTCAAAATTTAATATACATGGTGACCTTAGTTTTTACCTATAGGTAATACATAAGAAAACACTAGAAAGAAATATGCAAATAATAGTGAGTACCTCTGCGTGGTAGGAATTTTTTTTCCCCCACTGCTTCAGTGAGGACTTGTTACTTTTATAATGGGGGGGGTAAGTAATACAAAAAAGAATGCAGTACACAATGAAAATTCCAATTGTGACCCTTAACTTACACAAATCATGTATCATTTTAGCTACTGAAGCTGAAGGAGATGTGCCAGAGCTTTATCACCAAAGAAAAGGGGAAATAGCAAGATGCTGGATCAAATACTGTTTGACTCTCATGCAGAATGCCCAACTTTCCATGCAGGTAATACAGTCAAAAGTGGTCTTTTCTTTCTTAAATAGCAGGATGTTAAGTAAAAGCTTAAAATGGGGAGTATGCTCATTGGGCTCACTGCATGTGTATTATTCAAGGCATGCAGAATGCTCATATGTATTTGTTTCTTGTTCTCCCCCATCTCAGCCTTTTCAAATCTTACTCATCAATCGAGGCCATCTCACATAACACCTCTTCCTTCAAGACTTCCCTTTGGATAGAGCATAAGCTCCATGAGAGGGAGTCTTCATCGTATTTGTATCATATACTAATCTCCAGACACAACAGGTTCTCAAAAATTATTTTAAATTTATTTTTGGCTGCGTTGTCTTTGTTGCTGCACAAGGGCTTTCTCTAGTTGTGGGGAGCACGGGCTTCTCACTGCTGTGGCTTCTCTTGTTGTGGAGCACGGGCTCTAGGTGTGCGGGCTTCAGTAGTTGTGGCTCATGGGCTCTAGAGCACAGGCTCAGTAGTTGTGGCACACGGGCTTAGTTGCTCCGCGGCATGTGGGATCTTCCTGGACCAGGGATCAAACCCGTGTCCCCTGCGTTGGCAGGTGGATTCTTAACCACCAGGGAAGCCCCTCTCAAAAATTACTGAATGTATAATTCTTCATCCCCTACAGATATCTTCTCCCTCCTTTAAATTCCATAGAACCCTACCTAAGTCACTTGACTTTGTATTATCCCTGTTATCCCTATTCATATTCTTATCTTATTCCTTTTCCTCTTTTTAGACTATAAGCAACTTGATGGCAGGAAGTCTTACTAATCTTTACATACTTTATGGAGTAAATATATATTTAATAAAAATATAAGTATAAACGTATCTGCAAACAGCCCTGCTAGTTTGTAGCTGTGGATTCATGGCAGTTAACTTCTCTTTGCCTCAATTTCCTCACAAGTAAGATGGGGGTAATAATAGTACTTAATAGTGTTGCTGTGAGAGTTAAATGTGTATAAAGGGCTCAGAAAAGTGCCTGAGACATAACCAAGTCCTCAGTAAGTTAACTATCATCATTGGTGTTGTTATTACTGATCCATACCTAATGGATTCTAGTTCCTAACCACTACAGAGGAAAATAAATCATTTGGATGCACCATACTAAGTGTAGATACATTGGAGACTTTCCTGAAGGAGTTATGTTGCTTTTCTATTTACATGCATTAAAGTATAATCAGTTTTAGTCAATATAGAACCTTGTGAAACTACTAAAACAAAATAAAAGCAAACAAGCCACAAACTCCTGGAAGCATGGGTCTTTCAAAGATGAGAGCACTTCAGAGGTAGAGGGTAAAGATGAGGCATGTTTGGAAAAGAAAGGAAGTGGGGAGTAAAACTAGGGAGCTTTATGTCTAGAGAAGTTGCCAGGAAAATCTGTCAGCTTTCTTCTCAGAAAGCAGCCTAGAAAGCATGTAAACAAACAAGCAGCCAGGAAGCACATTAAGTAAACAAGATTTAGAGACTTATGGCCTGCATTTGAAGTAATTATGTCAAGCAAAACACCCTGTGTCATTTAACTCTTACCCTTCCTTTAGTTGATGTTTTCCAGACTGGACACTCGAGTTTATCACCTGGTTACTTTAAACTCAAATAGTTGCCATGCTACTAAATTACTCAGATTTTCTTAATCTGGCTTTGTTACTTTAACTTTATCCTTTGATGATCTGTTTACCTGAAAAGCCTTCTTTAATTCAAGTTTAATAACATACAAATTTAAGTATTTCTGCCAGCTCTATGGTAGTCATTGTACTATGATGAACAAAATTAGACGGTGTTTTTTTTTTTTTACTTCGTATGAAAGTGCAATTTTAGTAAGTTCCACAAAGGAGAGATACATGATAAGAGAAGTCATAGTAGCAGGAAGTAACATCTGAACGAAGCTCTGGGAATGAGAAAGCATAGCATTCCAAGGAGCTGAAGCTGCACGTTTAAAAATTCTATGGTGGGGGCTTCCCTGGTGGCGCAGTGGTTGAGAATCTGCCTGCTAATGCAGGGGGACACGGGTTCGAGCCCTGGTCTGGGAGGATCCCACATGCCGCGGAGCAACTAGGCCCGAGAGCCACAACTACTGAGCCTGCGCATCTGGAGCCTGTGCTCCGCAACAAGAGAGGTTGCGATAGTGAGAGGCCCACGCACCGTGATGAAGAGTGGCCCCCGCTTGCCACAACTAGAGAAAGCCCTCACACAGAAACGAAGACGCAACACAGCAAAAATAAATTAATTAATAAACTCCTACCCCCACCATCAAAAAAAAAAATAATTCTATGGCATAGGGAGCATGGTGTTAGAAGGGATGGAACAAAGGCCTGTGAGGCTAGAGCAGAGTGAGAGCACATGTGATAAACGATAGAGTTAGAAAGGGATAGAACAGGGACCTCCCTGCTGGCACAGTGGTTAAGAATCCACCTGCCAATGCAGGGAACACGGGTGCAAGCCCTGGTCCGGGAAGATCCCACATGCCGCGGAGCAACTAATCCTGTGCGCCACAAGAACTGAGCCTGCGCTCTAGAGCCCATGCTCGGCAACAAGAGAAGTCACCGCAATGAAGACCCAACGCAGCCAAAAATTAATTAATTTTAAAAAAAGGATGGGATAGAACAAGCAGGGCCTTCAATGAATGGAAGCCTTGGAGAGTTTTTGGACTCATCACTTATGTAGCAGAATGGAGAATGAATTGAGGGAAAGCAAGAGTGGATGGGGGAAATTAGAAGACCATTGGAACAGTGGAGGTGAGATGTGAAAGGAGCTTGGTCTAGGGTGGTGGCAAAAGATGGTGGAAAAGAATGCATTCAGGAGGTATTTAGGGGGCAAAATGTAAAGGACCTGGTGATGGATTGGAAGTGTGGGGTAAAGGGGAGAGGAGAGGAACATCTCAAGGGTGATTCCTCGACTGCTGGCTGTCCAGATCGATGGAGTGTCCTTCACTAAACTACTACTAGAATAGGAATGTGTTTGCTGAAGAGTAAGAGTTCCATTGTGGACATGTTGAGGATCAGGTGTCTGAGTCTTCTGAGAGAAGATGTTGTGTGGGGAGCTGTAGTTATGGGTCTGGAGCTTGAGAAGAGGTCCAGGTCGTACCTGTAGATTTGTGAGTCCTCCTCCCATGGATGGCAGTTGCAACCGTGGGTATGGATGGAGTCACCTGTGTAGAGCAGTGCTGTCCAACAGAAATAAAATTACATATGTGGCTGGTATTCCACGTTTTCTAGTGGTTACACTAGAAAAGGAAAAAAGCAGGTGAAATTTATATTTCTTAGCCTAGAATATAAAAAGAAATAATCATTTCTATTTGTCATCAATACTAAAGAGTTGAGCTATTTTAAATTTTGTACTAAGTCTTGGAAATTGGGTATGTATCATTTTACACCGATGACATCTCAGTTTGGACATTTCAGATGCTCAATAGCCATCCACACGCAGCAAATGGCTACTGTTTTGAACAATGCAGATCTAGAGAGACAACTTCAAATGAAGAGAAGGCCTTGGGGCTGTCCACTGAGGGGTCTGATGTTTAATTTTCTTGTCTAGGAAGAAGAGAATGAGCTTAGCCTTTTTTTTTTTTAACCATCTTAGTTTTTTTTTTTTGGTCCCAGGAGGTGGGGGAGATAACTTTAACTATGAGTAGATTTAACTCTCTTTATTTTAGTATCTTTGAGACTTAGAGCATTTCTCTGTAATATATTTCAGTAAATAACTTAGCATAAACATGTTGTTAATTTTAATTGCATTGCTATACAATATTTTTAGGATGTAGATTTCAATCTTACTCTAATGTTAAAATACTACTAATAATGTATTAGATGTATATAATGTTTCACAGCTCTTACAGTTTTCATATGCATTTATCTTACCTTAAAAAGAGTAACTATAAATGAGTTAGTGCCCCAAAGAGGAAATAAGCAGTTTTACTTTTTCCTAGTTTCTTTCATTTTTAATATAAGTGGAATATAATTAGAAAGAAGTCTAAAAACATGTGATTATATCACCTCCCTAAACCAGGCTGGGAAGAGGGTTTTCTTATCTTTACTCTTAAGTTTGCTGTAGTATTGACAGCAGGAGACCAGTGTCTGTCCTCAACCATAATTTATTTTTTTCTTTCAGGACAACATAGGGGAGCTTGATCTTGATAAACAATCTGAACTTAGAGCTTTAAGGAAGAAAGAACTAGATGAGGAAGAAAGTGTTAGGAAAAAAGCTGTGCAGTTTGGAACCGGCGAACTGTGTGATGCCATCTCTGCAGTGGAAGAGAAAGTGAGCTATTTGAGACCTTCAGATTTTGAAGAAGCCAGAGAGCTTTTCTTAATGGGTCAACACTATGTTTTTGAGGCAAAAGAGTTCTTTCAGATTGATGGTTATGTCACTGACCATATTGAAGTTGTCCAGGACCACAGTGCTCTGTTTAAGGTGCTTGCATTCTTTGAAACTGACATGGAGAGAAGGTGCAAGATGCATAAACGCAGAATAGCTATGCTAGAGCCCCTAATTGTGGACCTGAATCCACAGTATTATTTGTTGGTCAACAGACAGATTCAGTTTGAAGTTGCACATGCTTATTATGATATGATGGATTTGAAGATTGCCATAGCTGACAAGCTGAGGGATCCTGATTCACACATCGTGAAAAAAATAAATAGTCTTAATAAGTCAGCATTGAAGTACTACCAGCTCTTCTTAGACTCCCTGAGAGACCCAAATAAAGTATTTCCTGAGCATATAGGGGAAGATGTTCTTCGCCCTGCCATGTTAGCTAAGTTTCGAGTTGCCCGTCTCTATGGCAAAATCATCACTGCAGATCCCAAGAAAGAGCTAGAAAATTTGGCAACATCACTGGAACATTACAAATTTATTGTTGATTACTGTGAGAAGCACCCTGAAGCTGCCCAGGAAATAGAAGTTGAACTAGAACTTAGCAAAGAGATGGTCAGTCTTCTTCCAACAAAAATGGAGAGGTTCAGAACCAAGATGTCCCTGACTTAATAATCCTTGTTTTTAATGACAGAAAATGTGCACTAATGGATTTTTTCCCCCTTATTCAAACAGGCCCAATTCCATTATGATGTCTACCTTCATAGCCAGATGAGTGCTGTTTGAACTTGAAATAGACCAATTGAGTTTTTGCTAGGACCTTAATCAACAATAATTTATACCTAACTATGTAAATAAATTGCCTTGTTAAAGTGACATGTGATTGGTATTTAGATTGCTCGTTTCCTATTTAAATATAAACCTTTTCTGCCTCATTTTCTAAAAGTAGGTTCTTTGTTGGCTAATACTTGATGGATTCATTATAAAGGAAAAATGCTGGGTAATATACCTGGTGGGCAAGCTGTTACTGTATTAAAGTTGAAAAAATAACTTCTTGTAGTTATTCTTCCCAAAATATTTGCTTTCCTAAATTCCCAAAGAAATCTTTCCCTTCTGGAATATTAAAAAAACTAAGTTATGTTGTAAAATATTGTAGTTTGTTTCATTATAGAGGAAGAAGGCCATGTTGGAAATATAATAAATTGACTTGCTTCACTAATAAAAGCTTCCATTTATTCTTTTGTCTTCTTGTAAGAGTTGGTTTATTTTCGATACTTCAAAGGGTATTAGCTTATTTGAAGCCAGAGAAGAATATTTCTTTGGTAACATTGTATAACATTAAAACATTCATTGAATACACTTTTTGAAATACTACTATGTTCCAGAAAAATTTTATTGACTGCAGTTTCTCAGAGGATCCTAGTATATCTATTAAGCTTTAAGCACTGTTGAAAAGATATGCAAATAACAGTTAGTATATGTCATTTTAAGTGGTTGCAGAATTGAAATGAAGTCAGAATTGAAATGAAGTCGCTATCCAGTGCAAAAATCAAGATCAGTTGTAAAATTTGATACAGAGAATAGCTTTGTATGTTGACCTAGTCCTAAGCCTTCCAAAGCCAAGTCTAAGATTCGGTAACATGTATGTATGTGTGGTAAATACCTTGCTTTTCCTTTGAGATCAGTTTGCCAGGAAAAGAAGGTCTTTGAGTATAACAGCAGTGTGTAATTCACTCAATATTTAATATTTATTAAATGTCTTCTGTGGATCGGGCACTGTTCTCGGTTTTCTAGGCTTAGAGGATACAATAATGAGCAAGATCAGCAAGATCCTATTCTCATGGAGCAGATCAATAGATAAGAGGATTTCAAGTCATGAATGCTATTAAGAAAGGAACCAGAATCCGAGGTTTCATGGGAAGTGGTGCGACAGTGATCTGAAAGGCCGCTGAAAAGGTGGAAAGTGACAGTGAGCCGAGAACTAAACGGCCAGAAAGGGGCAGCAAAGTAAAGATTCTTAGGTAGAGTGTTCCAGAGAATGCTAGGCCCTCAGGCTGGCTCCAGCTTAGGAAGGAGTTTTGCATTTTAGAAGATGGGAAAGGCCAGTGTGGCTGGAGCAGATGAGGTGGGAGTAGAATGGGGTGGGGCAGGAGTAGGGAGTCCAGATGGACAGGGCTTTGTAGATTGTAGCGAGAAGGGAGAGGCACCAAAGGGGAAGCATGGAGACAAGCTCTATTAGGATTAATCCGAATGGTTTGGACCAGGGTCATCAAGTAGGGATGGAGAGAAGTGGATAAGTTCATTATGTGCTTTGGGAGTAGAATCACAGGACATGCCAGAGGATTACGTGGAAGGCATGAAGGGGAAAGGAGAATCAAGAACCATATGAAGTTGGAGTATGCAGGTGAAGCACATTTCTATGAGGGAGATGTGGGGTTAGAATTAAGAGTTCTATTCAGGTCATACTGAGTTTAGGATATTAAGATGCTTGAGATGGGATGATTGCTAACACCCCCCTTTAATCAAACTTTAAAAGGAAAGTGAAGAGGGTCAAGAGGCAAAGAGGGGAGGGAGGTTTGGGGGTAGTGAGATGGACTGATTCTAGAACAAGTCCCCCTGTTATGAGCCTTTCTTGATATAGCCATTTTGCTCTCAACCTTAGTCAACCTCATAACTTCATTTTAAAGTCGCTCATTAGCTTGCTTAACCAATACTGATCTCTTTCTCTATGCTGCTCACTGTGCTAAGCTCTAGAATATGGTCTATAAGGCACAGCCTCTTAAATCCTGATAGCTTTTCCTCTTCCCAACTGTGTTATTCAACTTGAGTTCAAGAGATAAAATTCAAGTGTAACAGGCATTAGTCTTAAAACCAATCTTTATCCTAATAACCATCAACATACTTTGCTATTTGTCATTTGCTATCTATAGTGACTTTTCATATTTTAAAACACTGTCTTTAGTTAACAGCAGAAAATCTCACTGGCTGCTTTGCGTCCTGCACTGTATTCATGTAGCCTGTTCCACAAACTGCTTTCCCTGAGCACGGCTTCCTAGAGACATCTGCCCTCCAAGACTTTGTTGCTTCTCTGGATTAGTAGTTCTCAAACTTTTTGGTTGCAAGGCCCCTTTGCACTTAAAATTGAGGATGCCAGAGAGCTTCTGTTTATGTAGGTTATATCTCTCGATGTTTATCCTATTTGAAATTCGATTTAAGGAAATTTTAACAATTTATGTTAATGACAAATCCATTGATTTAAACAATTTTACGAAAAACTTATTTTCCAGAAGTGGCATATTTTACACTTTTGCAAACATCTTTAATATCTGGCTTAATAGGAAACAGGTTGATTCTCATAACTGGTGTGATATGTCATGTAGCCTTTGGAAAACTCCACTGTACATTTATGAGAGTGTGAGTGAAAAAAATAATGTCTTATTATGAAGCTAGTTTCATGGGATCTCCTGTCCCAGTCTGAGGTCCCCTGAACCCCTACCTTAAGAACTGCTGCCCTACTTAATCTCCAAAATATACAAACAGCTCATACAACTCAGCAACACCACCAAAAAAAAAATCCTAATCAAAGAATGGGCAGAAGACCTAAATGGACATTTCTCCGAAAAGACTACAGATGGCCAATAGGCACATGAAAAGATGCTCGACATCACCAATTATTAGAGAAATGCAGATCAAAACTACAGTCAGGTACTATCTCACACCAGTCAGAATGGCCATCATTAAAAAGACTACAAAAAAAAAGTGTACAAATAACATGCTGGAGAGGGTATAGAGAAAAGGGAACCCTCCTACACTGTTGGTGGGAATGTAAGTTGGTGCAGCCATTGTGGAAAACAGTATGGAGCTTCCTCAGAAAACTAAAAATCGAATTACCGTGATCTAGCAATCCTACTCCTGGGCATATATCCAGAGAAAACCATAATTCAAAAAGACACATGCACCCCAGTGTTCATTGCAGCACTATTTACAATAGCCAGGTCATGGAAGCAACCTAAATGCCCATTGACAGACGAATGGATAAAGAAGTTGTGGTACATATATACAATGGAATATTACTCAGCCATAAAAAGGAACGAAATTGAGTCATTTGTTGAGATGTGGATGGACCTAGAGACTGTCATACAGAGTGAAGTCAGAGAAACAAATACCGTATATTAATGCATGTATGTGGAACCTAGAAAAATGGTACAGATGAACCGGTTTCTAGGGCAGAAGTTGAGACACAGATGTAGAGAACAAACATATGGACACCAAGGGGGGAAAACCGCAGTGGGGTGGGGATGGTAGTATGCTGAATTGGGCAATTGGGATTGACATGTATACACTGATGTGTATAAAATTGATGGCTAATAAGAACCTGCAGTATAAAACAAAACTAATAAACCTTCTTTGGGTTATTTGTATGGAAATATGTTAATATAAATATTTCAGACATTACATGAAATTTCTAAAAATCTTATGTTCTGGTATAATGTTATAAGTCAATTCTAGTTATTACTTTAAAATGTATATCTCAAATAACTAAAATTTCCTTGTCAATTGCATTATTATGAACTTTCATCAAATCTTTAACCGTGGTCATTTTTAAGTCTTTTGTCATTTACAGACAGTTCTGGGTATACTCTGTTGCTTTTGCAAAAATGTTTCTATAAAAGGGTTTCATCTTCAAGGAATTCATGGAAAAGACTCTGACAAGTACAGGTTTCTGGTAACTGACTATACTGCTGAACTGAATGAATAAGCATTTTCAGAACTCTAACGGAAAACTGATGAATTCATAAAAGTGCTAACAAAAGATCAAGATAAAAAAAATTACATGGGACTGAGTGAACTGATGAGGATAATTATAATTTTTGTGACTTTCTGTTTGAATAAAAATAATAATTTTAAAAAATAAAATAAATCCCACAAGGACTCAGAGGCAAAAAATATACAAATCAATTTTCACTGCAAAGTAAAGGAGCTGTTACATTGGAAGGTTCCTGGACTGAATGTCAATATTATGACATAGTATGAGTGTATTTCGTGTTTGGTAATTGCAGTCATTGTTGCTTTTGTTGTAGTCATCCATTTACAATGCTTGGTGTCAGTTTATTTATCTCTTGTAAAATAAAATAGTGTGTGTGGCGGGGGGGGAAGAAAAGCTACATATACCCTAATGTACATTGCAGCACTATTTACAATAGCCAGGACATGGAAGCAACCTAAAGGTCTGTCGACAGAGGAATGGATAAAGAAGTTGTAGTGTATATATATATCTATATATATATATACACACACACACACACACACACAATGGACTACTACTCAGCCATAAAAAAGAATGATATAATGCCATTTGCAGCAACATGGATACAACTAGAGATGATTATTATGCTAAGTGCAGTAAGTCAGCAAGAGAAAGACAAATACCATATGATATCACATATATGGAATCGAAAATATGGCACAAATGAACCTATCTACAAAACAGACTCACGGAACAGACTGGTGGTTGCCAAGGGAGGGCAGGTGGGGGGGGGAGGACTGGGAGTTTGGGGTTAGTAGATGCAAACTATTATTTAGAATGGATTAGGGACTTCCCTGGTGGTCCAGTGGTTTAGAGTTCGCCTTCTAATGCAGGGGGTGCAGGTTCGATCCCTGGTCAGGGAGACAAGATCCCACATGCCTCCCGGCCAAAACCACCAAAACATAAAACAGAAGCATTATTGTAACAAATTCAATAATAAAATAGAATGGTTAAACAACAAGGTCCTCATGTATAGCACAGGGAACTTTATCCCAATCTCCTGGGATAACCATAATGGAAAAGAATATAAAAAAGAATGTATACATGTGTCTAATTGAGTCACTTTGCTGTACAGCAGATGTAACACAACACTGTAAATCAACTATATTCCAATTGAAAAAAAACAAACCTGCAGCTCTATAGCCTGCACTGTGTTGGGCAAGGTGCAGCAGAGTGGATGCTGAGAGTTAGTTTAGGAAAGTAATGTGCCTGCAGTGGCTGGTCTAGGTCTCCCAACCAAAGAAAAAATTGACTTCTCTATTATTTAGTGCACATTGGTTTTGGGTGAGTCAAGAGTCATGGCAATGCCATGGCTTTATTATTTTATCATGGAATGTACTGGGTTTCTTGGCAATGCTGGGTTTTGTTTTTTTTTTTGACATCTTTATTGGAGTATAATTGCTTTACATTGCTGTGTTAGTTGCTACTGTATAACAAACCGATTCAGCTATATGTATACATATATCCCCATATCCCCCCCTCCTTGCGTCTCCCTCCCTCCCACCCCTCCCTATCGCACACCTCTAGGTGGTCACAAAGCACAGAGCTGATCTCCCTGTGCTATGTCGCTGCTTCCCACTAGCTGTTTTACATTTGGTAGTGTATGTATGTCCATGCCACACTCTCACTTCGTCCCAGCTTACCCTTCCCCCTCCCCGTGTCCTCAAGTCCATTCTCTATGTCTGTGTCTTTATTCCTGTCCTGCCCCTAGGTTCTTCAGAACCTTTTTTTTTTTAGATTCCATATATATGTGTTAGCATACAGTATTTGTTTTCCTCTTTCTGCCTTACTTCACTCTGTATGACAGTCTCTAGGTCCATCCACCTCACTACAAATAACTCAATTTCGTTTCTTTTTATGGCTGAGTAATATTCCATTGTATATATGTGCCACATCTTCTTTATCCATTCATCTGTCGATGGACACTTAGGTTTCTTCCATGTCCTGGGTATTGTAAATAGTGCTGCAATGAACAGGCAATGCTGGGTTCTTTAATACTGTTTTATCTGCTTGAATTCTGTCAAAGCTGTTTCATTGTTGTTTTCATCCCTATTACTGTAGAGTCACTGAAAGGTAACAGAAATTCTCCCTTACCTAGACAGTTGGTTCATTATTCTGGGATAGTTTTGCAAAATCTTACATGAAATACATATGCCCAGAACCCTTAGAAGTGTTGGCAGCATGATAGAATTTGGGCAAGAGGCATAGGGTTATTTTAAATAGACTTTTGTTCTTTTGCTCACTCCTAAAACTAATTATTGAGGCAAAGAGTATATACTGAGCTAATAAAAAGTGGGATTTTTTTTTTTTCTTTTTGCAGTACACAGGCCTCTCACTATTGTGGCCTCTCCCGTTGCGGAGCACAGGCTCTGTTCACACAGGCTCAGCGGCCATGGCTCACGGGCCCAGCCACTGCACGGCATGTGGGATCTTCCCAGAACAGGGCACAAACCCGTGTCCCCTGCATCGGCAGGCGGACTCTCAACCACTGCGCCACCAGGGAAGCCCAAAAGTGGGAATTTTTGATACAAGAGTCCTTTGCCATTTTCTTTTCAGTCTTGCTAGATTTACATATATACAATGGACAATCACACAGCCATTAGAAAGAATGAAATAATGCCATTTGTAGCAACATGGATCGTCCTAGAGATTACCATACTAAGCGGAGACAAATATCATGTTATCACTTATATGTGGAATCTGAAAAAATGATACAAATGAACTTATTTACAAAACAGAAACAGACTCACAGACTTTGAGAAAAAAATTATGGTTACCAAAGGAGAAAGGTGGGAGGGAGGGATAAATTAGGAGTTTGGGATTAACATATATACACTACTATATATAAAATAATCAACAAGGACCTACTGTATAGCACAGGGAGCTCTACTCAATACTCTGTAACGGCCTATATGGAAAAGAATCTAAAAAAGAGTGGATAACTTCAGACCTAGAGACACATACAGACTGAAAGTAAGGGGATGGAAAAAGATATTCCATGCAAATGGAAACCAAAAGAAAGCTGGAGTAGCAATTCTCATATCAGACAAAATAGACTTTAAAATGAAGACTATTAGAAGAGACAAAGAAGGACACTACATAATGATTAAGGGATCGATCCAAGAAGAAGATATAACAATTGTAAATATTTATGCACCCAACATAGGAGCACCTCAATACATAAGGCAGCCATAAAAGGGGAAATCGACAGTAACACATTCATAGTAGGGGACTTTAACACCCCACTTTCACCAATGGACAGATCATCCAAAATGAAAATAAGGAAACACAACCTTTAAATGATACATTAAACAAGATGGACTTAATTGATATTTATTGATATTTATTGATACTTATTGATATTTCTCAAGTGCTCATGGAACATTCTCCAGGATAGATCATATCTTGGGTCACAAGCCTTGGTAAATTTAAGAAAACTGAAATTGTATCAAGTATCTTTTCTGACCACAACTATGAGACTAGATATCAATTACAGGAAAAGAGCTGTAAAAAATACAAACACGTGGAGGCTAAACAATACACTACTTAATAACGAAGTGATCACTGAAGGAATCAAAGAGTAAATAAAAAAATACTTAGAAACAAATGACAATGGAGACATAACGACCCAAAACCTATGGGATGCAGCAAAAGCAGTTCTAACAGGGAAGTTTATAGCAATACAATCCTACCTTAAGAAACAGGAAACATCTGGAATAAACAACCTAACCTTGCACCTAAAGCAATTAGAGAAAGAAGAACAAAAAAACCCCAAAGTTAGCAGAAGGAAGGAAATCATAAAAATCAGATCAGAAATAAATGAAAAAGAAATGAAGGAAATAATAGCAAAGCTCAATAAAACTAAAAGCTGGTTCTTTGAGAAGATAAAATAGATAAACCATTAGCTAGACTCATCAAGAAAAAAAGGGAGAAGACTCAAATCAATAGAATTAGAAATGAAAAAGGAGAAGTAACAACTGACACTGCAGAAATACAAAAGATCATGAGAGATTACTACAAGCAACTCTATGCCAATGAAATGGACAACCTGGAAGAAATGGACAAATTCTTAGAAATGCACAACCTGCCAAGACTGAATCAGGAAGAAATAGAAAATATGAACAGACCAATCACAAGCACTGAAATTGAAACTGTGATTAAAAATCTTCCAACAAACAAAAGCCCAGGACCAGGTGGCTTCACAGGCCAATTCTATCAAACATTTAGAGAAGAGCTAACACCTATCCTTCTCAAACTCTTCCAAAATATAGCAGAGGGAGGAACACTCCCAAACTCATTCTACGAGGCCACCATAACCTTGATACCAAAACCAGACAAGGATGTCACAAAGAAAGAAAACTACAGGCCAATATCACTGATGAACATAGATGCAAAAATCCTCAACAAAATACTAGCAAACAGAATCCAACAGCACATTAAAAGGATCATACACCATGATCAAGTGGGGTTTATTCCAGGACTGCAAGGATTCGTCAATATATGCAAATCAATGTGATACACCATATTAACAAATTGAAGGAGAAAAACCATATGATCATCTCAATAGATGCAGATAAAGCTTTTGACAAAATTGAACACCCATTTATGATAAAAACCCTGCAGAAAGTAGGCAGAGAGGGAACTTTCCTCAACATAATAAAGGCCATATATGATAAACCTACAGCCAACATCATCCTCAATGGTGAAAAACTGAAAGCATTTCCACGAAGATCAGGAACAAGACAAGGTTGCCCACTCTCACCACTCTTAATTAATATAGTTTTGGAAGTTTTAGCCACAGCAATCAGAGAAGAAAAGGAAATAAAAGGAATCCAAATCGGAAAAGAAGAAGTAAATCTGTCACTGTTTGCAGATGACATGATACTATACATAGAGGATCCTAAAGATGCTACCAGAAAACTACTAGAGCTAATCAATGAATTTGGTAAAGTTGCAGGATACAAAATTAATGCACAGAAATGTCTTGCATTCCTATACACTAATGAAAAAATCTGAAAGTGAAATCAAGAAAACACTCCCATTTACCACTGCAACAAAAAGAATAAAATATCTAGGAATAAACCTACCTAAGGAGACAAAAGGCCTGTATGCAGAAAAGTATAAGACACTGATGAAAGAAATTAAAGATGATACAAATAGATGGAGAGATATACCATGTTCTTGGATTGGAAGAATCAACATTGTGAAAATGACTATACTACCCAAAGCAATCTACAGGTTCAATGCAATCCCTATCAAACTACCACTGGCATTTTTCACAGAACTAGAACAAAAAGTTTCACAATTTGTATGGAAACACAAAAGACCCCAAATAGCCAAAGCAATCTTGAGAACGAAAAACGGACCTGGAGGAATCAGGCTCCCTGACTTCACACTATACTACAAAGCTACAATAATCAAGACAGTATGGTACTGGCACAAAAACAGAAAGATAGATCAATGGAACAGGATAGAAAGCCCAGAGAAAACCACGCACATATGGTCACCTTATCTTTGATAAAGGAAGCAGGAATGTACAGTGGAGAAAGGACAGCCTCTTCAATAAGTGGTGCTGGGAAAACTGGACAGCTACATGTAAAAGTATGAGATTAGATCACTCCCTAACACCATACACAAAAATAAGCTCAAAATGGATTAAAGACCTAAACCTAAGGCCAGACACTATCAAACTCTTAGAGGAAAACATAGGCAGAACACTCTATGACATAAATCACAGCAAGATCCTTTTTGACCCACCTCCTAGAGAAATGGAAATAAAAACAAAAATAAACAAATGGGACCTAATGAAACTTCAAAGCTTTTGCACAGCAAAGGAAACCATAAACACCACCAAAAGACAACCCTCAGAATGGGAGAAAATATTTGCAAATGAAGCAACTGACAAAGGATTAATTTCCAAAATTTACAAGCAGCTCATGCAGCTCAATAACAAACAACCCAATCCAAAAATGGGCAGAAGACCTAAATAGACATTTCTCCAAAGAAGATATACAGACTACCAACAAACACATGAAAGAATGCATCTCATCTAACACCAGTCAGAATGGCCATCATCAAAAAATCTACAAACAATAAATGCTGGAGAGGGTGTAGAGAAAAGGGAACACTCCTGCACTGCTGTTGGGAATGTGAATTGGTACAGCCACTATGGAGAACAGTACAGAGGTTCCTTAAAAAACTAAAAATAGAACTACCATATGACCCAGCAATCCCACTACCGGGCATATACCCTGAGAAAACCATAATTCAAAAAGAGTCATGTACCAAAATGTTCATTGCAGCTCTATTTACAATAGCCCGGACATGGTAGCAACCTAAGTGTCCATCAACAGATGAATGGATAAAGAAGATATGGCACATATATACAATGGAATATTACTCAGCCATAAAAAGAAACGAAATTGAGCTATTTGTAATGAGGTGGATAGACCTAGAGTCTGTCATACAGAGTGAAGTAATTCAGAAAGAGACAAATACCGTATGCTAACACATATATATGGAATTTAAGGGGAAAAAAGCCATGAAGAACCTAGGGTTAAGACAGGAATAAAGACACAGACCTACCTACTGGAGAACGGACTTGAGGATATGGGGAGGGGCAAGGGTGAGCTGTGACAAAGCGAGAGAGAGGCATGGATATATATACACTACCAAACGTAAGGTAGATAGCTAGTGGGAAGCACCCGCTTAGCACAGAGAGATCAGCTCGGTGCTTTGTGACCGCCTGGAGGGGTGGGATAGGGAGGGTGGGAGGGAGGGAGATGCAAGAGGGAAGAGATATGGGAACATATGTATAACTGATTCACTTTGTTATAAAGTAGAAACTAACACACCATTGTAAAGCAATTATACCCCAATAAAGATGTTTTAAAAAAAAATTATTAGCTTCAACATATGGCAGAATCTTAAAATAGGAGATATATTTTGTGATTCTTTGATTCTGTCCTATCCCAGGTCATTATATTATAGCATGACAATAAAAAAAAAGAGTGGATATATGTATATGCATAATTGATTCACTTTGCTGTACACCTGAAACTAACACAACATTGTAAATCAACTATACTCCAATATAAAAGAAAATGACATTTAAAAAAACAAAGAACTGGGGCTTCCCTGGTGGCGCACTGGTTGAGAGTCCGCCTGCCGAAGCAGGGGACGCGGGTTCGTGCCCCGGTCCGGGAAGATCCCACATGCCGCAGAGCGGCTGGGCCCGTGAGCCATGGCCGCTGAGCCTGCGCGTCCGGAGCCTGTGCTCCGCAACGGGAGGGGCCGCAACAGTGAGAGGCCCGCGTACCGCAAAAAAACAAAACAAAAAAAAACAAAGAACCATTTAGGTGGAGACCAGGCAAAAGTCTGTGAAAATTAAAGTATATAATTTAAATAATTATATATTAAATAATTATATAGTTTAAGTAACTGTTCAGGGAAAAGAGTAAGAAATATCCCAGGGTATTGAATGCTTAACGACTAGGCAAATGACGATCCATGCATAACTTTTGGCTCGTGGGACCTGAACAGGCATTAGAAAGCAATGGAATTAATAACACTGCTGTATGTCGAATATGAAAGTTGTCGAGAGTACACCCCTAAGAGTTCTCATCACAAGGAAAAAATTGTTCCCTTTTATTTTGTGTCTGTATGAGATGATGGATGTTCACTAAACTTACTGTGCTCATCATTTCATGATGTATGTAAATCAAATCATTATGCTGTACACCTTAAATTTTTTTTTTTTTTTTTTTTTTTTTTTACACAAACAATTTTTGGGGGTTTTTTTGGCCATGCTGAGACCAGGCCACATTCAATCCTGACCATGGGTCAAACCCGGGTCCCCCAGCAGTAGAAGCACGGAGTCCTAACCACTTGACCACCAGGGAAGTCCCCTGTACACTTTAAATTTATATAGTGCTTATGTCGATTATAGCTCAATAAAACTAGAAGAAAAAAATCTCCAAAAAAAATCTTGCTAGATTTAGACAACAGACTAAATGCATCATTCCTTCATTCATTCAACAAGTGAATGCCTACTATCAGAAGACTGAATTTTTTACCTGTCACTTCTGAGCAGTTATGTGAGAAAAACACTGAAATTTGTCTATGAATTTTAGAGTCTTTCAGATGGTGCAGGCTATCTTTGGGGGAAAAACCTGGTTATTAAGGCTAGGTTTATTTAAATGCCATTCTCAATTCTTGGCTGTTATTCTCAGGGGCCAACACTGGGTGCAGGAGAGACTTCTTCCCTTGAAATTGCCTTGGGGGAAAGTTTTTGCAGTTGCCTGTAATTCAGTGGAGTTTTCTGGGTTATTTACACCTTGTTCATCTCTGCTCCTCAGATCAGTTTTAGCCGGTGCTGTTTCTCCCCAGATCATGTGAGAGGGAGGGCTTGATAGATTTTGTATTTTCCTTTTTTCGTTTTTGTTTTTGACTAGAAAATAGCCACATCCCCATTTCGAATGCTACTTTTGTTTTGGCCAATTAAGTTTCTTCTCCTTGTACTTGGGGGTTGGCAAACTCTCTGTAAAGGGCCAGATGGTAAATATTTTAGACTTTTCATGCCATGCAGCCCATTGTAGCTATTCAATGCTGCTGTGAAAGCACCTGCAGGCAATACATAAATGAATGAATGTGGAATGAATGTGGCTCTTACAAAAATTTACTCTTGACAACAGGCGGCAGGCCAGATTTGGCCTAGGGGCGTGGTTTGCCAACTCTTGCTTTTACTGGTTTACTGTTGGAATTTCTTTCTACCTTATATATAAAATGTACTTATAAAAACTAACGTTATTGAGCACTACCTAGTCTATTCCAGGTACTCTGCTAAGCACTTTATATGCATTATTGCATATAACTGTCTTGAAAACTTTAACGTGGATACCATTATCCTCTTTTTTACAGAATGTGCAGCTGAGGCTTAGAGAGCTCCAGTGACTTGCTCAAGGTCATGCAGCTAGGAAGTGGCAGAGCAATTTGTTTTCTGGGGATTTTTTTTTTTTTTTTTTTGGCTACACCGCACAGCTCACAGGATCTTAGCTCCCCTACCAGGAAATAAACCTGGGCCCAAGGCAGTGAAAGCTCTGAGTCCTAACCACCGGACCGCCAGGGAATTCCCCAGAGCTCTTATTTGAACCAAGGTCAATATGAGTATCTTTCACAAAGTTAACAAGCTGCTGGTTCTATTAATTTTAGTTTAAATGGACTATAAGAAAAGACAACCATCCATAGACAGATGAATAAATAAGATGTGAGATATACACACAAATATTACTCAGCCATAAGAAAAGGATAGGAGGGTGGGAGACGCAAGAGGGAAGAGATATGGGGATATATGTATAGGTATAGCTGATTCACTTTGTTATAAAGCAGAAACTAACACACCATTATAAAGCAATTATACTCCAATAAAGATGTTAAAAAAACACCAAAAAAAGAAAAGGATAAAATCTTGCCACTTGCAACAACATGGATGGACCCAGAGGGCATTATACTAAGTGAAGTAAGTCGGACAGAGAAAGACCATACCATATGATTTCACTTACATATGGAATCTAAAAAACAAAAACATGAATAAACAGAAACAGACTCATGGATACAGAGAACCGGTGGTCACCAAAGTGGGGGGGGGTGGGCAAAATAGGTGAAGGAGATTAAGAGGTACACACTTACAGTTATAAATCACAGGGATGTAACGTACGGCATAGGGAATATAGTCAATAATATTATAGACATAGTATTACCATACAGTAACTTTGTATGGTGGCAGATGGTTACTAGACCTATCGGGGTGACCATTTCATAATGTATATAAATGTCAAATCATGTTTTACACCTGAAACTAATATTGAATATCAGCTGTACATCAATAAAAAAGTTTTGGTTTTTTTTTTTTTTTTTTTTTTTTTTTACACGGACCTCTCACTGTTGTGGCCCCTTCCGGACGCGCAGCCTCAGCGGCCATGGCTCACGGGCCCAGCCGCTCCACGGCGTGTGGGATCTTCCCGGACCGGGGCACTAACCCGTGTCCCCTGCATCGGCAGGTGGACTCTCAACCACTGCGCCACCAGGGAAGCCCAATAAAAAATTTTTAAAGGGCCAACTACACCTGAAGTAAAATTGCTGACAAGCCATTGAACCAGGCCGTTGAACCATTCCCTTCCTATAATAAGGGAAGATTAACCTAAAATTATGTTGTCCAAATCATAATTGTCGGTATATCTATGTATATAGACATAGATGTTAAAAATTACCCATTTTGTAGCTAAGTAGCTGTTGCAGTATTGCTAAACTTTTCATAGCTACCTGCATTGCAGGTCTGTTCTTGATTATCAGTCAGTCAGTTACTAATCATGAGATATGAAGGGAGAAAACTCAAATATGTTAGGACATTTTTTAAATGGTCCAGATGCATTTTTATAGGGTAAGTGTCAGTACACAACTGGGCCTTTTAATCATTTTGCACTTAAGAGAGATGTGATATTTTTGGGGGGAAAAATCAGTTGGGGGTCATAGTATCCATTCAAGTTGTTTTCATCATTACTTATTTTGGGACTTTGAAAAAACCTAAAATAGGAAAAAAATTCAAGAACGCAACCAGGGGCTTCCCTGGTGGCGCAGTGGTTGAGAGTCCGCCTGCCGATGCAGGGGACACGGGTTCGTGCCCCGGTCCGGGAGGATCCCGCATGCCATGGAGCGGCTGGGCCCGTGAGCCATGGCCGCTGAGCCTGCGTGTCCGGAGCCTGTGCTCCGCAGCAGGAGAGGCCACAGCAGTGGGAGGCCTGCGTACCGCAAAAAAAAAAAAAAAAAGAAAAAAGAAAAAAAGCAACCAGGAACTGTGTGTCAAGGAGAAATCCCAGAGAAAGTACAGTTCCCATAAAAAATCTCACCCATACAGCCCAGTCAGACTCTTGTGGTACGCGGGCCTCTCACTGCTGTGGCCTCTTCCGCTCCGCGGCATGTGGGATCTTCTCAGACCGGGGCACGAACCCGCGTCCCACATCGGCAGGCAGACTCTCAACCACTGCGCCACCAGGGAAGCCCTGGACTCTTGAAGCCAGTAACTTCTCAGGGAGGTCACAACCCAGTATTAACTTTTCATCTATAGAAGTGCCAGGAAAGCCTTATTACGTGCGTTGTATGAAATTGGGTTCAAGAATACAGTTAAGAAAAACCAACCAGAAAACCTGCTGGATGATAATGTGTTTCTGAATCTGACATGATCTGCAGCAGTCGTGCACCGGCTATCAGTACAAAGCTCTTTACCCCCTCTTCCTTCTGAATTTTCTCACTCACTTTTCCTCCCCTGGTTATCTTAATCACTTTGCCTTTCCTGTTATCACCCTAAGTCAGGTTTTGTTATCAAGAGACTCATCACCCTCCAAAGTCATCTGTGATCTCCTTTAGATGATGTTTATGCTTTTAATTTTCACCCCAAAGCTATTGCTTGGACCTAAGAAAATGGGGGCTTCCCTGGTGGCGCAGTGGTTGGGAGTCTGCCTGCCGATGCAGGGAACACGGGTTCGTGCCCCTGTCCAGGAAGATCCCACATGGCTCTGAGCCTGTGCTTCCGGAGCCTGTGCTCCGCAAAAAAAAAAAAGAAAGAAAGAAAATGGTACAATCATGTAAGAAATTATAAAAAATAAAACAGAGTAATTGCCAATCTGCTGATTATGCAAAACTATAGAATGGCTTTATGTTAAAAACGTATTGTCCTTTTAGACTGGGGTTTTGAACTTTGCTTCTGAATAGTTAATCTTTCATTTGTCTTTCTCTGCCTGGAGCCCAGAAAATCTAATTACATTCCACTTAAAAATAAGGAGAAATGATTCCCAAGCTCCTCTGGAAGAATACCTTAAGTTTCACTTACTGAGGATGTGCCAGAGTATCTGTTGCAATTTAATTCAATTCCATGGGCCTGCTTTTGCCTCTCTAATTTGAATATATATCTTATCACACAAACTTAATAGAGCATGTATACTAAATACAGAGGGTATGTTTGCAATGATCGGACTTGATGTATGATTACACGTTAGAAATGAAAGTCACTTTGAGATTGCTTGGTGTGCTTACAGAACTTGGCAGGCACCCTCCATAGCAGCTGATGTTAGAGGCTTTGCTGACCACTGTTCAGCAGAGGTGGCACTAAGCTGCCAGGGACGGAATACAAATAGCTTTCAAATATGAACTCAAAATTCAAGTACCGACTGCTAATTAAGCAGCTTCTCATGTGGGGCAACTCCGCTGTTCCAGGATCAGCAGCAGGAATTTGTTTATAAAATTAGTTAATGATAGTCAATGACTGTTGAATAATTTCGATACTTACACTTAAGATGTTTTTAATAAGTTGTGTTAGCATAAGCTGTAGGGCATTGTTTCCTAGAGTTGAGTCCCAGGGCCCACCTGCATCAGAATCATTTCAAGGCACTTAAAATGCAGATTCCCAGGCTCCAGCCCAGAACTAATCAGAAACTCGGGGTGGGAACCAGGGATCTACATTTGAGTAGAAGCCCATGCGATTCTTATGTACGTAAGTGAAAGAAGCTCTGCTGTAAGAATTAAGAGAAGGAAGCTAGAGCAGCTTCTGTAGGGAGAAGAGTCCTGAACCACAAAGCTACTCTGTGCCTTTGGTTCCCAGGGGGAACCAAGCCTGAGGACAGGGCATTCCCAGCAGCTTTAGGCAGCCAAGGAGCTACAACTGTCTCCTGCTAGTTCTCCAAGCACTTCCTCCTGTGCGAGAATGAGAATTCTGCTGGGTGCACCCAAGTAGGGGGGCTGAGACTGGTAACCACAACACTAGGGCTTTCAGGGCCCACGGGGAACCATCCTAGATGAAAGCAAAGGATTCCCTAGTGACCCCTGAAGAATGTTCTAGAATACCTCAAGGGAGGTGAGGAAAAAGAAGGAGGTTGTTCTGCAAGGAACACAGACTAGGCAAGCAGCAATTTTGGGGGGATTTGAATGGAAACACTCAAATTGTTGTCCCAGTGGCCTGGTGTTAACTACTCTGCCTAGAGAGCCAGGACCATCTTTCGGGAACTGGACAAGTTTGGGGTAGAGCAAATACTCATTCCCCCACTTTCACATTCCAAGACAGGCTGTGTTCTGGTGACATCTGGTTAAAATGAAAATTGAGTGCCTGCCTGAGGGGATGCAATCGTTTCTCCTATAGTAGAGCATCTCTTCCCTAGGGAAATCCCCAAATTGCAGAACGGAGAAATGCTTCTAACTTGGACCTGCCATTGATACTCTTCCTCAGGACTTCCCCCCTGGTGGCGCAGTGATTGAGAATCTGCCTACTAATGCAGGGGGACACGGGTTCGAGCCCTGGTCTGGGAGGATCCCACATGCCGCGGAGCAACTAGGCCCGAGAGCCACAACTACTGAGCTTACGCGTCTGGAGCCTGTGCTCTGCAACGAGAGGCCACCCCAATGAGAAGCCCGCGCACCACAATGAAGAGTAGCCCCCACTTGCGGCAACTAGAGAAAAGCCCGCATGCAGCAACGAAGACCCAACAGAGCCAACAACAGCAACAAAAAATACTCTTCCTTTGGAGGGGATGAGAGTCACAGCCAGGTGGATGAGAGCTTGGAACCCTGCATGAGAAAAATGCAACCCTCCCCTCATAGTTCTGTAGCTACGCAGTCCAAGACACCAACACTGCATACAGTGCATATAGTCTGATATACCAATGTATGTGCACATGGCACATGGTGGACTTAACCATTGGCCAGAAGTCCAGGGACTTCCATGCTGCTCAGCTCAACGGAAACTTTTCAGTCCTCATTCACTCATTCATTCCTGACCTCTTGACGGCATGGCATTTGACAGACCGAGGCTCCCTCCTTGAAACGCCTCTTCGCTCATCCTTCCACAGCACAGCCTTCTCCCACTCTACCTTGCCAGCAACTTCTTGTGTTTCCTTTAAGGGCCTTTAAAGTCACTTAAATATGTGATCCTTAGCATTCTGACCTAGTGTCTTAGTCTCTCCAGGCTCCCCGGGGCAATGTCATCCACTCTTAAGATATAGGTTACCACTGATATGCAGTTCTTGATCTTTTTAGTTCACTTACCCCCAAATTAGTAGAATTTGTTGACTGCTACTTACACTCACAATTATTGCCTTCATTTCCTTTAAAAAAGTTTTTATTTTAAATATTAAAAAAATTTAAGAAATACCTTTGATTAAAGAAAAATAGCTTCAAGGAGTTTAAAATGAAAAGTAGCAGTTTCGAGTACTGTCTTTCCCTACACCTCCCCGCCGGCCCTCCCTCGCAACCACTCCCAGGAGGGAGCCTGTTCAGACCTGTGTTTTGCTGGTTACCTGGTTATGTGGTAACGACATGCTCAAGTCACTACTTCTTGATTTATCAATTTAAAACATCTATTGACTTTTTCCAGTGATAGTAAAGGATATAGCTCACGACACCCTACTCCCCTCCTCATTTCTTTCAATATAGCTCCAATATTAAAATTGCTTTTGGTTAAAAAATGTGTGTTCGGTCTTCCCTGGTGGTGCAGTGGTTGAGAATCTGCCTGCCAATGCAGGGGACACGGGTTCGAGCCCTGGTCTGGGAAGATCCCACATGCCGCGGAGCAACTGGGCCTGTGAGCCACAACTACTGAGCTTGTGCGTCTGGAGCCTGAGCTCTGCAACAAGAGAGGCCGTGATAGTGAGAGGCCCACGCACCGCGATGAAGAGTGGCCCCCGCTTGCCACAACTAGAGAAAGCCCTCGCACAGAAACGAAGACCCAACACAGCCATAAATAAATAAATAAAGCAAACTGTCAATAAGTAAAAATAAACACTATAAAAAATATGTGTTATATACATAATAGTATATAATGAATTTATATATAAATATGTAGGTATACTTATGTAAATAAAATATTTTATATGTGTATATTGTTCTATTTTTTTCTATTGTTCCATATCTTGATCATCCACTAAGGATATTAGTGTCCAAACCCTTGCCTTTAACTTTCCTCAACCTCACAAATCACCTATATTTTCATTTATACATTGGCAGTGTTGATAAATACATTCTATTATGTATACATTTTACTCTGTCATAATCAAATTTCTGTATCTTTGTAGAGGGATTCTAAAAGTTGATGACGAATAAGCTGTATTTACATTACAATGATTATATAAATACCACCCACTGCAGAATTAAGAATATATTATGATTATATTCCTTTCCTGTACAGATTTATATTCTTAGAGCTTCTAACTGCCCCCCGCCTCAGTATTGACTGTCAAATCCACCATCATAGTCATCTATTCGTCCTTTCCCCCCTCAAAGACCTCCCTCCAGGAGCCCTCCCTCCTGCTCTGATCTGCACTGATTGCTCTCCAGATCAGATGCTCCACTACCAGGCTGGGACTCCCCTTCTCTACTCTCCCAGTGTGTAGCTACTCTTTCCTGGAGCCTGTGTCTTCCTTTTTCTTGGTTTATTAAGATTTCTAATTTAAAAAGTATAACATGCTTGTTGTAACAAGTATATAGATATAAAAATCTCCCCTCATTCTCCTCCAACTTTGCACCTCTGAGGGAATCTAAGTTAAAGGTGTGGTGGGTCCCCTTCTACACCTTCATCTATGCTCAAATACACATCCTCGAACATATAAACACATATATGGGTTCCTTCTGTTCTTTTAAAAAATGGAATATTATACATCTTACTCTGCAACTTGCTTCCGCCACCCCTGATTTAATGATTTATCATAAACCTTTCTCCAGCTCAATACAGATTGATGTACATTTTTAAATAATCTGCTTCAGGTTTCACAGTGTGGATGTACCTTATTCATCTATTTCCTATGATAAACAGTTTATTTTCTGTTTTTATGTCACTGCAAATCAATAAACATGCTTATGAGGGAATCCTGACATATTGATGCTTTTATTTTTGTAGGATAGATTTCGAAAAATCAAAATTACTGGGTCAAAAGACAAGCATATAATATTTTAACTATCAGAATATAACATATGTACCAAAAAGTGCATCATAAATGTAGTTGTTCATAAATTCTCACAAATACAACACACAATGTGACCAGTACCCAGATCAAGAGACAGAATATTGCCAGCACCTGAGGCGCCCACCGCAAACACCTGTGTCAATACTCCACTCCCAAGGGTACCCTCTCTCCTGACCGCTGACGGCGTGCGCATTTTTCATTTGAAGATATTGCCACACTCTTCTCCCCAATGGCTGTAGGAATTCACATTCCCACAAGTAACGTGCAAAGGTATCAGTTTCCCCTGTAACATTAGTTATCACTTTTTACAACTTTTGCTTACCTGATGGGTGAAAATAGTATCTCACCGTTATTCTAATTTGCATGTTTCCTGACTGACCAGTGACCGGTGAGCACTATGGCTCACATTCCTTCATTTACAGATGAGAAAACCAAGGCTCAGAGCAGAGCACTGACATCGCTGAGTCAGTTTAACACCTGCTTTGTTTCTGTGGTTAGCACAGTATTGTGGGACCCAGAAAGGAATCACAGATCCCTCCCCCACTAGTAAAGTTCCCTAAGCACACCTTATTCAAACTCTAAAGGAAAGCGGGGAGAAGAAGGACACACGCACATTCCGTTTTACTCTGCTGGACTGGGAGACGAACACCGTTCGGCTCATACAAAGCTTCTGTTATTTTGCAGACTTGGCCCAAAGACTGGTTTTGATAGCAATGGAGTAAAGTGACAAAGTAGGTGATTAAATAGTTAATCCCACTAGAGGATTGTAAGTAGAGAAAAAGGTATGGGAGACCCCTGTAAGTTAATGATCACTCAAGAAACAGGTTTGCTTAACCACAAAGCCATGCAACAGAAACATGAGTCATGCTCCCAAACAATAAGCAAATGGTGGAACGCAACCCACATCCTACCCAGTGAGCTCAGTAAGCTAATGATTCCTAGGATGTGCTCCTCTGTGCACACTAAGCACAAAAACATAAGGAAAAGGTGACATTATACTGAAACCTGAGATGATTTCTGTTTTTAGTATATGTTACCGCCTTTTTGCTCATTTCCATTGCTCCAAGTCAGTCCCCATTTAATCACATAGAGACAAGAAAACTCCCCCGCCTAACCTGGAGGAGGAGCTGATGATGGAGGCATGACATCTACTCAAGAAAAAGGAAGTGGGGCTTCCCTGGTGGCTCAGCGGTTGAGAGTCCGCCTGCCGATGCAGGGGACACGGGTTCGTGTCCTGGTCCGGGAAGATCCCACATGCCGCGGAGCAGCTGGGCCTGTGAGCCATGGCCGCTGAGCCTGCACTCCGCAACGCAAGAGGCCACAACAGTGAGAGGCGAAAAAATTGAGAGGCCCGCGTACCACGCAAAAAAAAAGAAAAAAAAAAAAAAAAGAACGAGGAAGAAGGTGGCCTTCTCCCCCTCCCCAATTTTCCTTTGATTATAAAACTATAGCCCACTACGTTCTCAGGGTACAGCACTCCCTTGCCCACCTGCTTGTAAGCCTCACAAGTGTCCTATTCTAATAAATCACTTCTATCACTTTGCCTCTCGATGGATTCTTTCTGCCCTGAGACATAAAAAAGTGGAGGTTCTTGGAGGCTCCCCCTACCCCAGATGCATTTCTGCGGTTTCAGCTTGGGGACATTGAGGGAGGGAGCCCTGCTGAACGCAGGCAGGGATGGCTGGTCTGTGGAAGTTGGTGAGTCATCCAGCCGCGTTGAGGAAACAATCAAGCAATCACACGTGCAACATCTCTACTGAGGGCCTGAAGGCCGCAGGGAAAAGTGGAAAGACCTGTGGACTGAAAGCTAGGAGGCTTTGGGGGGCATCGCTTGCCCTCTCAGAGCCCGTTTTCTCCCAAGAAGCAGGGCTTGGAAGTGCTGAGAGCACCAGATGCCCAGCCTGGGCAGGTCCCTCCAGGACCAGGAACACAGCACCAAGGGGACAAATCATTGTCCTCGCACATCTGAAACTGTCACAGCTTTAGGCAGGAGTGTCCAGGCCCAAATGAGGGTTCGTGCGGGCAGGTGTGACGAGAGCTGAGCCCTGAAGGAAGGGACGGGCGTGTCGGAGTGCTACAATGGCAGAAAGGAGAGCAAGGCATCATCTGTGGGGGGAGGGCTGGAAAGGAGGGGCGGCTCAGCCTCAACACCAAGGGCCTGGAGAGGAAAGTGAGAAGAGTAACCCTAGCTGAAGAAACTACTGAAAGAAGCACTGATGGAGACATGAGGCTGGAAAAATAGGCTGAGGCCGGCCAGGCGGCCCACGCAAGCCCTCAATTCCCGGTGAGGACTGTGGGCTTGGCCCGCGGGCGTGTGGAACCACCGGCTGTGCTTTCACAGGGCAGTGTTAGGAGGCAACGGGTAGAACACACGGTGTTTAATTTTCTCAGCTTAACTGTAACAAATCACCACACTGTTGGTGGCTGCTGTAACGAACTGCCCAAACCTTGGTGGCTTAAAATGACCCAAATGTGTCCCCTTATAGTTCTATAGGCTAAAAGTCTGACATGGGTCTCACCGGGCTGAAAATAAGGTGTTGGCAGGGCTGCCTTTCTTTCTGGAAACTCCAGAGGAGAATCTGCTCCCTTACCTTTTCCGGCTTCTGCATTCCTCGGCTTGTGGCCCTTTAGTCCATCTTCAAAGCCAGCAAAGGCAAACCGCACCTTCTCACACCACATCACCCTGAACTTTCCTTCTGCCTCTGGCTTCCATTTTTAAAGACGCTTGTGATTACATGGGTCCCACCTGGATAATCCAGGCCACTCCCTCTTTTAAGATCACCTGATTAGCAGCATTAATTCCATCTGCAACCTTAATTGCCCTTGGCCATGTAAGGTAACAGGTTCCAAGGATTAGGATGATTAGGACAGAGACATCTTGGGGAGGCCATTATTCTGCCTGCCATACTGGGCTAGTTAGTTGCAACTCCTTGCAAGCAAACAACAACAAAAAAAGCAAAAACAAAAACAGAGAAGGAGAGGGAGAGGGAGGAGAAGGAGAAGAAAAGAAATATACTGGCTTAAATAACTGAGGCCTGTGTCTTTCTTCACTGCTTGGATCTACTTTCCTCTCTTGGTTTCCAGGCACCTCCTTCTATGAACAGGACCCCGCCTCACCAGGCTTACATCCTGCCAGCTTAGCAGCATGGCAGTCCCCTCTCCCAGTACTTTAGCACAACCCAGGATGATGAGTATTGACTCTGATTCACCCAACTTCCTTCCAAGACTGTCCCTGGACCAACTACTCTGGCCTGGGAGACAACTTTCACTGGCCAGGCATGAATTTCATATGCACCCTTGGAGCTGAAACATGGGAAGCCCCACCAAAGCAGATGGACAGGGACTTGGGGGTGGGTGGTTCCTTAAAGGAAAACTGGTAGACTGCTACCCAGAAAGCACAATAGTGGTCATAATTGCCCAATATGAGTTGCACTTCATGCCACGAAACTGTACTGAAAAATGATTTATAAGGTACTTAGCCATAAAAAAGAACAAAATAGGGCTTCCCTGGTGGCGCAGTGGTTGAGAGTCCGCTTGCCAATGCAGGGGACGCGGGTTCGTGCCCCGGTCCGGGAAGATCCCACATGCCGCGGAGTGGCTGGGCCTGTGAGCCACGGCCGCTGAGCCTGTCCGTCCAGAGCCTGTGCTCCGCAACGGGAGGGGCCACAACAGTGAGAGGCCCGCATACCGCAAAAAAAAAAAAGAACAAAATAATGCCATTTGCAGCGACATGGATAGACCTATAGATTGTCATACTGAGTGAAGTAAGTCAGACGGAGAAAGACAAATATATGACATTGTATGTGGAATCTACAAAAAGGCTACAAATGAACCTATCTTCAAAACACAGTAGAGTTACAGATTTAGAAAATAAACTTACGGTAACCGGGGGGTAAAGGGGAAGGGATATATCAGAAGAATGGGGTTGACAGTATACACACTACTATATATAAAATGGATAACTGTTAAGAACCTACTGTATAACACAGGGACCTCTACTCAATACTCTGTAATGGCTTATATGGGAAAAGAATCTACAAAAAGAGTGGATATATGTATAACTGATTCACTTTACTGTACACCTAAAACTAACACAACATTGTAAGTCAACCATACCCCAAATAAAAAGTATTAAAATAAAAAAAAACGATTTACAGGGTATTCCCTGGTGGTCCAGTGGTTAGGACTCCGTGCTTTCACTGCCAAGGGCCCGGGTTTGCTCCCTGGTCGGGGAACTAAGATCCTATAAGCCACCTGGCTGGCCAAGAAAAAAGAAAAAAAAGATTTACAACGGTAAATTTTATGTCATGTATATTTTACCACATGCACACAAATTTTGGAGTTTTGCTAGACCTGTTAGAAAAGAGGATCTTTGTTTTTCCAGACATCGCTAGGCGATGTGAGCCTAGTTTGAAACTGCTGGGGCCACCGTGCCACCACGTGGGGACAGAACCTTGGCTGAGAGCAGAGAACAAAGGTGCAAACAGATTCCTGATGATGATGGTGGCACCTGGACCCAGGTGTGCCTGAAGCCCTGACATGCACAATAAATTACCTCTTATGCTTAGATCAACCCAGTTTGAGTCTCTGTCACTGGTAGTTAAGAGTACTGACTTAAAAAAACACAACACAACACAACACAACAAAATTCCTCATGCCCTGCTGGTGGAAGAAGATAACAACTGTCAAAAAATCACCCACTTTATTGGAGTTACCTGTGTGTTCTCTCCAAGCTTAACCGTTCACAGGGCCCATTTTGAATGAAAAGATGTGATATTGTTACGTAATGAAGCTCGCGCAAAGCAAACTCCCTGTAGAGTGATTCACTTTAATAGAAAATGTAAATTGGGAGTTATTTCCTTAAAATAGTTGTTCTCAAAGTGTGGTCCCTGCAGCAGCAGCAGCATCAACTGGAAACCTGTTGGAAATGCAAACTCTCAGGCCCCACACACCCCAGAGCTGCTGAATCAGGAACTCTGGGGTGAGGCTGCCGAGGTGCTGACTAGCCCTCCAGGTGGCTCTGCTGCAGGCTCAGGTTTGAGAACCACTGTCTCCAAGGGTTCTTTGTTTTGTTGTTCTCCTGAACATTTTAAACATGATTCACTTTGAACAAATAGACTTAACCGTGGATTTTCAGGGGATAACAAATTATTGCATAAAGTGATATGCAATACACATGGGAACACATGTGTCATAGTAAAGTATTTGCCGTAACTTGTTTAAAATAAAATAAAATATAACTACAATTTAAAAATTTTAAAAATTAAAAAAAGAGAAGAAGAACAGGAAATGTAGGGTAGTAAATGCAAGAGAAATCTACAAATAGGAGCTTCCCCGAGAGGGTGGATCAAGGGCAGGCAGCCTGAAGGCCAGAAAACATCTGAAGGTTCTTAAAAATTTTAGATGTGAGATGTTGAGGAAATGGAAAGGAAAGACAACAAGAAAAGCTTTAAATCAATGGTTCTCAATATTTTTGGTCTTAGGACCACTTTACCTTTTTTTTTTTAATTATTGAATTTTGTTGCTGTGGGTTATATCCACTGATGTTTACCATAATAGAAATTAAAACTAAGAAAAATCCAAATAACAATAATAAACCCATTTTGTGTTAACTTAGTTAACATATTTTCTGATTGATAGTTATATACTCCAATAACTGAATCACTTTGCTGTATACCTGAAACTAACACAATACTGTAAATCAACTATACTTCAAAACAAAAATCATGATATATTCCAACATGAAAAAAACTAGTGAGAAGGGAGGCATTGTTTACATTTTTTCAGATCTCTTTGATGTCCAGCTTATGAGAAAGACAACTTGTTGGATTCTCATATCCATTTCTGCATTCAATCTATTGTGATACCAAGTATCACAGCTTCTGAAACTCCACTGTACCCTTGTAAGAGAATGAGAGTGAAAAAGGCACATAACTTATTGTGAAAAAAGTTTTGACTTCACAGACCCCTGAAAAGGCCTCAGTGATCCCCAAGGATCCTTGAACACACTGAATAAACCTGCTACTCATTGGAAAGAGACCTGGGTTTGAGTTCCGGTTATGCTTCTTTCTAGCTGTGTGACCTTGAGCAAATTATTTGACCTTTCTGAGCTTCCCTTTTCTCATCTGTGATGGAGCTCACCTCATGGGCTTCTGGGAGGGTTAAATTAGAAAATATATGTGCCTGGAACATATTTAGCCCTCAGTAGATGACCCATTTCTGTTGTTACTGAAGTTTGGGGCTGGGGTGACTGGGTAAGTAGTGGTGTCATTGGCAGGAATAGGGATGCAAAGGTGGGGATTAGGGAGGGTAAGAAAACTTTGATCAAGTCCTAGTGAGTTGGGCCATCCAGATGTACCAGCTGGGCTGGAGCTCTGGGGTCAGGTCCCAGCTGGAGGTCAAGATTTGTGAATGGTAGATTCCCATGAAGAAATGGAAGATGTAAAGGCCAAGAATGCCAGCTCTGTGAGGGCAGGAACAGTGTAGGGGGGCCCCTGCTCTGAAAGCAGTGCTGCACACCAAGCAGCTCTAAGTCAGTGTTTGGTGATATGGCTGAATGCTCTCTGGGGGGAAATCCACCGCTCGGGACTGGAGGTGGAAATGAACCAGGGAAAGGGAAGGACAACCAATCCTGGGGCTACGGAGAAGAAGGAACAGCTCTGATGTTGGAGATGAACAGGGATGCCAATCTCCTCTGGAAACATTTGCTTTCAATCAACAAGGGGATCCTTCCTGAAGCTTTGGTTGAGACACCCACCTTTTAAATTGGGACCATTGGGGCTTCTCTGGTGGCACAGTGGTTAAGAATCCACCTGCCAATTCAGGGGACACGGGTTCGAGCCCTGGTCCAGGAAGATCTCACATGCCCCAGGTCAACTAAGCCCGTGCACCACAACTACTGAGCCTGCACTCTAGAGCCCGCAAGCCACAACTACTGAGGTCCGCATGCCTGGAGCCTGTGCTCCACAACAGAAGAGGCCACCACAATGAGAAGCCCGAGCACTGCAATTAAGAGTAGCCCCCGTTCACCACAACTAGAGAAAGCCCGCGTGCAGCAACAAAGACCCAACTCAGCTACAAATAAATTATTAAAAAAAAAAATTGGGACCATTGAACTTTGGTCCAGATCCAGACAAACAGGTCAGCGAGGGGTCTTGGCTGTGCTCTGGCCCTCCAGGTGTCCCTTCACACTTAGTCTCTCATTTACTTAGGTTACCTTGCCCCTGAGCTGTCTTACTTCATATTGCAGGAGGGAGGGAAGGTGTGTTTTCATGTGATTCTTGAAGTTGGGATTTAAAGTAGAAGATCGCCGACACTCTAGTCTTTCTGTCAGTCCTCCACCCAGAAGAATAAAGAAGAGGTGCAGGACATGCTACCATGTCTCTTCTCCACCTGTGTCTGCTCCTGCCCCGGATATGCCGCGGGGTACGGGGATGGGGGCCCTCCATCTCCACCCCCGCTTGGCCCAGTGCTCTCCAATTCCAGAATATGCATGCAGGCCATCGTCTTGGAGGCAGCAGTTGTGTGTCCCATAATTTTTCCATCAAACCTGGAATGGACATTTTTAAGGTCAGTATGATTTTTTAAAAGTCATTCTTAAGTTTAAATTTTATTTCAGGCGTCTTAGGGCAGTGTCAATGGCTGAAAATGACTGGATAATGGAAACCTAGGAACGTAGCTAGATTTTGGATTTTAATGCTTAGGGAAATGTTTCCCTTTTACATGTGCGTTTGCTATAAGCTGTCTGTTTTCAGGCTTAACTTTGTCATACAAGATGAACTCTTTGCTGAGGGCCTCCTGGGGATCCTTTTTTGGATGGATGTATCTGATGGCCTGATCCTTCCTCTAAGGTGAGAAGGGACACAGAGACAGGTCACTGGAGCTGGCCTGCCTCGGGATGAAACCTGGTCTTTCTTCAGCTAGTGCATTGGCATCACTGCCCTCAGGATGGAGCTCAAAAGTGACCATGAGTGGACTAAATACCTTCCCAAGACATCTAGACTGGAGTTTGACCAAACAACTGGCATTGTAGCCTAGCCCAGCCCAGCCAAGTCAGGCCATCTAGAGAGAGGCAGCTGACACCTATGACTTCTGTGTTTCCAGAAGGAATGGGTCATGAATATGCATCCCTGCCCCAAGCTGCTCTCTAAGCTGGCAGAATGCGTATACCTGGTTGGAAAGGTGGCTCAGCTGCCACTGCCACTCGCATCAGAGGCCTGGATCCACCCCCACCACCATACTCCGCTCCCAGGGGTCCCACCCAGACTTGACCGCACTCACCATGTGCCAGACACTGTGCAAAGCGCTGGTGTGTGTACCTTGTCTGACCCTCCCAACACTTTTAGGAAGTAGATGCCATCACTGAGGCCCAAGTCACAATCCAGTAAGTGCCTGAGATGGTTCGTTTTATGTGTTAGCTTGGCTAGGCTATGCTGCCCAGTTGTTTGGTCAAACCAGTCTAGACGTCATTGGAAAGGTATGTTTTAGAGGATATCTTAGTCCGTTCAGCGTGCTGTAACAAAGTATCATAGACGTGTCGGCTTACAAGCAACAGAAATTTATTTCTCATACTTCTGGAGGCTGGAATTCCGAGATCAGGGTGTCAGCATGGTTGGGTTCTGGTGAGAATCCTCTTCCAAGCTGCAGATGGCCATCTTCGTCCTGTGTCCTCACAGGGTGGAAGCAGAGCAAGCTAGCTCTCTGGACTCTCCTTTTTTTTTTCCATTTGCAGTTTTTTTATTGAATGAGTCTGCATATAATTTTCTACATTAAAAGGTTACTTATATTTATTTTCCTGTAGACTCTCTATTCATACCTTCAGTCACTTTTTTCTATTTTGCTGTTCATCTTTTACTTATTTACATATTCTTTCATTATTAATGTATTTATTGTTGGTATCCTTAATTATTAAACAAAAAAGAGCCTTTTAACAAAGTAGAGAACTATCATTGTAATGCATGTTGGCCTTTTGCTATATTAAGAAAATTAGCCTACATCATATCTATTATATCTATTATTATACCTGTGTTTTTCCCACTTTTTTTTTAACTTTGTATGTGGTATTTTTTTCTACAGAGTTCTTTTTTATTACGTCAAATTTGTTGGTTTTGTCTTTTGAGCATCTGGATTTTCTTCCTTGCTTAGCAAAATCCCCCAGTGAAGAAGGCCTTCCTGAGATTATCAGAAATCATCCAGTATTTCCTTCTAGCACTTTCATGCTTCCATGTTCTGTGGTTAAGTCTTGACCTCTTGGAATTTATGTTAGTGTTCACCCAGCTGTCCCAGCATTGTTTACTGAATTCAGCCAAGGTCAGCGGGGACACATGGGGGATCCTAGAAGGAGGAGGGGCCCAGCCAGGTTGGGAGAGAAGAGCAGGGCGGGCACTGGGCCAGGCAGGGCTGGCTGGCCAGGGGCCCCATGGGCTTCTCACTCATTCCCTTCATGTTCACTGGGGGCCCGCTGTGGGGCCGGCACTGTCACAGGCACTGGGGAGACAGCAACCCAAAAGCAAACAAAAAAAAGCATGTTGTAAGCAGCCGCACAGCACAGGGAGATCAGCTCGGTGCTTTGTGACCACCTGGAGGGGTGGGATAGGGAAGGTGGGAGGGAGGGAGACGCAAGAGGGAAGAGATATGGGAACATATGTATATGTATAACTGATTCACTTTGTTATAAAGCAGAAACTAACACACAATTGTAAAGCAATATACTCCAATAAAGATGTAAAAAAAAATTTAAAAAAAAATCAGATCAGAAATAAATGAAAAAGAAATGAAGGAAACAATAGCAAAGCTCAATAAAACCAAAAGCTGGTTCTTTGAGAAGATAAACAAAATTGGTAAACCATTAGCCAGACTCATCAAGAAAAAAAGGGAGAACACTCAAATCAATAGAATTAGACATGAAAAAGGAGAAGTAACAACTGACGCTGCAGAAATACAAAGGATCATGACAGATTACTACAAGCAACTATATGCCAATAAAATGGACAACCTGGAAGAAATGGACAAATTCTTAGAAAAGTACAACCTTCTGAGACTGAACCAGGAAGAAACAGAAAATATAAACAGACCAATCACAAGCACTGAAATTGAAACTGTGATTAAAAACCTTCAAACAGGGCTTCCCTGGTGGCGCAGTGGTTGAGAGTCCGCCTGCTGATGCAGGGGACACGGGTTCGTGCCTCGGTCCGGAAAGATCCCACATGCCTCGGAGCGGCTGTGCCTGTGAGCCATGGCCGCTGAGCCTGCGCGTCCGGAGCCTGTTGCTCCGCAATGGGAGAGTCCACAACAGTGAGAGGCCCGCGTACCGCAAAAACAAACAAACAAACAAAACCTTCCAACAAACAAAAGCCCAGGACCAGATGGCTTCACAGGTGAATTCTATCAAACATTTAGAGAAGAGCTAACACCTATCCTTCTCAAACTCTTCCAAAATATAGCAGAGGGAAGAACACTCTCATACTCATTCTACGAGGCCACCATCACCCTGATACCAAAACCAGACAAAGATGTCACAAAAAAAGAAAACTACAGGCCAATATCACTGATGAACAAAGATGCAAAAATCCTCAACAAAATACTAGCAAACAGAATCCAACAGCACACTAAAAGGATCATACACCACGATCAAGTGGGGTTTATCCCAGGAATGCAAAGATTCTTCAATATATGCAAATCAATCAATGTGACACACCATATAAACAAATTGAAGAATAAAAACCATATGATCATCTCAATAGATGCAGAAAAGCTTTCGACAAAATTCAACACCCATTTATGACAAAAACCCTTCAGAAAGTAGGCAGAGAGGGAACTTACCTCAACATAATAAAGGCCACATATGACAAACCCACAGCCAACATCGTCTTCAATGGTGAAATACTGAAACCATTTCCACTAAGATTGGGAACAAGATAAGTTTGCCCATTCGCACAACTATTATTCAACATTGTTTTGGAAGTTTTAGCCACAACAATCAGAGAAGAAAAAGAAATAAAAGGAATCCAAATAGGAAAAGAAGTAAAGCTGTCACTGTTTTCAGATGACATGATATTATACATAGAGAATACTAAAGATGCTACCAGAAAACTACTAGAGGTAATCAACGAATTTGGTAAAGTAGCAGGATACAAAATTAATGCACAGAAATCTCTTGCATTCCTATACACTAATGATGAAAAATCTGAAAGTGAAATTAAGGAAACACTCCCATTTACCATTGCAACAAAAAGAATAAAATACCTAGGAATAAACCTACCTAAGGAGACAAAAAACCTGTATGCAGAAAACTGTAAGACACTGATGAAAGAAATTAAAGATGATACAAACAGTTGGAGAAGTATACCATGTTCTTGGATTGGAACAGTCAACATTGTGAAAATGACTCTACTACCCAAAGCAATCTACAGATTCAATGCAATCCCTATCAAACTACCACTGGCATTTTTCACAGAATTAGAACAAAAACGTTCACAATTTGTAAGGAAACACAAAAGACCCCAAATAGCCAAAGCAATCTTGAGAAAGAAAAACGGAACTGGAGGAATCAGGCTCCCTGACTTCAGATTATACTACAAAGCTACAGTAATCAAGACAGTATGGTACTGGCACAAAAACAGAAAGATAGATCAATGGAACAGGATAGAAAGTCCAGAGATAAACCCATGCACATAGGGTCACGTTATCTTTGATAAAGGATGCAAGAATATACAATGGAAAAAAGACAGCCTCTTCAATAAGTGGTGCTGGGAAAACTGGACAGCTACATGTAAAAGAATGAAATTAGAACACTCCCTAACACCATACACAAAAATAAACTCAAAATGGATTAAAGTCCTAAATGTAAGGCCAGACACTATCAAACTCTTAGAGGAAAACATAGGCAGAACACTCTATGACATAAATCACAGCAAGATCCTTTTTGACCCACCTCTTAGAGAAATGGAAATAAAAACAAAAATAAACAAATGGGACCTAATGAAACTTCAAAGCTTTTGCACAGAAAAGGAAACCATAAACAAGACGAAAAGAGAACCCTCAGAATGGGAGAAAATATTTGCAAATGAAGCAACTGACAGAAGATTAACCTCCAAAGTTTACAAGCAGCTCATGCAGCTCAATATCAAAAAAACAAACAACCCAATCCAAAAATGGGCAGAACACCTAAATAGACATTTCTCCAAAGAAGATATATAGATTGCCAACAAACACAAGAAAGAATGCTCAACATCATTAATCATTAGAGAAATGCAAATCAAAACTACAATGAGATATCACCTCACAACGGTCAGAATGGCCATCATCAAAAAATCTACAAACAATAAATGCTGGAGAGGGTGTGGAGAAAAGGGAACCCTCTTGCATTGTTGGTGGGAATGTAAATTGATACAGCCACTATGGAGAACAGTATGGAGGTTCCTTAAAAAACTAAAAATAGAACTACCATATGACCCAGCAATCCCACTACTGGGCATATACCCTGAGAATTATGAATAATTCATAATTCAAAAAGAGTCATGTACCACAATGTTCATTGCAGCTCTATTTACAATAGCCAGGACATGGAAGCAACCTAAGTGTCCATCGACAGATGAATGGATAAAGAGGATGTGGCACATATATACAATGGAATATTACTCAGTCATAAAAAGAAACGAAATTGAGTTATTTGTAGTGAGGTGGATGGACTTAGAGTCTGTCATACAGAGTGAAGTAAGTCAGAAAGAGAAAGACAAATACCGTATGCTACCATATATATATATATGGAATCTAAAAAAAAAAAAAATGGTCATGAAGAACCTAGAGGCAAGACGGGAATAGAGACACAGACCTACTAGAGAATGGACCTGAGGATACGGGGAGGCGGAAGGGTAAGCTGGGAGAAAGTGAGAGTGGCATGTACATATATACACTACCAAATGTAAAATAGATAGCTAGTGGGAAGCAGCCGTGTAGCACAGGAAGATCAGCTCGACCACCTAGAGTGGTGGGATAGGGAGGGTGGGAGGGAGGCAGACACAAGAGGGAAGAGATATGGGGATATATATATGTATAGCTGATGCACTTTGTTATAAAGCAGAAACTAACACACCATTGTAAAGCAATTATACTACAGTAAAGATATTAAAAAGTAAAATAAAATAAAAATAAAAACCTAAAAGTAGAGCTACCATATGATCCAGGATTCCACTCCTGGGCATATATCCAGAAAAGATGAAAACTCTAATTTGAAAAGATACATGCACCCCAATGTTCATAGCAGCACTATTTACAATAGCCAAGACACGGAAATAACCTAGGTGCCCATTAACAGATTATTAGTTTAAGAAGATGTGGTATATTTATACAATGGAATATTTGTCACACAAAAGAATGAAATATTGCCATTTGCAGCAACATGGATGGACCTAGAGAATATCATACTAAGTGAAGCAATTCAGACAAAGACAAATACTATATATCACTTATATGTGGAAAATAAAAAGTAATACAAATGAATACATATATAAAACAGAAACAGACTCACAGATATAGAAAACAAACTTATGGTTACCAAAGGGGAGAGGGAGGGATGGGGAGGGATAAATTAAGAGTTTGGAATTAACAGATACAAACTACTATACATAAAATAGATAAGCAACAAGGATTTACTGTATAACGCAGGGAACTATATTCAATATATTGTAATAACCTATAATGGAAACTAATCTGAAAAATATATATATATATAACTGAATCACTGTGCTGTACACCTGAAACTAACATGACATTGTAAATCAACTATACTTCAATTTAAAAAAAAGATATTGGCATTTTTTAGAGCAGGCTGGCTGAAAGTGACATCTTTTTTAACCATTAACTCCACAGACTCTCTATGAAGACTCACTATGGTACCTTCACTTTCTGCCCCTGACATGTGATTTTGTAGATGTGGTGCCTATGAGTCCACAGGTTGGCATCACCCAGACCTGGGCTTGGGTCCCAGCCATCCATTTGTCAGCTGTGTAATCTTGGCTTCATGACTTAATCTCTTCCAACTTCCCTTTCTTCATCTATAATACTAATCTGAGAAAAATAACAGTTCTGTACCTACCTGGTGGGCCTGTTCGGGAATTTAGTGAGATGATATGTACTCTAGTGCCTTGCATAAGTGCTAAAAAAATTTTTTTAATAAATACTTTAATATTTATTTAATAAATAAAAGCTTCCATAATATTATTTTCATCATTGTTACTCATCTCCTTATATATATATATATTCTTTATTCTTCAAGAACCATTTTTTCCCCTTCTCTTTTTACCCTCCACATTATTCTAAATAGAACTTATGGCAAATTTCAGCAGGTTGATGAGAAAAATAAAGGGAAAAATGAAGATGTGAATATAAAACAGAGGCAGTGAAGAGACTGATATAGAAATGGACATCCTCACATTGGTGGGTCACAGGATTGACCCTGAGGTTCCTAGCAACCAATGAGAAAAGGGAAACTAGATCAATTAAATAGTTCAACATTGTGTCCATGAAATAAAATAAGCTAATGACTCAGGAAAAACACACTCTGGGCAGGATTTTTTCCTTCTCAATGTGCTTCATCCTTGACTTTGTGGTTCATTTTGCTTAAGGGAAGCCCATTTATGGAAAAGTGTCTGAATATGACATAGGTTCTAAAACTTAGTAGAGGCCCACCCCTGACTATCTTCAGCTGATCCAATAGAGAAGACCTAGTTCCTGGCCCAGGGAAATAATCTTGCAATAGGCCTGTGTTTCTGAAACCAAACGTGTCACATACAGATAACAAACAAGATATGTGCACACTGCGGTGAGGTTGTTTTGTAGTAACCCCTGTTTCCTCTCTTTTGCAACTTCAGGTTCAATGAAATTCAACATAAACATGAGTCATGGAGACCCAGTTCTCAGACTGATATAATTTATGTCTGGGCCCTAAGTTAATCTGAATTTCCACTTCCACCTCTTGGAGAGCTTATCTAACTGTACAATTGGCAAAGCTTTATTGAGCATGTCTTTCGTGCAAGGCCCCTGCACTGGGCCCTGCCTGGGAATCCAGGCTTCCAGTAAGAGGTCAAGGCGGAAGTGCAGGTAATCAAGGCTTTGGGAACTCAGAAGAGGGAGCTTGCAAACTCGGGGAGCTGGAGAGGCCTGGAAACTTCTTGGAGGAGGTGGGACTAGAAGGGTGAAAAGGGGCAGAGAAAAAAAGAAGGCACGGGTGATGATGAGGACTCAGGCTAGGCTGGGCCAGTGATGTTCAGGCACAAGGAGGAGCCTCATGTACATGGAGTGGAGGTGCATGAATGGGGAAAGGAGAAGAGAGTGTGGATATGAGTCTGTTCTGTGCAGCCAAGCCTGCTGGAGCTGCTCCCTGAGCCCCCCACCATCATCCACCCAGCACAGGGGAGAGGGAAGTACATACTTGTTCCTCATGACAACCCCCCCGAGGACCTTTGGGAATAATCTAATATGGGACTTTCTGAAACAATTTGTTACTTGGGGGTTTATGGACTTTTTAAAGTACTTGGTCTCACAGCCACATGTAAATCAAGGAAGTTAGAACACACCCTCTCACTATACACAAAAATAAACTCAAAATGGCTTAAAGACTTAAACATAAGTCATGACACCATAAAACTCCTAGAAGAGAGCATAGGGAAAACATTCTCTGATGTAAATCGTACCAATGTTTTCTTAGGTCAATCTCCCAAGGCACAACAAATAAAACCAAAAATAAACACATGGGGAGCTTCCCTGGTGGCACAGTGGTTAAGAATCCGCCTGCCAATGCAGGGGACATGGGTTTGAGCCCTGGTCCGGGAAGATCCCACATGCTGCAAAGCAACTAAGCCCGTGCGCCACAACTACTGAGCCTGTGCTCTAGAACCTGTGAACCACAACTACTGAAGCCTGCACACCACAACTACTGAAGTCCGTGTGCCTATCACCCGTGCTCTGCAACAAGAGAAGCCACTGCAGTGAGAAGCCTGCTCACAAAGAGTAGCCCCCACTCGCCGCAACTAGAGAAAGCCCTCGTGCAGAAACGAAGACACAACACAGCCAAAAATAAATATTAAATAAATTTAAAAAAAAAAAAAAAAAACACACATGGGACCTAATCAAACTTATAAGCTTTTGCACAGCATAGGAAACCATAAACAAAACGAAAAGACAACCTATAGAGTGGGAGTAAATATTTGCAAATGATGTGACCAACGAGGGCTTAATCTCCAAAATATACAAACAGTTCATACAACTCAACAACAAAAAAATGAACAACCCAATCGAAAAATGGGCACAAGACCTTAGTAGACATTTCTCCAAAGAAGAAATGCAGATGGCCAATAGGCATATGAAAAGATGCTCAACATGGCTAATTATTAGAGAAATGCAAATCAAAACTACAATGAGGTATCACCTCACACCGATCAGAATGGCCATAATTAAAAAGTCTACAGGGCTTCCCTGGTGGCGCAGTGGTTGAGAGTTCGCCTGCCGATGCAGGGGACACGGGTTCGTGCCCCGGTCCGGGAGGATCCCACGTGCCGCGGTGCGGCTGGGCCCGTGAGCCATGGCCGCTGAGCCTGCGCGTCCGGAGCCTGTGCTCTGCAATGGGAGAGGCCACAGCGGTGAGAGGCCCGCGTACCGTAAAAAAAAAAAAGTCTACAAATAACAAATGCTGGAGAGGGTGTGAAGAAAAGGGAACCCTCCTACACTGTTGGTGGGAATGTAAATTGGTGCAGCCACTATGGAGAACAGTATGGAGGTTCCTCAGAAAACTAAAAATCGAATTATCATATGATCTAGCAATTGCACTCCTGGGCATATATCCAGACAAAACTGTAATTCAAAAAGATACATGCACCTCTATCTTTTTTTTTTTTTTTTTTTTTTTCGGTACGCGGGCCTCTCACTGTTGTGGCCTCTCCCGCCGCAGAGCAAGGCTCCGGACGCGCAGGCTCAGCGGCCATGGCTCACGGGCCCAGCCGTTCCGCGGCATGTGGGATCTTCCCGGACCGGGGCACGAACCCGTGTCCCCTGCATCGCCAGGCGGACTCTCAACCACTGCACCACCAGGGAAGCCCCATGCACCTCTATCTTTATTCACAATAGCCAAGACATGGAAACAACCTAAATGTCCACTGACAGATGAGTGGATAAAGAAGATGTGGTACATATATGCAATGGTATACTACTCAGCCATAAAAAAGAATGAAATGATGCCATTTTCAGCAACACGGATGCAACTAAAGGTTATCATACTAAGTGAAGTTAAGTCAGAAAGAGAAAGACAAATACCATATGATATCACTTACATGTGGAATCTAAAATATGGCACAAATGAACCTATCTATGAAACAAACAGAACCATGGACATAGAGAACAGACTGGTGGTTGCCAAGGGGCAGGGGGCTGGGGGATGGATGGAGTGGGAGGTTGGGGTGAGCAGATGTAAGCTTTTATATATAGAATGGATAAACAAGGTCCTACTGTTTAGCACAGAGAACTATATTCAATATCCTATGATAAAACCATAATGGAAAAGAATATTTAAAAAAAGATTGTACATATATGTATAACTGAATCACTTTGCTGTACAGCAGAAATTAACACAATATTGTAAATCAACTATATTTCAATTTAAAAGAAAGTACATGGCCTCAAAGGAAAAAGAAAAAAAAAAACCTTGTCTCTGAGTGTGGCCGAGGGTCAACATTAACATTTCTCTTGATGGAAATTGCAGGATCCTAGACACTGGCTTTGTGGGAAATCTGTAGTGTCACTTTGGATCATGTCAGGACTGAAATTGGTTGCAGGAATATTCTTTTTCCATTGGGGAGGGGATGGAAATAACTATGATTATCTTTATTTGGGCATCTTGGGAGGAAATTAAGGAAGTGTCTTGACCCTCAATGTGCTGGTGTCTGAAATATTTGGTTCTTCTTCAAGCCACTAGAGCACATTTTTGAAAGAAAGTTCCCAGTTAGATGGGGTGGGGGGAGTGCTGGGCTCAGGAAACTGCATCTGCAGAGCTCTTACAGTGGCTAAAGATTTAATCTCATATTATCTCTATTCTGCATGTAAGGAAATGGAGACTCAGAGAAACTAAAACAAAAACTTGCCCGAAGTCACAGAGCTAGAAAGTGGCAGGAGTCCAGCTTCAAAATTCAGGCCACTGCAAAGCCCAGCCCTCATTCTGGCACCTTTCTTAGGAAAAAGAAACAAATCCAAAGGCAACCACAAATGGAATCACTAGGAGAACTCTATCAATAGAGGATTCCTGGGCCCTTTTCCCAGAGACTTGGGTGTAATGAGTCTGGGGCCCAGGCACCTACAATTTCAACACCCCCAGGTGTTCTGATAACCAGCCAGATTTGGGGACCCTCACTGTATAAGAGCCTTCACTGTAGGTCTGCCCTGGGTGGCGGGTGAAGGGTCACTGCTGGGAACTTCCCTCCGAGCGGCAGGGTGGAGACTCACAGATGATGAACTCTTGACGACGAAGATGGGGCAAGAACAAAAAAAGGAAGATGTTCTTTCCGTGGCAACTTGTGTGAGAAGGAAGATGAGTGCAGAAGAATGCGTCACACTTGTAAGCGCAAGAAGCTGTGGAAACTACTGCTCACTGACTTCAGCTCCAACCTCCACCCCACTGCTGGTATCACATGAAGAATCTGAGCTGCCCTCCAGGGCTGGGGGCAGAGGTGGTGGAGAAGGAAAACAGGCCCCAGGCATGGCTTCTATTCCGCGCTGTGTTCCTTGAGTGCAGTGCTCCCCCACAGCTCGTCCACAGACTCCTGTGCTGCAAAATGAAGGCGCTGGACTCCATCCTCAGCCTATAAATCTGTACCCACTATGGCGGTTCTTAACCTTTTGGGGGACCTCCTTTGAAAATCTAATAAAACTAACTCCTGAGGAAAAAGCACATGTACTCAAATTTTGGCTAGCAATTTCAGGGAAATTAATGGACTTCCCAAAGCTCATTCATGAAGCCCTAGGGGTACATGGCCCCCCCGTTAAGCCCTGCCAGTCTGTCTGGTGCCTCTATGACTGCATTGTCCAGTGCGGCAACCTCTAGCCACACGTGGCCACTGAGAGCTTGAAATGGGGATGGTCTGAATAGAGCAGTGCTGTGAGTGCAAATTGCACACTGAATTTTGAAGACTTTGTATGAAAAAAGAATGAAAATGCCTCAATAATTTTTATATTGAGTATATATTAAAAGAGAAGTTGGATATTTGGGGTTAAATAAAGTATTTTATTAACATTAATTTTGCCTTTTTCTTTTTACCTTTTAAAAGTGTGACTAGAACATCTGAAATGACATCCGTGACTGTCATGTGTCTATCGGGCAGCGCTGCCCTGTGATGCCATCATGTTGGCAGGGACTCCCCGCCCTTTTCGCTCAGTCAGCATGTGCCCTTCACAATGTATGCTTGCTTCACTGCAACCCATCACTTCCTCTTTCTAGAAGATGCAGTTACAAGAATGGACAGGGAAATCTTTGCAAGCACAAGCTGTAAGTCATGTCTTCCCAACTAGAAAGAAAGCTCCTTGAGGGCAGGGGCTTGTGTCTAGTTCCCTCCAGAGACGGGAACCCAGCAAATAGAGTGATCTATCTTTGGCCATTTAAGAGACTAGAGTTCCAGGTAGCATTGATGTGTTACTTCCTAGGGCTGCCCTAACGAAGCGTTGCAAGCAGAATGGCTTAAAACAGAAAAGTATTCTTTCACAGTCCTAGAGACCAGAAGTCAGAAATCAGGGGTCAGCAGGGTCATGTTCCCTTGGCAGGCTCTAGGGGAGGATCTTTCTTTCCCTTTTCCTGGCTTCTGGGGGTGGCCAGCAATCCTTGGCTTGTAGATGCATCACTCCAATCTCTGCCACTGTGGTCCTATGGCCTTCTCTCTCTGTCTCACATCTTCCTCCTTCTATGTCCAAACTGTCCTCTTCCCATAAGGACAACTGGATTCTCCAGTATGACCTCATTTTAACTAAATTTCATCTGCAAAAACCCTATTTCAAGCAAGGTCACATTCTGAGGTTCCAGTGGACATGAATTTTGGGGAGACACTATTCAACCCAGTACAACTAGTGAGTATCATTTGTGGGAAAGATATTTCCAAAGAATCTGGTTAGTGATCAGGTATTTTTCCCTAGCATGTTCTAACCCCAAGAAAGGGAAGATCACAGATAAAACTATAATTCAGAAAGATACATGCACCTCTATGCTCGCAGCAGCACTATTTACAATAGACAAAACATGGAAAAAACCTAAATGTCCATTGACAGATGAATGTATAAAGATGTAGTATATATACAATGGAATATTACTCAGCCATCAAAAAGAATGAAATAATGCCATTTTCAGTAACACGGATGGACCTAGAGATTATTATACTAAGCGAAGTAAGTCAAAAAGAGGAAGAAAAATACCATATAACATTACTTATATGTAGAATCTAAAATATGACACAAATCAATATATCTATGAAACAAAAACAAACTCACAAATATAGAGAACAGACTTGTGGTTGTCAAGGGGGAGAAGGGGTAAGAGAGGGAAAGATTGGGAGTTTGGGATTAGCAGAGGCAAACTATTATATATAGGTTGGATAAACAATGAGGTCCTACTGTATAGCCTGTGCTATACAGTAGGACCTCATTGTTTATCCATTTATATTCAATGTCCTGTGACAAACCATAATGGAAAAGAATATATGAAATTAAGAAAACACTCCCATTTACCATTGCAACAAAAAGAATAAAATATCTAGGTATAAACCTACCTAAGGAGACAAAAGACCTGTATGCAGAAAATTATAAGACACTGATGAAAGAAATTAAAGATGATACAAACAGATGGAGAGAAATACCATGTTCCTGGATTGGAACAATCAACATTGTGAAAATGACTCTACTACCCAAAGCAATCTACAGATTCAATGCAATCCCTATCAAACTACCACTGGCATTTTTCACAGAACTAGAACAAAAAGTTTCACAATGTATGGAAATACAAAAGACCCCAAATAGCCAAAGCAATCTTGAGAAAGAAAAACGGAGCTGGAGGAATCAGGCTCCCTGACTTCAGATTATACTACAAAGCTACAGTAATCAAGACAATATGGTACCGGCACAAAAACAGAAAGATAGATCAATGGAACAGGATAGAAAGCCCAGAGATAAACCGACGCACATATGGTCACGTTATCTTTGATAAAGGATGCAAGAATATACAATGGAAAAAAGACAGCCTCTTCAATAAGTGGTGCTGGGAAAACTGGACAGCTACACATAAAATAATGAAATTAGAACACTCCCTAATACCATACACAAAAATAATCTCAAAATGGATTAAAGTCCTAAATGTAAGGCCAGACACTATCAAACTCTTAGAGGAAAACATAGGCAGAACACTCTATGACATAAACCACAGCAAGATCCTTTTTGACCCACCTCCTAGAGAAATGGAAACAAAAATAAACAAATGGGACCTAATGAAACTTCAAAGCTTTTGCACAGAAAAGGAAACCATAAATAAGATGAAAAGACAACCCTCAGAATGGGAGAAAATATTTGCAAATGAAGCAACTGACAAAGGATTAATCTCCAAAATTTACAAGCAGCTCAATATCAAAAAAACAAACAAACAACCCAATCCAAAAATGGGCAGAACACCTAAATAGACATTTCTCCAAAGAAGATATACAGATTGTCAACAAACACATGAAAGAATGCTCAACATCATTAATCATTAGAGAAATGCAAATCAAAACTACAATGAGATATCACCTCACAACGGTCAGAATGGCCATCATCAAAAAATCTACAAACAATAAATGCTGGAGAGGGTGTGGAGAAAAGGGAACCCTCTTGCATTGTTGGTGGGAATGTAAATTGATACAGCCACTATGGAGAACAGTATGGAGGTTCCTTAAAAAACTAAAAATAGAACTACCATACGATCCAGCAATCCCACTACTGGGCATATACCCTGAGAAAACCATAATTCAAAAAGAGTCATGGGGCTTCCCTGGTGGTGCAAGTGGTTGAGAGTCCGCCTGCCGATGCAGGGGACACAGGTTCGTGCCCCAGTCTGGGAAGATCCCACATGCCGCGGACCGGCTGCGCCGTGAGCCATGGCCGCTGAGCCTGCGCGTCTGGAGCCTGTGCTCCGCAATGGGAGAGGCCACAACAGTGAGAGGCCCGCGTACCACAAAAAAAAAAAAAAAAAAAAAAAGAGTCATGTACCACAATGTTCATTGCAGCTCTATTTACAATAGCCAGGACATGGAAGCAAGCTAAGTGTCCATAGACAGATGAATGGATAAAGAAGATGTGGCACATATATACAATGGAATATTACTCAGCCATAAAAAGAAATGAAATTGAGTTATTTGTAGTGAGGTGGATGGACCTAGAGTCTGTCATACAGAGTGAAGTAAGTCAGAAAGAGAAAGACAAATACCGTATGCTAACACATATATAGAATCTAAAAAAAAAAAAAAAAAAAAAAGGTCATGATGAACCTAGAGGCAAGACAGGAATAAAGACACAGACCTACTAGAGAATGCACCTGAGGATACGGGGAGGGGGAAGGGTAAGCTGGGACAAAGTGAGAGAGTGGCATGTACATATATATATACACTACCAAACGTAAAATAGATAGCTAGTGGGAAGCAGCCGCATAGCAGAGGGAGATCAGCTCGGTGCTTTGTGACCACCTAGAGGGGTGGGATAGGGAGGGTGGGAGGGAGGGAGATGGAAGAGGGAAGAGATATGGGAATATACGTATATGTATAACTGATTCACTTTGTTATAAAGCAGAAACTAACACACCATTGTAAAGAAATTATACTCCAATAAAGATGTTTTTAAAAAAAATGAACACATATATATGTATAACTGAGTCACTTTGCTGTACAGAAAAAATTAACACAACATTGTAAATCAACTATACTTCAATAAAACTTTTAAAAATTAAGAAAAAAGGGCTTCCCTGGTGGCACAGTGGTTGAGAGTCTGCCTGCCGATGCAGGGGACACGGGTTCGTGACCCGGTCTGGGAAGATCCCACATGCCACGGAGTGGCCAGGCCCATGAGCCATGGCCGCTGAGCCTGTGTGTCCGGCACCTGTGCTCCGCAACGGGAGAGGCCACAACAATGAGAGGCCCGCATACTGCAAAAAAAAGGGCAGAACAGAGTACTTAGCGCATGGAAGGCACTGGTCTAGACTCTAGGGACACAGTGATGAATGTGACAGTCTTTGCCCCATGGAACCCACTTTCTAGTGATGGAGACAAACAATCAATACATCCATACAAGGACTTCCCTGGTGACACAGTGGTTAAGAATCCGCCTGCCAATGCAGGGGCCATGGGTTTGATCCCTGGTCCAGGAAGATCCCACATGTCGCAGAGCAACTAGGCCCGTGTGCCACAACTACTGAGCCTGTGCTCTAGAGCCCGCGAGCCACAACTACTGAAGCCCACGCGCCTAGAGCCCGTGCTCTGCAACAAGAGAAGCCACCACAATGAGAATCCCGCGCACCGCAACGAAGAGTAGCCCCCACTCGCCACAACTAGAGAAAGCCCGCGCGCAGCAATGAAGACACAAAGGAGCCAAAAAGAAATAAATTAATTTAAAAAAACACATCAGTACACAATATCATGTCAGGTTGTGGTAAGCAGGATAGAGGGATAGAGAATAACAGGGTGATAGAGGTGCTAGGCTATTTCTGATAGGATGGGATGGGCAGGGAAGACCACTCTGAGGCGACATTTGAGAGAAGAACTGAGGTGACAGTGAGTCACAGAAGTACCTAGGGGCAGAGATTCAGGGCAGAGACGAGAGCAAGTGCAGATTCCCTGAAACAGGACTGTGATTGATGAGTTCAAGGAACACAGGGCGAGCACAGGTGATGTGGGTTGCCCACGAAGGTGCCAGGGCCAGGATGGAGCAGTGAGAAGGCCTGGGCTGGGGGCAGGGCATCTGGACCCTCCATCCAGAGCTGCTGGACTTGGTTGGGGCTGGCAGTGGGGAGGGGCCTTCCAAGTCCTCTGGCTCAAGTGTTTCACTTCCTCCAGCCCCACTTCCCCCATTGTTTGGCTGGGGTGGAGGTTGGTTATCCCTGGCTCTCACTGAATCAGTGCAATGCCATTGTCATATTGTTTTCTCCAGACAATAAAAACAGAATTGGGTCTTGTCTTTGCTACTTGCTCTTGAAGCTCAAGGTCCTAAAACCCTTTCTTCTATTTCTTCCTTGCTTCCCCCAGGGATTGGCCTGAGACTTTTCACTCTGTGTCTCCATGGTTTGAGGCTGGCTTCTGCTTTTCTCTGGAAGGAGGCAAGTAGCCCCCAGGCTCCTGAACAGGTGGGCTCTCCACCTGCCTCACTCCTCCACCTCCTTTGAATCTTCACTCAGATGCCATCTTCTCAGGTGAGCCCCTTGAATTATTAAGAAGTGTGCATCCCACTGCAAACTGCCTGCCCTCTTCGCTTTGTTCATTTCCCCTATAGCACACTGTGCAATTTCCCTGAGCGTGCTGTGTCACTTAGTGCCTCCCCGGACTCCCCACTCCCATCCTGCTAAACTGTAAACTCCATGAGGGCAAAGATGAGTACATTTTCTTCACTGATATAGACCAAGCACCTGGTAGAGTGCCTGGCACGTGGTAGGTATTCAAATATTTTGGATTGAAATGAATAAACAAGTGAATGTGCTGTGGAAAAGAATCTTAAATGGCTGAATTAGTAGAGCCCAGAATAATTACTGCCTTGTACATTCCCCTACAAGGGAAATGAGATGCAGAGAATAGGAAGGAATTCTTTAGGATACTTCCAGAGTGTGCCAGGCTTGGCGCCAGAAACAGAGAGGCGGCGGGGAGTAGAGCTGAATGCAGAGCCTGCCCTCAGGGGTTCACATTCTAATTGGGGTGGGTAGGTCCCCTCCTTGCACAACTCCAGGGAGCACAATTTTCATAGAACACGATATAAGTGGTACCCCTGGCGTTCTTTCAAGATAGTTTCCTGGGGGTGAGGTAGGTGGGAGAGGCTGGGGATGGACCATGTTATAGGGCTCACAAGAAAGAGGGGACACAATTGTGCAGGATGTGACAGCTCAGAGGGAGGGCCCAGCCCAAGAGCATCACCAGTCCAAGGCCAGGAGGAGCACGGGTCAAGGATGGCCTCTATGGTGTTCTCTGTGCCCAGCATAAGGCCTAGCCAGGGCCAGCACCCAGTAGCTGAAGGCTTGATGAGTGGGCAGTGATGTCCAGGCTCCTGTCTTGCTCTTGTGCCTGGCCCCCTAACCCAGTGGGGCTCACTCCCCTTGATTCTGTTCCAAGTGGCATGTAGTAGAAACAATAACTTGATCTCTTGTCCTGTGTGGCCTTCCAGCAAAATCACACCATTCGTGGTCAGGGCTATCTGACCTGCCCTTGGGTTGGGCGCCCTGGCTCATCACCCCATGTCCCATCTCTTGGCAAAAGTGCCCCTTCACCCCCCTTGGCAGCCCTGGAGGAGGCCCGCCTGTTGATGCCGGGCTGAGGCTGTCCTTTCTGCTGCATCAGCCCACTGGGGAGGGGGCAACCCAGACAGCGAGGAAACAAGAAGAGCTTGGACTGGAAGAGAGCAATTGTTCCCTGAGCCTTGGCTAGTGCGTGTGGACCACTGGCTCCTTGCTGCCTTCTCACCACTCCTTCTTACACCTATTGTTAGTGTAATAATCAGCCAGAGGGAGGAAAGGGGAGACCCACTGAGTCAGACCCCTTCTTCAATTCAGCAGATGCAGGGCATCCAAGCCTGAGCCATAGTCCCTGCCCTCAGGAGCTCCAAGTCTGGCAAGGGAACCAGAGCAAAGAATTCAGAGTAGGAAGAGATTAAATCCTTATAAGGTTTGGAGGCAAAGGCTGGTATAGGTGTGTAGAACAAATCAGAAAAACTAAGTTAATTTTAAATGGTGCTGCAGGGCTGTTGGTGGGTTGCTCAGTGGGACCAAGGCTGTTCAGTGGAAATGAGAAGTAGAGGCGTAGGCAAGAGCTGGAAAGAGGAGTCTGGGCCCACTTCCTGGGCTGCTCAGCTCATGCTGAGAAGACACCATTTCCAGGCAGCCTGTGTGGCTGCGGCCTACTTTCCATTCAGATTTCAGCGACCTCGAACGCTCCAGGTCACCATGGTTCGGTTCTTGTTAAAATCCTGAACATTTTCTCTGCTTGAGGAGGAAGGTCTTGGATAAGAAGGGGCTGGAGTGTTAGCTGCCCAGCTCACACAGTGTCCCTGGGGCCCATCCCCCACCCCATGGACATGCACACTGTGGATGGCATGCACACTGTGGATGGCATGCACACTGTGGATGGCATGCACGCTGGTGACCAGTCGGTGAGAGGTGGCAGTTTCACCATGTGGGAACTTGACTTCTTGGCTCCACAGTCAAAAACAAGGCATTGTGAAACCACAAGAATAGTAGTTGTTGGTGGCAGGCAGTCTGGAGGGGGGTCAGAGAGCTCGGGGCAGATGTCTGAGCTGGGAGTGGGAGGTCCCTGAGATAAGAGCCTGCATAAAACCCTGTCAAATGGCGTGGCCAGGAAATGGCCCCCATGGGGCCCAGAGTCAGAGAACAGGGCCCTCAGACATGACCTGCCTCCTCAGGGGATCAGGGAATTATTTTAGCCCCTGGTGAAAGTTACAGACACTTCTCTGCAGGAGAATGCATGTGCACCATGTAAATCTGCACAGCATTCAGAGGTTCTCAACCAAAGGGTGGAAACCCCATGTTTGCAGGAGAAAGACATAAAGCCAGAGGTGTGGAATGAATTCCCCACGACCCATTGCACGGCTGGTGGCAGAACCAGGACCCCAGGTCTGACGCCCTTTCCCCTCCCTACACTGTCTCCTTTGGAGGGGAACTGGGATGGATAGCAGACCACACTTCTGGTTCCACACCACACCCAGGAGACTACTTGGTAGAAATACACACAGGATGTCACAGGCACCAAAGGTGGCAGAGGCCTCTAGTTCTCCCAGTTCTCACTCTCCTTCCGAATACTTGATTTCACTGCAAAACACCAACAGGTTTTCTCCCTGAGGCATAACCTGGGGATGTTATAAAGAGTCTTCTAGCCTCTTCTGTAGTCAATACCTTCCTCCTCAAGCATAGAAAGTTTTCAGAATTTTAACAAGAACCAAACAACGGTGACCCCACAGTGTCCTCTTTGCTGAAAACTGGGAGGAAAGTGGGCCAAAGCCTTCACTCCAGGGCTGCCTGGAAGTGGTGTCTTCTCAGCATGAGCTGAGCAGTGCAGGACAGATTCCCCTCCCCACACACCCTCCTCGGCAATGGTGGAGGGGCTGCTGGTGACAAAAGGAACCTGTAGAGGACCGCCCACAATCTCTCAACTGCCTCTACCTACAAACAAGGACGAAAGGGTAGGGAATGTGCTTCTAGGGAGCTAATCCCTCCCAGAGTTGGGGCTGATCCCCAAAGGGCTCAAGAGTGATTCAGGCTACAGGTATCTGAGGCTGGGGTTCGAGAGGGCTATGCCCAGATGTCCTGGATTTTCTGAGTCAGTGTTCATTTCAGATTTGCTATTTCCTTTCAGCTGCTGTGTCCTGGTTATTGATTCAGAAAACACGTCATTATAAAGGGGCTAGGGCAAAGTCCTGGGATGTCTGCCATGGGCAGGGCTCAGTGGTGTCCATTGGAGCGCGTGGATTCGACAGTTCTGCCCCCAGCATTCACTCTCTGGGTCTGATTGCTTTCTGATTAATTTCAGTTCAGCGTGGACCAGTTCATTCCTCTTCTCTGTTTTCTCTCTTCCTTCTCTCTCTTTTCTTCTGTGTTGCCTAATTTTAGCCACGATCAAAGGGAAGTCACCTCCCTCTTCCTGCCTCCAACCATCAATTTTTTATTTTATGGTCAAATTTGACCAATTTGGGGCAAAATATAGACTGATTAGTGAAGAATCTATCTTACAGAATATTTGAAAAGGGGACTCTAGATAAGAATGATCTATAATTGGCATGTCCCTTGACTAGTCTGGAGTCTTAAGAGAGTTTATTCTCTTTAGCTTTTCTTAAATCATTAAGAACCCCCCCAATCCTGGATCTCATTTGCATAATTTATTTGCTCTCTCTCAGGAGTTTACCAAGGGAAAGTAGATTTCAGATCCACCCCTGCCAAAATGAGTGAGATTTCTCTGAGTTCTGAATTTTATTTGGGGACTCCTTCTGTACAAAATTCTCCTGGTTTGTAAGTGCCTTTGAATACAAAACCGACATGAAGGAGAAGCTGCCACGACCCCTTTTCAACACCCCAGGAAGCTCAGGTACCACGATGAGACTTGCAGAGATGATAAGCCTCCACACATAGCTGCTGCTTCTCGGAATTGCCACAGAAAAAAATTGGAAAGTCACTTAAAAATATATATATATATATATGTATATATATATATATATACATATATATATATACACACACACACACATACACATGACTTTTATTTTTGGATTCTTGCTCATTGCAATAGAAACATTCTGTGAGCACTTTTTTTTTTTTTTTTTTTTGTGGTACGCGGGCCTCTCATTGTTGCGGCCCCTCCCGCTGCGGAGCACAGGCTCCGGACGCGCAGGCCCAGCGGCCATGGCTCACAGGCCTAGCCACTCCGCGGCACGTGGGATCTTCCCAGACCGGGGCACGAACCCCTGTCCCCTGCATCTGCAGGCGGACTCTCAACCACTGCGCCACCAGGGAAGCCCTGTGAGCACTTCTGATACAAATAAGCAGCTCATCCTTAATGAAGCCCACATGAAGAAAAGACACTTTTCAAAGGCAAACATATTATTCCTCGTGTGCTTCTGAAGATTAACTATGAAAAAAAAAAGATTAAATATGGGACATGCACTGCTGGTGTGTGGTCCCCTTTGCAGGGCACCATCGAGTTGGAGGAATTTTTAATGTCCTCTGTCATAACTCTTAGGTAATGTGTTAAAGTCAATCCAGGAAACTTCCTGGGAACAGAGCACAGTTTAGGAGTTTTAGTATTTTTCGGACGGGTGGGCTTATGATGAGGCATGGCAGTTTGGGAATTACACAATTTCTGCTCACATGCATTTCTTAATAGTTCACTGAATACAGTTAAATGAATACTTTTTGTTCCTGTTGTTGCTTCATAAAAAGAGCAAAAGAAGCATCTATGAGGTTAGGAGAGGAAAAAAGCCCAAACAGCAAATTCTGTTCCACTCAACCCAACGTATGTGATAGTGATCAGAGGACATCTGTGAGAACTCATTTTCCTTTTGACCTTGTGTACTTCCTGTACTCCGCTACCTCAGCTGGGTGTGCTGCCCCTGCTAGGCTCCAGCTCCTCTGCAGTACTGCCATGATGAGATTGGTGGCAAGCATGGGCTATGGGTGTCTTCCCGGCACAAGTAAGGCACTTCTGCAGCTCACTACAGATCCACCATGGCTCTGAGAGGCCGCTGCCCCACCAGCATTTCACAGATGAGAATAGGAGGCTCGGCCACCTGCCCAGGGCAGGCGGCTGTTGGTGGAGGAGAAGAGCTTAGGACCCAGGTCTGTCTGGTTCCAGAGTTTGTGCTCCTGCAGCCCTACCACCCACTCAGTGACTCGGCCTCCATTTGTTTTTCTCACCAAAATTTTTTTAGCAGTACGGAAGTGAGAATGTCTGGCTTCAAGATGCCCACAATCTGGTTAAGGAGAAAAGATGGATAAAAAGCATTTCCTTCTCTGTACTATGAGGAACCTGGCCTTCAGGGATTCTAACTGGGGCACCAAACCAGATGAGCTGAACTGCAGGCCGCCCCTGGAACAGAGCACTGTGGGAATTCTACTTCATTCTGGCCAGAGCTGTGTGTACAGGGCAGTGGTAGGGAAATGCAGTGGGAAACAGAGCAAGTTGGAGGAACTAGAATTTGTACTCCTGAATGATGGGCAAAGTATACAGTATAATAGCAACCTCAACAGTATTTATTTAGTATTTAGTATTTATTTGAGCTTTACTAGGGCCAGGTTTTAAGTGCTTTATAGATTTTGATGCATTGAATCCACCTTACACCCCTCAGAGTAGGTACTATTACTCTGTCCATTTTCCATATGAGAAACGGAGGCATAGTGGGTAGGGAACTTGCTCAAGTCCCCCAGCTGGTATGTGGGGAGCAGGGATTTGAATCTGGGATGGCTGGCTCCAAGCCTAAGCTCTTCCTCACTACTCAAAGAACAGGCTAAGATAAGGCATACCCTCTCATAGACTTCACCATTACGCTTGCCCAAACTGTAATTACTTGCTGTTTTCCCCACTAGACTATATCTCTGAGAAAGCAAGGATTAGGTCTATCTTTCTCTGGGAGGTAATTTCAGTGCATAAGCTAGTGACTAGCACATAGAATGAGACTCAAAAGTTTTGAAGAATGGATGAAATGCTTTGGAAAGAGGATTCCTTTTCATGAGCAACCCTCACACATCCCCTGGGTCCACCATTCAATGCTGGGGAGTACGAGCAAATCACCTCACTTCCTCCCCACCTCAGCTTCCTCATCAGCAAAGTGAGGATGATGACAAAGGTGAAACTTGAGAAGACAGTCTGGCAGTTCCTCAAGGAGCTCAACACATAGTTACCATATGACAGCAATTCTACTCCTGGTATATACCCAAGAGAATCGAAAATACAGTTTATGTCCACACGAAAATTTGTACATGAATATTCATAGCAGCATTACCATAATAGCCAAAAAGTAGGAACAACTCAAATGTCCAACATCAGATGAACGGATAAATGAGGTATATGCATCCATACAATGGAATATCATTCGGCTATTAAAGGGAAAGAGGTACTGATACATGTTACAACATGGGTAAACTTCAAAAAGTGATTCTAAGAAGCCAGTCACAGAAGGCCACATACTGTTTGATTCCACTTATATGAAAATGTCCAGAATAGACAAATCCACAGAGGCAGAAAGTAGATTAGTGGTTGACAGGGGCTGGGTAGAAGGAGGGATGGAGAGTGACTGCTAATCGGTGTAGGGTTTCTTTTTGGACTGATGCAAATGTTCTGGAATCAGATAGTGGTGATGATACTAAAAAACGACTGAATTTTAAAGGGTGAATATTATGGTATGTGAATTATATCTCAAAAAAATAATGGAAGTGAAAACAATATACTAAGCTCTGCATAAATTTAGGTGGGCTATTTTTTACGTTTAGTAGGAACTTGGAAGTCTGAGCATAACTCTCAAAATTTAAGTTTCTGTTTGTTTGCTTTTTTGTTTTTGCCTTTGATCTAGTTCAGGTGTTGATATTAAATCGAAAGGCAAGAAGGAGACAGGAAAGATGCAGGTTTTAGACTGGGTTCCGCAGGCCTAATATGGGGGGGATGGTGAAAAGAACACTTGGGCTGGGGACCGGCCGGCTCTAGACTTGCTCAGCCTAACATTCCAGAACTCTCACTGCCCTTTGCCACCATCTCCTCTGCCACGCTTTTACAAGCCACCGTCATCTTGTGTCTGAGCTACTGCAGTTGCCTCTTAATTGCTTCAGTCACTCCAGAAATATTTACTGAACACCTACTAGTTTTGTTTTTTTGTTTGTTTTGTCCACACTGAGCGGCTTGTGGGATCTTAGGATCTTAGTTCCCTGACCAGGGATTGAACCTGGGCCCTTGGCAGTGAAAGTGGAGTCCTAACCACTGCACCACCAGGGAATTCCCCTGAACACCTACTAGTGTTGGCACTGTTCAGGTACTGGGGATCAGCAGTGAACAAAACATACAAAAATCCCTGCCCTAAAGCAGCTGACATTTCAGCAGAGACAGACAATAAACAAATATGCAAATTATTTGATGTGTTAGAAGATGGTAAGTACTCTGGAGATAAATAAAGCAAGGATGGAGATGGGGAGTAGTGGGCTGAGGAGTTACAACTTTAAATTTGGAGGTGGGGAAGGCCTCATTGAGAAAATACCATTTGAGCCAAGATTGACAAAGAGGGAGTGAGCCATGTGGCTTTCTGGGGGAAAAGCGCCTAGGCAGAGGGAACAGCCAGTGTGAAGGACTCAGGTAAGAGTAGTCTGGAGTGGTCCTGTTTCTAGAAAAGCAAGGAGGCCAGCAGTGTGGTTGGGGGAAGGGAAGGAAGCAATGAAGTCAAAGAGGTAAGGGGAAGGGGAGCCACTAGGGTCTGAAAGGCAACCATTCTTTCCTTTCTGCAAAACCTTCCAGTGGCTTCTAGCTCCTACTCTATAAGCATCTCAGACCCCAGCGCCCCCTCACTGCTTTGCCAAGTTCTTTCCCACCTCAAGATCTTTCCCTTGCTGTTCCCTCTGCCTGGAAAGCCCTTCCCCCCATCTTCTCCTGGCTGGCTTGTTCTTATCATTCAGGTCTAATCTCAAACATCGCTTTTTCTGTGGACCCCATGCAAAGTACCCCCTCCCCCTTTACCCCATTACTGGTTTTATTCTCTTCTTGCTTTCTGATGACCTAAAATGATCTTGCTTGCTTTACATGTGAGTGGTCTGGCTGCTCCTCCAAAAAGGACACACATGAGGTCAGGAACCTCCTCTGCCCCTGAACAGTACCTTGGTATCCCTGGAGACTTCCTCAATAATTATTTATTGAATGGGTGAGAGATTCAATGACTTCATCCTCCTGGGAATTTCGTTGATTAAAGGCGTGGCTTCTGGGTGTCATCATAGCCCCTAAGTTTTCCTAAGGGCCTTGTTACTGTCCTGTCCAGACAGCCTTTGTCCTAGGGGAAGACTGACTGTACCTTGGGCTGGGGCCATCATTCTTTCCTTCTGTCTCTCTTAAGAACAGTGCTTTGTGTCTTCCACCTTCTATTCATTCTCAAGTACTTCCAAAGTCACGCATGCTTTCCTCCTCCTAATCTTATTTTAGCTGGCCCGGTCTCTAAGAACTTGGGGGGCTTCTGAAATCACTGATCTCTGAGATTTGGTAGGGTCTCAGGGACCACCAAGCCAAGGGAGTCTAGAGAATTCATGTTACAGATGGGGAAACTGAGGCCTACAGTGGGGAAAGAATATGTCCAGGAGAATTGGTGGAAGAGCTCAGGTAGAAAACAACGGACTAGGAGGTCTAACTCTGTGGATTCATTAAACCCCCTAAAATTATGTAAATAATTTAATGGTTACAGTCATTTTTCTGAAAAGAGTGTTCATCGATTGTCTTAAGGGGTTGCTGTAGTGGCCTTAGGAGTTAAGAACACTTTGAAGAGCATGGACTCCTTCAAGAAAATTATAACTGGACTCCTTGGGCTGTCATGTTACCATTCCCCTAAGTATATAGCAGTGCCAGCTCAGAGTCGACGCTCCAGAACTATCTATTGAATTAGTGAATGAATGAGTGAATGGATAAGGAGTGAATAGATTAATGGATTGACAAGTGAAACCACCTTCTCCATTGCTCTTTTTACCAAGTCGCAAATGCAAGAAGTTAACCTGAGCCCCCAAAGGACTGAAGACCTAGGATCCCTGTCCCTCTAGGATGGTCTCCAGGCTGGCTGCATGTCTGTGCTTTCTGGGGTGGGCAGACCTTGAGAAGCAATCTCTGACCCTCCGTTGGACCGGAAGGTCAGCTGACCTGAAGATGGTCCTATTGTATGCAGAAGACTCAAGCTCTCCATGTCTGACTTTGCCGGGGATCTAGAAACACAACCTCTTGCTCAGCTCCAGCCCTTGGCGCTGCAGCTTGGGCAGGGACAAAGACAGAGACAGGAGCCAGAGAGAGGTGAGTGGCTCCAGGTCCAAACTTTCCTGCCTTTTCTGGGCATGGACTAGTGATTCTACTGGGAGTGGCTGGGTTTGAGACATTAAGGTTCATTAAAAGAAAATCACCACGCAGATCTTTGTGTTTTAGACCTCAGTCACATTGGCCAAGAAATACCTGGACCAAGGGTCTGAGATCAACTGAGAAGGGAAGAGTTGGACCCCCAGGCTGGAAAGGCTGAGAGGTGGAGAGTGCTTGGGGGGCTGGGGGCTGCTGACTTGGAGATTTTACTGTCGCTGCCCTGATTCTGAGGACAGCTTGGCAATGACTTTCATCGGGAGCTCTGAGACCTTCCTGCGGCTGCTGTTCTGAGACCAAGAGCAGCTATTGGGAAAAAGCACCAGTCTTGGAGTCTGGAGGCTTGGACCTGAGCTTAGCTATTAGAAGATGAAAAAGTCTGGTCTCTGGAGATAGATCTGGGTTTAAACTCTGGCTGTCTCTTTGCCTGGTGTATGACAGGCAAGTTGCTTCATTTTCTGAGCCTCAGTTTCCTCATCTATAAGAGGAGGATGCTGGTCCACTTTGATCCCCACCACCCTGTAAGCTCCTTCCCCAGTATGTGGGGACATGCTCAGGAAGAGGGAACTTCCCATGGTCCGTTGTATTGCTCTAAGGCAACCAGGTGCCCTCGACTGCTCCTGGATCAGGCAGGGCCCTTTCCCTTTGTTTAATGTTGAGGCTCCTGCCTTGCGAGGGGCCTAGGAAAGTGACAAGCTTACTTTGAGGAACCTCCCTTCCTCCTCGTTCCTCATTTTCTTCCCCTTTCCCAGTTGACCCCCACAGCATCATCATCATTATTATTATTTTTGGCCACGCTGCACGGCTTGCAGGATCTTAGTTCCCCCACCAGGGATCAAACCCGTGCCCCCTGCAGTGGAAGGGCCGTGTCCTAACCACTGGACCGTCAGAGAATTCTCCCCACAGCACTATTTTGAGGATACTATTTACCAAATGTTTTTAGACATGGATGGTGAGGAGTTCTGTGCCCGTCACTCTTTTAATGGCTTCTCCAGGCTCCTTGGTGACCCCAGGGAACAAAGGTAACAATTCAGGGGTACAGGGTAAGCTGGTGGCACAGCAGGAAACAGCTCTACTTCTCATGCCTGGATTCTATAAATACAGCTGGGGATTGATGATTGAGCAAATTAGCGATTACCGGGCAGCCACAGCACTCCCTTCTCACGTACAATCCCGAGGCTGGGTGCAGGCCTAGAGTGAGGGGGGTTACAGTAGAGATGGAATGATATCAGAGGACGTTTCTCATACCCCACTTATTTCAGAGAAAACTTTCTGGGTATTTTAAAGCTCCCAGATGATTACAATGTACGGCAAAGTGTGAGAACGAGGAGGCTAGAGTGAGGGAGCTAACGAACCCACCTGATTGACATAAACAACAGGGAAAATAGAAAGGCGGCGAATGGGGACAACAGTGGATCAAGGAGCCGAGGAACCTGGCCCTAATCCCGCTTCTCCTCTGGGATGCTGCAGCCTTGGCCGACGCACAGCTCCCCTCCCCGAGGGGCTCAGCTCCTGACTGGCATGAGGAGGGGCCTGGTCACAAACCTTGGTTAACATCAGAATCACTGGGGAGTTTATGAAAAAGAATACAGGCTCCTAGGGCCTAATTTAGGAGGTCTGAGCCTGGTTCTGGAATTGGGTTTATTTTTCCCCCCAAATTCCTTAGGTGATTCCAGTGTACAGCCAAGTTTGGGAACCACTGGCTTTAGCTAGCGTGCACCAGAATCACTGGAAGGTGTTTCTGAAATACCAATTGTTGGGTCCACCCCCAGAGTTTCTGATTCTGTAGATTTGGACTAGGGTCCCGGAATTCACATTTCTAACAGCTTCCCAGTTGATGCTGATTTTGCTGGTCTGAACCACACCTAGCCCACACCAGACAAGGAGAGTCAACCTTGGCTGGACACTAGAACCACCCTGGAGCTCTTACAACTCTCAATGCAGAGGCTGCACCAATTAAATCCATCTCTGGGTTGGTACCAGGCATCGGGATTTTCCTTCCAACATTGCATTATGAAAATGTTCAAATATATGGTAAAATTGAAAGAATTCTACAGTGAACAGCCATATACCTACCACCTAGACTCCGCCATGGCCATCTGACTCTGCTTCCTTCATCACACAGCTACCCATCTACCCATTCCCCAAACACGAGGGTTTCTTAAAGCTCCAGTTACCCAATTTCAGCTGAGTTTGAGAACCAGGTGCTAGTTATTTCTGGGCTCTTCCTCTGTAAGTCTCTCTCTGGCTATGCTCTGCAGAATCTCTGCCAAGAAAATAGATATTTACTACCTACCGAGTACAATTAGGGATCTCTTTTCCTTGAGCTGAGACTGCTGGGAGATTTCTTTTTCTGAAATGTTTTAAAGCCAGAGAAATCCAGGCCAAGGAACCTAGTGTACTTAGTGTGTGGCCCTCTATTGGCGGGGAGGGTCCTGCTGTTGTCCCATCACCAGGACCTCACTGGATCTGGATATGACTTGCCTTGGATCCCCTATCTAGTAAAGACTGGGAGGGGATGAAGCTTCCAGAGAGGGCTCCTTTGTCACTGATTCCAGGGTACTGACCAAGCTGTCACTGTGAGATCTATGCCTGCCCCCAAGCTCAAGGCTTTGTAGGGGCAAGTAAACTTTCACAATACGTGTAAGTGCTCTGCCAAATCCCCCAAGATTTCCCAAGTGCTGGAGATAGCCTTTGAGGCCAGCCCTGGAGGGGAAAACAGTTTCTGCTGTGCGGAAGAAGCTTCTAGAAGGGCAGTATCTGACCAGTAACCATTCCTCCTCCCACACCACTGGCCACACAGCTGATCCTGTGGGACCTCAGAGTCTAGAGGAAGAGGGCAAACCCACAAGCACATAAACTTGCCCCAGGCTGCCTGAGGCCTGGAGTTTCCAGCTGGCCTGTGTACCTTTGGGTTTTCGTCTATATCCATTTCTGGCAGCTGGGTTAGGGTGGGGGACCAGATCCTGGGGTTTTATGGGAGAGACAGTCTTGGTGGGGTAGAGTAAGTGAACGTGTGTTCTTTTTATTTCCAGAAGAACAGTGCAGGGATTCCCTGGAGGTCCTAGTCGTTAGAACTCCGCGCTTCCACTGCAGGGGGCCCGGTTTTGATCCCTGGTCGGGGAACTAAGATCCATCAAGCCGCACAGCGTGGCCAAAAAAATTAAAAAAAAACCCAAAAAACCCAAAACAGTGGAAGAGTCAATTAACAAGGAAATCCAAGCCATGGTTCTTCTAGGGCTCCTTTCCTCCCCACTCTGTTTGGAGTGAGAAGTAGAGAGGAGACAGGTCCAGAGAGAGGCCAACCCATGCAGTAGCTCCGTCATGCTGGCCACAGGCCTGAACTCTCTCTCCCGTGGGTGGGCTAGAAGTCTGGAGTTTCCTGGCTGGTCAGTAGGGTTAGGGAATTCATTCTGAAATAAAGGTGGGTTTTCCCTCACTTGTCAATGAAATCAGAAGACTTGCTATTTAGAAATACAACTTTGGGTCTTCCCTGGTGGCGCAGTCGTTGGGAGTCTGCCTGCCGATGCAGGGGACGCGGGCTCGTGCCCCGGTCTGGGAGGATACCACATGCCGCGGAGCGGCTGGGCCCGTGAACCATGGCCGCTGAGCCTGCGCGTCCGGAGCCTGTGCTCCGCAATGGGAGAGGCCGCAGCAGTGAGAGGCCCGCGTACCGCAAAAAAAAAAAAAAAAGAAATACAACTTTGTGTGGAGGTAGTTTCAGCTTGGCTAGTGACTGAAACTTGGGAGCTGGGACTTCCTCAAACACTTGACTTCAGTCATTTTGAAAACGTAAAATTCTTTTGGGACCGTCAGACATGAGTCCCTTTTGCTGGGGCTTTTTAGCATGATTGCATTTTGCTGAAATGGTTTGTTGGTGTTCCTTGGGACTTTATGGGCCAATGAGCTCTGGGAGGACTGTGGCTGGTGGCCCCTGGGCCCCGATGCTCTCAGCACAGGACCTGGGTGGAAGAGGTGCTCCACGGGCAGTGCTGAGTCCATGAACACTGCACTGTTTTCCACAAATCCAAGAAGAAAAAAAAAGTGGAAGTCCAACAATAGGGGAATAGTTTGTAATTCTGGCACAGGAAGCAGGATAGAACAGTATGTAGCTTTTTGAAAGGGATAATTATGAAAACTAGGCAGGAATATATAAGAATATAAATGTTGGAAAAATATTATCTGGTAATTCTGTTGTGATTGCCTCTGCTCTAAAACATGATGTGTATGTTATGGTTAGGAACTGAAAGGAAAGACAAATGGAAATAGTTGTGCTAAGACAGTGAGATTATGCACAGTGACTATTCAAGGTTTTTCTTAAATTTTAACTGTTGCATCATTATTATACTATAAAAACCAAACCTCTGTGGGAGTGTTCTATGGTAGGCATAACCAGGACTTGGGAGGCCAAAGTCCTTTGCTTGTCCTGGCTAGATGGAACTCCTCCAGGAAGGGTCTGTGTTGTTCATGCCTCACCCTCATGGCCCCGCATCTCGCACACAGTAGGTGCTTGATAAATACTTGCTGAACTAGTGGCTCAGTGGGCAGCTTATTCTAAAGGTTTGGGTCTTTTTTGAAGGTATCCAGAGGTATTTTTTTGGTTGTGCCGGGTCTTAGTTGCAGCAGGCAGGCTCCTTAGTTGCAACATGTGGGCTCCTTAGTTGGGGCAGGCGGGCTCCTTAGTTGCAGCATGCGAACTCTTAGTTGCAGCATGCATATGAGACCTAGTTCCCTGACCAGGGATCGAACCCGGGCCCACCTGCATTGGGAGCGTGGAGTCTTAACCACTGCACCACCGGGGAAGTCCCACCCAGAGGTATTTTGATTGGAGGAGAAAAAGACCTGGGGAAAGAATCACATCTGATCCATACACCACCAATCAAAGGAAGTTTAAGTACTGTAACCTCTTGTTTAGATTGCATGTAAGTTGGTTCTTTTCAGTTAAAATGGTTTAGTAAGCAAATAACCAACTAATTTAATTTTCTTAAACTTTAAGCTTTTTTGTGTATGAATAAAATCACAAAAAGGAGGGAAAAACCCCTTGTCCACATGGGAGCTCATTCTGGGTTCAGAGAACAACAAGGTGAAAAAGGCCAGCCCTCAGGGAGGAGAGGCTGCCTGACCTCTCCTTTCCACCCAGAACTCGGGAGTTGAGAACTGCAGGTTGACCTCCCTCTTGCTCCGAGTGTGGGCCTCTGTGAAGTTGGGAGGTGGGCATTTGCTGCCATTTTCCCTTCCTGAGTCCTGGTGCATATAGGTCCACGACTCTGCCAGCCTCGTTGGGGCCGTCATGTCAGCACGTGGGGGAGGACTTGGCCTGGGGACAAGGAACTAGTAGGGTGTTTTTGGTTTGGCTTGGCATTTGCTAACTGGTAAAGGTCCTGCCTCTGAATAATCCCTCACTAACCACCCTTGGCTGAAATACAACCACTAATTCATTCTTGAGGGTCGGGTTTTGAGGGCTTCTGCTCAGGCACAGGTCTGGAAATGGAGCCTCTCTGAGCCATTTCTCCAATGGAAAAAGTATGACTAGGTGGCTCAACAGTGGGGGAAATTAACCACTGAATCCAGTTGGCGGATATTAGGAACTATTCATGATGTGACCCCAGCAAGGGAGGCCCAGAGAAATTCTATCTTTTCCAGAGAGTCTATCTGGACTACTAATTTTTTAAAAAATAAATTTATTTATTTATTTTTGGCTGCATTGGGTCTTCGGTGTTGCACATGGCCTTTCTCTAGTTGCGGCGAGCCGGGACAAGTGGGGCTACTCTCCGTTGTGGTAGGCGGGCTTCTCACTGTGATGGCTTCTCTTGTTGCAGAGCACGGGCTCTGGGTGGCACTCAGGCTTCCAACGTGTGGGCTTCAGTAGTTGTGGCACACAGGCTCAGTAGCTGTGGCTCGCAGGCTTTAGAGCGCAGGCTCAGTTGTTGTGGCGCACGGGCTTAGTTGCTCCGTGGCATGTGGGATCTGCCCGGACCAGGGCTCGAACCCATGTCCCCTGCCTTTGCAGGCAGATTCTTAACCACTGCACCACCAGGGAAGTCCAATATTTTCTTTTTAAATATTTATTTATTTATTTATTTTGGCTGTGCCAGGTCTTAGTTGCGGCATGCTGGATCTTCATTGCGGCACGTGGGATCTTTAGTTGGGACATGCGAACTCTTAGTTGTGGCACGTGAACTCTTAGTTGCGGCATGCATGTGGGATCTAGTTCCCTCACCAGGGATCAAACCCGGGCCCCCTGCATTGGGAGTGTGGAGTCTTACCCACTGGACCACCAGGGAAGTTCCGTGGACTACTAATATTAATTAATATATCCAGCCAGTTGGTTACTCAACTAGCAAGACCCTCAAAGAATGGAACACAGCACAGTAAATGACTCACTTCTTACCCATTGTTTTCCAAGCAGTGTACTAAACCCTCTACACGTGACAATCTCAATCTTCCCAACAACCCTGTGAGGTGGTTAATATTACTACTCTATAGGAAAAAAAACCAAGGCTCAGAGATGTGATTTGCCCAGTATCATGCAGCTAAATATAGTAATGCTAATTAGCAGCTAACAACCATTGAGCACTTACTACTAGAGGGCTTCCTTCTTCAACTCACTTAATCCTCATAATGTCCTTGTGAAGGAGGTAGTAATCCCCCATTTTTAACAAGTGCAGAAGCTGGAGTTCAGGAAGGTTAAAGGCTCCCCAAGGCATTCAGCTAGCAGATGTCAGAGCAGGGATGTGAACACAGGCAGCTCGGCTCAGCCGTGCTCTGAACCCCCATGCTGTGTACAGTTAAGTGTTGGATTCAGCTGTGTCTGGTCCACAAAAATATCCTGAGAGCCTGCTCTGTGCCACGCACATATGGCTACCCATATCAGACCCAGTCCCTGCCCTCACCAGCTTCCATGCTGGTGTCATTGCACCCAGATGGTGTGAAGACAGGCCAGAGTGGGGAAAGGGTTGGGACAGCCAGGAGTAGGGCATCCAGAGGACACTGGGCCCAGGCAGAGGGGGGCCCTGCCTCCCGTCTCCCCCTGCTTGCAGAAGGCAATCAGGGGTGACCCTAGCCTCATCCTGTGTGGCTGCCCTGAGATAATAATTATCCTTTTTGGGGGACTGAAGCAAGAGGTTCAGGACCTGCTTATCTCCAGGACTTGGACCTCTGTGGGGTCTTGCCTCACACGTCCATCGTTAGTTTTTCCCTATCTCTGCTTCACGTACACACTGCAGAACAGGAGGTGCTGCAGATGGATCCTATCAGAGAAAGCTCCTTCTAATGAGATTTTGAGGCCAGGATTACGAGGCCTTAAACTGCAGTTTCTGAGAGGGAGAAATTGTGCTTGACTAGGTGATTCTGCCTTGGGAAGGTCTGGAGGGGTGTGACGTGATGTGATTTGTATTGTAACAAGCTGGCTCTGGCCACTGGGTGGTAACAGGATAGCGGGGCCTGTGTCTGGACTCTCTCTCCTCTAAGGTCAGCCCTCTGGCAACCCAACTCAGCCTGGGCTCTGGAAGCCTGCCCTGGATTGGAGGGGTCCCCTCCGTTCTACACCTCTGGACCTCAGCCCCAGCTGATCAAATTCTGTCCTCAGCTTCCTCACCAGAACAATCCTCAGTGGACTGTGACAGAATTAAATGCGTTGGTATGTAAAAAGTGCTGAGAGCAATGCCTGCTCATCTTTCACATGTGAGTGATGGTTACTGTAATTACACGTGGCCTGTGACTAGATATGGACAGAAGCCTCAGTCCATCCCAGCTCCCTCCCTTTTACCAGCCAGCCTTGAGCCTCAAGTCTCATCTGTGGGGTGGGGCTGGTCAGGCCAACCTGGCAGAGTTGTGTGAAGATCAGATCTCACACCCACACCCTGCCTGGCACGAGTAGGCCCCACCTCACCCAAGATTTTAAAAAATGGGTTTAAGATTTCTCAGGAAGGTTTTGCTCCTGCTGTTTTTCCTTCCGGAGTTCCCAATTGTCCACCCCTCTCACTGCCACCAACCCCCAAGCTTCCCATCCTCTAGTTCCCAGACCTAGTGTGTCTCCTTGTAGCTTCTGTCTCCACTGAGATTCCCCGCTGTTCTCTATTCCAGTTCTCCACCTCTACCTTTAAGGACTACTACTTCACTCACCACGCCCGTATGGTAAGAACGCCTGCTTACTGGGCACTGGCTGGGTGCCTGCCTGGCTTTGTTCTTTATTGCCAAGTGCCAGGTCTTCACATGAATTCAAATGTGCTTGTCTGATCCTTGGTGTTCCTTGGAGGTTGGTGCTATTATCACCCCATTTAAAACGTAGAAAACTTGAGGCACAAGTGACTTAACAGCTTGCCTGGATCACAGCTAGGATGTGTCAGGTTTAAACCCAAGCAGTCTCAGTCTAAGCCCCAGCTCCCAACCACTGCATTTTCTTGCCACCGTATGACCCTAATGTTTAGAATCCAGAAGAACTGGGAAAAGGAGCATCATTTTTGTCCTGTGAACGTCAGAGTTTTATTTGTTTGCTTTTTTTTTTTTTTTTTTGCGGTACGCTGGCCTCTCACTGTTGTGGCCTCTCCCGTTGCGGAGCACAGGCGCCGGACGCGCAGGCTCAGCGGCCATGGCTCACGGGCCCAGCCGCTCCGCGGCATGTGGGATCCTCCCGGACCGGGGCACGAACCCATGTCTCCTGCATCGGCAGGCGGACTCTCAACCACTGTGCCACCAGGGAAGCCCTGTTCACTTTTTTTTTTTTAATCAAAATTTCTTTCACTCCAGAGTTGGACGTCTCAAATTTCCCCTGGTTATATTCTGCTGGTGTTTCATCTCCTTCTGAGGAGGGTATTCTCTAAATCTCATTGAACACTGTTATACTCAGAAATTGGCATATTTTCTCTTGCTCTGTCACCTGTAGAGATGGAAAACTGCTGATCAGCATGTTCTTTCTTGAAAATAGTCTTATGATGTCTCAAAATCTCTCTGAGCAAGAGGGACCTGGCCCTTTTTCCAATGGGCTGGTTTCCTGTCCCCGGCCCTGAGAAAAGTGTTCAGAGTTTACAGCCTCTCCTTCCACTGGTTACGTGCTGAGGGTCACACCTAGGGTGCACATGGGGTCCTCAGAATTTTGTTTTAGCTTAATTTGTTATTTCCATATTCCAGAACATTCAGACAGGAAATAAACGTGGAAAGAAGTAGTGGAAAGAAGTTAACCCTAAGACCTCCTCTCCTGACATTTTTGTACAGATTAGAATTTACTTTGAACCCAAGGGCCTGCCTGTGTGCCGGGCACTGCTCGCAAGGGCCTGTGGCAGGGACACAGCCCTCACCCTGCGGTTCTTACTGTCTGAGCTGGTGAGCATCAGGAACGGCTTTGAACACTTTCCATTTCACACAGTATTTGCTGAGCATCTGCTGTGACCAGGGGTTCTTGTGCACACTTGGGGTACATCAGCGAACAAAGATCCCTGTCCCTGTGGAGCCTATATTCTAGTGGAGAAGGCAATTAGTTGATAAATGCTATAGAAAAATGAAAAGAAAGGGGGCTGGGGTGCAGGGTGTGGGTGAGGAGGCTGCAGTACTGTATTAGATGGGAATCAGGGCCTCCTAAGAAGGTCAGATATGAGTCAAGACTTGAAAAAGGGATTTATCCATGAGGGTATCTGGGAATCCAACATTTCAGGCAGTGGAAATAGCTAAAGCCTCAAAGAAAAAATCCAACACAAACATCAGGAAGGGGCCAACTGAAAGATAAGGAATCTGAGAAAAGGCCAAGCGGAGGGAGGAAGGAGGCCATGCATGCCTATGCTAATTGCACTGTGGCTGCCCCACTGGGTGGGATGATTTACCTGACCCAGGGGACCAGGCTCTGCCCAAATCTCTGGGCCAAGGGAAGTTAGCCTCAATCCAGGCTCTTTCACAACTAGGCCATGGCCTTGAGTAAATCGCATACTCCCTGGGCCTCAGTGGCCACATCTGTCAAAGAAGACAGGCAACATCTAGCGGCTCCCTGGTTTCCTGCTCACCAATCTCCTGAGTGCACTTTATAGTAATAATAGTAATAACAATAACAGTTACAATAATAATGATAATAATAATAAAGTTACAAGATGGCAGTTGCAGCATTTTTCCGGGGTGAATAAGAGAATTATTCTTATTTTTGAGACTTTTTAAAATCAAAAGCAAAACCATCTAACTTCTGTGGTTTCTGAGGAAAAGAAAGGCAAGAGTATGGCCTTTAGTCAGGAAAAAAAATGAGGTGAAAGAGGCAAAAGGCTTCCTCTCACCAGCATTTAACGGTCATCCCTTTGTGGGAAATGGGCTCTGAGGCCCTCTGGGCTGCTCCCTGAGAATATTTCCTTAGCTGAGCTTCAGAACATCCGCAAGCAGCCAACTGTCAGTTTGGGAAGGTTTGGAAAGTATTATGTAAGGTGAAAAAACGGTCTTTGACAAATTAAAAAAAGATAAAACCTGGCAAAGTTTCCTAGCCTTTAGGCTGCAAGGTCTAGAAATGCAAAATTGTGTTCTCACAATTTACTGAGTTGCTAAGAGGGGTTTGAGAGTACCGTATTTCCAGACACTTGGTTTTACCCAAACTCCAGGATTCAGGGCCCAGTGTGGAGGGGCTTTCCCTACCCATGACAGACAGGAGTGTTTGGTTTTTTAGTGCTAGGACAGAGTCGGGGTGGAGCTGCTGGGGAAATAGCACTAACAAGGAAAATTCCCCCCAGAAAGTACAGCCGGAGAGCTTATATGAGGGGTCACATAACCGGTACAAGTCAGGGTCTGAAGTCTGATGGCCAAAAGTCAAATCCCGCCTGCATTTATACCTCTCTGTGCCTCAGTTTCATCATCTATATAATAGGTGTAAAAATGATGCCTACTGCACAGGGCAATTATGATGATCAAGTGAATTAACACGATGAAGTCTTTAGAATTATACATATGTCCTAAAGAAAAAGCCAACAGTGGGTGCTTTTTCTTTGGGTTACATAGGTTCTTCCTAACCAAAGTCTGAGTGATTTTCATCGAGAACTCCTATTTAGGGACATTTTTGGTGCAAACACACTGTAGGTCATGCAGCTCTCTCTCTCTCTTTTGTTTTTTTAAATTTTTTTACAGAAATATTTTATTTTTTTTATTGAATATAGTTGATTTACAATGTTGTGTTAATTACTGCTGTACATCAAAGTGATTCAGATATATATATATATATATATATATATATACACACACACACACACTCTATTTTAAAAATATTCTTTTCCGTTATGGTTTATCATAGTATATTGAATATAGGTTTCTGTGCCTCTCTTCTTTCTAACCAATATTTTTCTTAATCTTAAAAGGGCCTCCATTTTCAAGGCCAGCACTGTCTAATAGAAATATAATGCAAGCCACAAATGCAGGCCACCATATATGATTTCAAGTTTTCTGGTAGCCCCATTTAAAAAAGTGAATGAAACAGGTGAAATTAATTTTAATAATACATTTTAACCTAATATATCTAATATTATTTCAACATATAATATAGAAATTATTAATGAGATTTTATATTCTTTTTTCTTAACTATATCTTTGAAATCCAATGTATATTTTACAAATACAGCACATCTCAATTCAGACTAGTCACATTTCAAACACTTAATAGCCACATGTGGCTACCATGATGGACAGTACAGTTCTAAATGACAGGAGGATGGTTCTTGGCAGTGAGCTTGGATGGGCTAGTCATTCTGGGCCCTGACTCTCTTCCAGTCACCACTATGATAACCAGAAAGGCCTCTGGGAGGGGTGGTCTTCTGGTCATATGGAACAAGGAGGTTCTTGATGCAAGCCCTAAAAGCCCAACAGTGTGGTTTGAACTGAGATCTATTGAGCAAGCTCTTGCTTGCCCCTAACGGTCTTTTCCTCCCACCCCACTAACCCCATCTTCCACCTCCACCGGTCTTGAGGATTAAAATCTAAAATAAGTTTATTAATGGTTATCATCCTCTATTAAGATGCAAATGTTGGGATAATACCTTCATTGAGTATCACTTGAGACTAAAGTAGTTGAGATAGAGATGAGGATGGGAAGTAGAATGTCTTTTTGGGTTCTGTTTGGAAGCTCTGGCAAGTAGCATCATAGGAAAGCCAGCAATGATAGGAAAGCCTTGCAGAACTAATTCTGCAGGGTCTTGGCCTTTAATGAGCTCTTCCATCATGAGTCACTTAGCTCTAATGGGAACCTCATTAACCAAAGGCAGCAGTTATGAGAGTGAGAGCAGAAACCAGCATTCTGAGCACCTTGGGTTGATATTTTTCTAGGTGAATAAATCCGAATATAAAAACGACATCAGGAGTCCCTTAACATAGGAATTTTGCAAACTTGTTCTGCTCATCCATTCCTAGCAGCCCAGAAGAAGGAGAGACCACTCCTTCTCCCCATGGGGAAATGCTCTTTGATTCCATTCAAGGAGATTTCAGTTTTGTCTTTAAAGTAGGATGTGCCTTGGGAAAGGCTGGCTTGATTTCTCTCTTCATCTCTCCCTCTCCCCATTCTTTTGTTTTAGGGTGAATTTGCACATCTTTCCTCCAATCCATTATTATAAGTTTGTTTGAAGGTGGTCTCATTCTCCTATTTCCAAGTTCTTGGAAAGAGTGAAAGGGACCTCACTTCCACCCCCATTAGCCAGTAGTATTATTATCTCTGTGGATATTCTAAAGTCTGAAAAGAAACTCTATTCTTTTTTCATCTGTGATGAGATTGGACTATCTACGTAACCCACAAATGTCCTTTCCCTTCAGCTTTCCTGACTGCTACTTTTCCCCAACATATAGTATTCCCAGCTACGTTGTCTTGAGGAAAATTACTTTTATCAGGCAGTTCCTGAGTGCTGATCACTGACCCAACTTCTTTAGTCTCATTGTGTCCCAACGGAGGTTATCCAAATAATGCTCTCCATTAAAAGTTTTTTTTTAAGTTAACTTTTATCAACAATCAAAATATTTTTATTGGCACTTCCCTGGTGGCGCAGTGGTTAAGAATCTGCCTGTCAATGCAGGGGACACAGGTTCGATCCCTTGTCTGGGAAGATCCCACATGCCGCGGAGGAGCTAAGCCTGTGCGCCACAGCTACTGAGCCTGTACTCTAGACCCCGTGAGCCACAACTACTGAGCCTGCGTGCCTAGAGCCCGTGCTCTGCAACAAGAGAAGCCACTGCAATGAGAAGCCCGCACACTACAGTGAAGAGCAGCCTCCGCTTGCCGCAACTAGAGAAAGCCCGTGCACAGCAACGAAGACCCAATGCAGCCAAACATAACTAACTAACTAACTAAATAATATATATTTTTATTGTTTTTTCCTTGATTACTAATATGATACATAATTGTATTCTACAAAATTTGGCATTGTCTTGAAATGATAAAGGAGAAACATTTGTCATCCTACTGTCTAGAAAGCACCACTGTTAACTTTTTGGAAAGCAACAGTTATTTGAGCTCATTATATTCTATACCAGTCAAAACTATATCCTTGGAATAATCTAGGTGTGAAGATAAGACTAGTACATACAACAAAATAGAAGTATTCAATACAGATTTCATTCATTTATCCATTCATTCATTGCCTTATGGGAATGTACAGAAACATGCTAACCTCATCTAGAAGTTTAGTCCATTTGGAGATGTCATCAAATAAAAGTCATCAAATGTAGAGTATATCATTGATGTCAGAAGAGCAACTGATTCCAGCAGTGGATTCTATCTCTTTGGATGGAGAGTAGGCAGTATCTTTTCATTCTTTAGTGGGGGTTAAAAGTTAAGATTCCCAAAAAAAAAAAAAAAAAAAAAAAGTTAAGATTCCCATGAGAAAAATGTTCACTACTTCAATGTAATAACTGTGACCAAATGGTGAAGCTTCTAAAAACCATTTAACTAAGAGATTTTGTTCATTTTTCATGTTTGTTACCGAGGGCCACCTCCCACCCCACCCCACTCCCGACCCCAGCCAAAAAAAAAGGAACCTAGAGTCTGGCAAAAAATAAGAACCAACTAAACTGTAGTAACTTAATTGGTAAATGTGGTCCGCCTCAGAAGATTGAAATCAATAGGCCGTTGAAGATCTGGTTGATGTTCTGTGGTTACAAATTAAGGGGCAAGAACTTCTCTCTTCCTTAGTAACCAATAACCTTAAATATAATTGTAGGTAAGTGAGTGGAATTTCGGTATGTGTGTGTTTTGGGGAGTAGGAGTGAAGTTGGTTGTGAAGCCTAGGAAATACCGAGTTTGGGAACTTGGATCGTTTGCTAGTCTGCAGAGGGAGCTCAGAGTCTTCAGGTGGTGAATTGATGGGTGGGTTATAGAATTGGCTGGAATCAACAACAAAGTTAGTTCTGGGGACCCTCGTGGGGCCAGGTAGTGCCACAGGGTAAGGTGTAAAATAAAAGCTGTAAGAGGAGATGAACGGGATCCTAGTGTGCAAGCAAGAGGTATGTGCTACCTGAATTACCAAAGGCAGGACATGGCAGTGCTAATCTCTGGATGGAAGGTGGTAAGGGATTTGTACTTTCCTTTAAGTCCTCTTTCGCCATCCCTCAACTACCCACTTTTCCATAGTAAACATTTATTAATTTTTAATACAAAATATAATTTAATAAATATATGAAAAATAATTTAGAATAGTATTGATAGATAGAATCTTAGGAAATAGATAAGACTTCAGAAGTCAAATAAGGAAACTCCTTTCCTGATTCATTTTCAGATAATCTTATTCCCCCTAATCATGTGTCTGCTCCCATTCCCTCATGTCTGAAATGTTTCTTAAGAGATTTGTTTCCAGTATTTTTGATCCCTGTGAAAATATTCCCAAGAAAAGTAACACATCCCCCTGTTCCCAGTTATTTATATCAATAATATTCAGCAAGTTCCATTGCAACTTTTGGTTCTTCAAAGCCCTATAATTTTGGAATTGGAATGTCATATTCTACTAGACTGTAGTCAGTATTTGAGAAGTTCTTTTATGCCTCTTTTTAAAAATAGAATTTATTTTTTAGAGCAGTTTTACGTTCACAGCAAAGTTGAGCAGAAGGTACAGAGATTTCCTACATACCCACTGCCCCTTGTTTTTCTTCTTGTCAAATTGTAGATCCAAACTATGGGAGGAGGGGTGTCCTTCCCCTCCCCTATCTCCAGTCCAAGACTAAAACACTCAAGTTCCCAAACTTTTTTTTAATAAATTTATTTATTTTATTTAATTTATTTATTGTTTCTGCCTGCGTTGGGTCTTTGTTGCTGTGTGTGGGCTTTCTCTAGTTGCAGCAAGCAGGGGCTACTCTTCCTTGTGGTGCGCAGGCTCCTCATTGCGGTGCTTCTCTCGTTGCGGAGCACGGGCTCTAGGCGCACGGGCTTCAGTAGCTGTGGCACGTGGGCTCAGTAGTTGTGGCTCGCGGGCTTTAGAGCACAGGCTCAGTAGTTGTGGCCCATGGGCTTAGTTGCTCTGCAGCATGCGGGATCTTCCTGGACCAGCGATCGAACCCGTGTCCCCTGCATTGGCAGGCGATTCTCAACCACTGCACCACCAGGGAAGCCCCAAGTTCCCAAACTTTTATGTACTTGGCAACACCTGGAGCAGCTTCTGGAGTAGGACTGTGGAAACCTTCAACAAGGGGCACCTGCTCCTGGGAAACTGGATATGCGGCTACAGTGATGAGAAGGGTAGATCAAGGAAAAGAGCTGCTGGGGATGTCTGTGAGCCTGTGCCCTCTCCCAGGGCACTCATCCTATGGGTACCCATCCACTGATACTTGGTGAGAGGTCTAAGAACACAGTGGTAGCTGTTCTCATTGTACCAAAAGCATCAAGATACTTTTATGTCTTAGATACTGTCTTCCCATGCACTGAAGGGAGGGGTGGTAGGAATGAGAGTAGAACCGAAAGAATGGGAAACTCAAAGGATGACTGAGATCCAAGAATAAAGAAGTGGGTTTTTAAAGAAAAGAATTTTTTTTTCCTGGACTTTCCTTAAAAGTCCTCTTTTAAGTCAGGAGATGTTTTCTTATTTATATGGACTCCAAATAAGATAAACATACCTTTTTAAAAGGTTGATTTTTTAAAGTGTCTTATTATGAAATTCCAAAAAATATATTAAGGTAGGGAGGCTAGTATAATGAGCCCCCACTTTTCCCATTGTTCAGCTTCAGCAATCAGCAGCCCACTGCTATACCTCTCTCATAGCCCCCTCCTCAAACTGCATTATTCTGAAGCAAATTCCAGTCATTTTATCATTTTAAACAGGAATATTTCAGTACATACCTCTAAAGACCAAAAAGACTAAAAGGAAGACTTCTGATGATTACAAAGCTTAATCTTGTTTCTTCCTCATTCTTCCTCTGTCACTGGACTTTGAACTACGAAACCTGAGTTCTAGACCTGGTTTTGCCACTCACCAGCTGTGGGACCAGCTGCAAGTCCTGTAACCTTTCTGGACTTCTTCTTTTCCCACCTGAGTGGGTGAGGTAGATGATTTCTAAGGTCTCTTCCAGTTCTAGAAATAAAAAAATCATTGGAAAATTCATTCTTTTAGCCTCCAGAGACATGATATAGATTTGGTACAGGATCTATTTCCTGTTTGTTTGGGGTTTTTTTGTGCAATGCCCAGTTCAGAGTTAAGACCTTCTCAGTGAGCAGCCAAGAAAGCCTCAGAGGCTGCTGAGTGGCAGAATCTTTAACTGGGAGCTTTAAAAAAGAACTGAGCCTTGGAGCCATCCCTTGGAGTAGTTTTGTGCTGCCCTCAGTATCTCCTCTGACAACCTCAATTTGTCTTAAAAACTGTTCTGCTGACTCGTGATTCTGGGAAGGTTCAAGTGCTCCAAACAGATCCCCCGTTTCCAAAGGCCACCCTGAGACCAATAGCAGGTGAAAGGCAACGTTTACATTGCTTTGGGGCAGGGGGGTAGTTACACTTTTAGGCAACAAGGAACTGATTTCTGTCCTGTTCCAGGATGACCGTTAAGGCTTAAGGATACCCATTTTACAGGCAAATCAACCGAGTGTGAAGTAAAGTAGGTGCATTTAAGGTTGCCTGGTGAATGAAGGACTAAGTCTAGAATGGAATTTGTCTTTTAAAAATACTGAAAACTTGTTGTAGAGAGGCTGAGGTTTAGGGATACATCCTGATCCTCCACAGTTTGAAGAGGACTAGGGAAATGAAGCTGGAGGAAGACTGTTTGGAAAAAGAAACTTGGTTGTCAGTGTAGCGGAAGCAGAGTAAATGCTTATGAATGTTGCAAATGTTTTTTAAAAAATCACCACGACCAGAGAATTAAAAAAATAAAGTACTCAAATGGGAAGAGCCTCCAAAATTACCATTTTAAAGCACAAACTCTAATCAGATCTGAGACGTTGCAGCAGCCTTGTTGAAGCTATTGACAGGGATTATTGTTTTGGTGCCAGGGTTTTAAATTGGGGGATAGGATTAAAAGGGACCAAAGATGAGGGTTGTTATTTCAAGCTGAAACCAATATTCCATGGTGGGGAACTCACTGGGTTTGTGAGTTTGGGAGTTGGTTACTGCACTTGGAGGAGTCCCCGGACACACGTCCAGCTGGTTCTGAGGAGGGTCAAAATGTGCATTCTTTGTAGCCTTTGTGGACTTGTACCACAGCTACTCAGCGATTAGATCCTGAGGCCCGTCCTTAGCAGGAAATGGTAAAGGAATCAGCAGGAAGGCTAGAACAAGGGAAGGGAAACTCCTCCCTCCTGTCAAAGGACAGGCCAGAGTGAGGATGAAAATGGAAAGTGGGCATTGTAGGGTTAGACGTGTTGAAATGGAGAGAGGTTGAATCTTGACTGGAAGTAAGGGAAAAGTACATGCCCCAAGGACAAGGGCGTGTGATAAACTGTGTTTATTATGTGACTTTAATAAGGAGCCTCTACCTCGTGTTCCTCGGGCCTCAGTCAGCACACAATCCCCAGGACATGGGGAAAATGCTGTTCCTTTACTTTGTTGTTTTGTATTTTCTGAGGTCCAGCAGCCCACTGACAGGACAACCTCCCCTTGTTTTTGATTTCCGGCTTATTCAAGGCCAGAAGACCAAAAGTCAAGTTGAAAAGTTTTACCAGGAGAAAAACATGAAAGTATTTCTTATGAAATCATAAGAAATACTTGGTGTGAAGGAGCAGAGGACTGCAAAATCATTTTTCTGTTTTACCCAGTTCTTTGTAACCAAAAATCCTCACTAGATTCTTGAGGCAGAGGGAAAGCTGGTGAGCCAGTGGGAGAAACTGAGTCCAATTAGAAGAAACTGCTCATTTGAAATCTGACAACACTTTCTTGTAGATTAAAACTCAGTTTTGAAGTTTCACTTCTTGAGCTTGGCTCAGTGAGTTATGCTACTCCTGATGAAAAAGAAAATTAAGAATATTTTATGTTGAAGGGCATCAGTGATGAAAAGGCAGCATGGCAGCATCTAGCTCCCTTATCTCATCAACTGTGCAGCGGGCTCTTAATGTTAGCAATCTCGTGTTTAGATTGTTACCTGAAGAAAGAAGAAACAAAGTGTCCTGAATGCTGATTCTACTCAGCAAGTGGCAAACAACAAAACTTTTGAAAAAGCAGACCTGGGGAGAGTCCACTGCAGTTTCATAATGGGTATGAATAGTTATTTTTCTGCCTTTTTTTTTTTTTTTCTAAATCTTTCTGGGGTTTGATGTGGATTTCTTTCTATTTGTTCAGGAAACTGTGACGTGTGTTCTGGGCAGGGTTTGAGGTTTTGGAACCTTTTCTAAAAGGGACAGAGAGCACCCTGCTACACTTCCCTGTCGTGAGGTTGGCGTGCAGACGGTGGAGCTGAAGCAAGTTGGTCATCATGCAGGTGCTCCTCCAGTGCAGTAGGCTTGTCCTGGCTCTCGCCTTCATCCTGATTTTGGGTTCTTCAGTTCAAGGTAAGACCCAGGAATCTTGTCCCCCTATAATCTTCCTTGTAAGTCCTGGGGTCCACACAAATGTTTATATTTGCTTTAAGGTATGGAATGTATTATACTGTGGGAAAGGAGGCCAAAAAAAGAAAAAAAAAAAAAAAAAAAAGGATTTGGGGTAGCTGAACTCCTTGGTGTGAGATTGGTTAAGTTTGGTACCAAAAAAAGTTAAACTCTGAGGGAGGTGTGGCCTTATAAGTTCTTAAAATGATTGAAATGTACTATTTTATTGTCAGATGAAAATTGTTTATAAATTTTTCAACGCTTAAGAAAGGAATATAGAAAATGACCTACCCCTAAGTGTCTACATCAATCCCAAGTTTTAACATAATATGGTAGTGTCATAATTATTGTGACACTGGGAAATACTATTTTTAAAATCAGAGTAAATTTGCATGTATTTTTTCTCCTTTTTAAAACTTGGTTCTTAGTGAAAATTCAATTATGTTTAGACATAGTTAATGAAAACCATCTCAGATTTTAAAGAGAGGCCAAAGAATTTTAGTAATTGTTTTGTTGCTCAGAGAAACATCACATTGGGAAATTTCTTATTAGGTCTATCATTTAGGGTTGTTTAGTCAGAATGAAACAACTTAAAACCTTTAATGACTAAGAAAATGAAAACAATCAGTTTGTAGGAAAAATACAATTTCTTCTCCTTTGGTAAATAAGCGATCATGTCTGAATAAGGCAGAAAGTCATGGCCTGATAAGTAGATGGGAGAATTTATAGTAGAAAAACTAGAGTTCCTCCAAACGGTAAAGGAAATATTGAGTCATGGTGATTGCACATATCCTGGATTTGTTTCTTCGAAGTTACTTCTAGTTGTCTTGTTTTTACTTCTGGTGGAAATGAAATTGTACACATGATCTCAGATACATTCATTATGTATTGGAAATTTATAAAATCACTTTCTTCTTGTTATGTAATTATTGAAGAAAAAAACAGCAAATAATGTTGCTGAAATTTTCCATTCGTCTATTTATTTTTTAAGGTATAAAACATTGTTGAATGTAAGGAACAGGCTTTACTTGGATCTTTTAGGGAAAACCTTCAGCTTGATGAAATAATTCCCTCATGTGCTCTGACAAGATCCAAGCACTCAGGTCCATGTTTGTAGCACAGACTTGAGTGACCTGTTGGTGCTGGGTCTACCCTGACCAGAGCTCTGTGAGTCTTTACATCTTCAAAATTTCCCAGAAATGTCACATTCCCCACTAAGGTTCTATAGGGAAAACTAAAATGAAAACAAAGGCATTCTTTATGTAATAGGTATTCTTCAGAATGTAGTGAAGAAACTATTATAACATTTTATAAAGTACTAGTATTTATGTCATCACCAGGTAGGTTTAGCTCTTTGTTGGGAAAGGAACTAAAAAAGAGAGAATGAATGGACTGAAAAACTAGGGAGTTTCCAAAGGAGAAGTGCAGCTGGTATTGGAATCAAGGGTTAGTGTTCACATCTGAATAAGAAGGGAAATAGATGTCCACCCACAGCTGCGTGTGTGAGTGACATCAGCTCAAGGCTGCAGAGAGGTCACTATTTCATCATACTTCTATGTGATGCCAGATATGATTCTGTAGCATTCTTTCCCCACTTAAAAAAAATTTTTTTCTTAACCCATTGATTTGACTGAACTGATCAACTGCACTAGGCTTTTGGCTTGTTTTTACTGAAACAAAACATCTTAGGTTATTGTATTAGTTTGCTAAGGCTGCCATAACAAAGTACCACAGACTGGGTGGCTTAAACAACAGGAATTTATTTCCTCACAGTTCTGGAGGCTAGAAGTTCAAGATCAAGGTGTCAGCAGGGTTAGTTTCATTCTGAAGCTTCTCTCCTCAGCGTGTAGATGGCCGTCTTGTCTCTGTCTTTACATGGTTCTTTGTGTGTGTCTATGTCCCCATCTCCTCTTCTTGTAAGGAAACCAGTCATACTGGATTAGGGCTCATCTGCATGACCTCATTATGTCTTAATTATCTCTTTCAAGGCCCTGTCTCCAAATACAGTCCCATTCTGAGGTACTGGGGGTTAGAACTTCAACACATTGAATTGGAGGGACACAATTCAGCCCATGTCAGTGACTATAAGTGAAGCTGAAGTAAAGACATGCTGTAAAAGTATGTCTACCAAGTGCAAAGAGATGGAAGTTTGGCAATGTGTGGGAGACCCTGGAGAGGACAGATGGCTAATTAATTTAGTGTAGAGCTCCAGGGGATTATTGATGGGGCCTTACTCATCAATTGATGAGGTGACTCTTACTCTTTTATTGCCTCTCTTTCTAAAAGATGCCCATAAAGAGGGAAAATGGAAAATCCATGAGCAGGTGTGGCCAAGGGGGTCATTGCCAGACTATGTTTCCACTCTACACTGCCTCTGAGATCACGATAATGATATTGATTCCACCTATGTGCGCTGCTGTTTGATTGTAAAGTGATTCACATCCATTCTCGGGTAAAGGATCATCACATTCCCTAGGAGGAGGAATTAACACCAATTTATAGAGGGGAAAATTGGATCTTACATTCATCATTTCATTTGCTCTTTACATCAACCTCTTGCAAAAAATTTATGAGATTTGCCCAAGGCCCATTACAACTAATTAATGGCAGAGCTAGTCATCTGATTTCAAGTTCAGAGTTAACTTTCTACTGCAATTTAGCTGTATTCTAGGTGGATTAGAGATTTTCTTTATTTAAAACAACCTTGCTTTGACTCTAGCCCTTGCTACAAAAACCACTGAGTTGAGGGACAGAGAAGGAGAAATTGAAAGTAAACTTGGAACTTTTTATAGCTTGTCAAACCATACAAGGGTGGGGGAACTTTATTCATCTTGTGGAATTGATTGGCCTGTAGGAAGCAGCTCCAGCTTAGATGGTGACTTCTGTTTGAATGCCACCAAACAATGAATGAGATGGTCTCCCTCCCCCCCTCCCCACAACATGGCAGTTTCCGCTTAAATTTTTCTAGCACACTTGTAGCAAGTCTCCATTAAGAATAGGAAATTAGTAAATTGAGATGATGTTGGAGAAAAATTGATATTACAATACGATATTACTGGGGTAAGTTATTTGCTCTGGTAATGTTTACTTATAGAAAGTATTTGCTAAAGCAAGACTAGTGACTCTGTGTGTATGTGTGAAAGAAATAGGGGCAAAGACAGAGACAGAGAGAGACAAAGACAGACCGAGAAAGGGCGGGGGTAGGCAGTGAGGGAAGTGATTGTAAATAAAAAACATTCTTCTCCCTTGAATCCACCACAAAATTAACCAGGAGATCTGTAAGTGGGGCCTCTTAGGAAGATAATTTTTCTGTCCATGAGCATATTCCCTTTTATTTTTTAAATTACGGTAATCTTAAGATTTCTCTCAAGCAAGACAGAATCAAGATACTCCCACACATCGGGGGCTGGAACTGTTGAATTTTCACATTCTGCCAACACCCTTGAATAAATATGTCAGGAACTTGGTATCTGTAACCGTGTTCTTTATTTTAAAGCAGATTTAAAATCCCCAGTGTGTTGATCATTTTATAATATATAGCAATACAGGACCACTATGTTATGCACCTGAAACTAACATAGTATATTAGGTCAACTATACTTAAAAAAGAAAAACCACCTCGGGACTTCCCTGGTGGTCCAGCGGTTAAGAATCCGCCTTCCAATGCAGAGGAGGTGGGTTCAATCCCTGGTGGGGGAACTAAGATCCCACATGCCGTGGAGCAACTAAGCCCACACACTCTGGAGCCTGCCCACCACAACTAGAGAGAAGCCCGTGTGCCGCAATGAAAGATCCTGTGTGCCGCAGCTAAGTCCCGACACAGCCAAAAATAAAAAAATAAATATTAAGAAAACACCTAATATGATTTTATTTACATGAAACATCCAACTTGCTTAAAAATATAGAGATAAAAAGTAGATTGATTAGTGGTTACTTAGGGATGAGAAGCATGAGATACAGGAGCTGGCTAGCTAAAGGATAGGGGATTTCTCTGTGATGATAAAATTGTTCTAAATTTGTGGTGATAGTTGCACATACCTATGAATATGCTAAAAACCACTGAATTTTACATTTTAGAAGAGTGATTGTGTGCTATGTTACATACATACCAATAAAACTTTTTTTAATTAAAAAAATAAAATCACCAGTCCCAAACTAGATAAACATTTCTGTGGGGGAGGTGGACTTCTATCTTTGATTTCTTTATCAATTTTGGAATAGCTTTACTGAGATAGATTTCATATACCATACAATTCACCCATTTAAAGTGTACATCGATGGTTTTTTAGTATATTCACAGATACGTGCAACCATCACCATAGTCTATTTTAGAACATTTTCGTCACCCAAAAAAAGAAACCCCTCTTTATAAATTTTAAAAGCTGAGATTCTAAACTCTAGAGGGAATTTGTATTTTAGAAGTTTTCTAATTTACCAGAGTTGTGTTTCTTACACCAGTGAAAAGATGAGATCTTTCACTGAGATGCTTCCTCATTAAACTATTAGTTTTACTTTTCTGTTTAACTTCCTATCTATGCAAGCACTTACTTTGTTTGATATTCAGCCATCCACGACAGTAGAGAAGAATGTCTAGACCTGCTCTGTCTGAAATGGTAGCCACGGGCTTCTTGTGGCTGCTAAGCACTTGAAATGTGTGAAATGTGGCGAGTCCAAAATGAGGTATTGTGTAAGTGCAAAATACACACCAGATTTGAAATCTTAGGATGAAAAAAAGTGTAAAATATCCATTAATAACTTATATTGATTATGTTGTGACAATATTTGAATATATTTAAGTAAAATATTTTCAAATTAATGTCACCTCTTTTTTACTTTTTAAAATATGGCTGTTGTAACATCCATACGTGTACGGATGGTTTCTCTTGTTTCTATTGGACCGCGCTGGTCTAGACGGCATGGGGTGTGAAGACATTGCCCTCTGCTGGAGCAGATGTTGAATTTTTACCTGACTCACAATGATGACGCTTCTAAGTAACAATTCAGTAGATGCCAAGCTTAAGCTTCTTCAGGAAAGAATCAGAGGAGAAGGAGCTAAAATGTATTAAATACCTACCATGTGCAAAGGCTTGTGCTAGATGTTTCAGATACTTTTATCTTGTTTAAACAGGAACTCTTTGGGATTCTATTATGGGATACTGTCGTGGAACAGAAGTTTAAATTTGGTCTCTCTACAAGCTGTTCACTATCAGAGATAGGTCAATAGGTCATTCTCATTCTCCTCCTCAGCAGAGAAACTAGCATTTAAAGAACTCTGACGGGACTTTCCTGGTGGTCCACCGGTTAAGACTCCGTGCTCCCAATGCAGGGGGCCCGGGATCGATCCCTGGTTGGGGAACTAGATCTCCTATGCCTGTGTCAACTAAGAGTTCACATGCCGCAACTAAGAAGTCCGCATGCTGCAACAAAGATCCCGCATGGCACAATGAAGATCCTGCGTGCTGCAACCAAGACCCAGTGCAGCCAAAATAAATAAACAAATAAATGTTAAAAAAGAAAAGAAAAGAAAAGGGAGAGATTAATTTAAATAAATAAAGAGCTCTGGGCTTCCCTGGTGGCGCAGTGGTTGAGAGTCCGCCTGCCGATGCAGGGGACGCGGGTTCGTGCCCCGGTCCGGGAAGATCCCACATGCCGCAGAGCAGCTGGGCCTGTGAGCCATGGCCGCTGAGCCTGTGCGTCCGGAGCCTGTGCTCCGCAATGGGAGAGGCCACAACAGTGAGAGGCCCACGTACCGCAAAAAAAAAAAAAAAAAAGAGCTCTAACCATGGTGCTAGGTACTATTCTACGAGCCTAATATTTATATCTCATTATTAGAGCTACTACTGTCCCCATTTTATGGATGAAGAAATTGAGGTACAGGGAGGTTAAGGTTACACAGCTAGTAAGGGGGAGACATTGTGATGTCAACTTGACATCACAAGTTGATGTCAAGCCTTACCTCCAGCCTCCAAGCAGTGACAAAGCTAACCCATTCTGGATGAGTAGCGTCCCAGACCAGAAACTGTAAGTTATATTCAGGAACTATGGGGAAGATTGTGATAGAATAGTAGTTCTAAAAGAAAGGATGAATGAAAGTAAGACAGACAGAAAGAAAGAAGGAAAACAATGGGAGAACATTTACTTTCTACATTAGAGTCTTTGTTTTGTTTATATTTTTAAAAGAATATTGTTTATTACAGCAATTTAGAAAACAAAGTGAGAAAAAAATCACCAGAGTCTACCACTATAGTTATTTCTGTGTATTTCCTCCCATTCCTCACGCCCCCCGATATCTATTTATGTAGTTGCATTAACAACTGTTATGCATAGAGTGGTATTCTGCTTTTTAAAAAATATTTATTTATTTATTTTTGGCTGTATCAGGTTTTAGTTGCAGCACACAGGATCTTTCGTGTGGCACACGGACTCCTCTCTAGTGGTGGCGCAAAGGCTCCAGCACATGCAGGCTCAGTAGTTGTGGCGCAAGGGCTCTCTAGTTATGGCTTGTGGGCTCATAGTTGCGGCACACGGGCTTAGTTGCCCTGCAGCTCATGGGATCTTAGTTCTCTGACCAGGGATAGAACTTGAGTCCTCTGCATTGGAAGTCCCCTGGACCACGAGGGAAGTCCCCTCTGGACCATGAGGGAAGTCCCCTCTGCTTTTTTTAAACTAATTTTTGAACATAGATTTTCCTATGATGCTATATAGTCTTTTCCATAACTACTGCTTTTTTCCCATTTGTTTAATAGTCTCTCATATGAATGCCTCATAATTAATCTGAGTATTTTCTCTTGTTTTGATTATTTAGTTATTTCCTGTTTCCCTATTTTAAATAATACTAAGGTGAACAGCATCATGAATTCTTTATATATTTTCTCTCCTTTCTCTCCATATATATGTATATAATGTATATCTTAATGATGTTATTAATAACTTAGCAATGGTGTATTTATAAAATTAATCAGAAATATTAGCTAGGACAAAGTTGAGTGTAAACAGACATAATAGAGTTTCATGAGGAAAGAGGACATTTTGCAAAAGTTCTGTGGTTCTGCAATCTTTTAAGAACAAAGTCCTTGGCCACCCCATTAAGATGTAAAGTGAATTTGACCTCAGTAGAGGCTTCACTTTTCAACCTCTGATAGTTGAGAATAGGACACAACTTGTGCATACTCTCCTAGAAATACAGATACCCAGAGGGAAAAAAAGCAAAACTCCAGGACTTATGGTCTTTGGGAGGGCTGGGTAATGAGATTAGGAGTAAATTTTTTTGTATGTTGGTTTGCTACATTTTTCAAAATTTTCTATAATGAACATACATTCCTTTTCTAAGATAAATTTTATTAAAAATTGCAACAAAAGCAGTCTAGATGTAAGGAATATCTAAATAAACTCTCCATTTCTAGGAGAGAGTACTATAAAAGGTAGAGAGCCCTCTAGAACCTGATTTAAAGTCAGGAAACCATTGACAAGTTGCTGTATGTATCCATTTACATAAAATTCTAGAAAATGCAAACTAATTTATAATGACAGTAAGTAGATTGATGGTTGAGGGGGGCTGGGGGGAGTCAGGAGGAGGGAGGGAGAAGAGCAGGATCACAAAGGGGCACAAGGAAACTCTGGGGGATGTTGAATATGTTCATACCCTTGATTGTGGTGATGGTTCCATTGTGTATCCATTTGTCGAAACGAATTGTGCACTTTAAATATGCACAGCTTATTGAATGTCAAGTCCACCTTAAGAAAGCTGTCAAAAAATAAAAATAATTTTGAATAGATAATACATACGTATGGCTCAAAAATCTAATGATTCAAAAGGATATGCAGTGAAAAGTCAATGCTCTTCCTTCCACTGTCTTCCAGCCACCAATTCCCTCCACAAAGATGATCAGTTTGCTGTGTATCTTTTCAGAGATGTTCTGTGCATATAAGCATATATGTAAATATAGTGTGAAAAAACACAAACACACACAAATGGTAACAAACAATTCATAGTGTTCTTTACTTTTTTAAACTTAATAATATACCTTGGAGGGAATTCCCTGGCGGTCCAGTAGTTAGGACTCCAGGCTTTCACTGCCGAGGGATTTTTGAAATCTCTGACTAGATGTGAGGGCAAAGAAAGAGGCCAAGTTTTTAACCTACTTTTCATTCCCAAGAATACCCAAGAATTTCTTTTCAATACCCAAGAATGGCCCTAAAGAACTAGGGCTCTGTAGTATCTCGGGTACCAATTGGTACATGCCTTAACCTTTCTGAGCATGATTCGACTCATCTCTACCAGAACAGGCAGGATTCAGGGTCAGATACAGGTTTGAATCCTGGGTCCTTTACTTAGTACCTGTGCAGCCTCAGTTTTCCTTTGTATAAAATGGAAATAATAGTACAAAGATAATGATAGTTAATATTTTCAAGTGTTTACTGTGTACCTGGCACTATGTTAAGATCTTTACATGCATTTTCTCATTTAATTTTTGTGACCAGCTTATGAAAGAGAGACACTCTTAGTACCTCAGTTTTCTGGTGGGGGCTTGGGGAAGTTAAGGTTTCACGGCTCACCAGTAGCAGAGCTGAGACTTCACTCCAGGCAGCTAATTGCCAAAGCCTGTTCTAACCTTAAATTCTAGGCTACTTTAGAGGGGTGTTGTGAGAAGGACAAATGGTGTGCATAAAGGGCTAGCAAATAGTCGGTGCTCCTGTGATATTAATGATCATAAAACCTGTCCACACCTTACCTACCAAATTTAGAATCTATTTAATTAAAAATTTCTTAGGGACAGAGTGATTAGAAGCTGTGTAAGAGACATTTATTGACCACGTGGGTTCCATGTTTGGGCAGGTTCTCCTGTGCGGAAAGCCAGATACCAGTGGGTACGCTGCAATCCTGACAGCAATTCTGCAAACTGCATTGATGAAAAGGGACCAGAGTTCGATCTACTTCCAGGTGAATACAACAGAATCCTACCTCCAAGGACTGACCCTTTTTCGTAAGTGGACTTTCTTGATTTTACTTTCACCATCCGCTGCTGAGATCCTGGCATGGAGGTGGGAGGGTTGCCAAGAGTGTTTTTCTTCAGGCTCTTGCTTCCATGGTTAGGTTCCATGGTTAGGTTTTCACTGCACAGTACAGGGTAAAACTGTACTGTCTTTACTGGTATATGAGATGCACAAGAATACATGATTCACCTACCTTTTTAAGAATTTTATTTATTTTTTAAAATTTATTTATTTTTGGCTGAGTTGGGTCTTTGTTGCTGCGCGCGGGCTTTCTCTAGTTGCTGAGAGCAGGGGCTACTCTTCGTTGCGGTGCACGGGCTTCTCATTGTGGTGGTTTCTTTTGTTGCGGAGCATGGGCTCTAGGCATGCGGGCTGAGTAGTTGCGGAGTGCGGGCTTAGCTGCTCTGCGGCATGTGGGATCTTTCCAGACCAGAGATAGAACCTGTGTCTCCTGCACTGGCAGGCAGATTCTTAACCACTGCGCCACCAGGGAGGTCCCTATTCACCTACACTTTTGCAAGGTCTTTTTCTTGTGGCAGAAACAAAAATTGAATACTTTTCACCAATAGGTATTGAAAATGATTGAACATTATTTTATTAATGTAAATAGAGCACATTGTATATTTATATTAAAATCCAATAGGAGTCTATCACCTGAATGGATAAACAAAATGTGGTACATCCCTTAAGTAGAATATTATTTGGCCATAAGAAAGAAGGAGTTATTGATAAATGCTACAACATGGATGAATCCTGAAAACATTATGCAAAGTGAAGGAAACCAGACACAAAAAGCCACATATTGTATGATTCCATTTATGTGAAATGTCCAGAATAGGCAAATCCATAGAGACAGAAATAGAGTAGTGGTTGCCAGGGGCTGTGAGGGAGGGAGGAATAAAGAGTGACTGCTATTAGGTGCAAGATTTTTGAGGGGTGACAAAAATGTTCCGTTAGGTGGTAGTGATAAAAAAAAAAAGAAGAAATTAGGGAAAGGAAGAATAAGTGACCACGACTCATAAAAAAGAAAGTCAAAACTCTTCTTTTTTTTAAATTAAATTAAATTAATTTACGTTTTATACAGCAGGTTCTTATTATCTATTTTATACATATTAGTGTATAAATGTCAACCGCAATCTCCCAATTCATCCCCCACCCCACTTCCTCCCTTGGTGTCCATACATCCAAAACTCTTCTTGATCAAATAAAACCTGCCTTATACTTGCAAAAAAGATCCAATAGGAATTCATAAGTAACAAAAATTGAATTGTATTAAAACCCATTATTTCAATGAATATCAAAATTATATGTAGCAAAGATACATTATGAAAAGAATTATCATAAAAGTTTTAATCTTCAGGCTTAAATAGAAAATCACTCCCCTGAAAGCCACGTAAATCATCATGCCCAAACCACGTAAGTCTATCATCACTTTGGGGATCCTGGTAACCCCCTTCATCACTGAAATTATATCACCACCATCCTCAAAATACAACTCTGCAACCCTTCGCTTTTAGGTCCACGGCATAAAGCTTGAACGTGATATTACAGCATCCTCCATTATTTTAAGAAACGGATTTCAACAGTGATTCATTTAAATCTAAGATATTAGAGGAACAACGCAAGTCCTCCAAAACAAATATTTACACTATTTCTTCCCTCCTCAAATCTGTATGATCTTCCACACTCTTTGACATAAATTGTAGCAATAATTTTTTGGATCCGTGTCCTAAGGCAAAGGAAACAAAAGCAAAAATAAACAAATGGGACCTAATTAAACTTAAAAGCTTTTGCACAGCAAGGGAAACCATCGACAAACAAAAGGACAACCTACTGAATGGGAGAAAATATTTGCAAGTGATATGACTAATAAGGGGTTAATATCTAAAGTATATAAACAGCTCATACAACTCAACATCAAAAAAACAAACATCCCGATTAAAAACTGGGCAGAAGATCTGAATAGACATTTTTCCAAAGAACACATCCAGTTAGACAACAGGCACATGAAAAGATGCTCAACATCGCTAATCACCAGAGAAATGCAAATTAAAACCACAATGAATATCACCTCCCACCTGTCAGAATGGCTGTCATCAAAAAGATCACAAATAATAAATTGCTGGCGAGGATGTAGAGAAAAGGGGACTCTTGTACCTTGTTAATGGGAATGTATATTGGTGCAACCACTGTACAAAACAGTGTGGAGGTTCCTCAGAAAACTAAAAATAGAGTTACCATATGATCCTGCAACTGTACTCCTGGGTATATATCCAAAGAAAATGAAAACACTAATTTGAAAAGATATATGTACCCCAATGTTCATAGCAGCATTATTTATAATAGCCAAGATATGGAAGCAATCTAAGTGTCCATCAGTAGATGAATGGATAAAGAAGATGTGATACACACACACACACACATTGGAATACTACTCAGCCATAAAAAAGAACGAAATTTTGCCATTTGCAGCAACACGGATGGACTTGGAGGGTATTATGCTTAGTGAAATAAGTCAGACAGAGAAGACAAATACTGTATGATATCACTTATACGTGGAATCTAAAAAATAAAACAAACTTGTGAATATAACAAAAAAGAAACAGACACACAGATATAGAGAACAAACCAGTGGTTACCAGTGGGGAGAAGGAAGGGGGAGGGGCAAGCTAGGGGCAGGGGATTAAGAGGTACAAACTACTGTGAATAAAATAAATAATCGGCCTTTCCTGGTGGCTCAGTGGTTCAGAATCCGCCTGCCAATGCAGGGGACGCGGGTTCAAGCCCTGGTCCGGGAAGATCCCACATGCTGCAGAGCAACTAAGCCCGTGTGCCACAACTACTGAGCCTGTGCACCTAGAGCCCGTGCTCTGCAACAAGAGAAGCCACCGCAATGAGAAGCCCGCGCACCGCAACGAAGAGTAGCCGCGGCTTGCGCCAACTACAGAAAGTCCGCGCACAGCAAGGAAGACCCATCGCAGCCAAAAATAAATAAATAAAAATAAATAAATAATCTACATGGATGTATTGTACAACACAGGGAATATAGCCAATATTTTATAATAACTATAAATGGAATATAACCTTTAAAATTGTGAATCACTGTTGTACACCTGAAATGTATATAATATTGTAAATCAACTCTACCTCAACTAAAAATAATAAATAAAAAAAAATCTCTAGGATCTTCTCTTTCCTCAGCCAGCAACTTTCCTTCTTGCTCTGACACTCCTGTTAATATGGATGCACAGCCCCTGCTTCTGTGACGGTCTTGGACACTCTTGCTCTCAGATCCATTTCTTCTCCTTCCATCTCCCTGCTCTCCGTTGGGTGAGGGTGGTAAGGGCTGATCCCTATGGTCTGCATTTCTCAGGCTCCCAGATCTGTGGCTGAGTTTGGCCAGTGGGATGCCTGAAAGGGAGACTGGTCAGCGTGGGCGGCAAGAAGAGACAAGGATGTTTCTTCTCATTCCTGCCTTGGGTGGCACCTCTGGCAGGGCTGTGTCTCATCCATGGCTTCAGCTTCCACCAGATGCTCTTGGTCCCTGGGCTCAGGTAGTACCACCTCCTCCACTGTCCCTCTAGCCCAGGGAGGGAAATATTTTCTTGCTGTTCCTCATCTCTGGGTTTCCTTATTATTCCCTATTTGGCTTTGCTTCTCTTCCATCTCATGTGTTAGCAATTCCCTGTCTTAAATATTTAGGTAAGTTTCTTGACTGTACTATGACTGTGGCAGCTTCTAAGGCCACCCCTCCTTGTGCTGGGCATCCTATCCCCATGCACCTTCTCCAGGACTTTAATTCTGCAGTTAACCCTCTGAACCCAGCATCTTCTCATCAGTATGCAGACATTCTCTAGTATCTCCTACATTTAGGTAAAATCCCCTCTTTGACTCTGCATCCTTTCCAGCTGTTGCCCCATTCTCTGCTCCTCTTCATAGTAACACTTCCTGATAGGGTTGCTGATGCTTACTATCTCCTCAACCCCTTCTGGTTCTACCTTCACCCAGAGAGCTTGGTAGAAGCACTTACTTTTTTTTTGCGGTACGCGGGCCTCTCACTGCTGTGGCCTCTCCCGTTGCGGAGCACAGGTTCCGGACGCGCAGGCTCAGAGGCCATGGCTCACGGGCCCAGCTGCTCCGCGGCATGTGGGATCCTCCCGGACCGGGGCACGAAACCGTGTCTCCTGCATCGGCAGGCGGACTCTCAACCACTGCGCCACCAGGGAAGCCTACTTTTTTTTTTTTTTAATTTAAGTTCTTTTTTTTTTAATTGAACCTGGGCCCTCGGCAGTGAAAGCGTGGAGTCCTAACCACTGGACTGCCAGGGAATTCCCAATTTAAGTTCTTTTTTATTTTCCTCCACACTGGTAAAAGTTCCAAGGGAGCTTAAAGTTTTTTTAAACATTTTAACTATTCCTCTTTCCCACTCCCGACTTCTGAATTTACAAAGCAAAGGAGAGCAGGAGTCCCAATTTTTAATGGTTCCCCATCTCCTCATGTTATTTGATCCAAAAACTATATACAAGTTTGTAGCAGTCATAGTTATTGTACATGTTTAGGAGGGAGGGAGGCAAGAAGGGATAGGGAGGTCTTCCCTAGTGGCGCAGTGGTTGAGAGTCCGTCTGCCGATGCAGGGGACATGGGTTCGTGCCCTTGTCCGGGAAGATCCCACATGCCGCGGAGCGGCTGGGCCCGTGAGCCACGGCCGCTGAACCTGCGCGTCCAGAGCCTGTGTTCTGCAACGCGAGAGGCCACAACAGTGAGAGGCCCGCGTACCGCAAAAAAAAAAAAAAAAAGGGATAGGGAGAATGGTGATCCAAAAGAATAAAAACAGCAACCAAATAGGTCACAATTACTTCCTGTTGACACATCTGCTGGTTACTTCTCTATGTTTAGCTAACTTGACTTCTCTCTCTCTCTTTTTTTTTTCCTGCGCCACATGCCTTGTGGGATCTTAGTTCCGGGCTAAGGATTGAGCCTGCGCCCTTGGCACTGAAGTGCAGAGTCTTAACCACTGAACCGCCAGGGAATTCCCACTTGACGTGTCAGTTGTTTTCAAAAACAGTTGACCACCCTTCCTCTGAAATACTTTTTTCTCTGGGCTTCCATGGCCCCACCTTGTCTTGGGTTTCCTTCTACTTCCCTGTCTGTTCTTTCTCCTTTGATTAATATTTAATATGTTGGGGTGGCCCTAGCTCTGTCGTGGGCTGCTTTTGTATCTGCATGCCTTTTTTGGGTGACTTCATCCTGTTCCATGGCTTTAAATACTATGTGTGTGTGTGTGTGTGTGTGTGTGAGAGAGAGAGAGAGAGAGAGAGAGAGAGAGAGAGAGAGAGAGAGAGAGAGAGAGAGGGAGAGAGAGGGAGAGGGAGAGGGAGAGGGAGAGGGAGAGGGAGAGGGAGAGGGAGGGGGAGAAACTACCAAATCTGTTTCCAGCTCTGATTCCTTTTCCTAACCAGCTGACCAACTATCCAGCAGGTCACCCTCTATTACATTATTCCACTTTGTTTCTCTGCATAACATTTAGCCCCACCTAATATTTTCCTGATTTGCTTATTCACTTTTTATTGTCTGTCTCCCCGCCAAAGTTATAAACCTCTGAGCAGGGACCTCATCTGTCAGTCCCCATTCTATCCCAGGCCCTCAGAACAGGGATCAGATATTCAATATTTATCGAATGTAGGCATGAAGGAAACTCTAATCTGTTGTATGGCCTGTGGTTTATTATTTTCATGTAGAAAATGACCCATAGGCTGTGAAACTCAACTTTTGTCTCTGATGCTTTGTTGCCTTATTCTGCCACTGATGGGTGGCATCATTGCTCTGGTCCTTTGGTGCTGAGTGGATTTCAAACTACCCCACTGAACCCAGTTGAATGAATGCACTTATTTGCGGGGAGGAGATTGAATGTTAACATGCTGGCAAATATAATGCTTGACTTGTTGCAAAGAATTTCTTAAGCGTGAGCTTTGTTGAAGCCCTGTGAAGTTATTAGAGATTTTGCAGAATTTTTAAAATAGGAAAAATATACATCTAGTCTAATTTACTTGTGTGTCCTTTCTTCAGTGGGAGAAAGTGTAAAAATGGGATCTTTTCTGTAAAAAATAAATGACCCGTTAAGTATATTCTAAATATAGGATTGCTATGTTAGTGATAAGAAAATTAGCATTTTTATATGCATCTGCAATGAGTAGATGTGAAGCTGATAAAGGCAACGAGTTAGATACAGTAAGTATTGTAAATATGTGGAAAGGTCTGACTTATTTTTTGTTTTAAAACATTAAATAACTGGGAAACTTTTAACTTAAAATTTGAGCAACGGAGTGGCTACATTTACTTTCATATCTTAAAAAATTTATTATGATTATCTTTTCATGTCTCAAAGTTTAATGTTTCTTTTCCACTTTTCTGTCATGCTTCAGAATGATGAAATCCAGGAACTTGAATGATGTCTTCCCTCTTTCTGAGGACTTTTCAGGATCAGGCTCTGGAAGTGGCTCTGGAAGTGGCTTCCTACGTGAAATCGAACAGGAATACCAACCACTAGAAGAAAACGATGCTTTTTATTACAACTTTAGGTCTCTGGAGAGAAATTTGCCCTCAGACAACCAGGACTTGGGTCAGAATGGACCAGAAGAGGATTTTACTATATAAAAGAGAGGGTTTCCCAGCTTGACACCAGGCAATGTATTTGTGTACCATGGTTAAATGATTAATTTGAGGACAAAAAGCTTTATAGAAAATTTAAAACATCTGAAAAGGAAGTTTAAGTTTTATTATCTTTTTTTTCTCATGAATTCTTAAAGCCTCCTTTTTCTATCCTAATGTCCTGGAAAATACCTGCATTTGTTTTGTATTGTATTCAACAACATCACTATGAAGTTAACTAGACTCCACATATGTATAAAATTGCTTTAAAGAATAAATTATACTGTTCTTAAAACATTTAGTTTGAGAAACAAATTGACAGGCATTATTTCATATCTAAATCTTCAGGAAGCTGACTCTGATTATGAAATCTAGATATGCCTCTTTTTTTGTGAAAAAACACAGATGAAACATACAGTGAATTGGGTATTTGACATGTTTGGGTTTGACATGTTTTACAGTGTGAAGTTAACTGCTTTAATAGTACCACTGGAGGTGTTTGCAGAGCTAGTGGACAGCGTTTGCTTAGAAGTGTGATTGCTGTCACAATTAGAAACTTAACACCCAGATTAAAGCACAATTGTGCTCTCAATACCTCATACTGCTTTACTTTTTTTCCTGGATATCTATGTATTTTCAAACATTACTCTATTAAAGCAGAAGTATAATCAAAGGGTCAAGCTGTCTGGGCTCTCTTGTTCATGAAGTAATTATTTGTTCAAATGTTTCTAGATTCTCATCAACAAAATATCTGTAAAGTTATTTTACAGTGAGACCAAATTTTGTAACTGGAATCAAATCCTGTTAACTAGCAGATGAAGAAAACAATCATGCTACAGAGAGGGTTACTCTTGTCCAAACAATTCCTCTTCTTTAGGGCTATACTATACTCATCTCTGTTCCCCTTAATTCTGAAAAGCCTGTCAGCATCATTGTCATGGATCCTGTTCTGTACCATGTAGATCCCCTCTTCAGAACTGATGACTTATTCAAATTAACCTCTGTGGAAGAGAGACACCTTGTTCAAGGGCACACCTCTTCCCATGGCAGCCTGCACCCAATGCCTGGTTGATGTGAGCATATGAGTGCCAGACCCCTCCCCTGAACTTGGAACAATTCAGCAGGGCAATCACAGATTCAGAGCTCCCTGAGGAGTCATCTGAGGCTTTGTTGGGACTGTTTTGCAGCTCAGTTTCTTCCTTTACTTAGTCTTGCTTCCTTCCATTCCCCCCTGAGAGAGCTCCCTTAAGAACTTTCTGCACACTAGTTTTCATCTCAGAGTTTGCTCTATGGGGAATCCAACCTGTGAAAGTTGGTGCCAGGATGGGTAGAAAGCAGATGCTAAAATGGGATTTTGGAGCTGGATCACCTACTGTCTGGTTGGCAATGAGGACCCCGTCACTGGCTGTAGATGCAGAACAACCACAAGAGAGCACTGCAATCGTTCAAACTTTCACTGATGATGAACTGGGATGGTGTACCAGTGGAAGGAAGTGCACCAGGGTGCGGTATATGAGGCATCTGAGAAATATGGGGAAGTAGTAATTATAGAGACAATGACACTGGATGGCTCTTGCTGGAGGCAATTAATGAAACACCAAGGATGATTAATTAAAGACTAAATGTGAAAACTAATGGACCTCCTCAGCAGCATATTAAGAAACTCTCTTCTGCAGTGGAAGGGCAGGAAAAGCTGAGGCTCAGGCCCAGGATATAATCAGAAGAATAGCAGAGTTCAAGAATGTTAAGTTGCCAAGTTAGCCAAGTCTGTTATACAACATCAGGGCCCTGACTGGGAAAATACTGGACCCTCAGAAATGAAGACCTCTGAGTAGAAACGTATCTGGGTTGATAGATTCAGAATTCAAATCCCCAGACTTCCTCAAACCCTCTGAATCTATAGAAGAGGCCCACTCCTTAAGAATTAATGCTTTCCTCTGGCTTGAAGATGATTAAGAAGCCTCTGACCTTTAAGACCACATGCACACTCCCTCTAGGTCTGCCTTGCCACCCCACCTAGCCACCAGATCCATAACTAAAGTTACAATATAAACCAACAGGAAAGTGTTGGGGCTGCTAAGGAGGAAAGGTGAAGGTTTCTGCAGAGCTTAGCTGACATGCACCTCAGAAGCCTAGAAAGTGTCTATGTGCCTTAACTCTAAGAGTGCTAGATCAAGGGATGGAGGAAAAACAAAGTTGGATAAGGAAGTGTTTATCAATATGGAAGTGTTAGGGGAACCACTGACCAAAACAACCTGCCCTGGCCAGGCATGAGTGTAACCACTTGCATGAGTTATCTTACAACAGGAGGTCCTGTTAAGGAAGGACCTTACCACTGACAAGCTACCACTGACTGGAAGAATTCGGGAAAGGCCAAAGGAGAGAGGTGACGCCAGTCCATATGTCCCAGTATCCTTCTTGCTGGAACCCATCTTGGCTGAGCAATGTGCGCACCACCATGAAGGACCCTGAGTCAGAATGATTGGCCAGAGACAACCTGGAAACTAACCCCATTACCCCTGAGACTATGGGCTGCGTGGCAGAGCAGTTCTCCTGGGTTCCCTTACCCAGCTGCTCTCTGCCTGGGTGCCCCTTCCCAATAAAGTCTCTTGCTTTGTCAGCACGTGTATCTCCTCAGACAATTCACTTCTGAGTGTTAGACAAGAGCCCACTCTTGGGCCCTGGAAGGGGTTCCCATTCCTGCAACAGAAGTACTCTTCTGGGATAAAGGTTTTATCACTCTGGCAAGAACTCCGGGAGAAGGTGTTGACATGCTTCTAGAATGGCTCTTAGAAGCTTGGAAAAAGTGACAGCTCCTCTTAAGTAGAAATGCTAGAACTACCATGGCAGGCAGTGGAAAAGGGGTCAAAAAGTTTAAGGAAGTTAGCATGCTAGAATGGACAGTTTGTGTAAGCCCTAAAAACCTACCAAATGACTTTGTTCCGAAGGAAGGCCAAAGCAATGAAGAATATGCTGGTAAGAGGGGCAGCATCTCTGAGCTATCAGTGGTAGCTCTCCTCTAAAGGGCAGAGGTGATGGTAGAATGTTGTTACAGAATTGGGTTCACAAATAGCAATGGGAATGATGGGGTGGGGGAAATCCCAAAATAATAGAGGACAGGTGGAGGTGTTCAGCCATCAGACGCCAGGTGGTACAATTATCATAATGAGGAAGGTCAGAGTGGAATGCAGGGCAAAGTTATAGAGTGGCATCTTCAGAGGTAAGATAGTTGGTAACAGTTCTTCACCCAATTCCATTGTGTGTTGGAGGGGTGGGGTTGGCAGGGTAGGGGTGAGGAATTTCCCCACACCAACCAGAAAGTTTCTGACATCAGCTGGGTGTCCTACAATTCAATTCAATTCTGACACTATCTACCTGGAGCTAGCATCAGATTCTACAGGTTAAAGGCTCAGTGCCACAAGGCTTCCCTCCACTTCAGATGCCAATCGCAAACCTAGGTTGTTACCTGTGCTTCTGATCGACTGGCTGTACACTGGAGCTTCCAATGACCACCTCTTCAGGTTCAGTTAATTTGCTAGAGCAATTCTCAGAACTCAGAGAAACATTTCACTTACCTGATCACCAATTTATTATAAAAGGGTGTAAATCCAGCTAGATGAAGCGATACACAAGGTGAGGTCCTGAACAAAGGAGTCTCTGTCCTCTTGGAGTTTGGGGCCTGGCACGGTGGCACATGGAAGCTTCTGGTTCCCCAACCTAGAAGCTCTCTGAACCCTGTCCTTTGTGGGTTTTTTGAAGTCTTCATTACATAGGTATGATTGATTAAATCATTGGCCACTGGTAATTGAACTTAATCTCTAGCCCCTCTCCCATCTCCCTTGCCTGGAGGTCAGGGGTGGGACTGAAAGTTGCAACCCTTTAATCAAACAGTTGGCTCCAGTATCCTTACCTGAGCCAGTTTTCAGACCTGGAACCCACTGACTAAAAGAGAGGTTAGGTGCTCTGGAATAAGACCCTGTGACACCATGGCAAGTGTATACAGCACTGATTCCTCTAATGTTTACCCAAAGGGACTGATGGCCATTAACTCAGGTACTATAACCTGGGGAAAGGAGAGTATTCAGACATCTCAAAGACAATCAGTTACAGGGTCTAATTAACTTTGATACATGGAGATCCAAAGCATCATCATGGCCTCCCTGTTAGTGGGGCATTAGGTGATCAGGTATTAAGTGGAATCTTGACCCAGCTCACAGTGGTCATTTTTCCAGTCCCTAAATGTGTAATTAGAATGGACATAATTGGTAGCACAACACCACATTGATTTCTTGACCTGTGTGATAGGAGCTATTGCAATGGGGAAGACCAGGTGGAGACTTCTAAAGCTACCCACCCCCATCTGTCAACAAATCAAAAACATTTCATCCTGGGGGGAATGTCAGAGATTAGTAGTACCTTTAAAAACCTGAAGAATGCAGGGATACTAGTCCCCAGTGTATCTCCATTTAATTGACCAGTCTGGATCTTGCAAAAACCAGATGGATTCTGGGGGGTGACAGTAGAGTATCACAAATTCAACGAAGTAGTAGTTGTACTTGCAGCAGCTATGCCAGATATAGTACTTTTGCTGGAGCAGAGTTACACAGCTTCAGGTATGTGGTAGGCAGGCATTAAGCTGGAAAATGCTTTCATTTCCATCCCTATCAAAAAGGAGAGAAAAAAATAAAAATTAAAAAAAAAAGAATCAGAAACAGGTTATGTTCTCTTGGAACGGATAACAGTATATATTTAGTCTATTCTCAGGGCTATGTTAAATCTTCTGCCCTCTGCCATAATATAATCTGAAGACACTTGGACTAACTGGACATCTCACAGAATATCACAGTGGTCCACTGTATCGATGGATCATGAGCCTGCATCCAGACCCCCATGTCATGTGCCACTGATGAACTGACATCTCTCCCTCAGCTCAAAACTATGGCCATATGGTGGGGGTAGAGAGTGTTCTTTATGACTGACAAAGCAGGAATAAGATCAAGCTGGGTTAATAGGTGAATTGGCCTCATATAGGTTCAAGACAAAAATGGATGGCAGGTGCACTGAAGTGCCAATTAGGGGTAGCCTTGAAAATAGCTGTGAGAGGAAATCCAATGAGCAGAGCTTCAGGTGGCGAACCTGGTCATTTACCCTGTGTAGAAAGAGAAGGAGCCCAAGGTTAGGATATACACAGTTCCATGGGTAGTGGTAAATGTTTTGGTAAGTTGATAAGGGGCCTAAAATAGAAAATATTGCAAGATTGGGGAGTAAGAAGTCTGGGGTAAAGGCACATGAATGGACCAATGAGAGAAGATGCAAAGTGTGAAAATCTTTGGGTCAAACGCCAAGGCCAATCAGAAAGCATCCAGTACAGAAGAGGCACTAACAACCAGGTAGATTAAATGACCGGCAGGTATTAGTCAGCCTCTGTCACGGGCTACCCTAATGAGAGCACAATGAACTAATGGAGGAGTAGCTATAATGGCAGAGAGGGAGACTATGCATGGGTTCCCACTGGCCAAGACTACTTTAGCTACTGATGTTGCCAAATGTCCCATATGCTAGCAACAGAGCTCACTGCTGTGCCACTGATATGGCACCATTCTTCAAGGAGACTTTGGTGGCAGGTTGACTATATTAGGCCCCTTCCATTCTGGATGGGCCAGAGATTTGTTCTAACAGGAATAGACATGTATTCTAGGTATGTATTTGTCTTTCCTACCCACGGGGCCTCCAGCAACATCAATATCTAAGGGCTTACAGAATTTTTTTTTTTTTCTTACAGAATATTTGATCCACCAACATAACTTCGTATATAACATTGCATCAGACCAAAGAACCCACTTTATAGCAAGGAGATTCAGCAGTGGCACGTGACGATGGGATCCACTGTTGACCCTAGATGCCACCAACATGATAGAATGATAGAAGGGTCTATCGAAGGCACAGCTGAGGTACAAGCTTGGATATGATATATCGAGGTTGGCACACCAACTGCCAGGATGCAGTATACATGCTAAATCAGTAACTTCTATATTGTACTGTGCCCTTAATACGTGGAGAATATATGGGTCCAGGAACCAATGAGTGGAAGTAGGCTAGGACACACTTAACATCAAGCCTACTTGGGGAATTTGTGCTTCCTATCCCTACAATTGTGTTCTGCAGATTTAGATGTTATGGTACCCTTGGGGAAATGTTTCCACCAGGGGACACAGTAAGAATCCTATTGAACTTTAAGCTATGGTTCTCATCATTCAGGCACTTTAAGCCCTTTGTGCCAAGGGATGAACAGTCAATAAGAAGTAATCATCTAGGTGGGGGAAATGGACCTGATCATCAGGAGGAGAGAGGGCTGTTGCTACACAATGGGGACAGGGAGGACTATCTTTGAAATCCAGGTGACCTACTGAGGCTTCTCTTAGTACTTCCTTATCCAGTTTTGATGGTAAATGGATAAAGTTATCAGTTAGGCCCGAGAAGTGCATGGTAACCGGGGGCTCAGATCCTCATGGTTGAAGATCTGGGTCAATCCTCCAACTAAGCCATCTAGACCAGTAGTGGTGTTAGCTACGGATGAGAGAAAACTACATTGATAACAAAGGAGGAATTTGATGAGTTTTGATTATATCTTGCTACCAGTTGCAGCAGAAGCAGCTGCAGTTCATTCCACTGACCCTCCCCTCATAAGTTTTCCCTAAGAACCCTCCAGTGTCCTGAAAAAGCTGCTTCCAGAATGTATATGAAGCAAATGGATCTAAGAGGCACAAAGGTGGACTGTTATGGATGCTGTGCTGTACTGTGTTGCCCAGATTCCCCCTTTAGAACTGGAGGACTTATTCCTCCAGCTACTGGGAAGGTTGGCTGATAGCTACAACTTAGATGAAGAAGCCACATCATCTAAGGTCATGCTCCTTTCCCAGGACAGCTCACAGCCAAAGACTCATGTATGTGGGGGTATAAAGGTTCAGACCTCATGCTCCACTTGGGACAACTCTGAAGGGACAACTGCTTCAGAACTCTCTATGGTGTCACACGAAGACACCATATTGTGATTCCATTGCAGCTCGGTTTATTCCTGTCTAATCCTGCTTCCTTCCAATCCTCCACAGGCATTAATCCGAAAGACACTCCCTGATAAATTTCCTCTATGGGTTTGCGTCTCATAGGACACAACTCATAGGAATTATCTTTATAGCATTTTACTTCTGGTGATAGTTGTTAAGTTATACCCTAATCTTTCCATTAATAAATCTATCTGTGATTATTTAACAGGAACTTTGTGAGTTTTTATGCCCAGTAGGACATTACTGTCATGAGACCTATCTTTTGGGTACCCAAAAATACATAGCAGAAAAAATAAGGCATGGTTTAGAAAAATATACATACTATTTTGCATTTTCTAGTTAAGTGATAAGTTTTACACATTTGAAGAAGGGGTAGATAGTCTAGGCTAATTTTTATCAAAAAATGACACTTTTTTTTACTAAGAAAGATCTTAAACTTGCCACAAAGAAAATGTAGAATATTTCTATTTTTAGAGAGGTAATTAGACTAATTTTAAAAAGTACGAGGTTTAGAATTTCAAAGTCCTGGCTTAAATACCAATTTCACTCTTTATTAGCTTTGTAACTTAAGGCAAGTTACTTAATTTTGCTAACATTGTCTATGGAGGGCAATGTTGTGAAGGGGTTAATTGTGTGGTCTCTGAAGCAAGATCACCTGGGTTCAAAGCTGTCACTTACTAACTAGGTAACATCAGATGAGTTAACTCATTTAACCTCTCTGTACCTCAGTTTCCTCCTCTTTAAAATGAAGATGATGATAGTGACTACCTTATAAGTTTGTTGAGATTAAATAAATTAATGTATGTAAAGTGCTTAGAACAATGTCATTGAGTGATGAATAAACTTACAAGCTGTTATTGTTATCTGTACTATAGGTTAACAATATTTGCCCATAGTGTTGTGGTAAAGATTAAATGAGGCAATACATGTGATACGATTAGCTCAAAGCCCCTAAACAATTGTAATCGTGAACATGTGTTATAGCTACTTCATAAGATTGTTTTAAAGATTCCTGGCATGGCCAGGTACTGTGCTAGGCATTGAAGATACAAATGGGAACAAAGACATACCAGACAGCCTTTGTGCTTGAGCTTAGAGCCTTAACAGGGATCAAGTGAGAGTGAATGTAATATGTTAGTCTTGCCTGGCACAAAGGAAGGTAGATAGATAGAAGTAAATATTCTTAGGCACATAGGGGAAATAGTATATAACCCATGTTCTTTCTCACTCTTACTCTTTTACCTTTTGGGTTCTATTTATCAATCATTTGCCATAATTATAGAGTTTGAGGGAAGGGAAGGGGTTGGGCTTCTTTCAATTTGTACTTTTTGTACCTCTCTAACTCACAGTCACTTTTTCTCATATTATACAATCAACAAAAACCTACTAAGGACCAAGACACCAGGAATAAACAGTTAAGACTACTCACGATGTGGGGGGGGGGGAACAAATAAATAACTGTAATACATTACATTATAGATTTTTTTTCCAATTTACAATAGTTATAAACAAAATGCTAAGGCAGCAAAGAGAAAGGGATGATTGATTTTGCAGAAGCTTTTTGTCTCCATTCCCTCAGCACGTAGTCTGTTTTACCACTCAAATCACTGCTTAAAATATTAATACGATTGATCTTTCAGAATTCTGTTTGTCTTCTTAGGTTTATACTAAACCAGGGTTTCTCAGCCTTGTCATTATTGACATTTTGGACAGGATATTTCTTTGTTGTAAGGGGCTGTCCTGTGCATTGTAGGATGCTTAGCAGCATTTCTGATCTTAGTAGCACTCACCCAGACTTGACAATCAAAAGTGTCTCCAGACGTTGCCAAATGTCCATTGCCCCTCTGAGAACCACTGCACTAAATCAATGATTATTTGTGGACTACAGTCTTATTAGTTATGTTCTCACCTTATAATGGAATAGTAATTATTTATCATTTATCATTGGTACATAGGAACTAGAGACTTTACTATCATGATCATTCAGCCACTTAATATGTGATTTGATATAAAGGAAATTACGTCAGTGATTTATGCACAAATCTACATTTTTAGATGTTTATATGTTGATTACTGGATCTTTTGTTTCTTTATCTTCACAAGGACAACATGATATTAAAATGGGACTGTCAGAGAATAAGAAAGAGCTCTTGGAAATCAAAAATATAATAGCATCTAATGGTTATCTATTGCTGTGTGATAAATTACCTCAAAACTTAGTGGCTTAAAACAAGAATAAACATGTATTATTTCAAATAGAGTTGCCATATGATCCAGCAATCCCATTCCTGGGCTTATATCCAGAAAAAAACTATAATTCCAAAAGATACATGCACCCCTATGTTCATAGCAGCACTATTCACAATAGCCAAGACATGGAAATAACCTAAATGTCCATCGACAGAGGAATGGATAAAAAAGATGTGGTACATATATAAATGGAATATTACTCAGCCATTAAAAAAGAATGAAATAATGCCATTTGCAGCAACATGGATGGACCTAGAGATTATCATACTAAGTAAGTCAGACAGAGAAAGAAATATCATATGATATCACTTATATATCAAATTTAAAATATGACACAAATGAACTTATCTATGAAACAGAAAGAGACTCACATATAGAGAACAGACTTGTGGTTGTCAAAGTAGGGGGTAGGGGAGGGATGGACTGGGAGTTTGGGATTAGCAGATGCAAATTATTATGTATAGAATGGATAAACAACAAGGTCCTACTGTATAGCACAGGGAACTATATTTAATATCCTGTAATAAACCATAATGGGAAAAAATATGAAAAGAATATACATATATGCATAACTAAATCACTTTGCTGTACAGCAGAAATGAACACAACTTGTAAATTAACTATACTGCAATAAAATAAATTTTAAAAAATAACATGTATTATTTCATAGTTTCTATGGATCAGAAATTTGGAAGTGGATTACCTAGGTGGTTGTGGGGGGGTCCCTCATAAGATTGCAGTTAGAATGTTAGCTGGGGCTGCAGTCATCTGAAGACTTGACTGGGGTGGGAGGGTCACCTTTCTAAGATGGCTCAAACACCTGGCTGGCAAGTTAGTGTTGGCTGTTCACAGGAGGCCTCAGCTCATTATGTGGGCCTCTCCATTGGATTACATGACATGGCTGCTGACTTCTCTCAGAGTAATTGATCCAGAAAAGAGCAAGTCAGAAGCAAGCTTATAAGTCATACATCATCACTTCCACCTTACTCTGTTGGTCATACAGACCAACCTTGATAGAATTTGAGAAGGGAGTACACAGAGATATGGATCGTTGGAGAGCATCTTAGAAGCTGTTTACCATAACACAGTAATAAAAAAAGTTCTAAGAGCTGTAACATAAAATCAGGGAAAATCACCTAGAAAGGAGAACCAAAACACAAGTAGATGGAAAATAGGAAAGAAAAAGTAAGAAAATGACAAAATCAATCAGGAAGCCCCAATATGACTAATAGAAGACTCAGGAAAAGAGGAGAGAAAAGAGAAGGGAGGACATTATCAAAGAAATTTAACAAGGTTGTAAGTTATAAAGTCAACATAGAAAGGCAATCTCTCTCTCTCTCTCTCTCTCTCTCTCTCTCACACACACACACACACTCAAGCATTGAACAACTGGAAAATGAAATTTTAGAATTCCATTTACAATATTATTAAAAATATAAATGCTTAGGAATAAATTTAACAAAAGATGTGTAAGCTTTCTACACTGAAAATTACAAAGCATTGCTGACAGAAATTTAAAAAGACCTTAATAAATAGAGAAATATACCATGTTCATGGATTGCAAAGTTCAGTATTGTTAAGATGTCAATTTTCCTCAAATAGAGCTCAATCAATTCCAATAAAGATCACAGCAGCTTAAAAAAAAGTGGATTAACAATTCAAAAATTTATATGGAAACACAAAAATCTTAGAACCAAAACATTCTTGAAAAAGAACTAATTTGGAGTAACTACACTTCCTTACTTTCAAGGCTTACTATAAATCTATAGTAATCATGACAATGTGGTTTGTATAAAGATAGACAAACAGATCAATGAGACAGAATTAAAAGTCCAGAAATAAATCCATAATTATATAGTCAATAGATTTTTGACAAAGGCTCCAAAGCAATTTAATGGGGAAAGGAAATTATTTTCAACAAATGGTGCTGGAACCATGTGGACAAAAATAAGCCCTCAAATCTCACCTCACATTATTTGCAAAATTTAAATCAAGATGAATCACATGCCTAAATGTAAAAGCCAAAATTCTCAGGTCATCCAAAAACATTATTAAGAGAATAAATAGTGAAGCTACACACTGGAAAAAATATTTGCAATTAATATATGATACAGGACCTGTATCCAAAATATTAATAAACTCAATAATAAGACAAACATCCTAATGAAAAATGGAAAAGTATTTCCACTTTTTCCTGTTTGTTGAAGTACAATTGACTTACAGTATTAGTTTCACGTAAAGAACATAGTGATTTCTTATTTTTATATATTTTATCTATACATTATAATGCTGACCTGAGCATCAGCAATAATAGAGATAAACTTTAAAACATGTATAAAGATGTTGTCCCACGTACACAAAAAAGCACATTTAACCATAGTGTAGGGCTAATCCACAGATCACTGTTTTCACAGCAATTTCTGCTTTATAAACTTTAGGATTTTTTTGTTTTCCTTCCTTCTACTTTCTTAGAGTTTAATTTGCTTTGTGTGTGTGGGGTAACAAAACACATAAAATATACCATTTTAACAATTTTTAAGTATACAGCTCAGCAGTGTTAACTATTTTCACAGTGCTGTAAAACAGACCTCCAGAACGTTTTCATCTTGCAATCTGAAACTCTGTTTCAGCAACTCCCCTTTCTCCTCCCCTCAAATCTCTAGTAACCGGCATCCTATTTTCTGTTTTATGAATTTGACTACTTTAGGTAACTCATATAAGTAGAATCATACAGTATTTGTCTTTTTGTGACTGGTTTATTTCTCTTTTTTTGGCTCCGCCATGAGGCATGCAGGATCTTTTTTCCCTGACCAGGTATCAAACTCGTGTCCCCTGCAGTGGAAGTGTGGAGTCCTAACCTCTGGGCCACCAAGGAAGTCCTGCGACTGGTTTATTTCACTTAGCATAATGTCCTCAAGTTTCATCTATGTTGTAGCATATGACAGGATTTTCCTCCTTTCAAAGATTAAAATTCATCTGTCCATGAACATTTGTGTTGCTTCTATCTCTTGACTATTATGAATGAACAGGAACGTTCATATGTGCTGTGAACGTGAGTATGCAAATACCTCTTTGAGACCCTACTCTCAATTCTTTTGGATATTCACCCAGAACTGGGATTGCTATATCATGTGGTAGTTCCATTCTCACTTTTTTGAAGAACCTCCATACTGCTTTCCACAGGGGCTGTACCATTTTGCAATCTCACCAACGGTGCATAAGGGTTCTGATTTCTCCACATCTTCACCTACACTTGTTATTTTCTTTTTTCCAAATATTAACCATCCTAATGAGTGTGAGTCGACATCTTGTGGTTTTGACATGCAGTTCTCTGATGATTAGTGATGCTGAGTATCTTTCCATATGCTTGTTGGACTGTTTAATCAGTTTGATTTTTTTGTTACTGAGTTGTAAGAGTTCTTTAGATATTCTGGGTATCTTATCACATATATGATTTGCAAATATTTTCTCCATTCCATAGGCTGCCTTTTCACTCTGCTGTGTCCTTTGATGCACAAAAGTTTTTTTTATTTTTTATTTTTGGCCGCACAGTGGGGCATGTGGGACTCTTAGTTCCCTGTGCCCCCTGCAATGGAAGTTTTTAAGTTTGATGTAGCCCCATTTGTCTATGTTGCCTGTGCTTTTGGTGTCATAAACAAGAAATCATTACCAAGAGCAATGACCTGAAGATTTTCCCCTATGTTTTCTTCTAGGAGTTTTATAGTTTTAGGTCTGATGTTTAAGTCTTTAATCCATTTTGAGTTAATTTTTGTATATGGTATAAGATAATGGTCCAAATTCATTCTTTTGCACATAGATACCCAGTTTTCCCAAAACCATTTGTTGAAGAGGCTGTCCTTTCCCCATTGAGTCATCATTGCACCTTTGCCAAAGATCATTTGACCATGTATGTGAGCGCTTTTTATTTTTTAAATAGACTTTATTTTTCAGAGCAGTTTTAGGTTCATAGCAAGTACAGAATTCCCATGTATCCTCTGCTCCCCTCCACATGCTAAATATGCTTTTAACTTCCCGAGGCGAACACAGATTGCAGATTTTAAACCTTTCTTCTTTTCAAATACATGCATTTAATGCTACAGATCTCCCTCTAAACACTGCTCACTGCATCCCATTAATTCTACTATGTTGTATTTTCATTATCCTTTAGTTCAAACTATATAAAAATTCCCACTGAAATATTCTTTGACATAGAGGTTTAGAATTATGTTGCTCACCTTCCAAACATTTGTGGATTTTCTGGCTTTTTGTTATTTCTAGTTCAATTCTAATGTGGTTACAGACCAAACTCTAATTTCAAGCCTTTTAAATTTGAGACTCGCTTTAAGACCTTGCCTCACAAACTTGATGCTGTTTTGTTATGATGGGAAAACCGGTAGGTTCAGACTCATTTTTTTCTGCTTTGGTTATGTATAGTCTACTGCGGTGGCTCAACGCTAAGTTTTGAGATCTTAAAACAGTATTCCTAACACACCACTGTAAAGCAATTATACTCCAATAAAGGTGTTAAAAAAAAAGAAAAAAAAAAACAGTATTCCATTCAGGGGCCCGTCCTCTAGGGTTACACCACAGTGATTAGGCTGCGGTTAAAGACAGAGTACTTTTTTTTTTTTTTTTGCGGTACGCGGGCCTCTCACCGTTGTGGCCTCTCCCGTCGCGGAGCACAGGCTCCGCACGCGCAGGCTCAGCGGCCATGGCTCACGGGCCCAGCCGCTCTGTGGCATGTGGGATCTTCCCGGACCGAGGCACGAACCGTGTCCCCTACATCGGCAGGCGGACTCTCAACCACTACGCCACCAGGGAAGCCCAAGACAGAGTATTTCTGAGCAGCATCATTGCGCTTTTCAGGAACGCCTTCCACCCCTCACGGAATGGCAGGGCGGTACAAGTGATTTCTCAGTCCTCCACAGCTAAGGGGTGGATAGTTCAGGAACTATCTGTGTACTTTACGAGGCAACGGATACAGTACCCTTTTTTTTTTTGGTCTCCTCATAGGTGACAAAGCTTCTGAGTTCTCAAATCTCAGAAGCTGAGGGAAAGAAAGGAAGTTGGGTAGAGTTCGAGAATGGTGGCAGAATGCCTCATCCCCGAATTGAGAGAGCACGTCTCTTGCGAGGCCTAACGAATCAGGGCCTCGGGTAACAGCGGCCCTTCAACTCCTCGGCCTAGTAACCCACCCGCAGAGATGGCCTCCCGCACGAACCTTTTCTTTCCTCCTTTCTTCTTTCCCAGCTGCTCAAACTTCCACTAGAAGTGGAACTGGGTGTGGCAAAAAGCCCGTCAGCGAACCGCCGGTCAGCGAACCGCCCCTCACGTGACAGACAAGAGGGCGCGGAGGACCTGGGGAACCTACGTCCGCCCTGGCCCCACCCACTTGACGCCACTCAGTGACCCCACCCCTCCGCCGTGGGGTGGAGCACGAGGCCCCGCCTCCAAACGGCCTCTCCTCGGAGCGCCAGGCTGACCAGTGGGGCGGGGCGAGAGGCCCGGAGGGGGCCAGTGCTGGGCGAAGGGGAGGAAGGGAAGGGAGGGGTCACGTGCGGCGAGCTGCCCGAAGTCACGTGACGAAGACGCTGGGCGGAGGGAGCCGGGGCTGGGAGTTCTCCTGAGGGAAGAGGAGTGAAGTGTGGGGCACGCGGCGGCGGCGATGACAATGGTGAGTGCGCGGCGGCCAGCGCGCTCGCTTGCAGCCCTCGCCCCGGAGCGCGCGGTGGGACGGCCAACGGCGGGCCAGATGTCGCGGGAGGGGCTGCGGGGAGCGGCTGGAGGGGGCAGGCGGGCAGGGCGGGGGGGCCGGGTTAGGCCTGTTTGGCCGCCGCGGAGTCGGAGACTATTGGGCTGCGCCGCCCTTTCCCAGTCTCGGCGATGCCCGAGCACCTGCGGGTGGCGGCGCGTTCTCCTGGCCATGTCGGAGCCTCTGCCCGAGTTCCTCGATCGGCTGTGGGGGCCCTGGCTGGGTACTCGGACCCCGCCTCTGCGGGGGCCCGCCACCCTCTCCCCTTCCAAGGTAGCCAGCCCCTCTGCTCCTCCCGGGCAGCCTCGCTTCCTTTCAGGTGGGGTGACTCAAGAATCCCCCAGTTCCGGACTCGGGGGGACTTGGTCACTCTCTTCCAGTGTTGATCGGGAGCTTGATAAAGTCCGTGATTTTTTTAGCCTGAATACGGTGATATTCTGCGATTTCCTGACCCTAGTTCAGCCTTGATGTTGACAGTTATAGAATGGGAGAGAAAAAGAGAAGGACGTTGGAGGGGAGGACGTTTTTAATGCAAAAGGCAGTAGTTTCTTGCGCGCTGTTTTAAGCGTTAGGTCTCGTTTCCCTCACCAAGCCATTCTGGAAACTTACGGCTTTGGGATGTTGAAATGGCCTAGGGAGCAGAGGAGGGAGGGAAATCTGAGTACTCTCACCACAGTTAGTGGGAAGCACCAGCGTGGGCGCGATGGCGTTTAGCTTTGTGTGTGTTGGCGATCTTCTCTAGATTTGATCTCACTTGGCTCATTTTATGGTAGTATTCATTTACTCGGTTCACTTAGCAATCTTATGTTGAGCGCCTACTGTGTGCTCTCTTATAGTACCTGCTTTCCCAAAGCTCACCCGGTTCCGTAAACTGCTTGAGACTTTTGGCTTATAGACCAAGCTAGGTTTATTTAAAAAAAAAAAAAAAAGTTACTTTGAATAAATACATTTAAAGTCAGAAATCGAGTTGTTTTAATTTATAAAGAGAGGACAGACATGTTCATTCTTAAACTTGGAACCTTTTCCTCTTTTTTTTAAACAAATAATTACAATACTTAGGTGCTCCCAGGGGCCCTGAGCAAGACTGAAACAGCCCTTGCTCTCTTGTAGCTTGCAATCCAGAGGGAGATAAACATTTATTTGTGTAATTATTTGTTTAACGTGGAAACAAATAATTACAGTTGTGATAAGAAGGAAGTATTGGGGGACCTTGCCTTGTCAGGGAGTTAAAGAAGCCTTCTTTAGTTGAATATAATTTGCAAAGAAAACTTAAAAAGCCCTCCTATCTTTTGCTTACATTTAAAATTATTACTTTTAATGAGCTTTTGAATTATGTTCAAGAGCAATTTTTATTTTCAAGTTACTCTTGAAACAAACACAATTGTAAAGCTTTATAACACTGAAATGGGCACAAGTGTAATAATATATGTATGAAAATTTGCTGTTTCATTGTTCGTGTATGCCCTAAGTGAATAAATTTTGAGAGCCTCTCTTCTGCCTCACCTTGAGTTGCATTTCTTTACAGCCACTGGATGTAGTGAAATTTCTTCAGTGAGGGCTAAAAAGTTTGTATTTTAACATATACACGTGTAATTTTGCTAGATGGTAATGCTCAGTGTTAGGTTTACAAATTATGTGAAAAATCTTAAATTAAGCTAAATTCAGTGATATGTAGTTTACGCTACGATTGGAAAACTGTGAGAACAATTGCTCTAATATTTAAGTAGTCATATATATTGCCCTCTAGTTATTTAAAGGCCACCTAAGAGTTTGAACCTGTATATTATCTAGTATTGCTGCTGAAAATCCCCTATTTTGAATGCTCACTTGAAGATATCTTTTCTAAAAGAACTTGGTAGTCTTTCTCGTAAATGATTTCAAAACTGCCTTCTGTAATTTCAGCAGAAGTATATGTTAATATATCCTAACTCTCTTTACAGCTTTTATTCCTTTTCCTTCTTCTGGTCTTCACCATTCTGACCATTTTTTTCCTCTTTATATATCGGAAGTATTATAATTTGATTGTGAATAATTTTAAGAAGATTTTAATTTTGTGACTTTTTGTTTGAAATACAGAAGATGCACATCTTGAAATAAAAACTTCATTTATTTATTTGGCCACACCATGCGGCTTGTGGAATCTTAGACCAGAGATTGAACCCACGCCCTCAGCAGTGACAGCGCAGAGCCCTAACCACTGGACCGCCAGGGAAATCCCTTCTGTTTTTTTTTTAAGAAATAAAAACTCTAGAAGACTTTGGGTAGAGAATCTTTCTTTCAACTCCTTCTAGAAGGAAAACAAGACAAACTTTTTTCTCAGATATTTTTCTCTCTGTTATCTACATGCACAATTTTCTGGAGGCTTTTACCAAGACTAGTTCATTTTTGATGTGTCCTGGTGTAAAAAACTGGATGTTAACCCAATGCTAAATTCTCATGGCCTCATTAACTTAACCGTGTTAAAGTGCTGTAGTTTATCATCAACCTTTTGTTTTTCTGCATATGCTACACTAGGCTTTTTTTATTCCTTCTGATCTCTCCCAATCTTAGTGTTTTGATTGTGTTGAAAAGTAAGTCCATTTTTAATTTTTAGTTATGAAATACTTCATGCATACAGAAAATAATAGAGGATAACACATAATTTTTACATATTTTTAATGCCTAAGACCTACATTTTTACATATAGTGTCAAAATAAAACTTATTGTTTACAATTACTAATTGTTGTTAATTGTGAAGTTTTATGTGACTTTTAAGTCTTTTATACCATTTTAATTAGTGGCAATTTTGATTTTATTTTATTTTTGATTATTTGATCTTTTAATATCAACTTTCAAATCCCAGTTCAGCTGTATGTGTTAAGTATATGTATGTGGGAAAAGTTACCATAATATTTCCTTTCATTTGTAAAACAATTTTTATAGTTTTCAAATCTCATTTTCCTGCAACCAGCTCTAAGAATATTAAGGGGGAATGAGAAAATTAAATTTTATTTTCCTGCTTCTATTTTATAACCTGAATTTTGGACTGTCATGTTCTACCCTTTCATAATTGCTCCTCCCACAGCAGGCCCCCCCCCCCCAGCTTTGCTGGCTCAGTGCTTTGCACATACTTGATAAATAGTAACTGATTTTCAGCTGCTATACATTCTCATATTTGTAACTCTTACGAGAATGTATACCATTTTGAGCAAGTTTTGAATTTAAAACTTGGGGTATGAAAGCTAACTAGGAAGGGACAGTGCACATGCCCTATTCATTGATGTTTTTCATTCTAAGTTCAGAATAGTTTTCTAATTAAAATTGTTTGTCATTTATAATATTGCCAGGAAAGATTAAAACATCTTGCCAAAAGGAAAATTTGCTGGTTATGTCTTTGGAGTATGTCATAAGTACTAATCTGGCAATTCTTTGAGTTGATTTCATGAAATTATAATCCTTTTGTTAATAAAGGATTAATAAAAATAAAGAAGTGGGAATTCCCCGGCCGTCCAGTGGTTAGGACTCTGAGCTTTCACTGCTGAGGGCCCGAGTTCTATAACTAAGATCCCACAAGCTGCGTGGCACTGCCAAAAAACAAAGAAGCAAGCTCAGAATTTAGGAAAACACTATCTCCTTTGATCATAGTATCATCCTATGACCCACATAGCCTTAGCAGGATCATTAGCTTGTTTGCTGTCCTCCTGAGGACAGAACTGAGCCTTAACGCAAGTTCCTTGCTCTAGATTTTGCTACTGCACCAATACTAACTTCCTGCGGGAGGGCTGGTCTTACCAAACATGCCTAGTTTTAGCTCACTTCTTTTGGGTATTCACAAAATTTACAGAAATTTAATTAGTCTCCTCCATTAGAGCCAGTTTTATTCCAAGGGCTTACTTACACAGTGTAACACATGCTGTTCAGACTTATATAGCAGTAGATTTTACCATAACTAGTACATTGTAATAACTCATGAGTAATTGGGATTGTATGAGTTTCATTATAGCAGTATAATGAAAGAACCTCATAGATGTATTACTAAAGGTAACCTTTCAAATCCAGTTGTTAGGATTAATTTTTTAGCCCCGCGGCATGCATGCAGAACTTCCCCAACCAGGGATTGAACCTGTATCCCCTGTAGTGGAAGCGGGGAGTCTTAACCACTGGACCACTGGGGTAGTCCTTTTAGATCTTTGGTATATGTTACTATTTGATTATTTATAATGGTTACCTATGGAAATGATTGAAATTATAGCGTGTTTAAATTTGTTTTCTTTTTTGTCTTTTAATTTTATTGTGGTAGAAAACATATAACAAATATATCCTCAGCAAAATTTTAAGCATACAGTACAGCATTAACTGTATGCATATTGTATGAAATTTTAGTTTTGATGTAGTATTTGATATAAGTTGTTATTTCCTTGTGAATTCATAGATTAACTGTAGGTTATAGGTAATTAAATTTGAATTTAGAAATGTAGTGACTGACAAAACATAATTATGAACATTTTCCTTTTATTTCAGAGTTTTCTTGGAGGATTTTTTGGTCCCATTTGTGAGATCGATGTTGTCCTTAATGATGGGGAAACCAGGAAAATGGCAGAAATGAAAACTGAGGATGGCAAAGTAGAAAAACACTATCTTTTCTATGATGGAGAATCTGTTTCAGGGAAGGTAAATATTTTGTTTGGAGAATTACCTAGTTGTAGCGTATTAGAATTAGTCATGAGAATGGCTTGTGCTGTATCTAAATTTGAATGATTTTATTAGAGATGGAAAATTTTTTTCAGAAGGTCAGTTAAATCCTTGATTCAATAGAACATTTACAGGAAAGATTCTTAAACTGGAAGGGTTACAGGGGCAGAGTCTAAATTAAACTGTGTGGAAAATTTTGTGTGTTTGTGACTATGTGCATCTGTTTAACTTCAGACACTTTCTACAGTGGGGCTGTGATCCACTTAAAGTTTGTTTCTCCTTTAACATAAAGTTGAGTTGTGGAGATTGGGGATAATTCTCTAGTATACCTTTCTAAAAGTTTCTTTCTCATTCTTTATAGCTTATCTGTCTGTACTACTGTCATTGTGTCTGTTGATCTCATTTCTTGATACTCTGTAGAGGACTTAAGTACATTTGGAACGTGTCCATGCATGGTCAGATACATTTATGATACCTTCTGTGGTTTAACTTTTTCCTCCTTTTCCTTACCAAGTGATGTATAAGATTATTCTTATACCTTATGAAACATGATTAGTACTCATTAGTTTGTGATACTGAAGAATGGTAATATCCTAGATAAAATCAAGTCATAAAACATTTGAAATAATTTTTCAATTATTTTCAGTATTTTTGAAATATTAAGAGTTTCTCTCCCCTGCTTGTTAAGGTGATACATACACATGGTAGATAGTTTGGGAAATAAAATAATTATCTATATTCCCATCATATGGAAATAATTCACTGTTAAAATTTGAATGTGTTTCCTCCTCGTCTCTCTGCATTAGTTAATGTATGTATAATATATTAAGCATAACTTTTCCCTATTATTGGATATTTAAATAGTTTCTACTGTATTTTTCAGACTGCTTGTAGTATATCACTGTATCTTTAGTAATACAGGCATGTTTTTAGTTATAAAACTTTAGTACATAAGTTTTTCTCCAAATTTCTGTAGGATAAGATTACTTCCTTAGAATGAATTCCTGGAAGTGAGTTGCTGGACCAAAAGACATGAATATTTGAAGGGTATCAATACATATTAACCTGGAGAATTTGCATCAAATCACATGTTCACTTAATGCCTTGTTTCACTCAGGGTAGTACTGAATATGGTCACTTTTTAATCTTTGCTATTTCTATAGGCAAAAATGATATTATTCTTTGATAGCATTTCTTTGGTTACTAGACAGGTTGAACTTAGGTTTATTAGCTATTTTACTGCATCGTCTATTCTGGTCCTTTGCCAGTTTACTTACTGATGTCTTAGTGTTATATTTGAAATAAATTTTTTGCTTTTCTACTTTACTCTCCCTTTAAAATGATGGGGAGAAAGAGAAGAGGCCTGGAAGAGAGCAGACAAAATCATTAAAAGGATGGAACATGTCAAACGAGTAAAGGAAATAGTGTTGGTTCTGTAAGAAACTGCCAAACTATTTTCCAAAGTAGCACTACCATTTTCAGCAATGAATGAGAGTTCCTGTTGTACCACATTCTAGCTAGCATTTGATGATGTCAGTGTTCTAGATTTTGCCCATTCTAATAGTTTTGTAGTGGTATCTCATTGTTTTAATTTGCAGTTCCCTAATAATATGATGTTGAACATCTTTTCATATGTTTATCTTCAAATATATATCTTTTTTGGTGAAGTGCTTGTTCAAATCTTTTGCCTAATTTTCATTCGGGTTGTTTGTTTTCTTCTTGAGTTTTAAGAGTCGGAAACAGCCCTTTTTGGAAAACAGCCTTTTCTCAGATGTGGCTTCTGCAAATATTTTCTCCCAGTTTATGGCTTGTCATCTTACCTTCTCATTTTCTCGCTACATGTGTAAATTTCCATTTCCCTGACATCTAATGAGGTTGAGTGACTGTTCATATATTTATTGGCTATTTGATGTCCTTTGTGAAATGCCTATTCAAGGCTTTGGGTTTTGGTGGGGAGTTTTTTGGGCTCATTTTTATACTCAGTTGACTTTTTTTCTTATTGATGTGTAGGATTTTTTTTTTTTTTTTGGTATGTTCTTGATACGTGCTTCTCAATATAGAGTCCTTTGCATATGTATTATAAATATCTTTCTGGCTGGATTTTTCACTATCTTAATGGTATCGTTGGATGAACAGGAGTTCTTAATTTTAATACTCTACAAATGTTAGTGCTTTTTGTAACCTGTTTAAGATATCTTTGCCTACCGTATGGGCATGAAGATGTTCTCCTGTTTTTCCTATAATTTAAAACAATTTTACGTTTCACATTTAGATCTTCAGTTTTTTGGAATTGATTTTGTCTTTGTGATATAGGAGTCAAGGCTACTTGTTTGTTTGTTTGTTTTTTCCCCACATGGATATCTTATTAACCCAGGACATTTATTGAAAAAGCCATCCTTTCCCCCACTACACTGCAGCGTCACCTTTGTCATCAGCCAGAGGTTGTATGAGTCTGTTTCAACATCTCTGTTATGTTCCATTGGTTTATTTGTGACATATACTTTCATTTTTTATTTTTTTCATTTTTTTTAAAGATAGCTTTATTGAGTTGTAATTCACATACCATAAAATTCACCCTACTAAAGTGTACAGTTCAGAGGTTTTTACTATATTTGCAGAGTTGTGCAACTGTCACCACTATCTAATTCCATAAGGTTTTCATCACTCCAGAAGAAACACCATACCATTAGCAGTAACTCCCTTGGTGCCATAAACTGAATGTTTGTGTCCTTATAAGATTCATGTGTTGAAACCTAATCCCCAGTGTGATATATTGGGGGGGTGGGGCTGGGGGGGGTTGGGAGATGATTAGGTCATGAGGGCAGAGCCCTCATGAATGGGATTAGTGTCCTCAGAGAAATCCCATGTGCACCTTCTGACATGTGAGGACATAGTGAAAAGACAGCCGTCTGTGAACCAGAAAGCAAGCTCTCCCCGGACACCAAATCTCCTGGCGCTTTGATCTTGAACTTCACAGCCTCCAGAAGTGTAAGCAATAAATTTATGTTGTTTTTAAGCCACCTAGTCTATGGTATTTTGTCATAGCAGCCCGAATGGACTAAGACACCTAGCATCCACTAATCTATAAATGTGCTTTCTTTCTCTGTGGATTTGCCTATTCTGGACATTTCATATAAATGGAATCATAAAATATGTGGCCTTTTGTGTTTGGCTTCTTCTACTCAGCATGATGTCTTCAAGGTTTATTCCTTTTTAAAAAAATTTTGGTAAAAAATATATATAGTAAAATTTACCATATTAACCATTTTTATGTGTCTAATTCAGTGGCATTAATCACATTCACAGTGTTGTGTAATCATCACCTTTTTTTTTTTTATAAATTTATTTTATTTATTTATTTTTGGCTGTATTGGGTCTTCATTGCTGTGCTCGGGCTCTCTCTAGTTGTGGAGCAGGGCCTCCTTTTCGATGCAGTGCATGGCCTTCTCATTGCAGCGGCTTCTCTTGTGGCAGAGCAAGGGCTCTAGGGCGCACGGGCTTCAGTAGTTGTAGCACTTCAGTAGTTGTAGCACGTGGGCTCAGTAGTTGTGGCTCCCGGACTCTAGAGCGCAGGCTCAGTAGTTGTGGCACATGGGCTTAGTTGCTCCGCGGCACGTGAGATCTTCCTGGACCAGGGCTCATACCTGTGTCCCCTGCATTGGCAGGTGGATTCTCAACCACTGTGCCACCAGGGAAGCCCCCGTCACCACTATTTTAAAAATTTGTTCATCACCCCAAACAGAAACTTTGTACCCATCAAGCAATAACTACTCTTTTCCCTTTTCTCCCAGTCCATGGATACCTCTAGCCTACTTTTTTTAAAAAATAAGTTTATTTATTTATTTATTTTTGTCTGTGTTGGGTCTTCGTTGCTGCTCACAGGCTTTCTGTAGTTGCGGCGAGGGGGGGCTACTCTCTGTTGCGGTGCGTGGGCTTCTCATTGTGGTGGCTTCTTTTTTTTTTTTTTTTTTTGTGGTCGCTTCTCTTGTGGTGCACGGGCTCTAGGTGCATGGACTTCAGTAGTTGTGGCATGCAGGCTCAGTAGTTGTGGCTCACGGGCTCTAGAGTGCAGGCTCAGTAGTTGTGGCACATGGGGTTGCTGCGTGCATGTGGGATCTTCCTGGACCAGGGCTCAAACTGGTGTCTCCTGCACTGGCAGGCGGATTCTTAACCACTGCTCCACCAGGGAAGTAAGTCCCTCTAGTCTACTTTTTTTCCTATAAATTTGCCTGTTCTGAGCCTGTTCTATTTCATATAAGTGGTCATATAAGATTTGTCTTTTTGTGTCTGCCTCATTTCATGTAGCATAATGTTTTCAAGGTTCATTCATGTTGCAGCATGTATCAAAACACCATTCTTTTCTATGGCGGAATAATATTTCAGTATATATCTGTGTAGTATATGGATGTACCACACTTCATCCATTCATCAGTTGAGGACATTTCAGTTGAGGATATTTGGGTTTCTATTTGTTGACTGTTATGAATATTGCTGTACATTTGTGTGTTAAGTTTTTGTGTGACTGTGTGTTTTCATTTCTCTGGTGTGTATACTTAGGAATGGAATTGCTGGGTCATACGTTAACTCTATGTTTAACTTTTAAGGGAACTGCCAGGCTTTTCCAATGCAGCTGCACCATTTTATATTCTCTTCAGCAATGTATGAGGCTTCCAGTTTCTTCACATTCTTGGCAATACTTATTATTGTCTGTATTTTTTATTGCCATCTTAGTGGGTGAGAAGTGGTCATAATGGTTTTGATTTGCATTTCCCCTAATGATGAATAATATTGAGCATCTTTTCATGTGCTTATTGCTGTTTGTATGACTCTTTTGGAGAAAAGTCTGTATATATCCTTTGACCATTTTTAATTGGGTTATTTGTCTTTTGATTGTTGAGTTGTAAGAGTTCTTTATATACTCTAGATACAAGTCTTTTGTCAGTTATGTTTTGCAAATATTTTCTCTATTTCTGTGAGTTGTCTTTTCACTTTCTTGGTGGTGTCTTGAAGTACTAAAATTTTCTGTTTGATGATGTCCAGTTTATCTTTTTTAAAATTTCATTTCTCATGCTTTTGGTGTCATCTGAGAAACAGTTGCCTATCCAAGATAATGAAGATTTACACCTATGTTTTCTTCTAAGAGTTTTGTAACTGTAGCTCTTACATTTAGTTCTTTTATCCATTTTGAGTTAATATTTGTATATGGTGCAAGGTAGGGATCCAATTTCATTTTTTTGTATGTTGAGATTGAGTTGTTCCAGCATTATTTGTTGAAAAGAATATTCTTTCCCCATTGAATTGTCTTGGGACTCCTGAAGCATATACTTTTTAAAGTTAAATTTAATTGCCGTCTGTCAAAAAAAGCTACAGAGAAGGAAACAAAATTACCCATAAGCATACATTCCAGAAGTAACTCCTGTTAAGAGTTTTTTCTGTAGTTTAAAAAATATAATTGGCATTATACTTGTATACAGTTTGACCATGCTTCCTTCATGTGACATACCATGCACATCTTCCCACATCATTAAATATTCTTTGACCTTATTATTTTTATACTTTAATTATACTCCATCATATGATGTACTACAATTTGTTTAATTATTTACTTGTTTTTCTGAGATATTAATTTGGAAGGCAGGTAACTAACTCATCCTGGTCACAGATATATGGAAGATATAGAAGCATGAATATTTTAATTATGTAGTTTACAGACAGAAGTAACTGAACTTCGGTTTTTATTGGTCCTTAATTTCTGTTGTCTTTTGAAAACACTATTTGTAAGAAAAGCTTTTAAGAGTCATGCTACCCATATTTTTTATAGTAAAGAATAAACCCGGAAGTATGCTTTTTGGTATGTTAGCTAATCCTTAAATGTTTCGAGTTTTATTTTTAATATGTATGTACTTTATAGATATTTTGTCAAATTAAAATGTTTAAAATTAAGGTTTCCATTTGGCACATACGAATTTAGGGATTTTAGATTATATATTTAATTTGAAAAGTACGTAAGATAATCATACTCAAAATTTAAATCTTTAGACATTCTGTTTTTAGGATGAGTAGCAGACTCAGGGCAATAAGCATTGCTTTTAAGATCAGGAATTATAACAATATATTGTTGGTTATAAAAGGCTGAAAGTGATCTTTAAGATCAGTTCTTAGAATTAGTAATAACCTTACATTAAAATGCTGTTGTAGAATTTAACTATTTGACCTGAAAACATATTTGAATAGTTGAAAGTTTTCCCTTTTATTGAGTCTTTATAGTTCTCCAGCTGTAAAGAAGGATTCCTTACTAACAAAGAAGATGCTTTAAGTGTACGTATAAGTAAGAGGTTCATTACTGATTGTATATGAGTAGGTTTTACCTTCTCTGGCGCTATAAGGTCTAGGTAGGATCTAGGTATGTGGTGGTGTCTCAGACTTCAGAAATGAATACCTGAAATATTTATACATTGTATTCATCTGGAAGCAATCTGCTAGTAGGCCCGAAAAGGATTGTTAACATCTCTTACAATTTCATGTTTTGGCAGGTAAACATAGCCTTTAAGCAATCTGGAAAGAGGCTAGAGCACCAAGGAATTAGAATTGAATTTGTAGGTCAAATTGGTGAGTTTTAAAATAGTATTACTTTTTTTTTCTTTGATAACTGAGTTTGAAGAGAGTTTAATTTGGCACTTAGCTTTATGGAAAGAAGGAATTGATTTTGTGTAATAAAAGAGGATTTATTTTATAAACATTAAATCATGTTTCTTTTAATTGTATTAAATGATATTTGACTAATCCTGCCTTTATTTGTGATTAAACTTAATTACTAAAAGTGAAAGGAGTTATGTAAGCTACCAGCCTTGAAAAATAATTCAAGTAAATTAGTTTACTCACTGAAATTTCCATCTGCCTACATTTTTCACCAGGTTTATTCACAATTAGCAGTGTCACCTTCATCCTTCACTTTCTAATTACCCATGCCATTTGTCTTCCTAACTTAGTGTGTACCTGTAGCCAGACTCACTTGTCAATAGAAAATTCCATGTGAAAAGGAAAAGTGTAATTTCTTTTTGACTTAGATCAACTTGTGTATGTTTCCATATGTGTATTTCAGAGACATTCTTGATTTAGTAGGAGTTAAACTGTATAAATCTTTTGGTACTGCAGATTCGGAAAAGAGAAAAGAAAATAGGTCCTAGCTTTCAAAGTTTTATTGTACATTTTTAAAGTATCAAAATTGGAATGGGTGGATATTTATTTACATGTCTATTTTGGATGAGATTATATTTAAGGGGCAAATTATAGTAATTAACTGATAGTTGATTTTAGTCTTTTGCGTATTATAGTTTTATCAAGGTAATATATTTGCCTAACTAAAGCAAAACAAGACAATACATTTTTTGCCTAGAAGGGAGGAAGTTCAGATAATTGCTGGAAATATGTCTGTTAAAACAGCTTCATACTGGGCAAACCCTAAATGCATTAAAGGAATGAATTCATTTTTTTATAATAGAAATTTTCATTTTGCTATGCTGCTTGAATTTTTTTATGCCTAAGTGGAGCATAATAGAAAGATAATGGAATTTAGATCATAGCTCTAGTATTTAAAGTGGAGACAAATCCAACTAATTCTTTCTGTAAAAATTATTTGCTTTGGAAGTAGAAGTTTGAGTTTTAATGAGATGGGTATTAAATATAATTGGTCTTTTTGCTTTTTAAAATTTCTTAGAACTTTTCAATGACAAGAGTAATACTCACGAATTTGTAAACCTAGTGAAAGAACTAGCCTTACCTGGAGAACTGACTCAGAGCAGAAGTTATGATTTTGAATTTATGCAAGTTGAAAAGCCATATGAATCTTACATCGGTGCCAATGTCCGTTTAAGGTATGAACGTGTATCAGAAACTGTAGACAGAATCAAAACCAGAAAGTAATGACTACTATTGAATGTCTTATTAGAACGTCTAATTATAATTTTGGACTGGAAGGCTTAAGATTTTTTAAATTCTGTCAAAAATTTTTTTTTTTTTCTGGGTAATGCTCATCTGATGTAGTAAGAGCCTTCTGTAGTTTTAGAGAATCCTATTATGAGAAGTTTTAGTCATACACTTCCCTGTATGAATCGTTCTTAGGTACTTCATTTGTCCTGTAAATGGAATTACTCTCTAAATCCATTAGTTTCCCAATGAATCTCATTTAGTGTATGGTTAAGAAGTGATCTAGAAAAAAAGAAAAAACAAACAAAAAGCAGTGATCTAGAGAGATGTCCTCAAGTAGGCTTGATGATGGTGCTTCAAATTGATCTAAAAAGTATGTACACTATTCTTAAAATTGAACTTTGTATTTTTTCTATGGTGGGGGCATTTATTTAAAAATTAAAACTTCTTCATGAAGTAAATGGAGTAAATTGATCCCTAAGGAGTTCCAGCAGAGAAAGCAGAGTTGCAGTTAATGTTTGCTTATTTAAAACACTGAGATATATCACAGGAGATTTAACTTGTCCTCTCCATTAATTTTGTAGGTATTTCCTTAAAGTGACGATAGTAAGAAGACTGACAGACTTGGTAAAAGAATATGATCTTATTGTTCACCAGCTTGCTACCTATCCTGATGTCAACAATTCTATTAAGATGGAAGTGGGCATTGAAGATTGTCTACACATAGAATTTGAATATAATAAATCAAAGTAAGTACCTTTCACAAACAGATAACATAAATGTTCAGGGAAAATTAAGAAATAAACCTTTTATGTCTTTGTAAATTGGTCAAGTTAAGGATAGAATCAACATTAATCTGATGTTAACAGACCAACAGAATCTCTGAGCTGAAAGAAACTTTAGGAATTTAGTTTTGTTTCTGACTCAGCGCAGACGTCTTTATTATTCTATTCCTGGTAATTGACCATTTTTTATAGAGGATCTCACCATCTCAGAAGGCATCTAATCCTATGTCTCAAAAAATTTATCTTCTTGTCTTGAGATCATTTTAGCTGGTCATCTCTTTAAAAATAAGCAAAAATGCTCTTTTTCTGACTACATGAGCAATACATTTTTATTATTAAAAAAATTGACAATGTAGAAAAGTCAAAGGAAGTAAAAATACCACATATTTTCACCATTACTACTTAACCACTATTAAATCCTCATGTATATCTTTTCATGGGAGGGGGTATATATGTTTATATATGTTGTGCATTTTCAGAAATGGGCTCTTATTTTATTTATTAATGCCTTTTAAAGCTTTATTATGAAAAATTTCAAACATATACCAAAGTATATTTCTAACAATATTAATAATTTCTTAACCTCGTCACATATTTAGTCAGTGTTCACTTTTCCCTAATTTACTCATAAATGTTTTGTCGCCATATGGTTTGTTCAAATCAGTATCCAAAGAAGACTTGCTCAAATCCAGTGGATCCAAACACACTACATTTGTTTTTTTATTCTTAAATCTCTTTTAATTTATAGGTTTTCTCTTTTATTTATTTATTTTTCACTAAAGTTTATTGTTGAAGAAATGGATGTTCATTCTTTTGTCCCCTTCCTGTGCACTCTTCTGTTACATCATTTTTATTACTTGTCATGTCTCAGTTTATATCACTGAAATTGTGATACACACGTGTTCAGGGTCTTAAATTATATTGTTGATAAAATTATTAGATAGTTTAGGACCTAAAACTTGTCACTGGAAGCCTCCTTTCAGACTAACATAATTGCATTAATCAACTCTTGGGATATTATTTTGAGATCAAACCTGGGAGAAGTTTAAAAAAAAAACCCTCTGGGAATTACAGGAATTCCTAGGTTTGCTACCATGTTATTTCAAGGTCCCTGGAAAAGTCTTTGATTAGTAGGTATTACAGCAACAAACTCAATTTATGGAGTCTCTCTTTGTGGCCAGGTGATTTGTTAGCTGCACTATTCTAGCACTTGGAGTAATACTGACACTAAACCCATGTGTAGAGTTTTTAATGTTCAAAACATCTTCATACACCAAATAAAAATTTTCAGGCATAAAAATCTTAATTTTCCATGCTTAAGCTCTTTGGAAACTAAGTTAACCTCTACGTAGGACCAACAATTAATCAGGCTAATTCTTCCCTCTGAGGTGTATCGATGGTCAAGTAAACTTTGCTTCCTTATTTTTATAGTAAAACGATGAGTACTTTTTTCAAAAAAGAACATTAAACACATGAATGGTCAGAATGGTATTCTTAAATAGTAATTATCCTACAGATACCTAATAAATCCTTTCAGGACATATTTCACTCCTTTTGTTTGTTTTGTAAACTGATATTTAGTAAGTGACAAATACTCTTTCCCCAAAGGTATCATTTAAAGGATGTGATTGTTGGAAAAATTTACTTCTTATTAGTAAGAATAAAAATCCAACATATGGAGTTACAACTGATCAAAAAAGAGATCACGGGAATTGGTAAGTTGAAGAGTATTTGAACTGAAATTCATTTTAGTTGAAATTTTGAAATCTTAAAATATTGTTTAAACTTAAAATAAATATCCACCTTGGAGACTAACTTTGATACTTAATATTGCTGGCAGTGAGTTATTCATTTATGTTTTTAAAAAAATTAATTTTTGAATACATAATAAATTCACATCGTTCAAAAATAAAGTGTGAACGATTATACAGTAAAAAGTGTCCTGTTTATGTACTCCAGCTACTCATAGGTGATATGTTTGTAAGTTTTAAAATCCTTTAAGTATTTATCCATATACCTGCAAGTGCCTCTACATTACACCCTCCCCCTTTTTTTAGTTAAGTGGTTATATACAATACATACTTTAGAGTTCTTTACATATCAATGTGTGGAACACTTCCTCATCTTTCTTACAGTATTCCATTCAATGGGTGTACTAGCTATTGGTGGACATAACAGGTTGTTTCTAGTCTTTTGCTATTATAAACAATGCTTTAGTTAATAATATTATTTCACATATGTGTTGGTTTGTGTGCAAGATAAAATCTTAGAAGTGGAATTGCTGTTTCCAAGGGTATATTCATTTGTAATTTCAATTCATATCAGTTTCTCCTCTTTATGGACTGTACCAGTTTGCATTACTACCAGCAATGAATGTAGGAGGGTGCCTCTTTCTCCCTGTATTCTCATAAGCATGATGTTACAAAACTTTTAGCTGATCTCATGGGTGGGGGAAAAGTTTAATTCATTTTTCTCATCTGAGTGAGGGTGAGCATCTTTTCATGTGTATAAAAGCCATTTGTATTTATTTTCTGTAAACCACCTATCCATATCCTTTGCCCCATCTCTATTGGATTATTAGTCTTTTCCTTTTGATGTGTAGAAACTCTTTATATATTAGGAAAATCAATCCCTTTTTCTTCTGTTTTTTTTTTCTTTTTTGGCTGCATTGGGTCTTCGCTGCTGCGTGCAGGCTTTCTCTAGTTGCCGCGAGCGGGGGATACTCTTCATTGTGGTGCACAGGCTTTTCATTATGGTGGCTTCTCTTGTTGCGGAGCATGGGCTCTAGGCACATGGGCTTCAGTAGTTGCAGCATGTGGGCTCAGTAGTTGTGGCTCACGGGCTCTAGGGCGCAGGCTCAGTAGTTGTGGTGCACGGGGTTAGTTGCTCCATGGCATGTGGGATCTTCCTGGACCAGGGATCGAACCCATGTCCTCTGCATTGACAGGCGGATTCTCAACCACTGCACCACCAGGGAAGTCCCCCTCTTTCTGTATTAAGAGCAGCAAAATTTCCCCAGTTTGTCTTGCTTATGGTGGTTTTTGCCATCTAGAAGTTCTTGATGTTTACGTAAGTCAGATTTATCAGTTTTTACTCTTATGGATTCTGGGTTTTATACCACAGTTAGAAAGGCCTTTTTTACACTGAGGTTCTAAAAATTTTCTGTGCTTGATTCTACTAAAGTAATACACTATAGTTTAGGAATTTTAATTAATTAAAATTAAATTAAATTAATTAATTAAACTTTTAATTCATTTGGAATTTGTCCTGATGTAAGAGATCAGCTATGGATCCAACTTTACTTTTCTCCAGATAGCTGACCAGTTGCCCCCAAATCTTCTATTGGTTCATAACTGCTTTTTTTTTTTTTTTTTTTTTTTTTTGCGGTACACGGGCCTCTCACTGTTGTGGCCTCTCCCGTTGCGGAGCGCAGGCTCAGCGGCCATGGCTCACGGGCCCAGCTGCTCCGCGGCATGTGGGATCTTCCCGGACTGGGTCACGAACCCGTGTCCCCTGCATCGGCAGGCGGACTCTCAACCACTGCACCACCAGGGAAGCCCCATAACTGCTTTTTAATTTTAATTATTATTATTTTTTTGGCCACGCCATGTGGCTTGTGGGATCTTAGTTCTCTGATCAGGGATCAAACCTGTGCCCCCTGCAGCGGAAGTGCAAAGTCCTAAGCACTGGACCATCAGGGAATTCCCTGATTTTAATTAATATTTAGATTTAGTTTGTTCCCTTTAACTTTGCTGGTTTTCTGCCAAAAAGAATTTTAGACAACACTTTTTAAGAATTTATAATTGGTAGTCATGATTTTAAATATCTGTAATTTCTTAATCTCCATTTTTCACCTGCTAATAAAAGTTAAAGTGATTAGGGACTTCCCTGGTGGCACAGTGGTTAAGAATCCTCCTGCCAACGCTCAGATGTGAGTTAGAGCCCTGGTCCTGGAAGATTCCACATGCCTCAGAGCAACTAAGCCCGTGCGCGACGACTACTGAGCCTGCATGCCACAACTACTGAAGCCTGCGCGCCTAGAGCCCGCACTCCCCAACAAGAGAAGCCACAGCAATGAGAAGCTTGCGCACCTCAATGAAGAGTAGCCCCCACTTGCCGCAATTAGAGAAGGCCCGTGCACAGCAACGAAGACCCAAGGCAGCCAAAAATAAAATTAATTAATTAATTTAAAAAAAAGAAAAACTGTCTATGGTTTAGAGAATAAAAAGACAAGCCACAGACTGGGAAAAAAATATTAAAAAAAAAGTTAAAGTGATTTAAAGATATTAAAACCAAACTTCAGGTTCCCATTTGTTGTTTAAAAAGAAATTGTTTATTTAAACATTTTTTTCTAGTTATAAAAATTATATTCAGTTCTGGAAAATTTTAAATAAAAAATAATTTGTACTCATAGTCCAGAACAGACCTTAGCCTTTGCATATTGTATATTTCACAACATTGGGATCATTACTGTGTTTTAGTGTACCTTTTAAACTTATCTCATTGACTTTTTAAAAGAACTGTATGTATGTCAGGTATTCACTTTGATGTTTTGTCTATGTTAAAGTTAACAAGAGAAAACATTTTGGGTGTTGCAGAGAAAACTAGCATGTCAGTGCACTGCTATGCATTGATAGTTTCTATTTTAGCAGATATTAGAAATGATAGAAGGAAGTCTGCGAAGATTATTTCTGAACTGTATACAGTTGACCCTTGAATAACATGAGGTTTGAACTGCATGGGTCTACTTATAGCAGATTTTTTTCAGTAGTAAATATTACACTACTACATGATCTGCAGTTGGTTGAATCCACAGACAGGGAGGAACCGTGGATAGGGAGGAGTGGAGGATACAGAGAACGGACTATAAATTATACACACGTTTTCCTGTGTGTACGGTCAAGCGCCCCAGCCCCTGCAGTTTTTCAAGAGTCTATTGAATTACTTTGGGAGGAAGGGAGTGCGATCTTCAGTTGGGTGGTAAGTAAGTGTAGATCAAGAAATAGAAAAGAATGATCAACATTTTCACAAAAGGGGAAAGTAAATTAGTACTAAAATAATGTAGTCAGAAAATAGGAAGAAGGTATAAGTCTGGAGATCATATTCTAGCAGTATTTAAATTAATATCATTTACATTATTGCACTAGGACCCAGTACCACAACAGAAACAGAAACAATCGCTAAATATGAAATAATGGATGGTGCACCAGTAAAAGGTAATACACTTTTCATTTACTTTTAAGTTACAGGTAGTGCAGATAGCACTGTTCATGGCAGATTAGTTTGAAAGTATTTATTCAGTGTGAATATATCTGTGAATTCTTAAAACGATTCTTACAATGATTTTTAAGATTATCTTTGTATAAATGCTGAGAAGACTATAGTAGTACTTTCTAGTTTGAAATAAGGTTTAATTTTTTACTCAGTTTAAATTTAGAATTTAGAAGAGACATTTATGGATATCTCTTCCCTAGTTCTGAATTTATAATATTTTAATTACCTTTTGTTACAGTAGTTTCTCTCTGTAAATCTTTTTTACTCATGCTGAACATAAGGTGCAGTATAATTAAGTATTCATTGTGGGATTTTGGAGTTCTTATATAGCCCTCAAGAAAATAAGCAGTTCCCTTAGTAGATAATTTTCAGTGTCTAAGACAATGAAGCCAGTATTTATCATTTTAAATTTATGTCTTTGGGTTTTTCTTACTCTGTTAGTAATTACTTCAAAGAGTAGTTACCATTTACTGAGTACCAACTATAGATGAGGCATTGTATTCTCAGGCGCTGTCAAGTTCCCTACCACACTTTGAGTTAGGTAGTGGTAACCCTTATTTTATACATGAAACTGAGATGTAGAGGTAAAAAACTTGTTAAAGGTGATATACTGTAGGGGAGGCAGAACTTTCCCTCTACCCGTCTTAGATTTTCAGCTGGAATTCTTTAACAAAAAGATCAATAAGAGAAAAACAGTTGATTAATGCATGCAGTACACATCACCCAGGAGAAACCTCAACAAAAAAGTAACTCAAAGCTGTGACTTAGAATTTCAGCCTATATAGCATCTTCAAAAGAACAATAAATTTGGAGAGAAATGACTGGGCAAAGGAAAGCAGTTTAGGCTTCCCAGGGCGGCAAACTACGGGCAGGTAAATATGTGGGAGAAAACCAATGGAGTAGGCTTGTTTGCAGGTTCCTCTGGTGCCATCCCCGGCCTGAAAAAAGGCTGTCTTCAGTAAAAGGAGAATTTATATCCTGCCTTTAGGCAGAACAGGGGATTCTTTTCTGATTTTACTGCTGCTTAATTGCCTTCAGCTCAAAATAATCTGTATGTCAAAGAGGAATATTTTTCGGTGACATATTCTGGTTTCCTTCAATATCTAGTCATTGCACAGTTGGAGTTTGAGTCCAGGGGTTTCTGACTCCAGGACTCTTGTGTGTGTACTCTTGTGTTATGCAACATAACTTTGTAAAATTCCAGCAGCCACAAATTTTTATGTAAAGTGATGGGTTGTACATCTTTAAGGAAATAGATATACATAAGAAAACTATTACATAAAAAGGATTCAAAGCAGAATATGCAAATAATTATTCTTAGAAAAAGAGAAGCCATGAGAATCTGAATAGCAATCTTTTTGCTATTGCTTCATTGCTAATGAAGGAATGTCATCATTCTAAACATGTTTGTTGCTTTGGGTGAATTAGTAATAAGTATTCAAGAATTTATACACATGATTAGAAATTATGGTACAGATGAAACAGATGGTTAAGTGACTTGGCTGGAGTTGGGATTCAAATCCAGGCATTTTGGCTCTAGAGCAGTGGTTCTCATCTAGGGGCAATTTTGGCCCCCCCTCCCCAGGGGACATTTGGCAATGCCTGGAGACATTTTTGGTTATCATATTTGGGGACTGCTACTGGCATCTTGTGGGTAGAGGCCAGGAATGCTGCTGAACTTCATACAGTGCATAGGACCTTATCCATGACAAAGAATTATCGGGCCTAAAATGTCAATAGTGTCAAGGCTGAGAAACCCGTCTAAAGCTTTTGTTATGCTGCTGTCTTGTGAGGAACTGAAGCATTAATGTCTTCTCTATGATGCTTAGTTTTAGGTGTTATGTAACTATTGATACATTTAATCATCCTTTAGAATTAAATGGAAATTGCTTTTCTTTCAGGTGAATCAATTCCAATAAGACTGTTTTTAGCAGGCTATGACCCAACTCCAACAATGAGAGATGTGAACAAAAAATTTTCAGTAAGGTACTTTTTGAATCTAGTCCTTGTTGATGAGGAAGACAGGAGGTACTTCAAGCAGCAGGTATGGTGCCACCCAGATGTTATTTTGTTCTGTGGCAATTCCAAAAACACCTGGAAAGCAGCCATTTTTCTAAGCTTTATTGTACTGAGCAAGTGGGGGTCTCTAAGTAAGTGAAAACACTGACAGTATGTTATAGAAGTAAGCATGAATGGAACTATGTTGTAATCCATCTCTTCCCGGTCATTCTGCAGGACTCCAGAATGGGCTATAATTTGGCAGGGCTTTTTTTTTGTTTTGTTTTGTTTTTTTTAAATTTAATTTTGTGGCATGCGGCATCTTAGTTCCCCTGCCAAGGATCGAACCCGCGGCCCCTGCAGTGGAAGTGACGAGTCTTAACCACTGGACCACCAGGGAGGTCCCTGGCAAGGCTTTTATTTTTCTCTTGAAACCTTTGTTTTTTTATAAAAACAATACCTGCTATTTGTTTTAAAAAAAAAATCAGGCAATAAAAAACAATGAAGTAAAAGGTCAACAAAAATTCCACCACCATTGTGATTAGTTTTCTAGACAAATTTGTATATGTGCTTTTAGATCATTATTATGCATATTGATCTTTAATTTGTTTTTTCAGTCAGTAGTATCTTGAATAGCTTTCCTTTATCAACAAAGATTTCCTTTATCACTTTTAATGACTGCATCAACTTGATGGATTTGGGGGTTTCCATTTTTCCATAATTAAACAATCTTCTTATAAATGTTTTTGAGATGACCCAAATCTAATACTTTTTTTTTAAATCTATGGCTGCGTTGGGTCTTTGTTGCTGTGTGCGGACTTTCTCTAGTTGTGGCAAGCGGGGGCTACTCTTCGTTGTGGTGCGCGGGCTTCTCATTGCAGTGGCTTCTCTTCTTGCGGAGCACAGGCTCTAGGCATGTGGGCTCCAGGCGTGTTGCGGCTCGTGGGCTCTAGAGCACAGGCTCAGTAGTTGTGGTTCACGGGCTTTAGTTGCTCCACGGCATGTGGTATCTTCCCGGACCAAGGATTGAACCCATGTCCCCTGCATTGGCAGGTGTATTCTTAACCACTGTGCCACCAGGGAAGTCCCTAATACTTTTTTTTTTTTTTTTTTTTGCGGTATGTGGGCCTCTCCCGTTGCGGAGCACAGGATCCGGACGCGCAGGCTCAGCGGCCATGGCTCACGGGCCCAGCTGCTCTGTGGCATGTGGGATCTTCCCGGACCGGGGCACGAACCCGCGTCTCCTGCATCAGCAGGCAGACTCTCAACCACTGCGCCACCAGGGAAGCCCCCTAATACTTTTTTTTTTTTTTTTTTTTTGCACTGTACGCGGGCCTCTCACTGTGTGGCCTCTCCCGTTGTGGAGCACAGGCTCCGGACGCACAGGCTTAGCGGCCATGGCCCACGGGCCCAGCCGCTCCGCGGCATGTGGGATCTTCCCAGACCAGGGCACGAACCCGCGTCCCCTGCATCGGCAGGCGGACTCTCAACCACTGCGCCACCAGGGAAGCCCACCCCTAATACTTTTTTAATATAAGATGTTTATCATAAAACTTGTTCTCATTTGAAAATCAATTAAAAGCCTTTGGTGAATTTTGAATAAAAAATAGTGATTAGAATGGTCTTCTGTATTCGGAATCAGATTAATAAATATTTGAATGTCAGTTGAGTGTTCAAAACTAAATAAGAAATTATTCTGGAAAAAAAAAGGAAATTATTCTGTGTTGAGTACTGTGATGAATACAAAAGCTACCTTTTTAAACATGGTTTGTCCTCAAGGCCCTCACATTGCCGATATGTGGAAAGAGAGAGTGTGTATAATTAACAGAAAACTTAAGTAATAGTTTGACAGTAATTGGGAAGAGAGAAAAGTTACTCTGCTAATGCTGCCATAATGCTGTATAATTAAACATAGGTGATTTATAATTTCAAATTAGATTATATGAAATTTACAATTTCCAAATCAATTACATATTGTGGCCCTATTGAGTAGTATATGCTTCCCACGGGCATTCATTTGGATGTTTAAATTCTGCTATGTTGGTTAAAAAACAAACAGCCTGCCATGACTTTATGAAGCAAGTAATTTTAAGAATTTAGAAGAGAAGAGATCTCAGGATGTATTGGTTAGGGTGAGACTTAGATAGGCAGAGGAAGAGGGATTTGAAGAATATCAAGGGGAAGATGGAGGGAAAGTTTAATTTGAAGTGCGTTAGATGCAGAGAGTAACCCAGTTTGGCTGGTGGGGTACTGGGGTCTAGGTAGGGAAGAGAGTGATGTTGATAAATTGGATAAAGGTTATGGAGGGCTTGAATGCCGGGTTGGAGATTTATCCTGGAGGAACTGAGAACTATTGGAAGAGTCATCCAAGCAATGTTTTAGACTAATCTGGAAGTGATAGGAAGGATAGCTTAGAAAGGGGTATCAGGCAAGGGAGGGAGAGCCATCTACCAGGAAGCTATTTTAGTATCTAAGGTTGAAGTGACAAGGGCTTGAATTTGGATAAGGGCAGTGGAACAACAAACAAAAGGTAGATTTTAGGAATTCTTTAAAGCAGTAATAGCTAGGACTTTGTGCCAGATTGGATTCATGGTGGTGGCATGCATGGGTGCTGGTGGGAGCAGAGTTGCCAGAAGGGGAGGCCCAAGATTAGAATTGGAAGAAGGTGAGTCAATAAGGAAAGAGGAGGGCTTTTGTAGGGAAGAAGTTAGTTTTGTTATGGTTAAAATTGAAGTGGCATTATTTCTATGGTGAAAATATAAGGAATAATATGAGGACATTAATTTGTTGTCTTGCATTTGTCTTCTAGGAGATAATTTTGTGGAGAAAAGCTCCTGAAAAACTGAGGAAACAGAGAACAAACTTTCACCAGCGATTTGAATCGCCAGAATCGCAGGCATCTGCTGAGCAGCCTGAAATGTGAACTGAATAGGAGAAAAAAAAGAAAAAAACTCCTATATCTGTTGAGATTGAAGTTCGGCAGGTTAAAGATGGTCGCAGTGTGTAGGGCGGGGAAAAGGCCAAAACCCCATTTATGATAGTCTTCCTTTATCTTACAGTGCTGAGTTTATTTTATGACATAACTAAATGTTATTCATGTATATACATTTAAAAAGTGCTTTCTTTGAAACACTGGAACTTTCTTAAACTGCCGTGTTGTTGTTTTTTTAACCACACACTTTCATTTAATGATAAGCACTCAGCTGTACATCAGCATAAACATTAAAGATTTTCATGTGAGTAGGTTGGTATTTGTAATTTTGCTTTCTTTCTGCATAATGTTGATTACAAATTCTTTTATTCTCCTTTTTCATGCTAATGATTACCTCTTATTCTCTACACGCAAAAAATTAAACATTTTGTGTTCAAATAAAATTAGAAAAACCTGAGTGGCCCTTAATCCTGCAAAGATTTAAAACATGGCATCTCAATATTTTTGAAAACTACATTTTTGTTTTTCCATACGTGTTTGAGAAATGCATATGGGTGTTTCGTTGTAGGTGCCTCTGAGTCTACCATTTCATGGCTTCCTGAATTTTGTTCTCTTTGAAGTCTTCTGTGATGTGAATATTAAATTTTTTTCCATAAGAGATTATGTGGCATGTCATTGCAGCTTTTTTTGGGGGGGGTACCATATTAAGTAACCATTTTGCTACTACTATCAGATAGGTACCACGGTATGTTTTCTGCAATGTGGAGTTGACTCTGTGTTGGCATTTTAGTTTGTTAAAACTATATAATTTTTCCATAAATACTTTGAAAAAAATTTTTTTGATTTAAGGAATCTTTTTAGCACATATATGCAAATATAATTTTCTTGCAAATATTCTCTTCCCTTTTCAGGGGAAAATTTGAGGATGGGGGACTCAGGAGAACTGGTGAAGTATGTAGTTACCCAAATCTCGACAATTTCATGTTTGTTAAATTGGAAAGTTGACTAGTTCAAACTCAAATTTAAACCAGTTCATCCACTCTGTTTAAATTTTTTTAATATTAAATTCAAGTATTGTTCAAAGCCTCTGAAAAAGAAGGTTGTAGTCATCTGTTTTTATGCTATGCATGGGGTCTGATCGCAAATACACTAAATGTGGGGTGTAGGAACTAAAATGAAGCCTGTTGTGTGAAACTACTTTCACTTACGGTTCATTGGTTTTTGTACCAATATTTTTTTATACACTTCAGTGCAAGTCTTGTCAGTTAACCTTACTTTATGGGTAAGCTAAGTAACCCAAATTACATTTCTTTAAGCCTGTTTTACTACTATGGCACTTTGAAAAATGGTCAGTAACCAACTTCTTAACTGGCAAAAGGTTCCAGGTACCATGTGCTGGAGCATCTATTTTAAATGTGGATATCTGTGAATGGTAATGTTTTCCTTCATGTAAGTGCCTGTTCAGAGTTTCAAAATTTTAAAATGCCAAATATTTTCATGGTCACTTGCATGTAGTAATCTGGAAAATATTCAAAGAAAAATTGAAAAACAATTGTATTTAACCAGCCTCAAATTGTGCAACCATGATGTATAATAAAGAATTTGAAACATACTGAGCTTGCTATGTGAATGATTAAAATATTTATATTCTCAAATCTCTTCTCATTGTCATATTTATCTTTGGGGGCAGGATTGCTCAGTAGTTTAGGAAGCTATAATTGTGATGATTAGAAGGTTTTAAAAATATTCAATTTCAATTTTAAATATATAATGCTTTTAATTAGGTGGCTTAAAACACTGTCATAAATAGGACGCTTATTCACTTGGAACTTTGTTGCATAACCGATTTAAAAAATAAAAATTTGAACTCAGTATTTGGTGAACTGTAAAAAGTTGGCCAGTTAATTAGAAATGAACTGAAAAAGAAATTTGTGTCTTTAATAAAGAGTACAGTATCTATCCAGTGGTTCTCAACCCTGGCTGCACATTCAAATCACTTCAGGAGTTTTTAAAAATAATCATGCCAGGCCCTATCCAGGCCAATAAAATCAGAATTTCAGGGGCCCGGACAGCAGCATTTAAAAACTACCCCAGGGCCTCCCTGGTGGCGCAGTGGTTGAGAGTCCGCCTGCCGATGCGGGGGACGTGGGTTCGTGCCCCGGTCTGGGGGGATCCCACGTGCCGCAGAGTGGCTGGGCCCGTGAGCCATGGCCGCTGGACCTGCGCGTCCGGAGCCTGTGTTCCTCAACGGGAGAGGCCACAACAGTGAGAGGCCTGCGTACTGAAAAAAAGAAAAAAGAAAAAAAAAAACTACCCCAGATTGGGGCTTCCCTGGTGGCGCAATAGTTAAGAATCTGCCTGCCAATGGAGGGGACACAGGTTCAAGCCCTGGTCTGGGAAGATCCCACGTGCTGCAGAGCAACTAAGCCCACGTGCCACAACTACTGAAGATAGAGTGCCTAGAGCCTGTCCTCCGCCACAAGAGAAGCCACTGAAATGAGAAGCCCCGCACCGCAACAAGGAGTGGCCCCTGCTCGCTGCAACTAGAGAAGGCCCGTGCACAGCAACAAAGATCCAAAGCAGCCAAAAATAAATAAATTTATTTAAAAAATAAAAACTACCCAGGATTGAGAACCACCGTTCAAACCATTTAATTAGTTATTTCTCTCGCTGGTGAAGAGAGAAATAGCTAATTTCATTGTTTTGAATTGTTGGGGAGGAAAAACTACCCACTTTTGTGTTTGAGAGCCTACTAATTAAACTGACAGATTAGCGAAAGAAAAGACAGTTGTAGTCGAGTTAGAGGAAGTTCACAAAAGTGTGACTTAAAGGGGTGGTTAGAATTTGGGGCTTATATATCATCTTGCTAGGGGAAAGGGTGAAGTGCGCTTATAAATGACTTAGAGGAAGTTGTGGGGAGAAAGCACTAATGGGAAAGCCAATGATTTTTAGGAAAGATAAAACGATCCTTAGGAAAATAGATGGTAGATATCGTAGTTCTGTAACGAAAGTCTGTTTAGGTGTCGATATCTCGCCGTCTCTGGTGATGAGTTAATCTTCCCTGGTTGCTCCCTGTGAGGGGATTTATGGCAATGGAGTTCTTTGGGGAGGCTCTGCTATTAGGGAGACAGGATTTCAGGAACTCCAATGCCTTCTACTAAAAATTTTATGCCCCAGTGGCATATTCTGGACCCCTTCAATGTGGATCAAGTAGTTGGAATACTCAATTCTAATTACCATGTGAGTCAGTAAATTCTTAAATTGTTCCTTTTATATTCAGCTGGATCTGTTGAACACATACACAGGCACTCTCCAGGGGGTTTATACTAGCCTGGATTGAAATGTAACACATTTTACAGTTTCAAATCAAAGATACAGTGAGGAAAATATGCACTCTCAAATATGACAGATCCCTTTTTAGGCTTGGGATCTTCTATGAGCATAATTCTTATGTCACTCCCCTATTTAAAATCTTTCAGTGACTCGATTCCAGGAAAAGCTTAAATTCCCTATTACAAAACACCTTAAGCTCCAGCTATGCCAGACTCCTTGGAGAAGGCGTGCCCTTGTGCTGGCACTTCACTTAAATTCTTGTAAGACTCTCCGGGCCTTGTCTGACACCATCTCCACCTCTAAATCAAAGACATGTCCCTTTGTTGTGCTTCCAAGTCATGCTGTGCACACCTCCAGGACTGTTTACCACACTTCTAGAAGACTTTTTAATTGTATGGACTTAATAAGCCTCTTGAGGGCTCAGCCTGTTTTGTTTTGGTATACTTTGTGCTTATCACATAATACATTCAATATCTGAATAAATGGATGAAGCTTATTTTCCTAGTGCTTATAAAATTAAAGGTGTCCTTTAGAAAAAAATGTGTCTAAATGTAATAAAATTGCAGATAAGAACTGTTATGCAACTTAGTATTGGAATAAAGGAAATAGACTAGGCTCTCTAGGAGTCTTATCAGGCTGGGGAGAGAAAGCAAGACAGCAGAGCAGGACCATGTGGACACTATCTACAAGTGCTACAAATGCATTTGATAGTTGCTCCCTCCCTAGGTCTGGGGAAACTGGACCAGATAATCTCTAAGACCCCTTTCCTGCTCTATTACTCCATGATTCTAAGGGATAAACAATTTGTTATCCAGATCATGATAACCTTACATTAGAAAAATACTCTAGAAATGTCAAATTACAGAATCTGTAGGCAAGATGTGAGGGGGAGAAATCTACTAGAATGTGCTTTTGAGAAAACTTATAAACCAGGTTTTGTTAATAGCAAAGGCAAAGAAGAGAGAACTTAGTTTATTCCCCACCACCAAGGATATCTTTACTTCTCCCACTTCCTTTCCCTGTCCCCCATTTATTTCTCTATTTATGCATTCATTCAGCATTTTCCTGAGTATTTCCTTAGTGCTATTTTATTGCCCTACCCTGAAGGAACTATAACCCAGAGCAGTGGTTCTCAAAGTGTGGTTCCGCAGACCAGCAGGGTCAACATCACCTGGAAACATGTTATAAATTCGTACTCTTGGGCCCCACCCCAGACCCTATGAATCAGAAACTCCAGGATTAGGGCCCCAACAATTTTAACAAACTTGCCAGATGTTTCTGATGCACCCTGAAGTTTGAGTACTACTACTCTATAAACACAATTATGATACAGTTTTAGTGGTTTGATAGCAGTTGTACTAGGCACCCAATGTGTTCAGAGGTATGTAGGTGAGAAACGATGACATAACAACTGGCCTGTAGTTCTGGCATGAATAGTTCTTTGAACTCTCATTAGCCTAAGAATAATAAACATTTTCATTACTTAACGTTAACCGTTAGTATGACCAAAACCAGATCAAAAACTCTTTGAGGGCAAAGGGCCGTCTACTTGAATCCCTGATGTTTAAAAAGTATTTGGTGACGGGCTTTCCTGGTGGCGCGGTGGTAGAGAGTCCGCCTGCCGATGCAGGGGCCAGGGGTTCGTGCCCCGGTCCGGGATGCAGCGGAGCGGCTGGGCCCATGAACCATGGCCGCTGAGCCTGCGCGTCCGGAGCCTGTGCTCCGCAGCGGGCGGGGCCGCAACAGTGAGAAGCCCGCGTACAGAAAAAAAAAAAAGTATTCGGTGAATCAAAGGCACAATAGCAAATTGTTACTGAAATCTTATTTGACATGCAATATTACAAATCATATGCCGTGCTCCTTCAAGTTGCAAGACCTTGATGTTTTAAGTATAGTAAGAGATATGGAAAATCCAACGGCATATCTTGAATTTAAGATGTTGCAACCTCAAATGAAACAGTATCCAACTAATGCAAAAGAAATTAACCTTTGCCCCGAGTACAGGGTACATAATTTTGCTACGCGGCTGTGACATACCAGCTGCTAGGATGATGTATACAAACTGCTCATATTAAAGTATAAGTACCTACACACGTCATACAAGGGGTTTACCTAAGAATTTGTGGAACAAAATTCCTTAACAACGGTCCTGAAGGGCAGATCAAGTTATGTTCTCTAACGCCTTCCATCAGGAAACGAAAGTTAATAATCTAAGGAACTTTTGGGAAATGCTCTTCAAAGCTTCGAGTCCGCAAGCCACGGTGGCGCCACAACCTAGAGAGTTGCGTCTCTCATCAGTCGCACCCACAAGGCTCTTGGCCGTACTGCCCACGTGCTTCCGAACACTTACCCGCAGGGCCAGCTTGCGTCATGTGACACACCTCGCAGGTCCCGCCTCTCATCTGTGACATCCCCAAAGGTGCCAGATTATTTTTTTAAAGAAAGCTGGCTCCAATCTCCAATAAAAAAGAGAGAGAGAGAACAAGGACTTGCAAGCACTTATCTTCTGTGATTTTCGCTTCTAAGCTTTTCCTCCCCTTTACGAGCAATCTTCCGGCACTACTTTTTCGTTATTGATCGGGCGTCTTCCTGGGCAGCTCCGCTGTTCTGGGTCTTTGCGGGCTATAGGCACTGGCGCTGTGCGTCACTGCCCGCCGCCGTGTCCGCAGGCTGCTGCAGCCAGCCTCCTCTCCAGTCTGCGGTCTCAATGTCCTTCCCCCGGTGTGCCCTGTTGTGGGCTCGGCTTCCCCCGGGGCGCCAGCCTGGCCCCCGGGCAGCCATCTGCTCTGCCCTTCGCGCCCACACTGGGCCCTTTCCTGGGACTCTGGGGCGCGTTCCTGCCGTTGCCTGCGCCTCTTCCTCTGCCTCAGGAGGCTCCAAATCTCCGAACACGTCCTTGTTCGTGCCGCTGACTGTGAAACCGCAGGGCCGCAGCGCTGACGGCGATGTCGGGGCCGAGCTAACCCGCCCTCTGGACAAGAGTGAGTGCAGGAGCTGGCGAGGGCGGCGCGGGTGGTGTTGCAGGGCCCGCGAAGAAGCTTACCCCCGCCCCCCCCCGCCCTTCCCCTGGAGACCCGAGGTCCCCTCGAGCGTTGTCATCGTGCCTGTCACTGTCTGCCTCCCTTACTGGCGTGTGAGCCCTTCAAGGCTTGGGACTGTGTCTTATTGATCCTTTGATGTGCTGCTCCAGAAGTGGCCTTCTCCCTTTCACTGTTGTCCTGTGAATGGTTTAAGCCCTCTTGTGATGGGACGATTCACCTTTTTCGAGTCGTTAGGTGGACGACTGATTTCTAGTGTACTCTTTCTTCTCCCCCGCTACCCAGAACTATTGCTCCGAGAAGGGACAAGGGAGTGGGGCATTGAAAAGCCAGAGGAAGATTTCTTTCAGGAGTTTTTGTCATTGACTGGGTACCTAGGCAAACCAGACACTGTGTTAGGCTGTATGGTGGTTGCCAAGAGGAACCAGACTCACATCCAGATCTCTTCCGCTCCAGAAACTTACAGTCTCGTGGGGAGGAAGGACATATGAATGGCCAGCTGTAGTACAAGGTAGAACGTAAGGGTGTGCTCACCGAAAGTGGTAGGTTCCCTGGTCATCCGGGGCTCCAGAGGGAAAGGAATCGCTTAGCATCAGTAAGTGGCAAGATCTAATCCTATTGCTCCCTTGCAAAACATTGTTTAATGTTTTTCCATTGTTCCCAGTTTAAAAGGGTCCTCAATCCCTGCCTGATCTGGCGTGGGTACCTGTTGGAGAAGCGTTGTTGCCAGCCACTCTCCTTGTTTCAGTCAAACTGATGAAATGTGCACTTGTGCCCCAGGGCTTTTACACATGCTACTCCCTCTGCCTAGAATACATCTGTAATTCCATCTTCTTCTTTTTCTAAAAATAACAATGGCTAATACTCAGTGTTTGCTAGAGATAGGTACTGTTTTAAGCATGTGACCCGTTTAATCTTTACTGTAACTCTTATGAAGTAGACAGTCTTTACCCCTGACACTTATCTAGTCATGCAGTAGCACATACATATACTTATGTATTATGTAAACATATATATTATATTTTTTTTTTCTGGTTGATTGTAACACATACATATATGTATATAAATTATATGTGTATGTGTATTTTTTCTGGTTGATTGTAACACATTTAGCCCTGTGAACATGATTGACTACAAGTAGAAAGATGGTGCATATTTGTGATAGTCATTACAGCACTTAAGTGACTGGCCCGATTTACAGTTTACTTACCTTTTCTCCATTTCCCAAATGGTAAAATGAGAGTAGTATTTTCTTTGCTTACATCTCTGGATTGTGAAAGTCATGATAAAGAGTTGGGCAAAGCACTTTGAAAAGTGTAAAGGGGTGAACAAATGTAAACTAGTATCACTTGTACTAAACATTTGCTATTTGAAAAATGGAATTACCCTGCAGTAGAATCTGTGATGTGTGGAAACTGGGAAAACTATCACCCTAGGAGCCCAAATAATCCATCCCAACTATATAGCATAGGTTGATGTGAGGATTTAACAAAATACTTTTTTGGGGTATCATATAAATAAAGGTTCTAAGCCTCTCTTTCTTTAGGCTGTTAATAACTGGTGTAAAATTCCTTGGATGTATTTTTACTCATGATCAGCTGGTCTCACCAGATTAGTGTTTTGAAATCTTTTGGGCACTGTTATGAATTTTTAAGTGTTTGGAAGTTCTAACAATGAAGTGCAGCTACCTTTGATGGCAGAGTGGCCCTCCCGTTTCTTGGACAGCTGACTAAGCTGGAAGTTTTGGGTGGTCTCAAGTGGAGCAGTGAAGGAGGAAGGTAGCACCCAGGCACTGAGGTAAGCTAGGTGAGCCCTGGCTGACCATGGGTGATGGATGCACCACACATGATCTCTTTCTGATTTTTGATTGATAACTGGTATGTTTACAGGACGTGACAACAACAAATAATATTCATGGTGAATTTTATTAGCAGTTGTGACTCCTAGGGAAGGTTATCAGATTAATTGAGACAGGTTGTGGTAGTTTCCTCATAGATGCTAGTAGTTCTAGATGGGTAGATGCAGATTGGAACTTGGATTCGTAGGGTTGAAGCCACTCAGCTCCGTATTAGTAAAGTGAACTGGAGTCAGAGTTTTTGGGGAAGCTTGCTTGTCAAAACACCTGGATTGGTATGTTCTGGCGAATCACTCACGAAGTACAGAATTACGGTGTAATGCTAAGGGGATCAAGATTATGGAGACAGTTTCTGCATAGGGTATTAGGCAACACTTTTCTGCCCAGAGCACAGCTAGCTTCCTGGATGAGAATCATGCTGTTGGTTACAAGGGGAACCTTAAGAAAGAACAGAAGCCTAATGAAGTCATTGTAATTTGATGTAGGTGTATCAGGGATAGATACATTTGAGGGTGTAGGGAATAGTCATCTCTCACACCCATCACCTGAGAGAGATGCAGAAGGGTCGGAGGCATTTGGCCTAATGCAACTGTCTGCTGCAATAGGGACAGTTTCAGTAAATCTAGTACTATTTTTTATAATTCCCTTTCTGATGATACAAAAGGTTCATCATGAGTTCAACCACTACTAGAACAATATTTCAGTACTTCTTCATATTCAACAAGAGTGGTAATACTAGTTGTAATATTAAAGGGGTGGATACTAAATGCCACTCCTAGGTGGTCTTTGGTACAGTCTCTTCAGGATTGATTCTCCCTTTCCTTTTTGGATCCTAGAGATGTTCTGATCTATTCTGATCACTTCTCCCCACCTGTGTTTCCACTGTAACTTTGGCATTTCCAATTCTGTTTTGAAGAGGTTGAGTTTTGTACCTTTCCACCTGCTTCTCCAACCCTCAAGTGATCATAGAGCTTTGATGTATTAAGTAATGGGCTTCTAGTTAATTACTGATAAGTACAGTGGAACAAGCAAATTAAAACATTTTAACAAAATGGGTAAATCATAAGGTTTAAGCAGTCCCAACCATTAGTAGTAGCTACTTCGTTCTTCATCGAGATGTACGCGGAGTGAGTAAAGTGGATCATTTTTGTGTAAAGACTCATGTGAGGTACATTTACATTTTAGAAGAGAACCTGTTATTAAATCCCAAACTCCCATTGTAGGAAGCTGGAAGAAAGCTATTAATTGGTTAAAAGTTGTAGTACTGAGTCATTTCTACTGTGGCTGAAATCTAGAGAGTCTCCTTTAATCACCGTTAATTTAAATGAGAAGTAACTGTGATCCCCAAATCAGGTCATTCTGTTAAGAACAATGAGACAGGGACTTCCCTGGTGGCGCAGTTGTTAAGAACCTGCCTGCCAGTGCAGGGGACACGGATTCAAGCCCTGGTCCGGAAAGATCCCACGTGCCGTGGAGCAGCTAAGCCTGTGTGCCACGACTACCGAGCCTGTGCTCTAGAGCCCGCGAGCTACAACTGCTGACCCCCTGTGCCACAACTACTGAAGCTTGTGCACCTAGAGCCCATGCTCTGCAACAAGAGAAGCCACCACAATGAGAAGCCCACACACCGCAACAAAGAGTAGCCCTCGCTCGCCACAACTAGAGAAAGCCCGCACACAACACTGAAGACCCAACGCAGCCATAAGTGAATGAATGAATGAATGAATGAATGATTTTTAAAAAGAACAATGAGACAGTTAAAGCTTAATTTTTATGAAAAACAAAACTATGTTTTCCATATACTTCTGTAGTAGATTAAATTTTTTTCCATGCTATTTCCATTGTGTTAATGTTTTTGCAGTTATCTTTTAAATTTTAGATAAAAGAAAGTATTGATACAGAGAAGCTTCACTTATAGTATGTGGGTAGTATTCATTTTTTAAAACAGCTGTACAGTATGATTTACATATCATAAAGTTTATCCATTTAAAGTGTGTAATTAAATGGTGTATTTGCAGGGTTGTGAAACTATCACCATAATCTAATTTTAGAACATTTTCATGACCCCAAAAGAAATCCCATACCCAGAAACAGTGACTCCCCATTCCCCTAGCCCCCACTCCCCTCTGCCCAGCCCGTGGCAACCACTAATCCACATTCCCTTTCTGTTTGGACCTTTCATATAAATAGTATACAATACGTGGGCCTTCCTGACTAGTTTCTTTCACTTAGCATGAGAAACCTCATATTTCTGAAGCATTTTAAATTGAGTGAAGTATCATAATTCTTGCATAACACTGGAGTGTTAGTTACAGAAAATGGATTAATTCTAATAAATGTGATGTCTTCAGTTTGTATTGAGTTTATAGGTCAGCAGAATTTCCCCAAGCAATTGCATGTGCCTTTTTTGTCACTGATTTTTCCACTATTGTAAAGAAACTGTTGGACCCACTGGGTACAAAGTAACAGAAACCCAGAAATATCAGGATAGCTGCCTGTGATAGTAGATATGTTTGTATGCATCTTACATTTAGTTGTGGGCAAACCTAATGGCTAAACCAGCGACTTTGAAATTCTCTCATTCTGCAAAACAAAGTTTTGATAGTGAGATGCTTTATTCAGGCTTAATTTCTTCAGTGAGTGTTGTGTGTGTGTTGTGGTTGGATGCAAGTGCAGTTGGTACTCTGGTGGGAGGCAAAAATACAGGCCACCTGGCCTTTCTGTGTTTCATGAGCAAAGACTGTATCAGTTTTGGCCTGCCTTCCCAGAAATGTAGAGGGTGTGGCTGGATTAGTAAAATGTTTATCTCTACAGAATAATGCAGTAGTGTTTTAACATGTGCAATGTTAATACAATCTCAGCTTGATTATTTTCCCATGTACCGCAAAAAAAAATTTTAAAAAAAAAAGTATTTTCACCTGTAAAATTAGGGACTCTTAGTGGCATGTTATTTCAGCAGGTATCTAATCCAGCCTCCACTATAGCACAGTAATTTCTCTGCTGTCACCCTTGAAATACAGTCATCTAAGCCTTGCTTGAGTACTTTTCAGTGACAACGAGCTGGCACTTTTGTGAGACAACCCCTTTTCCCTGTTCTCATTATTAGGAAATTCTTGTATAAATTACACTGAAATCTGTTTCCTTCACTTCCCACTGACTTTAGTTATGCCATCTAGAACAAAATATGTATAATCTGTTCTCCCTAAAATCATCTCCAAGCTAAAGATCATCCCTGGCTCCTTTAGTCATTCACACGAAAGCATAATGATCTGGCCCTCACAGTATTGGTTATCTTTCTAGATACCTTTAGCTGCTCACTATTTGATGTTCAGAATGGTTGTAAGTAAACAAAACAGAACATGGTTATCTAAAAGTGGTCTGATGGAGGCTAGGGGTGATGCTAATCCTGTAGCACCTTGCTTAGTCTTCTGCAGTATTACAGGAATATTGCATTGTTTGACTTTATACTTTTTCTAGACACTATTAAACTATAAAGAGTTTGTAATCAACTAAAACCTTCAAGTTCTCGCAACACTCAGTAGACTGCTGCCTTGAGTGTTATGACTTCAGGTTTCTTTTGCTCTTTGGGCATTTCTCTATCTGGAAAACAAATGTTAAACATATGTTAAATTTTTATATCTTTCTTCCAGATGAAGTAAAGAAGATCTTAGATAAGTTTTACAAGAGAAAAGAAATTCAGAAACTGAGTGCTGATTATGGACTCGATGGTAAGGCTAATAAGATTTCCATTAGAGACATCTTATTACTGCTTAGATTACAGCTTTGTCATTGTTGTGTGGGACCTAGTGTGGCCTGGACATACGTATTAATACATAGTTGTAATCTAGAGAATGTCCCTGACTTTTGCTTCTCTGTAGGCAGGAGATCGGCAGGAGGCACCTGGGGAGCCAGACACACGGCAAGGGAGCTGTGTGTTCAGCTTTCCTTCATGCGCTACTAGAATATCAGTTTTAGCCCGATCATAACAAACCAGCTGTACTACAAGAAAAGAAAAAGACACTTTGATGAGTTAGGTGTGACGTGTATATGTATTTTTTAAAATGAGAAATTAAATGAAAACTAAGTCCTACCTGTTTTGATTTTGTGTTTCCCACAGCTCGTCTCTTCCACCAGGCTTTCATAAGCTTTCGAAATTATATCATGCAGTCTCATTCCCTGGATGTGGACATTCACATTATTTTGAATGATATTTGCTTCAGTGCAGGCAAGTGTTTAGAGACTTTTTAAAATCCTGTTGAGCATACTTTTTATTTCTTCCTATGTTTATTTCGCTAGTTAGGGCGTATTTGCTTTAGAATAAACCCTGTTAATATCCTCTGTAAATAATTCAGTGCTTTCGTAGGAGGCCTTCTAGGTCCTTTTGCTTTTATAGTGGGTCCCTGAACTGGTTATTAAATCACCCGTATGTCTTAGGCTGGAGGAAGACTGGGGTCTTCATCTGTCATTATCTGCTCTTCACTATGTAGTAATATATAGGCTACAGTGAAATAAACTCTCACACAAGACAGAATTAATACATAACAGATTCCATCTGTTTCTGCCACTGGCTTGTTTCTCCCTCATATTAGGACAAAGCTCTTGCTATAAAAGATAAAAATGTAGGAACATTGGGCTTCCCTGGTGGCGCAGTGGCTGAGAGTCCGCCTACCGATGCAGGGGACATGGATTCGTGCCCCGGTCCGGGAAGATCCCACATGCCGCGGAGCGGCTGGGCCCGTAAGCCATGGCCACTGAGCCTGCGCGTCCGGAGCCTGTGCTCTGCAACGGGAGAGGCCACAACAGTGAGAGGCCCGCGTACCGCAAAAAAAAGAAAAAAATGTAGGAACATCGTTATTTTGTTCCCATGGGCAGTTTGGCTTTGGTTATATTTTTAAGTATTTGACTATTAGACTTTTGCCCTGGGCCAGGCACTGAGGTAGAACCTGGACACAAAGCAGAATTGGACACAACCCCACCCTCATCAGAGCCACTAAGGTGTGGAGACTTCTTGCTGAGGCGTCAGTTCACTTCCATGTTTTGTCTCTTAGTGGTCTCTGTAGTTTAAAAAATACTTGGCACCTGTATTTCTCTTCAGTAACCACAGGCCTTCTCTCTAATGTATATTCCCAGGTCCTTTGTTTTTTGTTGTTGTTTGTTTGTTTTGTTTTGACCGTACCATGCCACTTGCGGATCCTAGTTCCCCAACCAGGGATCGAACCCGGGGCCCCCTTGCGATGAGGTGCCGAGTCCTAACTACTGGGCTGCCAGGGAATTCCCCCAGGTTCTTTGTTTTTAACTTAACTTTCATCAATGCTGATCTTTACCTGTTTGCGTAGAAGAAGTGGAACGTGGTTGTTGAAAGCCAATTTTCTGTTTTCCTGGAAAATATAAGTGAAATGAGGAGGAAAATGTAAGACAAAGCAGGACCTCAGGAAGGGATAGAGTTCCTTGTTTTAGGGTTTTTCTTTTTATTCTGGCAATGCCCCCTTAATTTAGCTCACTAAGAGTAAAGTTCTCATTCAGTGCAGTTATGGATAGCATTTAGATTGCACATATTAATGCAGTGTTTTATTTTCCAGCTCACGTGGATGATTTATTTCCATTTTTCTTGAGACATGCAAAACAGATATTTCCTGTGTTGGAATGTAAGGATGATCTACGTAAAATCAGTGACCTAAGAATACCACCTAACTGGTTAGTTTCTTTATTTGTAGATTTGAAATTTTCAGTTTCTAATCTTGGAAAATTAGTGATCATTATGTACTTTTATTGTATGCTGGATGATAAATCATAAGTCATCTAGATTGTTCTGTTTTCTCTAGAAAAGTGGGCAGTTTTGGCAGGCAGTTAACTGGTGTCTCCCCTTGAATCCTAATCAAGTTTGGTTTAAGGTTTTATTAGGGCGGATCTAGAGTAGCCCTTTAGGGTGTCATCCTTACAATTCAGGTGTGGCCTTCCTGGTGTCTCAGCTGAATACGCTATTAATGAGCTCTCCCCTCCACCACTGTGGCTGGAACTCCAGCATCTCCTAGCACTTTGCCACCTCTTTGAGACTTTCCACTCAAACTCTTAGCAAGCTGTCCTCTGTTAGGAGGACATGCTCAGCCCAGCCCTTGGCCAAGGACCCAAGGAACTCCCACACAGACTTCAAGGCTCCCCCTCTATTGCACCCTTTTTTCTCTTTCACACTCTGGCTTTCAAATTCCAGCTGCTTCAGCAGCTTTGAACTTGATCTCTACTGCTCAGCTCAGTGGGACTTTTACCTTGCTTGGGTTCCACCTCCCTATGCCCTACTGGAGTACAGCAGGGCTCATCTCAGGTGTTCCTTTCTTTTGGGGCTTGTAGTCCTGCACTGCCTCCTGTCCATGTCCCCAGGCAGCTGCTGTATGTATTTTGTCCAGTTTTGTACTTGTTTATGGTGAGAGGGCAAGTGCTCATGGCCAGAAGCAGAAGACTCAGTCATTTTATTGTATATGCTGAAATTCAGAAGCCTAGGAATATTTATTTATAGGGCATATGTGGAGCTGCGGAAATAATGTGGACAAATCTCTGGAGCTGTTAGCAGTTTAAACTTATTTTAGGTAACTCTTGGGGAAGGGGATTTATACAGTGGCAAGAATATCCAATAAATTAATTTGCATTTGGATTTTTCTGTCCTCTAGTTAGTAAATGCTATTCTCGGAAAGCAGTCATTTTAGTGTGGATATGAAGCTCATCATTTAATTTTTCAAAGATGCTATCTTATGAATGTTAAGAGGATGTTTCCTTGGAATTTTTTTCATTTAATACCTTTGCCAGGATTTTGAGGTTAATGGAATTAAGCTGTTTACCTACTCATGTTTTAGGTACCCAGAAGCCAGAGTCTTACAGCGGAAGATAATATTCCATTCAGGTCCCACGAACAGTGGAAAGACTTATCATGCAATCCAGAAATACTTGTCAGCAAAATCTGGAGTATATTGTGGCCCTTTAAAATTACTGGCACATGAGATCTTCGAAAAGAGTAATGCTGCTGTTAGTATATTACCAAATATTCTCTCTTTTTCTTGTTAATTTTCTTGTTAATATTTTCTCTTTTTCTTGTTAATTCTCTCTTTTTCTTATGGGGGAGAGTAGAGTGAAGGGGGTAGAGGGGGAGGGCGTATGTAGTAATTTACTGTTAACAAAAAGTGCCATCTTGCATTGCATCTAACAAGCCATCAAGTGTAAGATGTACTGTTATTTTATGTAAAACTGAGAAGGAAGATGATGCTGCCGACTGAATTCTGACATGCCATCCATTGTTAAGAGGTATCCTGGTTTCAGAGATACTAAAATGTGAAAAAACGTGTGTATCAGAATGAGTGAAATACAATATTACAGAATATTTCACATATACAGAGGAATGCAGGGAATAACATTCAGATAACCTGAGTCCACTACCCAACTCCCATCAGATTCAAGAAATAAAATATTATTGGGGAATTCCCTGGCGGTCCAGTGGTTAGGACTTGGTGCTTTCACTGCGGAGGGCCCGGGTTCAATCCCTGGTGGGGGAACTAAGATCCTGTAAGCCACGTGGCACGGCCAAAAAAAAGAAAAAGAAAATATTGATATAGATGAAACGCCCTCTGAACCCCTTCTTTGTCTCCTCAGAGTTACCCACCTACTCTGTTGTATTCAATTTACCTTTTTTTAAGATTAGACCTTTGATGCTGTCAACTAGAACTAACGATAAAGACTGAGAAAAGGACTGAATGCCCTGTGGTCTGAGGCATCATTTCAGTAAAGGGGCCATATTTTAGTTCATTGTTTTATTATGATTTTATAATGAAAGATTAACCCGTTTTGGTAGGCGATTTGCATTCTCTTTTATTATGTTCTGAATAATTTGTGTAATTTGCATACATAATGCCTCCTTATTCGTAAATACTTAAAGTATTTCCACAGAACAAAGACTTTCTTTTACATAACCTCAGGATATTCATCTAAAGTAGGACATTTAATATCGATAGAATTCCATTATTTAATCCACAGTCCATATTCAAATTTTGCCAGTTGTCCTATAAACACTGCCACCACTCCATTTCCCCATCCCCCCCCCACCCCAGCATTCTGTTCAGGGTCTCCCGCTGTGTTTTATTGTCATGTTTCTAGTACAATTCCTCAGTCTTTCTGTCTTTCATAACCTTTACATTTTTTTTTTTACATCTTTATTGGAGTATAATTGCTTTACAATGGTGTGTTCGTTTCTGCTGTATAACAAAGTGAGTCAGCTATACATATACATATATCCCCATATCTCCTCCCTCTTGCGTCTCCCTCCCACCCTCCCTATCCCACCCCTCTAGGTGGTCACAAAGCACCGAGCTGCTCTCCCTGTGCTATGCGGCTGCTTCCCACTAGCTATCTCTTTTACGTTTGGTAGTGTGTATATGTCCATGCCAAACCTTTACATTTTGAAAGACTACAGGTCAGTTGTGTTGTAAGTTGTCACTCAGTTTGGATACGTCTGATGTTTCCTCATTAGTTTCAGGCCACTGTGGAGACCAGCTGTTCCAGTTTGCCTGGACTTTCCCTGATTTAGCACCAAGTGTTCTTCATCCTGGGGAACCCCTCAGTCCTTAGTGGACGGGGGTGGTTGGTAACTCAAATACACCATAGCATTGATGTTGGTCCTTCTCAAAGAAATATATTAGGAGGTCTTTATATTCTTAAATTTTATTTATGATATTCTTCTTGAACATAGAAACAATTTCATTTTAATAAACTAAAATGGTACAGAAACTATTGAAATAGTACAGAGGTAAAAAGTGAAACTGCTGCAATTTCTCATGCTTTTGTTATCTGAGAATTTAGCTGATTTGAGATGTTTCCAAGTTTACATAGGTTATATAAGAGAGTGGCTTTTGCTTTCTTATTAAAATTTTTTTTAAAGGATTGGGGATATTTTGTTTCAACTATTAGACAAATAAATTTGATGTAATGGAGAGAATACTCTATTAAACATCCAAAACTTCTTTTTGCTATTGTTTTCAAGGTGGAAATAATTCCAGTTTTCTTTTTGTCATCTTAGGGTGTGCCATGTGACTTGGTAACAGGTGAAGAACGTGTGACAGTAGAGCCAGATGGGAAACAGTCTGCCCATGTTGCTTGTACTGTTGAGATGTGCAGTGTTACAACTCCTTGTATGTATATACCATTTTAAAAACTGTATGGTTTAGTATTTTTTTATTTTAAAATTCAGATGAACATATGGAATGTGTTTTTTATTGTGAAAAAAATTTTAAATTGAGACAAAGAAAAGAATAGTACAGCAAATACCCAGGACTTACCACTACTTAAAAATGCCAAACTTTCTCTTATGTTTGCTTTTGAATTTCTTTCCCTTTTTCTCATAAAAGAACTGAAATGTCACTAAGTATGAATTTTCCTTTGTGTCGCTCCCCAGTTCAATTCCTCTCTCCTCTTTTGATCCAGTTGCTATCAAATATTTGGTATATACCTTTCCTTTTTTTTTTTTTTTTGGTATCACTGTTATGTATTGCCTATCAATACTGTGGATTGTGTGTTTTAAAACATTTACATGATTATCATATTGCATTATTATTCCACAATTTGCTTTTTATTTTACACATTTTTTAGATCTAGTCTTGTATACATATACATGTATCATGAATATATATCACATTTATTCATTTAAATTGTTATGTAGTATTCCATATTATGACTAAAATTATTCATTCCTCTATTAAAGAATATTTAGGTTGTTTAACGTTTTTCACTATTACACATAGTACCACAGAAAACTTCTATTTAAGTACTGTAGTTTTGAAAGTATTTTAAATGAAAATTACCTTTTTCCTTATTATATAGGCAATCATTTCTTCATTATAGAAAACATAAAAATAAATGCAAAGAGAAGGAAAAAAAAAAAATCTCCCAATTCCACCCATCCAGAATCAACAAGTATTAACCCTGTGGTGTATATTTTCTAGACTGTGTTTGTATTGTGTATGCATTATACTTATGTGTGCATCGTGAGTGTGTATATTAAATAAAATAGGGATTATATATTATGTACTATTTGGTAGCTTGCTTTTTTCATTTTAATAATCTTAACTTTCTGGGTAAATGGATAGTTTTCCAAAAAATCCATTTATTCTAAAAGTAATACATTGTAAAAATTAAAATAGCACATATAAATGAAAATTCCTTCTTCTGTGCCCTCTTTCCTAATCTTGTTTGTATACGCTCAGATATGCTAGTAATTTTTAATCTGATGGTTTTTCAGTATAAAATTAGCTTTCTTTTGTTTGCTAAATGTCGTTGTGGGCACATTAAATTTTTCCTTTTTTTAAAATATGCTCCTTGCAACTCCTTGGTATTTTGGGAAGCAAACTAAAATATAATTTATATGACTTAAAAAGAATAAAATAATATGGTTGGAAGCATTTTGGCATTAGAAAATAAAATGAGCCATTATTTTTTTTTTTACCATAATAAGCTTTAAAACCCCTAAGAATAAGCAGAGCTGGAGCTCAGGGAATTACACGTTCTTCTCTGGTTCTCCTCCTGACACCCGTCTGGATTCCTGAGGTGCTTCGTTTTACTGCAGGGTTATCTACTCCTTGGTCCCAGGAGCTACTTCAGTTGCTGTGTGGATGTGTTCTTATTAGGCAGATTCTCCAGGCTGCCTCTGAGATTGCAGAAAATAGGACAACTGAACCTGTTCAGTTTGGGAGGCAGTGCAGTAGAGACAGTCTGGGTTTGAATTTCACGGTTTTAAATCTTACACTAGGGCCAGTGACTTAACTTCTCTGGGTCTCAGTTTATTCTTCTGTAAAATGTAAATGTAGGGGAATTCCCTGGTGGTCCAGTGGTTAGGAGTCCTCACTTTCACTACGGAAGGCATGGGTTCAGTCCCTGGTTGGGGAACTAAGATCCTGCAAGCTTCACAGTGTGGCCAAAGACAATTATTTTTAATTTAAAAAAAAAAGATGAGATTAAAAAAAAGGAAATGTAAGTAATAATGATACTTACCTAATGGGTTTGTTGTGAGGATTAAATGAGTTGTAAAGCACTTAGAACAAGCCTGCTAGAAACGAAGCACCTAATAAGTAATGATGATGATTATGGTGGTATTGAAAGCTTGCATTTTGGTATTGTGGTTTGTTTATAATACTATTGAAGTAGATTGTCTTGCTCATGATAACTTTTTATTTTAAGATGAAGTGGCCGTGATTGATGAAATTCAAATGATTAAAGATCCAGCCAGAGGATGGGCCTGGACCAGAGCACTACTAGGTTGGTGGTCTTATTGCTATAAAACCTGTGCTTTGTGACATCTTCACTGGGATTTATCTGCATTTATCTGCTTGACATTGCCAAATAGAGCCAGCTAGATTCTCTCTTGACACAAATCCATCAAAAAAGTCAGCTAAGTGTGAGCTTTAATTTTCTAAGTATTGTTCTAATAATGGGAAGTCCATTTCTTCTGTCATAAAATTAGCATAATCACTTAATTAAAGTGTTCAAATCTTGCCATATTTACACAACCACTATTAACATTTTGGTGTTTTATGGCAGTCTTTTTTCTCATGTATATGGTGTTTTGTGAATATATAATTTTTATCTTGCTTTTTTTTTCAGTTCTGTTGTTTCATAGACTTTTTTTTCATACCACATATTAATGTTGCATGTTCTCCATTGAAGAACTGTACTATACAGTCGTCCTTTTGGTATTTGTGGAATGTTGGTTCCTGTACCCGCACAGATACCAAAATCTGCAGATGCTCAAATCCTTTACAGTTGGATGGCTTCTGCAGCCATGAAGTCAACCAACCACGGATTGAATATGCTCAATCCGCGGTTGGTTGAATCTGCAGATGTGAAACCTGTGGATGTGGGAGACCAGTTGTAATTTGTCCCAAAGAGTTGAACATTTTTCTCTATTATTAATGATGCAGTAAAAATCTTTGTAGGCGTTAACTTTTTATTCATTTTATTACTTCTTTAGGATAGGCTCCTGGAAGCGAGGTCCATAGACATGAATGAACGTTTCTCCTGCTTGATATTGGAGTGAATTTTTGATCAGCATGTTGTAGGGCAAGTGTTTTCAAATTTAAAAACATAGGTAAACTTTCTGTAAACAAAGAGTATACACTAAAGCCTGTAATATAAAATAGATGAAAGTGGATACGCTCGGGGTAAGGAGCTTGGAGTTTCTTCTACCTAGCAGCCCCCAGCCTCTGAGGCACCTCAGTGATTCCATGGAGCCTAATTTGAAAAAAAAATTATAGGACTAATGTTCAGTATTAACCATCAAAATGCAGGTTCTAGTACAGGCTGGCTTCATCCTCTAGTAGACTCAAAACCTTGGCCAAAGCAATTTAAAAACCCCAAGATTTATAAAAGTGGTGATAATTTTCGCCTACTAGAAGGTTTTGTTTTGAGGTTAGAATCATAGAGACAATATGAAAACACTTGGTGAAGTTGTAAAGCAATAGGTAAGCAAACTTAAAGTATTTTTGGTATGTAGAGTATTGCATATTTAATTTTATATCTTTAAAATTTTAAGAAACGCCAATTTTGCATTTAACAGGACTCTGTGCTGAAGAAATCCATTTGTGTGGAGAATCTGCTGCTATTGACCTGGTTACCGAGCTTATGTACACAACTGGGGAAGATGTGGAGGTACTAGATTATACACTTTTTTTTTTTTTTTTTTTTGCTGTACACGGGCCTCTCACTGCCGTGGCCTCTCCTGTCGCGGAGCACAGGCTCCGGATGCGCAGGCCCAGTGGGCCACGGCTCACGGGTCCAGCCGTTCCGCGGCATGTGGGATCCTCCCTGACCGGGTCACGAACCCACGTCCCCCGCATCGGCAGGCGGACCCCCAACCACTGCGCCACCAGGGAAGCCCCTAGATTATACACTTTGTTCTCAAGGTGGCATAGCAAATAGCCCAGAGTACCCAGGCAGTGGCTTCATAGGCCCCAGATGGTGGCAAAATCAGAACTTGAAAGATTAGCATTTCCTCGTAGTTGACTAGATCATACATAGTTGGTTGACCCTCATGAACTAAAGTTCTGACTGCGTGGCTGTCACACCCTAAGTCTCCAAAAGTATAAGGAGATTCCTTATCTTTTCTTGACAAAACCTTTTGGAGTTTAAACAGAACTCTTTAGAATTAAATAAATCAGGAATGTTGGAAGTTGGAGGCTCCAGCAAAAGTTTGTGATTTTCAGTCTCAGATATTGGGGACTTTGATATATATCTGATTGGTAGAGATAGTTTGTACCCTTTTTCAAATTCCTAGAGTAGGAAGCCACTCCTTTCCATTTAATCCTACTTTTTGTTTTCTTTACCAGACTTCTGTAATAAAATGAAGAAATATTTTTAAATTGGTCCATTACTTTAGTTTTGTGCTCAGCTTTCAGGGAGAGATAGTGGAATGTAGTGGAAGAAATTCTGGGTTCCAGTCTTGGCTTTGCTGTTATTCACTTTGTGTTTTTAAGCAAATCACAGAAGGCTAGAACTGGAAAAATCCTCATCAGACCTGATCTTTTATTAGACTCTATTTTATTCTTTCATAAAAGGGAAATAATATTAACCTTTCTGAAATTACCACGTTGCCATAAAAATCAAATATATGTGAAAGTGCTTTGAAAATTTATGAAATCCTGTGTAACATTTTGTTAATTTAGAAATACCGGTGAGAATGGATGGTAATATTTGTAATATCAAAATAAATGTTTTTCTGTATTTTCTCCTGAAAAAGTTGGAACTTATCAGTTTCTAGCTACTCTTGATTGTGAGTTTTTCACAATATTAGAAGAAGCTGAGTTAGGTATGTTATTTTACAATATCATATCGTTTATTGTAGGTTCGAACCTATAAGAGGCTTACCCCCATTTTTGTGCTGGATCACGCATTAGAATCTTTAGACAACCTTCGGCCTGGGGACTGCATTGTCTGTTTTAGCAAGAATGATATTTATTCTGTGAGTCGACAGATTGAAATTCGGGGATTGGAATCAGCTGTTATATATGGCAGTCTCCCACCTGGTAATTATTGGCTTTCATCATGACAAGATATGAAATCTCTTGTTTTTGCCATTTATGTTGCGATATGTCTAGAAAACACAGTAAAAGATATGAATTAAGTTGCTTGGTGTGTAATTTAGTATAGGTCATATAAAATAAATATTCCTCTAGTCATCTTCGTGGTGATAGAAGTATTTTAATTATTTATAGCTCTTGTTACTTGCTATTATTAGACTGTATTTTTAAATGTTGAGCTGATGATTTTCTTACAGAAATGTCATTAAAATATGAACTTGGTAATATTCTTAAAATATTACCAGAAGTCTATTGATGAGTGTCCTCAGAAATGATAAGAGGATTGTGTTGCTCTTTGTGGGGATACTTAAAGGAATGGAAATAAAGGATAACCGGCTCCTTGAGAATGTAAAAAAATAAATTTGAAACAATAAGAGTTTTATCCATAAAAATGGAGAGTAGGAGGTAAGGGTTTCCAAGATTTAGTTAGTTACTTAGTTACTTAGTTAGTTAGTTAGCGGTACGCGGGCCTCTCACCACTGCGGCCTCTCCCGTTGCGGAGCACAGGCTCCGGACGCGCAGGCTGAGCGGCCACGGCTCACGGGCCCAGCCGCCCTGTGGCATGTGGGATCTTCCTGGACCGGGGCACGAACCCATGTCCCCTGCATCGGCAGGCGGACTCTCAACCACCTGTGCCTCCAGGGAAGCCCCCAAGATATATTTAGTGTGATGTAGTAAAAGATTGAGAATACTGATTTAACATAAACTGTTGCTGTTTTAGGGACCAAACTTGCTCAAGCAAGAAAGTTTAATGATCCTGGTGATCCATGCAAAATCCTGGTTGCTACAGATGCAGTTGGCATGGGACTTAATTTGTAAGTAATCTGTTTTTAATAATCATGGATATTCAGTGGGTTAGATGGAAATTAAAAAAACTTATAATTGGCATTAGAATGACCAAACACTTTGATTTAGGAGAATGGATATTATAGTATAGGTCTGAGATTTATCTTGCTCACACCTGTTGAGGGAATAAAATGAAAATATCACATGACATTTGGACTTTTGAGTGCTGCTTCCTACCACTGCTAACCTATTACATTACCTCACTTGATTTTCACTGTCTGAGTCAACAAGGGTGTGTGCCTGTTGGGTGTGCGGGGCCAGCCACTGTGTTTAGGGGTTAACAATATTAAGCCTGAATATTCCTCTCTGGGGAATGAATGCAACTGTACCTTTATGCATGAAAGAACTATTCAAAGCCATTAACAGCAGTCAGTGTTTAAAAGTAGCCTAAGAAGGCTTTATGTGGTTTATTTGTAAAAAAGTTATTTTCTAGAGCCTTACTGAGGTATAATTTACATATTATACGGTTCATGCATTTTAAATGTATAATTTGATGATGATTTTTAGTAAATGTACACAGTTGTTAAAAAATGCTATTTAAAGGGAAGAAAAAGAATTACCAACAAACCCTTTTACCTTACTTTGTAAATAGTGGGCAATATTGCAAGTAGGCCTAAACTAGAATTAGAGTGAGCATTTCTGTAATGAATCAAATGATGGACGGTTTTTCAGACAGCAGTCCATGACATCAGTTGTATTTCTGTTTCAGGAGCATAAGAAGAATTATTTTTTACTCCCTTATGAAGCCCAGTATCAATGAAAAGGGAGAAAAAGAAATAGAACCAATCACCACCTCTCAAGCCTTGCAGATTGCTGGCAGAGCTGGTAGATTCAGTTCAAAATTTAAAGAAGGAGAGGTTACAACAATGAATCGAGAAGACCTCAGTTTATTAAAGGAAATTTTGAATAGGCCTGTGGATCCTATAAAGGTAAGGTGTAACATAGTAATTGCTACTTCTCTATGGAGGACAGTCATTCCTTCCTTCACTTACTTTCCAGACTTTTGCCTCAGACACCTGGAAACAAATAAGCAAAAGAAAATTTTGTGCCATGAAAATCATGTCAAGAAAACCCTGCTTTGGACTTCCCTGGCAGTGCAGAGGTTAAGAATCCACCTGCCAATGCAGGGAACACGAGCTCGAGCCCTGGTCCGGGAAGATCCCACATGCCGCGGAGCAACTAAGCCCGTGCACCACAACTACTGAGCCTGCGCTCTAGAGCCCGTGAGCCACAACTACTGAGCCTGCGTGCCGCAACTACCGAAGCCTACGTGCCTAGAGCCCGTGCTCCGCAGCAAGAGAAGCCACCACAATGAGAAGCCCGTGCACCACAGCAAAGAGCAGCCCCCGCTCACTGCAACTAGAGAAAGCTCGTACACAGCAACAAAGAACCAACGCCGCCAAAAATAAATTAAGTAAATAAATAAAAAAATAAAGAAGAGAAAACCCTGCTTTATTGCTTTTGAGAGGCCTAATAGAGACCCCTTTGTTAGAGAATGGTATGCAAGTGAAAGATTCAGATTTTACAAATGTAGCCATAATATAACAAGTTTAGTAAACCTGATTTTCCTTTAGTTCTTCCCATAATCTAGCAGTGGGTGGGGATAGGGGCACAGTTGCTTCAGGTGGGCACACACTATATCAGCAGACTGAAAATTGTGAGAAGCTCGGAAGTAGAAGAAACCTTTGTGTGGGGGGCAAAAATAGCATTAAGCTATACAACTTCGAACCAGTAAGGACAGGGTTAAATTTTGGTTAGTGTAGTTAATGAGGCAGAAGTGTACATGTTTTAAACAAACTTACAAATTAAAGTTTGCCTGGAAAATTCACTAATTAAGGCTCATCTGATTTTAGTGAACCCAGGTAAAACGGTATATAAATGAGAGAATGCAAGGAAAAGTTCCTGGAGGAAAGCTGTGGTTGAAATCATTTCTGTAGCTTTTGTTAAGAGTGCAGCTGATAATGGATCTCCCCCACCTCCCTCCTGTGTAGCTCCTTTCTTTTTTTTTTTTTTTTTTTGTAGCTCCTTTCTTGTGTTCATCGTCTGCCTCCCTCCCATGACTCATCTCTCTCTCCTCCTTTCCTCTTTCTTTTTCCCATTCCTTTTCTCTCTTATTTTCTTGCTTATACTTATTGTGGGCAATTCTTAACATTGTGTAAATATACAGGTAAAGAGATAGCTGACCTTCAATTTAGACATTTTCTCTTTATGTATGTATGTCAGTTTTATTGCCCTGGATAAAGTGATTGGGTTTTCCTTTTTCGTTTTTGTTCAGTGGAGAGAATTGGGACCCCGGAAACTATTTTTGGTACTCTATCAGATCATCATAGATTTTAGAAATATAACTAAAATATAAGCAAAAGATTAATTACTCAATGGGTATACTTGATTAGTTTTACTAAATCATCTCGTCAGCTTTCCCAGTTGGTAATAAATGGCAAAGTATGATGCTTTTCTCTGTTTTACTTAAATTCTTGTCCCTTAACTCGTTTGGCAATAGCTTAACCTGAATATAGGACTTATCTTGAAATAACTTAAGAAAACTTATCCTTTAAAAAAAAAATAAACTTATGGTCGTTTTTTCTTTACTAAAGGCAGCTGGTCTTCATCCAACTGCTGAACAGATTGAAATGTTTGCCTACCATCTCCCTGACACAACGCTTTCTAATCTCATTGTAAGTAGAAACTCTTACATCGCTTTTCTAAAAAGGTCAGTATGTCAGACAATTACTGGTTAACCTTGTGGACATGAATGGATAGTCTGTTTTTGTGAAGTTGCTGTTTATGAAGTTTATCTTGAAAGCGGAAACTTTCTCTCAAAATCTTTTGGGACTTTTGTCCTGAGGAATTTTCTGAGTATTTTAGGTCGGGAAGGCTATGGGGGAAGTCTGTTAGCTTGAGGAGGCAGTGAATTAAGCAGGCCTTTCTGGAAGTCTGTTAATGGATTAAAGTGATTGTCATTTATAGACTTGAGTACTTTATTCATGCCCAGCTAGGTAGTCCAGTAATTTAATATATTTTTTCCCCCCAGGATATTTTTGTAGACTTTTCACAAGTTGATGGGCAGTATTTTGTCTGCAATATGGATGATTTTAAATTTTCTGCAGAGTTGATCCAGCATATTCCATTAAGTCTACGAGTGAGGTATGTTTTCTGCACAGCCCCTATCAACAAGAAGCAGCCTTTTGTCTGTTCTTCATTGTTACAGGTAAGCCTTTATCTTCGTGATATTTTGAGTTGTTTCAGGTTGATGCATTTTCCCCAAACAACAGTTTGTTATTCAAAATAAAGAAATAAGAGAGTACCCTTTAATATGAGGTACTGTGTACGAACTTAAATAAAAATGGCTCTTTTTTCTTACAGATAATTTTTTGGGGGAAGGAGAAGTCTTGCTTTGTATTTGGGCTTATATGGTAGCCTTTTTGAAGAAGCTAAAACAAAAATAATTAAACAGTTTTTTCGAGGAAAGGGGTCTTTGCCTGATGATATACTTTTTCCTTATTGGTGTTGGGTAATATGTTTTGGAAGGGAGGTGGCTTTGGGGTCAGTAGTGGCCATAGTATTCCGTTTTCTTAACTATCAGGCATTGGGCCGGAGATGGCTGTCTTGTGTGAATTTGGTGCCAAGGTTCCAGCCTCTTTTCTTTTAACTCATTTGGGTAGAGATACAGATCTCTAACTTCTGAGCACAAGATTCACCCAAACAGGGGGACTAGGCAAAGGCAGTAGAAGCTGAACTTCCAGTCTCCTGCCGTGTCTTCTCACATCTCTGGGCCCTTGATGTCCCTCTTGCTTCTGCTTGGAGCGCCCACCCCGCTAAATCCAAAGGTCTCCTCTTTGCATCTTTTCCTGATTCATTGTTGTAGTTTCACTGCCATCTTCTTAATAGATGTTAGCTTTCTGCATACTAGCTCTGTTTTTACCAAATCTAGTTATAAGCTTATGTTTTAAATTACTTTAAAATTACACAAATAATACATAAGTACTTTTTTTGTGTGAGCAAAATTAAAACATTAGAGAAGGTTAAATTGGGCTACCACCTTCAGTCTCAGTCCTCTGGCATAACTGCTATTATCAGCATTGTGTATCCTTGCAGACCTTTTCCGTTACATTTGCCTACATACCTGTATGAGTAGAAATTCTAGTTTTTGTTGGGTGGGTGTGCTTTCCCATAAATGTTACAATGAATTAGTCTGTAGCTTGCCTTTTTCTTTTTTCCTTAATGTGTCTCAGAGGTGTTCCGTGTCCAGCTATTTACTGTGTCCAGCTATTACCAGCGCTCTGTTTCTTAGAGCTGGTGTTTGTGAGAGAGCTAACTAGCATAAGGTTGAAGTTTATGGAACAAAGTCTTAAACTTAAGAAACTGGCCTGGATGGAGCTGGAGCCCATGGCCCTGACCCCATTTACACCATCCTTCAAGCAGCTACCCTAATAAAGCGGAAGCATATTACTAAGGAGTAAGGAGTCTGGAGCAGTACAGGTCAATAGTTGTTATGTGTTGTGTTTACAGATTGAAATGTGAAATCTAGAGATATTTCTTTTTTCTTGATCTCCATTATTACTGAAGTATAAAGGAGCTCAATCCCACTGATGGTCTCTGATGCCCCTTAGGAAGTTGTTTTGAAACTGTGTTCCATGGCTCCTGCATGGGCCTCTCTCCCTCCCCGTCTCTGAGCAGCTCCGTGCTTAGCTGTTTTACATATGGGCTTCCATTAGTTGTTTGTGGCCAAAAATATTAAAGCCACTGCCTTTATAAGAGAACTTTTTGGCATGTCCTGCTTATTAGTAAGTTAGCGTGGTCACATTTACATTCTTCATGGCTGTCCTACTTGGCATTTATTAAACCTAGAAGAATGCACCAGACTGAAATTAATAAAATTGTGACATTATTTAACCACAATTATTTGAAAACTGCCCTGCCTCTCTAAAGTACTGACCTTGCTTAGGTTAAGTATTTAGAGATAATTTTCCCTAATTAGGAAATGAACCATTTGAAATCACCTTATCCTTGAAGCTAAAGATTTTAAACTTCTGCTTGATAGTTCTTGCATGGTTTTATTTCTGTCTCCTATAGTATATTGTGATGCATAATAATGCCTAGCATTGTCTGGGAGGCGGCATATTCTCCAAGAGTGTTGTGTGGTTCAAGAAGGAGGTATGATGGTCTTATGGTAATGAGGAAGCTGAAGCACAGTGGTGACTTGGCCAAAACTATATAACTAGTAAAGAGGTAGTCTCTTTACTAGTTTGATTGACTCATGACCAACCTTGCACGAAGCCACCTCAAAGAGTTTCTTTATAATAAGTGAGGATATTAAAAAATACAAGCTCACATTTGAAGCTATAGGACTGTTGCATGAAGGAATGAGAGTCTTTGGGTACTGTCTGCCTAGAACTTAGAACATTAATTGTTCTTAAAAGTTAATAGACAGTCCCTGGAAAGCTAGTTCATGTATATATTGTTGCCATGGTTTTGGAAAAAAGAAGGAAATCATGTCTTTTTTTTAAAAAAGTACCTTTATAAGATATTAAATGTTCTCTAAAATACAGAAAAGTATAAAGAAGGAGAGAAACCAGCCTGCCTATTGAGATATAGCCACAGTTAACATTTTGTTGTGCTGTTTTTTTTTTTTTTCTGGTCACAGACTGAAGTGAATTCTGATTGTTTTACCAAATTCGTTTCTTCTGTTTCTCTCAGTTTGCCAGGCAGTATAGCAGGAATGAGCCCCTGACCTTCTCATGGTTACGACGATATATTAAATGGCCGTTACTTCCACCTAAGAATATTAAAGACCTCATGGATCTTGAAGCTGTTCATGATGTCTTGGATCTTTACCTGTGGCTAAGGTACCAATTTTTTCCTGTATGCACTCTCATTTTTTAAGTAATAGGGTGAATCAAAGGTTTTATGATGGTCTTTTGCACTTTCAAATTAGGGACATATTTGCAGGGTGCTCTATTTTATGTTTATTGTCCATTAAGGCAGTTGAGCCTGGTTTATACCTATTCCAAAAATGACTTAAGGAGTTCTTACGATTCTAGTTAAGATAGGTAGGTGAGAAAGTCCCCTAGATCCTTGTGACGCAAATGGTGATCCCTGGACCAAAAGCATTGTTATCAACTGGGAACTTGTTAAAAATAGAGAATATCAGACCCACCCAAGGCTTAATCAAATTCTGCATTGTAACAGGATCCTGAGGTGACTCATGTATACATTGTGATGTGAGAGGTACTGCTGTAGATCAGTGATTATCAAAGGTGGGGCATGTCCCACTAGGGGAGCATATTGGAATCATTTAAGATATGAGCAAGGACCGACTCTCATAACAACATCTTCCTTAGGTGTGTTGGCTGAAATAAAGGTTGAGCAAAGGCACTGGACACAATTTTGCAAAAGCAGAATATTTGGAATGAGTCAGTGTTAAGATGTAGTTACTTCATTGAGATTAGTCCAGTGACTGCGGTAAGAGCTGTTCCTATAATGTAATATGTCTTTTTTTCCAGCTACCGGTTTATAGATATGTTTCCAGATGCCAGCCTTGTTCGAGATCTCCAGAAACAATTAGATGGCATTATCCAAGATGGTGTACATAACATCACCAAACTGATTAAAATTTCAGAGGCACATAAACTGCTGAATTTGCAGAACTCATCAGCAGAAAGCCAGTCCCGTTTGTCAGGAACAGTAAAGAGCCGAACTAGAAGGAATCATGGCACCAAAGCTTTAGGGAGTAAAGCTGCTGAACCACTTGGCTCTGGTGCAGGAGAGAAATCCCTTGCTTCCAGATTGGTGCAGCAAGGACTCCTCACTGCAGACATGCTGAAACAACTAGAAAGAGAGTGGATGACACAACAAACTGAGCATGGCAAAGGAAGAACAGAATCTGGGACTTCCTTAAAAGGGACAAGAAGAAAGAAGAAGGAACCTGATTCAGATTAGTTTTATTTTTATTTTTGCAAATAAAAATCTATTTTAAAATCCTTTTTTTCCTCATATGCATTTACTGCCTGCTATGGTACTGTGGCTATCTTTTACTGGTCTTTTTTTTTTTTTTTTCTAAGAAAAATTAACTGTTAAGGATAACTAAACTGCTGTTTGTTTTGTGTCTTAGAGGATTTATTTAAAGATTTATTTAATGGCCATTTGTAGTATAGCACTAAGACAATGCACTATAAGGAACTCTGCGTGGGAATAAAATCAGTTTGGTGAATTGTTTTGACCAGTTTCCTATACCTTTGCTGAGGATGTCACAGGTAGAATTCTTTGACAGAGGTTGCTGTCTGTTGTACCCACGTACCAGAGGCTGTTCTAGGTGCTGGAAATACGCAGTAAGTGAGACAGATAATGTTCCTGCCCTTGTGGAGATTATATTTTGGTATGGTGACTGACAGGAATAAGTTAAATAAATAATGTCAGCTCTGTGAGGGCAAATATTGTTGTCTGTGTAATTCACTGCCATATCTATGGTGCCTGGAATATAGTAGAAGCGCAAATGAATGTGAAATTAATAGATGTGATTTCAGAGATAAATGCTAGAAAGAACTAGAATAAGGGAAGAGAGTGGTAGTGGTTGGTGGGCTATTTTACATAGAGTGAGTGGTCTTCCCGTGTCCAAAGGCCAGTCTGATGCATAGTGGCCTTTACTTGTCCAATAAAGATTTTAAGCCTTGGTTAGAGATATAGCTAAAAGGAGCTTAAGGACATAGTCTTTGGAGTTGGATAGATCTTGGTTTAGCTTCTCTCATCACTACCAGTTCAGTAATCTTACCTTCTCTATGACTTGGTCTCCACATCTGAAAAAGATGGACAATAACACCTACTTAGTGTTGTTTGGGAGGTTAAATGTGATGAGGTGCCATATAGCACAGGACTTGGTATACAGGAAGTGTTTTATAAATGAACCTGAAGGTTTGGGTTCATTCTGGGCTGTGAATTGAGCTCTTAGGTCATTCGAAGAACTAAACTAATTTCTTGAGCAACTGCTAAATCGAGGCTGACTTCAGACTAGGGATTAAACTGATTTGGTTGTAGTTGGGTCAAGGAGTAGCCAAGTTTACAGTTAGTCATCTCTCTGACTTTTTCTTCAGTAGTTCAGAGTTCAGATGATATTTAATTGATAGCAGTCTTTATTCTTCTAACCTTTGCCTTCATAAAGATAAAGGCTGAACAGGCAGCACTGACTGTATCTCTCCCTTACTTGTGGATAATCAATAGTGAAATGCCTGGAACGGCATATTTCTTTTGATACTTTGCGTTTGATCAACTTTAACTTCTAGGACTTGCTTTCCACTGTGAATTAACGTCATGGCAGACATAGTCTATTCTTGCCCAGATGGTCTCAAGAAATACCCATGAACTGAACTGGATAATGGGTTTGGTCTCGTATTTACGTGGTGAGATACGTCAATTAAGAGGGTTATTTTTTTTTTCATAAATTTATTTTATTTTTGGCAGCATCGGGTCTTCATTGCTGCTCGCGGGCTTTCTCTAGTTGGCGGCGAGCGGGGGCTACTCTTCGTTGCAGTGCGCGGGCTTCTCACTGCAGTGGCTTTTCTTGTTGCGGAGCACGGGCTCTAGGAGCGCGGGCTTCAGTAGTTGTGGCGCACGGGCTTAGTTGCTCCACGGCATGTGGGACCTTCCCAGACCAGGGCTCGAACCCATGTCCCCTGCATTGGCAGGCGGATTCTTAACCACTGTGCCACCAGGGGAAGCCCTTGGAGGGTTATTAATTCTCTCACTTTCTCCAGTTTAGAAGCTAGAATTGGTAAGTCAGAGAGGACACTTAGGCAAGACACTTGCAGGTTAAATGTTAGTGAAGCCTCAGATAAGAGGAGTGGAGGTGGGGTGCTGTCAGAGAAGGGCTGCTTGAACATTGAGCTACAGAGTGTTTATAAATACTGGTGATAGTTTACTTTTCACCTTTCCCGTGTTTGTGGGGGAGGGAGAGCTCTGTGGTTAGGCAGAAGAAGAGATTAAAAGAAAGATGAAATCAGGTGAAGCAAAACAGGAAAAATATAATTGGAATGGCCCTGAATAACTCTGCAGTGTGTTTAAAATTGTCACTGTGAAATCAGGTCTTCCTTCTCTGCTACAAGTTGGACATGTCACTTATCTTTCTTTGTGGGCTTATGGGGCAAGCTAAGTTCAAGGCATACATTTCACTAAGGTCATGTTTTCAATATTTCCAAAACTTCTTTTTTTTCTTGCAGTTTTCTAGCAGGTTTTGAAATACTTGCCTGAAAACCCTCCTTGGACTATTGTGGACTCAGCCGAACATCAGCATTGGGTATGGACTGAGGCTTAGATGCGGACCTCAGTTCCATCAGTACAGATCTGGGTAATTTAGTAAAATGTGGTTAGTACGTAAGTGGTTAACAATAATAACCAATGACTTGTAATGCTTTGTACATTGTTTATGGACGAGTGTGAGTATACAAAATGGAATTGGGTCTTTTGAAAAATGACTTATTGTGAATCACAAACAAAACTGTCATCACAAATCACCAAAAATTCTTACACCTCAGACCTGGGAGTCTGTAATTATGATGCAGTCATTCTTTGTGTGTCCTATTGAAAACAAAGCTCTGAGGATATAATGAAAAGTTGTGGTTTGATAAGAGAAGCAAATGGATAAATGAATTAGGCTGTTAACCCTACTCTATTTTCAAAGGTTGTAAAATACATAAACTTGAACAGAGATAACAATGTTTTTAAACATGCTTCGGAGCACTATTATCTAAAAGTCTGTCACTCAACATAGTAGGACAGTTCCAACAGAGACGATAAACAGTAGTTGTCTTAATGGGCAGAAAGATGCCGGAGAAGGGGAAAAAAGCTTTCGAAGTAGGATCGGGTCTTGAAGACTGAATTTAAGAAGGTACTTTCGGCAAATTTGGGTTGAGGAGGCGTTCTGAAGTCCTTTAAAGCTACGCTCTTAGAATCTGCCCAGAGATTCAATATCATGTGCTCCTTAACGAGTCCCGGCCTTTGAAAAGCCCTTGGTGCTTATAGAGGCTTGGGAAAGGCTTGTAACCTCAGTGACTACTTTGTTGTTGTTTTAACATCTTTATTGGCGTATAATTGCTTTACAGTGGTGTGTTTCTGCTTTATAACAAAGTGAATCAGTTATACATATATCCCCATATCTCTTCTCTCTTGCGTCTCCCTCCCTCCCACCCACCCTCCCTATCCCACCCCTCTAGGTGGTCACAAAGCACCGAGCTGATCTCCCTGTGCTATGCTATGCGGCTGCTTCCCTTTAGCTAGCTATTTTACATTTGGTAGTGTATATATGTATATATGTACATGCCACTCTCTCACTTCGTCCCAGCTTACCCTTCCCACTCCCCGTGTCAAGTCTATTCTCTAGTAGGTCTGTGTCTCTATGCGCCTCAGTGACTACTTTGAACTGCTATTTGAGACACCTGTAAAGTGCAGTGAAATTGATAATTCCCTGCTGGGAGATCGTTTTTTTTCAAGTGCTTGTAATTAGGTCAAGATCATATATATTTTTAAAAGTTCCTTAAGTAATTTGTAATGTTCACAAATTGACTTATTCTTTCCTCTTAGCAGCTGCATTTTCATTTTCTTAGCATGTTTATCACTCATTGTTATTCTTTAAAAACTGATAAATAGATGTTGATCACATGTAATTAAAAGTAGTATATAATATAAATTCAAAACAAAGCTCACTTGGAAATAAGAACTTTCCCCTAAGCGCATTAACTTACCTCTAACTCTATATACATAAGCCAAGTAAGCTTAAGCCGTGTTTTAAAAATTAATTTTTGTCAAAGGAATATATACATAGCTTTAAAAACCAGAAACAAGCATTTTCAACTCTATTATCTATTTCTTCTAATATTTACCTCATTGACTCTGCATAATATACATCTCCTACTGTCTCTTGAGTCGTCATTTGAAAGCATTAGCTGCTGATTTCCTGTTATAGTAGATGAGGATTTAGCTTTCTTAAATCACTCCTTAAATCATCCCTTTTCTCCATTTCTCTTTTGATATAGCTATTATTCCTTTTTGTGGTTGTTAAATCAGTATTTTAAAATTATACTCATGACTTTTCTGCTACTTTCTAGACAATTTCTCCAACTTTATCTTCTAACCTATTGAAAATTTAATTTTCTCTATGTTAGTTTTCATTTCTTAGAGCTCATTATTTGATAGTTCCTTTTTTCATTTTGAAAATAAGAGGAGTAACAATAAACAGTGTAATGTCTGCATCTGAGAAGAGATTCAGATACACATTTGAAAAGAAAGAGTTAGAGAATTCAGAAGAATAAAGGGGAGTATGGCAATATGCGAGAAAGAAGGTAAGACTTGTTGCTTATTATGAGAATGTTGGCATTCTCTCATTTTTTTTTAATTGACGTATAGTTGATTTACAATGTTTTGTTAGTTTCAGGTGTACAGCAGAGTGATTCAGTTATGTATATATATGTGTGTGTGCCTGTGTATATTCTTTTTCAGATTCATTTCCCTTATAGGTTATTGTAAAATATCGAGTATATATAGTTCCTTATGCTATACAGTAGGTCCTTGTTGGTTATCTATTTTGTATATAGTAGTGTGTATATGTTAATCCCAAACTCCTAATTTATCCCTCCCCCCCTCCTTTCCCCTTTGGTAACCATAAGTTTGTTTTCTATGTCTATGGGTCTATTTCTGTTTCGTACTTAAGTGCATTTGTAACATTTTTTTTTTAGATTCTACATATAAGCGATATCATATGATTTGTCTTTCTCTGGCTTACTTCAGTTAGTATGATAATCTCTAGGTCCATCCATGTTGCTGCAAATGGCATTCATTCTTTTTTATGGCTGAGTAATATTCCATTGTATGTATTTACCATATCTTCTTCATCCATTCATCTGTCAGTGGACACTTAGGTTGCTTCCATGTCTTGACTATTGTAAACAGTGCTGCAATGAACATTGGGGTGCATGTATCTTTTCAAATTATAGTTTTCTCCAGATATATGCCCCGGAGTGGGATCCCTGGATCATATGGTAATTCTGTTTATAGTTTTTTAAGGAACCTCCATACTGTTCTCCATAGTGGCTGTACCAATTTACATTCCTACCAACAGTGTAGGAGGGTTCCTTTGAGAATATTGACATTCTAACAGCTGGCAGTCCTGAGTTCTAAGAAACTAGATGCTTTCAGCTCTGGCCTTTTCTTGGGGGCTTTCAGCCACTAGAAGAGTCTATCTTGAGATGATAGAAGAAAAACCGCCCATGATTTAGTCTCCTAAGTTCTGCACAGTGATTTAATTTCATCACCATCTGGTCCATATACTGTGACTTTTTGCTCAATTATATGTGCAAATTCACATAAATGATTTCCAGCTGAATTATCAATTCTGACTCCTGTTACTTAATTTTTAGTAATATTAGAACTCATATATTTTCACATATTCTTTTAACTATAAATCTTGCCTTGATCTTAAAGCTTTTTAGCTTCTCTTATTTTCCTCAGCTAATGCTCTTCTTCCCTTACCAACTTAATACATCATATTGTATTGTTACAGCAAAGTTTGCAATGTATGCATGTGTGTATTATCCTTATTCATTTACAGACAATCCTAGTACAACTGTATGTATTTCTCAGAGGCCATTATCTTATTAGTGGAATTTAAACCACTCAAAGCTAATTAAGAGTGCTGTAAAATGTAACCAGAGAATATGAATGTTTAATACAATCAAAAAATATTGGAAAATGCCTTAGAGAATACACCTTTAAATTATTCCCAGAAGTTTTATTAGGACGTTCCCTATAGATTCATATAAGTTTTTTTATCAGTTATGGCTCAAAGTTAAATTTCTCTTTTTGAGCTTAAAACTCTTGCTAGGAAAAAAGTACTGAATTTTTTTTTTAAGTGTCATATAGTTCCTCTCCCTCCCCCCTGCTCCCACCCTTGTTTGTAGTTATCCTCTTGTTCTTGTTTCATGGATACAATCAATATCTTATTTCCCTAAAGATATTATAGTTTTTGTTTTAAGTTCCTTTCTGTTTCCTACTTTTTTTTTTTTCTTGCTTGGTTTTTGCTTTTACCATTGGAAACTTTTCTTTAGTGTCTAGTAATCTTTGGCTATGTTCATATTTAAAAGTGAGGAATTATGGGACTTCCCTGGTGGTCCAGTGGTTAAGACTCCATGCTTCCACTGCAGGGGGCACAGGTTCAATCCCTGGTTGGGGAACTAAGATCCCACATGCCTTGCAGTGTGGTCAAAAAAAAAAAAAAAGGGAGGAATTAAGCTAATAGGAAGCTCTGTTTACAAGGGTAAGGCTTTTGGGTTTTGATGTAGGTTGATTGGATCGTAAGCTGGCTTTTTTTTAATTGAGAAATAATTGACATTAACACTGTAATTTTAAGGTATGCAGTGTGTTTATATATTGTAATATGATTACTTCAGGAGCATTAGCTAATACCTTTATCATGTCACATATTTATCATTTCTTTTTATGTTAACAGTAGGTAAGATTTAGTCTCTTAGTAACTTTAAAGTTTATAATACAGTATTATTGACTATAATCACTATATTGTACCTTAGTTCTCCAGAACTTATTTATTTACTAGTTACAAGTTTGTACCTTTAGTATCGCCCCAATTCCCCCATCCCCAGCCCTTGGTAACCGTGTTCCACTCTCTGTTTTTACAAGTTCAGTTTTCTTAGATTCCACATATAAGTGAGATCATATAGTATTTGTCCTTCTCTGATTTACCTCACTTAGCATAATGCCTTTAAAGTCCATCTATGTTGTTCCAAATGGCAGGATTTCCTTCTTTCTCATGGCTAAATAATATTCCGTTGTATATATATATACACCACATCTTCTTTATCCATTCAGCTGTTGACAGACACTTAGGTTGTTTCCATATCTCGACTATTGTGAATAAAGATGCAATGAACATGGGTATGCAGATACTGCTTTGAGATACTGATTTCAGTTCCTGTGGATGTATACCCAGGAGTGGGATTGTTGGATCATATGGTACTTCAATTTTTAATTTTTTGAGGAACTGCCATACTGTTTTCCGTAAAGGTCAACTCAATTTACAATCCCACCAACTGTGCACAAGGGTCTCCTTTTCTCCATATCTTCACCAATGTTGTTATCTCTTGTCTTTTTGATAAAAGCCATCCTAACAGGTGTGAAGTGAAATCTCACTGTGGTTTTGATTTGCATATCCCTGATGATTAGTGATGTTGACCATCTTTTCATATATTTTTTGGCCATTTGTATGTCTTCTTTGGAAAAATATCTATTCAGGTCCTTTGCCCATTTTTAATTGGATTATTTTCTTTTTTTTGCTGTTGAGTTGTATGAGTATATATTTTGGATATTAGACCTTTATCAGATATATGGTTTACGAATTCTCCCATTCTGTAGATTGTCTATTCAATTTATTGATGGTTTCCTTTGCTATGCAGAAGCTCTTTAGTTTAATGTAGTCCCACTTATTTATTTTAGTTTTTGTTTCCTGTGTTTTGGTGACTTATCTGGGAAATCACTGCCTGGATCAATGTCAAGGATCTTTTCCCCTATGTTTTCTTCTGGGAGTTTTATGGCTTCAGGTCTTACATTTGAATCTTTGATTGATTTTGAGTTAATTTTTGTGAATGCTATAGGGTAAGTTTCATTCTTTTGCATGTGGATATCTAGTTTTCCTAGCACCATTTATTGAAGAAACTGTCCTTTCCCTATTGTGTATTCTTGGTACCCTTGTCAAAAATTAGCTGACTATATATATGGTACTATATATATGCCAGTACCAGACTGTTGTTTTTTTTAAATAAATTTATTTTATTTATTTATTTTTGGCTGCAACGGGTCTTCATTGCTGTGCGTGGGCTTTCTCTAGTTGTGGTGAGTGGGGGCTACTTTTCCTCGAGGTGCGCGGACTTCTCGTTGCGGTGGCTTCTCTTGTCGCGGAGCACGGGCTCTAGCACGCAGGCTCAGTAGTTGTGGCTTGAGGTCTGTAGAACACAGGCTCAGTAGTTGTGGTGCACGGGCTTAGTTGCTCCGCAGCATGTGGGATCTTCCCAGACCGGTGCATGAATCCGTGTCCCCTGCGTCAGCAGGCGGACTCTCAACCACTGCATCACCAGGGAAGCCCCGCTTTCCTTGCTTTTGATGCCTTTGACAACTTTGAGGAGGACTAGTCACGTATTCTACAGAATGTCCCTCACTTGGGATTTGTCTGATGTTTTTCTTAGGATTAGACTGGAGTTATGGGTTTTGAGAGGAAGACCACAGAGGTAAAGTGCTGTTCTTATCACACCATGTCAAAGGTACATACTATCAACATGACCTCCCTGTTGATGTTAACCTTGATCATCTGGCTGACTAGTGTTTATCAGGTTTCTCCACTGTAAAGTACTCTCCCCGACCCCTCCCCACCGCCTTTCCATGTCGTATGCTTTGGAAAGCAGTCACTATGCACAGCCCACACTTCAGGAGTGAGGGGTGTATGCTCCACCTCCTTGGAGGTGGGGGGGTATCTACATAAATTATTTGGAGTTATTCTGCGTGGGAAATTTGTCTTTTCTCCCATATTTATTTATTCATTCAGTTTATTTATATTAGTATGGCTTGATGGGTATTTATTTATTTATTGGGTATTTATTTTATACTTTGGGTTATAATAAAGTAATACTTCATCTTGTTGCTCAAATTGTTCTAGCTTTGGTTACTGCAAACTCTTTCAGTTGGTCTTGTGTCCCTTTGATATATCCTCATCATTTGTTTTTGTTGTTGTTACTGTGTTTCGTTTTTTTAGCATTCTTATTTTTTTTGGCACTACAAGATGCTCAAGACTCATCTTGTATATACTCTGCCTAGTTCTAGAATCAGACATTTCTCCAAAGAGCCCTGGTTCTTTTTTTTTTTTTTTGCTGTGGGGTTGTGGAGAATGATACTAGAAACCAAGATCTGAGTGCTAGGTATTCTTGTTGCTGCTGGGTATCATTGCTTCCAGGGTCTCTCAGCTTGCAGAGCAAGGAAATATATATGAGTATACCAACTTATGTACATATACATATCTACAAGTATTTATGTATATATATATATATAGTGTGTGTGTGTATATATACAATATATCTAACCATCTGTATTTATATTAAGCTAATCGTGAGTTTATACTAATGGCCTCAACTCTAATCCAGAACCTGGATCATTCTAGCCTTCTCTACTCGCTTGTCTGTGACCTCCCACTCTCGCAGAGAGAAAACAACCTCCTGCCATCCACTCTTCATTTACTTGATTGTCTAATTCCAGTATACATTCAGCCCTCTGTATCTGCAGACTTGAAAGCTGAAAGCTTTTCATATACACTTTTAGCCAATCTTTTTTTTTTCAGCCTCTTGCTTTTCTGAAGTATCAAGGCCTTCAATTCCTGAGCATTTCTAGAGTTATAGATGTCGTTGCTCGTTTCGTGGTGCAGTCACTCTCTGCAGGCACTGAGGTGTCAGTGTTTCCTCTGCTAAGCTGTTACTCCTCTGTCAGCTTTCTGTCTTCCAAAATTATGTTAAGCTCTCTTGTCCTTGTGGGTTTATGCCACACTTATGTATTTTGCAAATACAGCTCTTAATGTACAGTTGTGATAAAAAATAATTGTGTGCAGTTGATGTCTTTCTTTTTTCCCCCCTTTTTAAAAAATCAAATTTGTTTAGGTACTATTTACATACAGAATAATATACACCCATTTTTTAAATTATTAAAGATTAATTAATTAATTGATTTTTATTGAACTGTAGTTAACATACGTGCTCATTTCTTCATGAGCATTCCCTGACTGCTCTTGGGTCAGGAATAAACCTATAAAAAACTATCAGTAGTATTCTTTTGAAACTTGCTGAAGTTAACATTTCTGCTTCATTTGTGGTTGCTCCCTTGGCAACACCATAGTAACTGTAACTGCTGGCAGGGTTTGAAAGTTTCTACTTTGACTTTCTTTTATGGCAGTTTGCTCTTTCACACACACTCTTTCTTATTCTTTTGCAGCATGTGGAATACCAGCAGGGCAGATTGTTTTATATTATGGACAACTAACTTCGGACATATCATTAAAAAAATAGGGGACAGAATTCAAGATCTGTTTTCTTTAGTAACAGGAATAAAATATTTATAAAATTCCTAATTGTTTCTATAATTCCAATAAATGGAACTGGGACCTTCTAATGGTTTACAGTTATGGTTTTTTAAAAAGTTTATTCAAGTTTATTTATTTGCTTATTATTGAGGTATAGTTGATGCACAATATTATATAAATTTCAGGTGTACAACCTAGTGATTCACAATTTTTAAAGGTTATATTCCACTTGTAGTTTTTATAAAATATTGGCTACATTCCCTGTGTTGTACAGTATATCCTTGTAGCTCATTTATTTCATACATGGTAGTCTGTACCTTTTACTCCCCCACCCCTCTCTTGCCCCTCCTCCCTTCCCTCTCCCCACTGGTAACCACTAGTTTATTCTCTATATCTGCGAGTCTGTTTCTTTTTTGTTATATTCACTAATTTATTTTTCAGATTCCATATATAAGTAATATATATTTTATGTTTTACTGAATGTACTGAAAGGGCTGCATGCGTTTTTTTTTATCCTAAGGGATTAAATGGGATGAGATAAAATAGCAATTTTAAGAAGGGGTACTGAACTAGGTGAAGGCTTAGATTAAAGAGATGCTTTTAGTGTGCCCACTATGGGATGCATGACTTCTCTTATGTGATCTTATTTACTTTTATTCTGCAAATGACCACAATGGAGCTATGAACCCTTTACAGATATGAACTTGGAGCCTTTGTCTTCAGTCAGGGCAGAGCCAAAGTGGGAAGTCAGGGCCCGTGCACTTTCCACTGGGCTTAGGTCCTGTATTTCTCTAGCTTAGGTTTCCCTAGCTTAGGTCCTGTATTTCCCCTGTGCTTTGCTTCCAGGTTAATGAGAGCCAGTGTAGCACAGTGGGTAAGCATGGACTCTGAAGCCACACTGCCTGCATTCAAATATGTATACTACCATGTACCACTTGAGATCTTTGCCTCAGTTTCTCTATCTGTAAAATGGAGAGAATGATAGTTGTGGTGGGAATTAATATTGTAAAACACCTAGTAAACATTATATCAATACAAGTGTTTACTAAATAATAGGTAAATTGTGTTGCACTTCTTGTCCTCCTACTGTGCTCAATACCAAAAGGAAAGCAGATATTGTCTTTAGGTCTTCCCATAAGGGCCAGCTCTGTGGAAACAGAAATGTGTATAGATGTGAGAGAGTTCCTTCTTACATGGACGGTTTGGGCCAGGCAGGTAATACGTTTTAACTAAAATGTCACTTAGCAGCGCTAACCCTCAAATGATGTTCTTAAGCAAAATCTAAGTGCTTATAAGACTTGTATATCGTTGAATAGCTACGTAGAGCTTTAATAAGGGTGAAAAATTCCAGTGGTTGAACTGAAATAATCAGATGAGGAATGGTAAAATAATCTAATTATTTTGTCTTAATAAAGTGAGGGGGCTGAGCTAGATGACTTCAAATACATGTGATTTTTATAATCATTAAGCTTCTTGGTTTAGTCAGCTAGCTCAGACCTGGAATGTAGATGCTAATGTGCTTAGATTAAAAAATGGAATGATGTAATAGCTGAAAATCCTCTGGTGTCATTTGCCTAATTAAAATCCCCAAAGCTGCCTATCTGGCACATAAAAGCAACCACTAGATTGCAGAGATCTTTGGTTATAACTTTGTGTCCTTTTGTCCATGAGCCATTGTAACCCCTTATCCCTATGTTGAATAAGTCAATGACCTTGGTGCCGTACTGCACCTGAGGTTACTTTTTAAATGAAGGAATTAAGACAATATTGTTATCACCTGTAGGCGGGTGACCTGCCCAGGATGTTATCCAGTGCAGACTCTGGGACGGCACGTCTGTTTCAGAATACCAGTTCCACATGGGGAATTGAATAGTGTCAACAACTAAAGATTAGCCTTTGCTTGTTTGTAGAAACGACAAAGTAAAGGAGCTAGAAGAGTTCATAGTCTGAGGGGTAAACACACTGAAAAGGATAGTGTTTCTCATTCTGGGAGACGGTTTTATATCAGTCTGAGAAAAGCATCTGAGTAGTTTTAATCAAACACCCTGGGCTTAGGCTAGACTTCCAGTGGCTCATCCACATGATGGATGGATAAAGAGCACTGATTGGAGAATCAGTGGCTCCTGAAGAGGCAGCTGTTGAAGGTTCTCGCCAGGCAATTGTCTGGCAATTGTCTTGATAAATGAGACTATGCAGTTGCAAAGCAAACAAAGCCGAGGCCGCTAAGTTGACCAGGAAAAGTCTTTTTTTTTTCCGTTTGTATTGTAGCGCAGGTGCCTATAGGAGCAGAGAGACACTGGGGTGCCCAGCTGACCTTCATTAACATCAGATCAGTTGCTAATTTTAGTAAGCATTTGATTAGTATTTGGGATGTTATGGTCAGGAATTTCTTCATTTTCCCCCACTGGGAAGATCCTATTGAAGTGATATCTGTGTGTTTAGTTTTCCAAGTACTATTGACCCTTGAACAACTCAGAGGTTAGGGACGCTGGACCTTCCACACAGTCAAAAATTTACTTATAATTAATAGCCGGCCCTCTGTACAAGTGGTTCCCCCATATCTGTGATTCCACATCTACAGGCAGATTCAACCAACCCTGGATCATGTAGTACTGTATTATTTACTACTGAAAAGAATCCTTATGTAAGTGGACCCATGCAGTTCAAACCTGTGTCGTTCAAGGGTTAACTGGGTTGGAATTCTTGACAATAACCCCACAGAATGCTGCTGCTAGTAGTAGCTATTAACTGAGTATCTATTGCATGGAAAAGGAAGAAAGGCAATACTATGTATTGTTTAAGAGCTGGGCACTGAAATGAAACTCCTGGGTTTCATTCCTCACTGTACTATTTACAGGCTTTGTGATTTTGAGCAAATTAACCTTTCTGGGCCTCAATTTTCTCATTTATAAAATGGAAATAGTAAGTGCTCCATCCACGTTAGCAGCTGTTGTTAACAGCATCGTTGTTGTTGTTGATTTCTTCAGCTGACCAATGACTGCGGGAAGAGTGCAAAGTCTGTTGTACCCATACATTGACCCCTTTCTGGGTCCTTCTCACATCAAGTATGATGGAGGGAGATAAGTGAGTGAACCAAATATCCTGGTGGTCTGAGACATTTCCCGTCTGTGACTTCAGTTTTTCTCTCCAGCAGCAGCTTCCCAGTGAGTACGGGTGAATTCATTCTTTCTCATGGATAATTTTTTTCTGGTTCATTAGCTGGGATATCAGGGTTTTCTGGCTTACCACTGTGAATAGATAAACCTTTATTGATTTTTTTTCCATTACCAATGGCTGTAAGCTAAGACATTTGATTGGTCACAAATTAAGGAGTTTGCCCCAACATTCTTTTTTTTTGGGGGGGCGGTACGCGGGCCTCTCACTGTTGTGGCCTCTCCCGTTGCGGAGCACAGGCTCCGGACGCGCAGGTTCAGCGGCCATGGCTCACGGCCCCAACCGCTCCGCGGCATGTGGGATCTTCCCGGACCGGGGCACGAACCCATGTCCCCTGCATCGGCAGGCGGACTCTCAACCACTGCGCCACCAGGGAAGCCCTGCCCCAACATTCTTGAAACCTCTCTGACCAGGGCAATACTTAGTCTTAATTAAGATAGTGCCCTTGAGGAGCAGAGAGTTAGGAGTTATATTCCTGTGCTGAGAAGAAAAGGACTAAAGAGAAAAGCCTGAGATTAGACGTTTGCAGAGCAGCTCAGCTGGTTGAGAGTTGGCTTTGTTTAACGCCCAACTTCTCAGAAGATTTTCCTCGGCTGAGTGGGCTTGGTGGGACATTAGCTTGAGAGTGTTGCTTAGCAACGAGATTTTGTGGGACCCAATTCTCAAAAGAGTTAAGCAACCCGTCCCCTGCCTACCCTCCACCAACCCTCAGCTACCATGCTGAGCCTCCTATTAGACAATCAAGTGTGTGCTGGAGGGAGGGACCAGAGACAGGGGGCAAAGTTTAATCGTTGAACTAAGCAGCCTGGAAGTATTTAATCTGTAGCACCTAGTTCCCCCGAGGGATCCAGCCTGGACTGGAAGTGGGCAGCGCTCCAGAGACGTGGGAGTGAACGCTGCACGGAAATACCTGCTCACCTCAGGAGAAACCAAACTTGGGGAGAATGTTTGCGGTACACTTGATGGCATTTTACTTCACCAAGCTGAAGGAGGACCAGATCAAGAAGGTAAGGACTCACAGAGCTGAGAGATATCTGGTCCAATCTTCCCTGACAGAGTTAATTGATCCCGTGCCTACATGTGAAGAGATTTAAGAGAGCTTATTAGAAAAGGTACAGGGTGCAGAGAGGCAGTAAAAACTCACAAAAGGGGAAGAGGAAGTAAATCTCCCATGGGCTGCACATTGCATACTGTCCTGAGCCTTCAATTTCACTCGGACTTCAGATACCAGACGGGAAGCGGATGAGGAGAAAGTCTTTAGAAAGCTTGAAGACAATTGTGTTTGATGTGAGGAATGTTTGGGGGAAAGGCTACAAAGAAGAGTCATTTTTAAAGAAAATTTGAGAACTCATTAAAGTAATTCACATGATTCTTCACATATAGAAGAATATGGAAGGATATAAATACGGATACCAAGAGGGGTGTGAGTTTTTACGTACAATATTCAAAATATATATTGTTGGCACGTGCTGTTGGCCAGTGGTGTGCTCTTAATGATGTGCATTATTTTGCCACTTTGCACAAGAAACCTGTCTACAAAATTGATTCCAAGGTCAGCTGGTTAAAAGTTGCCAAGGCTCAAATGGGGGCCAGCCACCAGCATTCTCTCCTGGCAGCCTAGAATGAGCCCAGCCTGCCCCTCTACCCACACCAGCTGCCAGTGGCAGGGCTCTGGGCACGAGCATCTCTCAATTTATAGATAACAGAAGTCCTCCCAGCAGGTGGATTTAGCCAAGATTACCCAGGTATTTAAAGTGGAGTGAGGATTAAACCCAAACCTCTGAATCCTCCTTCAGCATTCTTTCCATTGTATCATGATGCCTCCTGGCTTTTCAAACTGAAAGAAAGAAAGCATGGCACCTGACAGCCCTCCTGTGCTGGGTGGGATAACCTCCCACTACATTCTGTTCATTAGGGAGTTGGGTTGCAGGTTATAGCAAATCTTAAAATATTGTAAATCAATCAGTTATCTTAATTTTCATTTATTGATTAGATTCAGAGAGCTCTCTACTAGCTTCTTAAGGAGGTGGAAAAGTCCTACAGTACTGCTTAAGAATTCATTTTCTGTTACAACCTCTTAGTAAAGATGTAACCTGCATGGTGTCTCTCCAGCCCTGAAGGGGAGTCTTTGGACCTTTATACCTCTAGTTCTAACAAATTAGTTTCGTTTCCTTGGGCCCCTTTGTGGTGGTTAACCTTTAGTTACACCCAAGAATCAGGCTAGACATGTTTGTCCACCAGCCCAGGTGCAGGCCCAGGAGGTGGGATTGCAGCCTCCACTGATCTGTTCCAGGTCCTTCTGGGAGGAGGGTCAGCGTTTGTCAAGGCCTGGGGTTGACCCCTTTCTCTCTCCCAGGGGAAGGCAAGATAGCTAAGCGTGAGCTGAGCAGGGATAGTCAGGAGCACTTTCCAGCCACCTTGATGAGTGAGCCAGCAGGTGTCTGGGGTAGCAAGGGTGGCCAGTTTATGAGTTGCTGCGTTGAGTCATAGGTTCTGAGAACAGCAACTCGTTCGCTTCTCCTCGTGGTGACAACACACCTGGTCAAAAGGCACGGGCTCTTCCTCTGTCCCGGTCAGGTAGCCAGTCCCCTCCATAGTTTCTGTGCTTCCTGCTTCTAGAGTTGTCAAGATGCTGGGTGCTACTTGCCTCCGAGGCTTACTATTCAGACCCTGGAACGATTTTTTAAAATTTCCTTATACGAACATTAAAACTAAACCAAAACAAAACAGGAAGGAAGGGGAAGGAAGAAGGAAGGAAGGAAAGAAGGAAGAGAAAGAGAAAGGAAGGAAAGAAGGAAGATAGAGAAAGAAAAAGAAAGGAAGGGGGGAGGGGAAGGAAAGGGGGGAGGGGAGAGGAGAGGAGATCTTTTCCAATTCGATGTAGTGACATTATTTGACCTATTGATAACATTGGACTGGGTCTGGTCACTGACCTGCAGATTGTTCATTCATAAGAGAAGAACTGGTTAGGTTTTTCCCTGTGTACTTTTTACAGTTTAGTAAGTCAACATTACGAAAAGTGGAAATGTTACCTTTAATCCCACCCTTCTCACAGACACTGTCACGTTTGCCACGTGGAAGCCCTTGTTGTCTTTTTTCACAGTGGATGTTTTTACAGTTATATTGTGTTTACCACTGTGGATCTGTATAGTTCACTTACTGTTAAAACGTAGCCACTCAAGTACATTTCTCCATAATTATCTTCCTAAAATTCAGTCAAGTTGGATATGCCATAATTTAACCTTTTCCCTCTTGTTGGACATTCAGCCACTTTCATAAACATTTTTTTAACAAATAAAATATTGCTATGATAAACATTGGTGTGTATTTAATGTTCTCCATATTTGGGATTGTTTCCTAAGGATAGATTTCCAGAAGTGACATCACTGGGTTCAAGAGTTGAACCATTTTATGACTCTGGATTCATAATACAGGATCTTTGGACTAAGTGATCTGTAAAGTCCCTTTGGGCTCCCACATCCTGTAATTCAGCAGCTCTGAGCCTGCAGTTTTGAATTTGCTCTTCATATGTTAAATGTGATGCTTGTTGGCTCTTTTGTTTAGAAGATATCTGGTGTCACGTGGTTTGTGAGTCACTCCAAGAGTGGGCTTGGCTTTCTGAACTCAAGTACCCTCCCTTGGTGCCTGCAACGTGTGGCCCTGCTTATACAGGCCTCAAATCACCTGTTTGGATTTAAAATACAGCCTTTTTGTCCCAGCATATGTTTCATTCTTCCCTTCTAACTACTGTACCAGGTGCTGTGGAAGATACAAAGAATAAACAAGAAACTGACGCTAAGTTGACATTTGTCTGTGGTAACTTTAACTTACTGAAAGAGCAGGAGTAGTAACCCAAAGTCCTGAATGACTGTTAAACTTCAGCTGGCAAACTACCCCAAAGGGCCTCAAAACCACTACTTACATACAAAGGATGATGCTATAGGGTTACCTGGAGGAGGTCTTTATACTCTGGGGCTGAGCAGAAATGAGCAGTCCGTTCAGGGGCACTGTCTGAAGGGCCTTGGGGTGATAAAGAAGCAAGTTTAGGTTCCGTGTAGTACATCTCACCCTTCCCCAAACCCCAATTACTTGGGTCATGTCCCTTCTGTCGGTTTTCTCCTTGTGTGTTGCTGTGCCAACCAATTAGTCATAAACAGACTAGGGGTGAACAGAAAGCCCTTAATGAAGCATGACCTGATTCCATCCTATCTTCTCAAATATGCTGAAAGCCCAATTGTCCTCTTGTTAGTGGCTCTCTGATGGTTTTCTGGCCTCTCGCTGGGCCCCCAAGCCCCTGGAGTCATGGACCACTTCACTGGCTTAGGACTCCATACTGGCCCTGGACTGAACTGGGATGCCTGCCCTCTAGGGCTGGCTGATGACTGCATACCTGTCTTATGATAAAGGTCATGTGACCCCTGGACTTTGGTATAACTTGTCTGTGGGGCTTGTGGGTCCTGCACAAAGCTGTGAAGCAAAACCAGGCCATGGAGCGAGGAATATGGAGACTGCATTAGAGTCCCAGGGCTGCCACTTACCTGTGGCTCTCCTAATGCTGCTTAATGGCTCTGAGCCTTGGAGTCTCCCCATCTCTCAATTAGGAGCAATAATTTGGCCTTACCTGACTGCCTCCAATGGATGTCTTGGAGGTTAGATGAGGTGACATACATGAAAGCACTTTGTATACTGCAACAAATGTTCTTAGCCTTAGATAAAAGTGTGGGAGAGAAGTTCCTGCAGGAATGTGCCAAGATGAAGCCTCCTTGTGACCTGGATGAATAGAGAGGCTGTTCAGTAGATAAAGCAGGGTGGCAATACAGGGCACCTGTGCCGCTGTCCCTCCTCCTGGTACTCCATCCCAGCGAGCCCTGGGAATCTAGGCTGCCACCACCAAGTGATTAGCGTTAGCACGGGGAGGAAGGTAATATGATGTGACTTACTGCCCTCAGATGGACTGTGCACAGCAATAGTAATTTTTATATCTTCCCTCCACGGGGGTAGTGGTCCTTTGTCCCAGTTTTCTGGTTACTTGAGTGACATGCTCTCGTTTCCAATAGCAATCTGATCTGGCTTTAAAAATTAAACTTCATCTTAGTTAAAACAACCTCAGTTAAAAACAAAATGGAAGTTTAAAGCACTGGACTTTAGAGGTTGCACTTGGAAACTGAATTTAGCTCTGCTCTTCCTAGCAGCCCATAAACAAGGGGAAACGTGTGAATGTATATTGTTACCATTGCACAAAAGAAAGGTTCCATGTTTAGGAATTTGAGGTTCAAGCTATAGCTAGTCTTTTCCAGAAGAGAGGCAGTAGGACAACGGTGAGGGCCTTGAACCGGGAATTAGAAATTGAATCCTCCTTCATTTTTGCCCCTCCATTGTCCCATCAGAGAAATGGGGGAATCATTTTTTCCTCAGAGCTTGTTTTTCAGAGGAATAAGTCCCCACCTCCCTGGCTTTCCATTCCATTCTGTTCTAACTCCCCAGCTTGATGAGTGGTCAGGCAAGGGGCCTTAGGGAATCCACATGGAGAAGCTGTCCCGAGTCAGGAAGGCAGCTTCATGCCTGGAGTGGGAATTTACAGCCTGAATGGTGGACAGGTGTCCCCAGCAGCCAACCCTGATCACTATGCTCTCTGTTCCAGGTGGACAGGTTCCTGTATCACATGCGGCTCTCCGATGAGACCCTTTTGGACATCATGGCTCGGTTCCAGGCTGAAATGCAGAAGGGCCTGGGGAAGGACACCAACCCCACAGCGTCGGTGAAGATGCTGCCCACCTTTGTCAGGGCCATTCCAGATGGCTCAGGTGAGTGGAGCTGGGGGCTGCCAGGTACCCTGATCCCCCTGGTTCCCTCTTGGCTGATGGGTAACTGAAGTTTGCTTCTGTTCCCTGGCTTACCTCTCCCGCCCTCTCTCCACATCCCCCCACCCCACTGACTCTCTATGCTTCAGTCATGCTCAGTACCAAAAGTTTTTGTTTTTTTTTTTTATAATAGTGTTTATTTATTTTTACTTGTGGACAGTTTGCTTTATTTATTTATTTATGGCTGTGTTGGGTCTTCATTTCCGTGCGAGGGCTTTCTCTAGTTGTGGCAAGCGGGGACCACTCTTCATCGCGGTGCGCAGGCTTCTCACTATCGTGGCCTCTCTTGTTGCGGAGCATAGGCTCCAGACGCGCAGTCTCAGTAATTGTGGCTCACGGGCCCAGTTGCTCCGTGGCATGTGGGATCTTCCCAGACCAGGGCTCGAACCCGTGTCCCCTGCATTGGCAGGCAGATTCTCAACCACTGCGCCATCAGGGAAGCCCAGTACCAAAAGTTTTGAGCCAAAGTTCAAATGCACCTTGTTTCTTCCCTGCCTGCCTTAGCCCTACACACTCTGTTCCCTCTCCTGTTGGAGAATCCCAACGCTCTTCCCCTTACGGACACCAGTTTGGCTTTTCCATCTCAGTGTAGAGGTTACTGCCTCCATCTGGGAAGCATCCCCATGCTGGATTAGGTTCTTGTCAGAGCGCCTGTCAGCCTGCTGTGTATGAGAGTCTCCCCACGGGACCATCACTCCCTGAGGGCAGGGTCTGTGTCTTCTTCACCACAGCGCTCTGAGCGCTGCGTAGTGCTTGATGCATACTAGGCCTGAAATATTTGTAGAATGCATAGTAAATGGCATTTCACTCCTAGGTATCTAGATTCTAGGCTATAGAGAGGAAGTGGTGGAAGATAGTATGACGTAGTGGCAAAAATATTAAATAATAATTGAAGAAACCTAGGTTCTAGGCCCAGCTCTGTCATATCTCAGTGACCTTTGGCAAAATGTTTAGCCTCAATTTTTCTATCTGTAACATGTGCTTTCTACTGCTGCTGTAATAAGTTAGCACAAACTTAGCAGCTTTAAACAACGCAAATTAATTTTCTTACAGCTCTGGAGGTCAGAAGTTTGCAGTGGGTCTCCCTGGGCTACAATCTACGTGTTGGCAGAGCTGCATTCCTTCTGGAGGCTCTGGGGAAGAAGCTGTCTGCTTGCCTTTTCCAGCTTCTAGAGGCCACCTGCGTTCCTTGACTCGTGCCCCTTTCCATCTTCAAGCCCCAGTATAGCATTTTCAAATCTCTGACTCTGACCCTTCGGCCTCCCTCTTCCACATTTAAAAACCCTGTGATTACATTAGGCCCACTCAGATAATCCAGCATAATCTCCCAACCTCAAGGTCAACTCATGAGCAATTCTGATTCTATCTGCAACCTTAATTCCCCCTTGTTACATAACCTAACATAGCCATAGGATCTGGGGATTACAGTGTAAACATCTTGGGGGAGCCATTATTTTGCTTACCAGAGCCTAGAGACCTCTAGAGGGAATCTGTGAGGCCCCATCAAACTCCTTCACTCTCAGCCTCTGGGTAAAGCCGTAGGAGGGAAAGGAACTGGTATCTACCAGGCACCTATTATGGTCATGCAGTGCTAGGGTCTCACTGTCTCGTACAATCCCTGTAAGAACCCCATGGTGTAACTCTTATCCTCAGGTCAGATGAGTGCAGTGAGGACCATGGGGCTTCCTCAGTGTCAGGGCCCCAGTTCTGCAACCAAGCTCCAGCAGGGGCTTTGGGGCTCTTGAAGGAGCAGGGACCGTTGATCTGATTAGCGGGCTTTGGGCCCCTCTGGGCCAATGCCTGGCCCCAAGTAGCTTGGCTCTGCCGTTTGAGAACTGGGAACTGTGATGGGAAAGACCCGTTCCCTTGCTGGTGGCGGTTGTATGGTGGGCAGTGTACCACCATGGAGGAACACAGGCTGTGGAGAGAGACAGTCCTGCTTTGAAATCTCTGCTGAGTTCTGACACTGCTCTTTGAGAATGCTGCGGGGACTCTGTCTTTGATAGATAATCTGGGGCATTCCGAGGAAGTACCTGAATCATGAGGTGTGTGAGGGAGGGAGCCCCAGGTCAGAGTCCTCCTGGCTTTTGGTGATTTGGTTCCTCTTGTAGAGGTGTGTCCCCAGAAGCAAGGGAAAGTGGCCTTTGATGGTGTGAGGCTACTGGCCAGGTGTGCCTTCCCGACCCTGGCTGCTTCAGGAAGGTTTGGAAGTGAAACTGACCAAGTTTTAGAAATTGCGTCCTCCTCAGGCCAGGAGACACCACCTCCTTTCTTCACTGTCTCCTTAGAGCCTCTCATCACACAATAAATCTCACCAGTGATCCTGCTGCAGTGAGGTCCCTGGGCCCCGAGTCCCTGTGGAGCCAGGCGACCTTGTTAAGTCCCAGAACCACTGTACTCCTGTCCTCATTAGTAAAAGGGACGTGGCCAGTTTGTCCCACCAACTTGTAGGGTCGTTAGGATCAGATGAGGTCATGTGGAAGGAATGCTGTCAACTATTCAAAATGTCCCAAGTCCTACAGAGCTCCTGGGAGCTGGTGGTATGATTTCATAATTACATCCTAATCTCTTGGGGCCTCCATTTCAGAAATGTATTCAATTTCCAGAGAAATCCTTTTGAGTTTGCCTACTCTCTAGTTTCCCCTCTTTCATCTGAACCTCCCTGAGAGGGGGTAACCTGATTGAGCCTTAGTTACCTCGCAGCCTGTCAGTCAGGGAGCAGTAGTTGACTGTTCTTACGAGTGCCTTAAAAGCATGGTTATTGTTTGTGCCTTCTCTTCTACCAGTCACAAGGGAAGGGGGACAGGAAGTGCCCATCTTGTGATTTGAAGGTGACAGTGGTTCTTCAGGCCCCACCCCAGCTGCCTCTCTTCTTGGCCTGTGTCTCCAGGCAGCCTCCTAGGCCTCCTGGAGGGTGAGCCTTGCAAGTTGAGCCCAGGAGCCCCAGTGTTGTCAGCTGATGGGCCCAGGGGTCTGCATTAGGACAGGGGTCCCGCACTTGCCTGAACATAAGACTCACCTGGGACGATTCCTAAACATATGGCTTCTTGGACCTCTCCCCCTGGAGATGGTGAATCTCCAGGAATATACACGTTCAGTCCTCCTGCGCCTTTGGGAGATGCTGCGCTAGGGAGTGGGGAAGGAGCACAAGCCCTGGCAATGGCTTAGGAGAAGGAAACCCCTGGTGTCCACGGCTGCCTGGAGCCACTGAAAGATCACTGGAGTATCATCTACAGCTGGTGGATTCTCAAGGAAACCTCACCTTCTTGAAAGATCATTTCTTTTTTTTTAAATTAGTGTTCTTTTTATTTTTTAAAATTGCGACATAATTGACATATAACATTAGTTTCAGGTGTACAACATACTGATCAGTATTTGTATATATTACGAAAAGATTGCAACAGAAAGTCGAGTTACATCCATCAACACACACGGTTACAAATTTATTTTTCCTGTGATGAGAACTTTTAAGATCGCTCTTAGCAACTTTCCAATATGCAATACAGTATTATTAACTATGGTCACCAAGCTGTACATTACAGCCCCATGATGAGAAGTCATAATGATCTTAATACTCACCGTAAAGATCCTGACGGCCCCCCTGCTGCTGTTGCCCTCTTCTTCTAGGCAGGTCCTCCTTTCCCTGGGGTCCAATGAGTCCTTTCTCTGTGTCAGAGTTACAGAAGGGATCACACCATGTGGTTTTTATTAAAATCCTCCAATCTGGGCTTCCCTGGTGGCGCAGTGGTTGAGAATCTGCCTGCTAATGCAGGGGACACGGGTTCGAGCTCTGGTCTGGGAGGATCCCACATGCCGCGGAGCAACTAGGCCCGTGAACCACAACTACTGAGCCTGTGCGTCTGGAGCCTGTGCTCCGCAACAAGAGAGGCCGCGATAGTGAGGCGCCCGCGCACCGCGATGAAGAGTGGCCCCCGCTCGCCGCAACTAGAGAAAGCCCTCGCACAGAAACGAAGACCCAACACAGCAAAAATAAAATAAATAAATTAATAAACTCCTACCCCCAACATCTTCAAAAAAAATAATAATAATTATGGTTTTTTTAAAAAAAAAATCCTCCAATCTATCCTGGTTGTTGTCAGAGGCGTTTCCCCAAAATCTCAACCAGGTCTTGGTTAAAATCTTTCTTAAAGTCTTTCTGTGGCTCCCCCTCACCTTGATAAATCCCAGATTTCTTGGAGGTGGGGTGGCTTTTCCAAATCCTTCCTAATTTAACCCGAGACTGCCCGCCAGTCTCATTTCTGTCACACGTCCCTCCCGCTCAGAAGCGCAGACCTTTCCCACCCCAGGCAATCTCATTCCTTTGCTCCTGGCCTCCTCTCCCTGGACCCCTGCTCTCCTCCGTCTGGCTGGCTGACTCGCTCTCTTTCTTCATCACTCAGCTCTGTATCACCTCCTCTGGGGTGGTGACTCCTGCTCTGATTTAGTAGACACTGCTCCCTGTGCTTCCCACAATCAGAGCACGTGCCCTACTGTGTGGAAATGGTTTATTTACTTGCCTGTATTTCTGATGGGCTTCCCAGGGGGCCCACAGTCTTTCGTCTTTGCATCCCTAGCACCTGGCATGTCACTTGTCACAAAGTCAGTGCTCAGTAAATGTTCATACCTACATGGATCATGTGATCGACCCTCTTTCCTGTGCAACACCTGTGATAACACCTGTGAAAGCAGCTCTTGCTTGGTACATGATGAGTGCTAATAAAGTTGCACAGGATTAGGTCCTTGGAGTCCCTCCCTGAATAAATGGCTCCATCAGGTTCCTTTCAGGGCTGATCTAGGGAGATAAAGAGTCTTGCTTTCCAGAAATCTCCACAAAAGCAAAATATCCAGCTGGCTGGGTCTATAAATGAGGACTCTAAACCTTGTTCCACGGACCTGCAGCAGCAGCTTGTTCAGAAGTATAAAATCTCAGGCCCCACCTCCACTGAATCATAGTCTGCATGTTAACAAAATTCTTGGGCGACTTACATGCACATTAAAGTTTGAAGAGCGGTGCTCCACGCTATTGGGAGGGCTTGCCGCTAGTTCCTTGATTGCTAGGAACAGAGAAACCCAGTCAAGGCAGGTCAGGAAAGGAGGCTTGTAGTACAAGGACACATAAACCCAAAAGGGAGACACACAGGACCTTGTGGGAATCTGAGGGCAGGAACCGTGGTGCACTCAGGCTTCAAGGGAACTGGAACTTAGGAATTTTCCTCCACGGTTTCAGCCTACATACATGTGGCCGCCTTGGCTACCCAGCCTACCTCTGATGTTTGGGATGCTTCCACTTCAGTTTTTACCACCTACTAGCAATTTCCCTCTATGTTTTATTTCACATTTCACGAGGAGTGAATCTGAATGGCCAGCTGGTTCCTTAGATTCATGCAGCTGTGTTTAGGGTCACATGGTACCAAAGAAAGGCCACTTGGGTGACCAGATTTGTGGTCATGGAGTTTCACTTACACGTGCCTTGGCCACATGTCATGAAGCATGCCTGGTACATGCAGCCACTTTTCCAGCACAGATAATTCTATACAAAGACTTGTTGGTTCAAGGGTTTGCACACATGAGTTCCCATCCCATATCTGTGGCTGATGCTGAAGATACTGGCAGGGTCCTAGGCAGGAACTCTGGCTGGAATCTGAGTTGAAGTCATCAGGGTGGGCTGCCTCACCCCAACACATATGTCATTTCCACCTTTTTATTAATAGCATCTGTCTTATACTGGACTCAGTCAGGTTACATTTTCTCCTTTTGGGGTGGCTCTGGCCCAAAATATTAAGCAGCCTTGCTCCTTAAGGACCAGCATTTGGTTCTTGTCTCCTTTCCCTCCTGGAGTGTCTCCTCTCTGCCCATAAGACTGAGGCTCGTTTGGGGCTGCTTTCTCTTCCCTGCACTCCCCCTGCCTTTTCTGCCGTATGCCCGTTTTCCGGAGTATCAGCTCTCTCCTCCCTGTTGCCGGGGTTGGGGTGGGCTAGAATAAGCTCCACCGTCAAGGCCCATTTCTAACACCACCTGCGTGAAGGGAGTTCACATTTGCCCTCTCCAGATGAACGCGTTTATTCCCTACTGGATGGCCCAGTGGGCAGGGCTGAGGCTGCAGAGGCAGGCAGACTTGGGTCGCACCCCAGCTTTGCTCCTTGGAGGGCACAAATCACCGGCCACACTTCTGGAGTCTTGGCGCGTGGGCATAATGACACCTGGCTCGTGGGGTGGTTGTGAGACTTCGTGACATTTATTACAGTTCCAGCTTCGAACACAGAGCTTGCTATTTAGCAGACCCTCAATAAATGATAACTTTTTCGGCTTTGTTTTCTAATAGAAAACGGGGAGTTTCTTTCCCTGGATCTTGGAGGATCTAAGTTTCGAGTCTTGAAGGTGCAAGTCTCCGAAGAGGGGAAACGAAATGTCCAGATGGAGAGTCAGTTCTACCCAACACCCAACGAAATTATCCGAGGGAATGGCACAGAGGTAGCAGGGCAGGGGCTCTGTGAAGGTGGGGGAAGGCCTTGGCATCAAGTTCCTGGGTGACCGTGCCTTAGCCCCGTGTCCTGTGCTTTCTCTTCTCTGCAGCTGTTTGAATACATAGCTGACTGTCTGGCAGATTTCATGAAAACCAAAGAGCTGATGCAGAAGAAATTACCTCTTGGCCTAACCTTTTCTTTTCCCTGCAAACAGACTAAATTAGAAGAGGTAAGGCTGGTGCAAGGGAGGGAAGGAGCTGGATAGGATTTGGGTTTGGGGCTGGGGAATGGCACGTGCAGGGGTCAGGCTGGGAACAGGAGAGATCAGCAGGAGTTTTCTTGTTTGTTTTTTCTTTTTTTTTAAACAGTGAGGTGGAATTGTGAGGCAGGAAATATGCTAACATGGCCGCCTTGATTTTACACTTCCTAGGGGCACAGCACAGGGAACAAGATGGTTTTCACCACCAAGCTCAGTGGTTCTCACACCTTGGTTGCGTCGGAATCCCTGGAGGGTTTGTTAAACACAGATCGCTGGGCCCCATGCAGGAGTTTCTTAATCAGTGGGGCCTTAGATTTGTATTTCTAATAGGTTACCGGGTGATACGAATGCTGCTGGTCTGGCGACCACTCTCAGAAGCATTGGCACAGCTAACTAGAATAAGAGAGGGAAGACTTGGGGAGTCTCCCTCTGTAGTGAGCACTTAGGAGGAGGACTGAGGTGGGGTCACTGGAGTGACAGTGTTACTGGACAGACCCAGCACCTGGGATGTATAGTCTCAGCTGTGCCACTAGCCAGCTGGAGTCTCCGGTAATCCATCTCTGTGTGCCTCAGATTTTCAATTTGTAAACAGGGAGAAGGCAAAGCTGATCTTATGTGAATCTGTGACAATAAACAAGGGGCCATATAAAAGGACAATGAGCTTTCTGGGGCCAGGGGGTTATTGTCACAAGTCAGGTCTCCGCAGGCTACTCCTGCCTGGGGTGGTGGTCTGTGAGCTCCTGCTGCACAGACTGGTCATGACACCCAGCTCATAATCAATTCATGGACCATCTTGACTTGGGATGTGTTTGATATTGTTGGCTTGAGCCGCTTATTGATAATGGGATAGTGGAAAGGGAATGGGTTTTCATGTTCCACAGACCTGGCTTTGAATCCTGGCTCAGAACAAGTTGCGTCCCCTGGGCAAGTTACTTAACTTCTTGGGTCCCTAGTTTTCTTATCTGTAAAACAAGGATAATATCTACTTGCTGGGCTGAGGTGAAGCTTAGACGAAGCATCTGTAATGCGCTGAGCACTGTGCCTGGTGGATCAATGGTAGCTGCAAGGTTTTGACAATTGTCCCTATACAACTTGTCTCTTCATTCTTTTGTACCTTGTCCTCCAATTCCACAGATGTTTCTGGAGGGCAGGCACTATTTTATATTGTTCTTCCTCTCCATCCCCAGGGTCTCTAGCACAATGTCGTATATTTAATAGCTATTTGATAACTATCTGACAATTGAAAGGTGCAATCAATCATTTATTAGATTCCGTTGAATGGGAATTTGCCATCATCTGTCTATATGGGAGGTGGGCTGAGGTTTACTTTTTAATTATTTTCTTGAGAAAGAATTAGAAAAAAATAGTGTGAAGAAGGTTTCAGGGAATGTTAGAAGAGGCCAGGTGGAGCTTCGCTTGTGTTTGCAGACTGGAAGAGCAGAGTTCCCCCGAGTCAGTAGGGGAAGTGGGAGGAGTCAGGAATCAGGCCTCAATTCACCAAAGTTAAACACCTCTTATTTGAGCTTAGGAGCAGAGACCTCAGGAAGAAGGAAGATGATGATGATGATGGTGATGATGATAGACTGTATCTCAGATTTTGACACTGTGTCTTGCACTCTGATGAACGCTTTATGTGTATAACCTCATTTAAATCCCAAAGCAATCGTATGAGGGAGATATAATTATTTCCACTTTATATTTGAGAAAATGCAGTTCAGAGAGGTTAAGAGACTTACCCAAGGCCACACAGCCAAGAATGGCTCAGCCCAAGCTCACAAACTCCCTGACCACACTGACTTTCCAAAAAGACACAGGTCTAGAATGTTGTTTAAAATGCCAGCAGGTGCCTGAAAGCATTTTGACCCATTTTGTGTTGTATCCCAATGAGGGTTTTCAGAGGACATTTAAACGAGGCAAGGGTGGCTTGATTATATCGAGGAAGGGAAAAACTTTTTCTCTTCAAAGTCTAGTTGAATTACCTGCATTTTATAAAATTTCCTCCCAAGCTGCCTTTCAGTGAAGTCTAAAGTAGAAAAGCTTCAGCCACAATGAAATGCGTTAGTAATAATAACCGAGAGCGGGCGTAGCTGTTACCGTGATTCTGCTGCCGATGTAGATTTGTGACATGAAAATAAGGGCTTTGGAGAAGGTGGAGTCTGATCAGCCATGTAAGTGCAGAAGGAGGTGGGAAGGGGAAGACTTCTTATGAGGAAGTATGGCTAAGGGGGATTCTTTGTAAAACTAAAAAATGATTAAAGATCAGGGCATTGGAATTAAAGCAGGATGTGAGTTTGTTGTTGCTGTTGTTTTGTTTGTTTAAGTGAGGGAACGGAAAAGTCTTAGCCAAAGCGAAATTTCTTTGTGTGTGTGTTTCTGATGATAAAATGATAATACGTTTTCAAGGTAGGAAAAAGAAGAGAGAGGAAAGAGGGTAGGAATTGAAAAGTTTAAAGAAGAAAATAGAAATCTCCTCTAATCTCAACCTTCAGAGATACGCCCTACTAGAATTGTTGGGTTTTCCTTCCAGTCATATCTATATTAAATACTGGTGTTATACTGTATGTGTAATTTAAAAATATGTAGTTGTATGTATAGCTCTTTTTTCACTTAACAATACATCACATGCATTTATTCCCCACTCCCCCATATATACTCCCCCCAACAGGTCCCACATTGTCCCTAGCATCCTTTTTGGGGGGACACCACCCTATAATCTCTCACTCCTCTGTCTGGTGGGGCAGGGATGTTACCATAGCCCATGAGGGCAGAATTTAGAGCTACCACTAGGTAGCGCTGTGGTGCAGGGAAAAACCTGGTCCCTGGGAGGGTGTGTCAGAGACCTATGTTCCAGTTGGTCTCTGTCCTTCACTCGCTGTGACACCTGGAACAGCTTCCTTCCTCTCTAAAGCTTGGCTGCTTTATCCATAAACTGAGGGGGTGGGGATGGTCAGGGAGTCAGTAAGTTTGGGCTCAGCTCCTCTTGACTATGTGACCTTGGGCAAGTCTCTTAATCTCCAAGTTCTCTTCCAGTCTGAAAAATTCTGTGATTATTTGCTATGTTAGACATGAAACTCTCGAGAAACACCAGTTGTAAGCAGAAAATTGATAATGCAAATTGAGAACTATTTTTCTACGTTGAAATGAAGTCCCTGAGGGAGTCTTACAAGGTAACACGTCAGTTCTGCTTTGTGGACCTGGCAAACCAGGCATTCTGCACACATCATGCGTCTACCGTATGCTGGTACTTCTATCAGAGCAGTCGTGTGACAGAGGCAGGGAAGTGATGTTTCCATTTTACAGATGAGTAAACTGAGGCTCAGAGAGGTTAAATGACTGGGACAATGTCTTATGAATCTAAGTGTTCTGACTCTGCTGCTGTTGTTCTTTCTGCCCCTCTGTATTATGTTTTAAACTGCTCAGATGAGAGTAATAAACATGTCAAAATTATTAGAAAAGGCCTCTGGAGAAATGTTGAAAGGATTGGTGTGATTCAGCTTAAAGAAGAGAAGGCCACAGGGGGATACACTTTAAGCATGAAATTTCTGCAGTTTCAGAACTGAGTGCCTTCCTTATTTTGTCTGGATCTGAAATCTTCCCCCAGGGTGTCCTGCTTTCATGGACAAAGAAGTTTAAGGCGCGGGGAGTTCAGGGCACAGACGTAGTGAGCTCTCTGACCAATGCTATGAGAAAACACAAGGTAAGGAATCCACCTCCGCGTGGGGAGGTCTCCCAGTCCTAGCCCCTTTCTCTTGCGGGGGTGAGGGGAGGATGTGGGGGAGGGTTATCTCCTACATGCCTGCCCTCGAAGGAGAATCAGAGACGGATTTGATCTTAGGGAAGGTCTCACTGTAGCACAGATGCTGCCGATTTGGATAAACCCACCTGTGAGCCTTGGCATGTGGAGAGTGTTCCGATCACTGTTGAAGGGTGACCCGCGCTTCCCTGGGGCCTCCCCGGCTGTCCCTCGGGGGTCTTGGTTAGACCTGATGCTGTGTGTGATGTTCCAACCGCCACCTTTCCTCTCTGAGGCTTGAAAGGTCACTTTCTCTCCTGTCTGGCTCTTGATCCCACTTTCCACTCTCTACTCATTGAGTATTTCTGTTTGTTGAATACATTTTATGATCATTTAAAGAACTATAAAAATATAAAAGCAAGACGTGCTCCTTGCAGAGCTGAGAAGTACACAAATAAACCCAAATGATTTGCTACCGTGACAGCATGAGGAATATATTGATGTATACCCTTCCAGTCTTTTTTCTCTTTAAAGTTGCTCTCGTGTTCTTTTGTACCCTTTGTTTTTCTCTTATTGTTTTCATTTCACTTTAAAATGCTCCCCCAGACCTTGTGGAACCATGGTGTAATAACCCGCGGTGACTTGGTAGAACGGGAAGCCCATGGTGGTGCCCACGGAGGGGACTTGGCTGAGGCTGGTTCAAATGTCCCCATGGGCAAGGACTTCGGTGTTTTCTCCTGGAAACACTATTGCTCCTAGGATAAGCATGCTTTTCTCAGGGTCCCTGAAACATGGGCTGGAGTCCTGGTGATCGGTCCCTCGTATTTTCATGGCTCAGAGGCTTTCACCCGCAGAGCAGGAGCATGAGTTCCACTCTTCAGCTCCCAGCTGCTCTTTCTCTCCCCCGAAGCTTGACAAAGGCCTTATTCCTTACAGGCAGACCCAGAAGGCAGGATCTAGAGATTGTCTCAACCAGGCACCTTCACTGCTTTTGCTTCCTCTGTGGGGAAACATAAACGGATAACACCTCCCTCCCACCCACTGATGCCCTCTGGGACTTGTGTTCCAGCAGGACTTAGATGTGGACATCCTGACTTTGGTCAATGACACCGTGGGGACCATGATGACGTGCGCCTATGATGATCCCTACTGTGAAGTTGGTGTCATCATTGGTAACTCAATTTGACTTCCTTTGTGGAGGAGGGTGAAAGGGGTTGGTTTGGGGCTTAGTTTCGGGGAACTCTGAGTAAATGCTGTGGGAAGGTTATTGGCACTTTCTACTCAGAAGAAGCAACATAGGGAGATGGAAAATTAATATATGCATTCATTCAACAAGTGTTTACTGAGCGCCCGTTGTGTGCCGGGCCTCGTGCTCTGCATCAGATTCTCAGTGGTGAGAGTCCCAAAGGTTCCTGTACTCGTGAAGCTTTCAGCGCGGAGGTGGGTGAGAGACCGAAAAGGCCTAAACAAGTAACATAATTTCAGGTGGTGGTTAGTATGACAAGGAATATAAAGCAGGGTGATGTGACTGAGAGTGACTGTGGTGCGGTGGTCAGGCTGGGCCTTGCTGAGAGGTGACATTCGAGCAGGGACCTCAGTGATGAGGAAGAGGGAGCAAAGCAGAGCTGGTGAGGAAGAGAGTCCCTGTGGCCTCTGAGGTGGGAATGAGTCCGGGGTGCTCGAGAAACCCTAAAAGGCTGAATCAAAGCGAGTGAGGCTGAGGGTAGAAGGCCTTTCACGTGAGAGAGTGGACAGGACTGGGCAGGTGGCCTAGGAGCACAGTCACTGGAAGGTCTTTGGCTTTTACCCCAGGGGAGACAGGGCACGGGAGGACTTTGGGTGGCGGATGGATAAGTGGGGTGTGCATTTTTATTTATTTTTTAATTATAAATTTATTTATTTTTTGGCTGCGTTGGGCCTTCGTTGCTGCGTGTGGGCCTGGACCAGGGAGGCCGCAGCGCAGCGGGGGTGTCTGGTGGGTGGTCCCAACACCTGAGCTGGGAGGGGCTCTCCTGGAGGGGTCCATGAGAAGGCTGTGCAGGGGACAGTAAGGCCAAATGGACCGGGTTTATAGGCTGTTCTCAAACATCCCTGCAGCTTCCCTTTTCCTTTACCACTATTGGGGGAAGTTTTCTGAATTGCTTTTCCTTAATTTCCAACTCACTCTCCTCAGCCTGTCTTCCCCAAAGGGCAGGATCTCTACAGCGGAGGGGCTTGATCTGACTTCCTATTTCTGGAGCCCCACACCTCTGAGTGGGCCTGGCGCTTGTCTGTCATGGCATCTGCTACTGCCCACTGTGTGCATCTTAGTGACTGTGTCTGGTAACCTGCCAATTGGGTGCCATGCCTAAACAGTGTCTGTGCCTTTCTGAGAAAAGCTTTTTCCAAATATTCTATTACACTCTGATTCTCTACATCTCTTATTTCTCATGTTGGCTTTAAAATTCTGACACCAGAGTATCAGCCAGGGGAAGATACTTTTAAAAAATATATTTTTTTAAGAGAGCTTTATTGGGGAATTCCCTGGCAGTCAGTGGTTAAGACTCCATGTTCCCACTGCTGGGGACCTGGGTTCAATCCCTGGTCGGGGAACTAAGATCCCGTAAGCCACGCGATGTGGCCAAAAACAAAAGCTTTACTGAGGCATAAAATCCTCTCATTTAGTTGTATAATTCAGTGATTTTTAGTGAACTTATAGAGTTTTGCAACCATCACCACAATCCAATTAGCACATTTCCATTATCCCAATAGGTCCCAAACTTACTGGCTTCAGATTGTGCCCATCTGCAGCCACTCACCACTACTCAAGTGTCTGAAGTATTTCCTTGCAGTGAGTTTGTGTTTGAATAATGGCATGTTGCTTTCTTACGTGATAGCTAATCACTGTCAAAGATAAGGATGTAGCTTATGCTAGGAACAATTTGTGGCAGGCTATGAGTAAGGAATATTTTTAGTATCAAATAGAGAAGAAGCTAAGTAGCATAGGGAAAGGATTAAAAATATGACTGTGGGTTGGTGATTTTTTTTTTTAATATATTTACGAAGTTTGGTTAACTCATCCTCCTCTTAGTAAATATACTGTCAGCTTTCATACATATTCATCAGAGACTTCTTCACAATTGACTCCATTGATAACAGCAAACCATTAACACCCTGACAAGTGTAGGCTTGGCATGTCAGCTTTATTCCTCATGAACTCCCCAGCTGGCCAAAAGCTGCTTCCCTCAGCGAGAACCAGCCCCCGGAGTGGATCAAAAGCACTTTGTGATGCGTTCAGAGGACTCTTGGGCAGTTGAGAGTCCCCTCTGTCTTTGTCCAGCTGGGAGCCCTCACGTCTGTTTTCTCCCTGATCCCTCGTCCAGGCACCGGCACCAACGCGTGCTACATGGAGGACATGAGCAACATCGAGCTGGTGGAAGGCGACGAAGGGAGGATGTGCATCAACACCGAGTGGGGGGCCTTCGGGGACGACGGGGCCCTGGAGGACATCCGCACCGAGTTCGACCAGGAGCTGGACCTCGGCTCTCTGAACCCCGGGAAGCAGCTGTGAGTACCCTGCGCTGTAATCTGGGCATCGGCACCAGTAAATGTCCACTTACTCAGGTATGCTGTATACCTGGGAGGCTTCTTAGCTGGGACTCGTTATCCATCACAGGGAGTTTATGAATCAAGGCTTGTATTTCAGTTTCACTGGACAGATGAGGACAGTGAAAGCCAAGGAAATTGAGTGATTCGAATTCAGTCCAGAGGGAGGGGAGATACGGCTGTGAACTAGATGTCCTGCTTTCTTGGCGCATTTGGGTGAGTGGCCACAGAACAAACCAGTGCAGCCTGAGGAAGCACACACTCCTCATCTGTGTTTCCCTTCCGCCCCGCCCCCTCCTTCTCCGAGGCCTAATCATGCAGCACCTGGTGTGAGTCCGTCTCAGTCTCAGGTCTTGCCGAGCCTTTCTCTGCTCTCATCCCACACTCACCTGTGGTGTAAGTGTTCAGGGTCTGCCTCAGCTCTGCCTGTATGCTGAGCCCCCTGAAGGCGGCTACACCTGTGATTTTCCTTTCCTTTCTACACATAGGGTCTTACACATTATTGCAGTTCATTAAGTGTTTGTTTAAAAAGAAAGTGTTGAATGAAAAAACGCTTAAAATTTTAAAAAATAATTTCAGACTTACAAAAAAGTAGTGAAAATAGTATAAAATTCCCCTTCACTCAAATTCCCTAATAGTGACATTCTCTCTCTGTGTATATGTGTATACACAGACACATAAAATACACATATACATAAAATACACATATGTCTATATAAAATTATTTTTCTGAACATTTGAGACTAAAATCGCAAACATAATATCCCTTCACCCCTAAATACTTCAGAGTGTATTATCTGAAAAGAATTACATTCTCTTATATAATTAAAGTATAATTGTCAAAATTAGGAAATTAACACTTAATCAGTTCTAATCTCTCATTTACAGATCTTATTCAAAACTCACCTGCTGCCCCACTAAGGTCCTTTATAAAAAAAAAATTGTCCTGGTCCAGGTCCGGGATCACACATTACATGTTGCTGCGTGTCTCTTTAGCCTCCTTTAATCTTCTGTAATATCTATTTGGTTTTCATGATCTTCAAGCATGCAAGCCATTTATTTCACAGAATGTCCCTCAACTTGGATTTGTCTGACGTTTCCTCATGATTAGATTCAGGGGATGTATTTTTGGCAGGACTATCACACAAGTGGTGTGTGTCCTCCCCTGGGCATCGGATCTGGAAGCACATGTTGTTTGTTCCGTTACTGGGGATGCTAACTCAGATCACTTGGTTAAGGGGATATGAAAGAGGTTTCTGCACCATAAGGTTATTATTATTCCCTCTATAATGAATAAGTATCTGGCGAAGAGACACCTTGAGACTATGTAAATATCCTGTTTCTCATTAAACTTTCACTCTCTAGTTTTAGCATCTATTGATGAATTTCTAGATCCATCATTCCCTGTAGGTTATTAGTTGTTATTCTACTATAAGTAAGAGCTTTCCTATCTCCTCCATTTATCTACTTATACTAATATGGATTCTTTTTTAATTTAATGGGTTATAATTCCTTCCTATTATATTTCTTTTGATATTCAAATTCTTTTCAGATTTAGCCAGTGGAAACTCCTTCAAGCTAGTCCCTGTGTCCTTTTGACATGATTCCATCACTCTTTAAGTACTTCCTTATTTTCTGGCACAATAAGATGCTCTAGGCTCACCATGCACTTGCCCAGCCCCAGCCCTGAAATCAACCATTTTCCCCAGAAGCCCTGGTGAATAAATATTTTAAGTACCACCTAGAAACCACTCAACACTAGAAGTGCATACCTGGGGAGCAAATTTCTGCTTTGGATGCACCTGGTCCCCAGCACACACCCATTTCACTGGTGACACAGCAGCCACAGCCCAAGGAAGTGGTGCCCTTTTGGGGACTTTATCATCCTCATCCTATCCACTTCACTTAAAATAAATTCCACTCCCCCAAACCCAACCTGGATTTCTTTTGATTGTCTTGTTTCTGCAATGTTCTAAGACTTTATATGAAATAGATAAAGTTGATTAGGAAACAGGTTGCCCTTGATTTTGTATCTTATGTTTGCAGAATAAAAATTATATTTAATAGTTTACTTGGGAAACAATAAGTAATTGCTTGTTGTATGCAGACTGAGAGTCCAGGTGTAGGTAGCCTCGTGGGATATTTCATCCATATTATTGTAGAACCTCTCTGGAGCTATCCAAGCCCATCTTACAGACACAGCATGTTTCTCTCTTGGGCAGAAACATGGGTAGGAGTTGGAAACATTTGAAATTTGGATTTGTCGTGCTGTGGTTGGTGATCCTGGGAAAGTACCTGAAGTCTCTGAAGTTGAGATTCCTTATGCCTAATATGAGAATGGCACCCCCGTGGCCAAGGGTGATTTGAGATAAAGATTTTTGGAATCAAGCACTTTGTGATCAGGAAAGAATCTTCGGTCTCCTCTAGTTTAGTCCTTGCCTTTTACAGGTGAGAAGAATGTAGCTCAGAGAGGATGAGTGGGCTCCCAAGGGTACCCCAAGCTGGGACAGGGACTGAGGCCTCCTGACCTGTAAAGAGGCCCTTCCACTACTCGTGCTCCAAACCATGGGCTGTGGCTCATGGGCTTTGGGAAAGGATGCTGCATAACCAAAGGCATTGCTGCCACTGATCTGTTCACCAAATTGTAGGTTTGAGAAGATGATCAGCGGCCTGTACTTAGGTGAACTCGTCAGGCTCATCTTGCTGAAGATGGCCAAGGCAGGCCTCCTGTTTGGCGGCGAGAAATCCTCCGCTCTCCACATTAAGGGCAAGATTGAAACACGGCACGTGGCTGCCATGGAGAAGTAAGCTGCTGGCAGGGTCCTTTCCACCTTGACTCTGTGGAGGGTTAGGGTGGGCAACCAAGGAGTGGTGTGCTCGTGGTGGTGGTGCACAGAAGGAACCAGATCTTCCTTCTTCACAGGACAATTTCATACCTGGACACAGCTTCAGGTGGATTAGCAATGCCTGCCATGCCTCACATGTGGCTTCTTGTTGGTTTCAGCAGCCAGGGAGTCTGCTGTCGGAGGTCTGCACCCTCCTCATGTTTTGTTACCTTTTTCCTCACTGAAGTGGTGACGTAACTTTTTTTTTTTTTTTTTGGCGGTGTGCTGGCCTCTCACTGTTGTGGCCTCTCCCGTTGCGGAGCACAGGCTCCGGACGCGCAGGCCCAGCAGCCACGGCTCACGGGCCCAGCCGCTCCGCGGCATGTGGGATCTTCCCGGACCGGGGCACAAACCCGTGTCCCCTGCATCGGCAGGCGGACTCTTAACCACTGCGCCACCAGGGAAGCCCGGTGACATAACTCTTTTAGGGTCAAAGACCCCTTTGAGAATCTGATTTAAGTTCTGGACCCTTTACCCCCAAAATGCACATTTGCACGCCATTTTGCTTATAATATCAGGGCATCCTTGGACCCGTTAAAACCCAAGCATGGAATCCAAGTTAAGAATTCCTGCTGGAGCAATAACCTTCTCTACCTGGTGCTGTCAGGGACTGGCTTTGGCTTTGGCTTTGGTGATTGGGGGGGCTCACACAAAGGTGTGCAGTGGGGAGCTGACTGGTGGTGGTGGCTGGCCCCAGTCGACCCAGGATCCTGTTCCTCAGGCTTAGAAACCCTGGCATTACCCTGAGCTTTGCAATCAGCTTGGATTCTGAGTTCAGCAGGGTGACATCTGACTTCCAGAGTCTGTGTTTATGCAGAGCTTGGCAGAGACTGAGTTTCTGTCAAAGGCAGTATAGCACAGGATGCTTAAAGGGGTGGGCTCTGTAATCGAACTGCCTGAGTTCAAATCCTGCCCCTTGCACTTACCAGCTTTGTGCCTGTGGACAGGTTACCTACCCTGTCTGTGCCTCAGATCCCTCTTCTGTGCAGTAGGATAATGACAGTACTCCCCCCAGGATTGTTGTGAGGGCTGAGTTAACACATGTCAAGTCCTTAGACAAGCACCTGGCACATAGTGTGCAATAAATAGTGGCTGCCGTGATCACTGGTGAAATCGTCATTATTATCACATGACTATGTGCCAGCCTGTTTATTTTCACAGTCCTGGGAGGTGGGAATGCTGGCTCTCTGAGGGGGACTCCCACGGGATGGAGAAGTGTGATCCTCTCATTCCTATCCCCTGGCTAGGTATAAAGAAGGCCTGGCTAATACAAGAGAGATCCTCACGGATCTGGGCCTGGAGCCTTCGGAGGCCGACTGCGTCGCGGTCCAGCACGTCTGCACCATCGTTTCCTTCCGCTCAGCCAATCTCTGTGCAGCGGCCCTGGCAGCCATCCTAACACGCCTGCGGGAGAACAAGAAGCTGGTGCGGCTCCGGACCACGGTGGGCATGGATGGCACACTCTACAAGATCCACCCCCAGTGAGTGCTGGCCGCCGGCCCACACCCCCTGCAAACGAGTCCAGTCTGTCTGCTTGGAACCGAGTCCAGTTTTGTCTCTAAACTACGCTGCTTCTCTGGGTTGCTGGACCCAACTGCCTTCTGTGGTTCTGAGATTACAGGGGAAGGGGTGAATTCAGAGATTACATTCATCTAGCTGGCTGGGTTGCTTTAGGGGATCATTCTTAAAGGAATATTCTGCTAAAACCAATTGCCCGACTAGCAAAGCTGTGTATTTATCCATCTGTCTATCCATCTGTTCATCTATCTATCCATTATTATTATTATTAAATACTTGCTATGTGGTAGGATTGGAAAGTAAGATACACCCAGTTAAAAATGGGGAAAAATCAGGATGGCAGGGGTTGCCAAGTCCACATGAAAGATACCAGTAGGAAGACAGTATCGTTTGAGTCTACTTGGGGGGAAAACAATAACAGCAGTAAAAGACACTATTCAACTATTCATTCTTTCATCGCTTTTATCCTTTTGCCTTTATTCCTCAAAGTTTCATTAAGCACCTGCTACTTGTCAGGCTCTGTTGTAAGCTCGGTAACAGAGCAGTGAAGAAAACCCAGTCCCTACCCTTATGGAGCCTAAGTTCTGTTGGGTTGGCAGACAGTAAACAAACAGGGAAATGAGAATTTCCCAGAAGGAGGGAGCACAAAAGTCCCTCTGACTAACAGAGGTGTTATTGGAAGTCAGGTGGGTACATCTGGGAAGAGCTAGGGAAAGGACCCTTCCCCCTTGGGCAGAGATGATGTTCAGCCAATACATTACGTGTGGACATGCCCTACTGCTTACAATATTAGTGATAAAATAACCACTTCTTTGAGCCTTCCAAGTGTCCCTTCCACTGTCCCAGCTGCCCTGGTCCCTACCCCTAGTCACCCCCATCTTCCCCCTCCATCCAGCAACTGAAGGGGTGAGCCTTGGCCCAGCAGGGCTCCCCGGGAACCCGTTCCTCTGCTACACCTGTGTCTGTTCCTATTGGCTGGGCCCGGGCCTTGATGATTTTTACATATTTTGCCATCCCCCCCCACCTCCAGATACCCAAAACGCCTGCACAAGGTGGTGAGGAAACTGGTCCCGAACTGTGACGTCCGCTTCCTCCTGTCGGAGAGTGGCAGCACCAAGGGGGCCGCCATGGTGACCGCAGTGGCCTCCCGCGTGCAGGCCCAGCGGAAGCAGATTGACAAGGTGCTGGCTTTGTTCCGGCTGACCCGAGAGCAACTTGTGGGCATTCGGGACAAGATGCGGGTTGAGCTCGAGTACGGGCTGAAGAGGGACACCCACCCGCTGGCCACGGTCAAGATGCTGCCCACCTACGTCTGCGGGATGCCAGATGGCACAGGTGGGCCGTGCACAGCTCCCTTCTCTGATGGGCCACCCAGAGCTCGTATCAAAACTCCTTAAATCCAGTTAGGTCTTTTGTTTCAAGAGCCTTGGGTTCATGTCTGTAATGGAGGGAGGAGGGTTGGGGTAGAAGGTTAGTACTCTGCTCAATCTGTTTGCTTTGGCTGATCCACGGCACTGGCAGTGAAGATTACCTAAGTTAGGTTCCATGTGTGTGAAGACCCACATGCTGTTCCCAGGGGCTGCCATCTGGACACTTGGAGTGTCTGGCTTGTCTTCCACCCTCTTCTCTGGCTCTCTTCTCTCCTGGGGCTTGGCTCTCTTCCTCTCCCCTCTCTTCACTTTCTGCCCCTGACTTTTCCGATACTTGATCCTTCTCCTGGTCCTCTGTGCTCGTCTGACGGTAGCCACAAAACAGTGAGGTCAGTTCTTTAGACAGGTTACTCCACCTCTTTGAATCTCATGAGTCTCACCCAGATATAATGACCTTTGTAAAATGCTTCATGGCTTTAATTTGCTTTTGAACGTTTAATTTCATTTTGTGCTCACACCTACTCTGTATGTTATATAAAGAGAATGATTCCCATTTTATGGATGCCAAAACTGAGACTCAGAGAGGTTAGGTGACATACTCAAGGTCACACAGTTGTACTTGGAATCTCTCAACAACAAAGATCTTTTCTAGAGCCAGTATCGTTTGAGTCTACTTGGGGGGAAAACAATAAGAGCAGTAAAAGACGCTATTCAACTATTCATTCTCTCATAGCTTTTATCCTTTTGCCTTTATTCCTCAAAGTTTCATTAAGCACCTGCTACTTGTCAGGCTCTGTTGTAAGCACGGTAACAGAGCAGTGAAGAAAACACAGTCCCTACCCTTATGGAGCCTAAGTTCTGTTGGGCTGGCAGACAGTAGACAAATAAACGCCAGGTGATGCCATGTAATGACAGGGCTATGAAGAAAAATAGACCACCGTCAGGGGTAAGAGAACTGTCTGAGAGTGAGGTCGTTGGCAAATTCAAGGAAGAGCAAAATGACCAGTGTGGCTAGAACAGAGTGAATGAGGCAGGGAGAGAGGTGAGGAATCACACAGAACAGATGCTCTGCAATGTCAGAGAACCGAGAGGCACTGCACTGGGGGGCCCTGGACGGTGATGGACGTCAGACTCAATACAGTTTCTTATTAGTCAGGTGGGGGTGTGAGAATCCAGGGAAGGGGCGAGCAGGACAGAAGAATCATTTCATGCTCAGGATGAACAGCTCCTCTAGGCCATATGACAGGATGGAAGCACCTTCCCGAGTCCATTGTAGTCAGGTAGCCTGGCCTGGATTCACCCTCAGAGCCTCCCTGAGCATAAGTATCATGTGTGGCCTTTACCAGACAGCAAGAAAAGCAGGCTGGCCTCAGATGGGCTCAGGGTGCCTGCCCAGTGCCCTGACACTGTGCTTGGTGACCGCCACACCCCTTTGGCCCATGAGCCCCAGGCAGGCAGGCTCTGGATCTGCTCACTTTCAGCATCACCTCTTCCTCCCAATGCCTGCACACAAGGCCCTGCTCGGTGCGTGCTGGTGGAATGCAGCCCCCACTTTCTCCACCACAGAGAAAGGAAAGTTCCTTGCCCTGGATCTTGGGGGAACCAACTTCCGGGTCCTCCTGGTGAAGATCAGAAGCGGACGGAGGTCAGTGCGAATGTACAACAAGATCTTCACCATCCCCCTGGAGATCATGCAGGGCACTGGCGAAGAGGTAAGTGCCGGGCAGGGGGATCCGCACTCCGAGGTGCCAGCCTGCCACCCTGTACAGTGCAGGCCTGGCGTGACTCCCGCTCTCTGCCTGCAGCTGTTTGACCACATTGTGCAGTGCATCGCTGACTTCCTGGACTACATGGGCCTCAAGGGAGCCCAGCTGCCTTTGGGCTTCACATTCTCATTTCCCTGCAGGCAGGCGAGCATTGACAAGGTAAGACGGCCCAGCCTGGTGGGTCCATTTCCTCCTACACCTGGGGAATCTCGAGACAGCTCTGAGTCACTGTTCATTTTATTTCGGGGTCTCAGGTTCAGGGCAGCTGGAGAGACATGATCGAGAATTTGGACCATTTAAGTTTTTTCTATTTACTGTGTCCCCTTTTCATTATTATTGTTTCTTTGATTGAAGTTTACAAAATAATTTAGTGTACTATAAAGGGACACTTGGATAAGGCTACTGTTAAAAGAGAGGTCAAATCATATTATCGAGAGATAAGAAGAGGTAAGGACCAGTTAAGGCCAGTTATAACTCTTAGTCTACAATATTACCTGGGTCTTCCTGTGTAAACAGGGAAATGCAGTAGGTCGTAGGGTTTTTCTTGTCTGATGAACAAAAGCATACCAGTGCCTCAGAAGAAATGCATTTCTTTCCTGATATTAGAATTTCAGGAGTTTATCACATAGGCACTTACCTAGTTGACATTGAAGAACATCACAGATAATGATTTTAATACATTATTCATAATAATTTAGAAATGTACATCACAAGATTTTTCTTGGAATTCTTGGATAAAAGCACCATTCACCAGTTTATGGAGAACAGAGTACTCTCTCTTGCTCTCTGATAGGCTTATGTCAACCAAACTTACAGGACTGGCATAAAAGCAGAACACCACTCCTTAATTTATAGAGAGAACTCTGGTCAGCACAGCAAGTCAGCCAGAGAGCTCATGACAATAATAAGAATGACACCAAAGATTTGTTAAGATTTTGTCTAATCCAGTCAATGTCCCCATGATGTACACACTAGTTTTGCTTTGTTTATTTTACCATTTCTTATTGTGGTGAAATAGATGTAACATTTACCACTTTGACTGTGTTTAAGTGTACACTGGTACACTTAAAAAGTACAAGTGTACTGTGGCGTTAAGTACACTCACATTGTTATGAAACTGTCACCACTATCCATCTTTCGAACTCTTTCATCTTCTCAAACTGAAACTCTATACCCATTAAACAATAACTCCTCACTTGCCTCTCTCCCAGCCCCTGGTAACCTTTATTTTACTCTCTGTCTCTATAAATTTGACTGTTCTAGGTACCTCATATAAGTAGAATCATAACAGTATTTGTTATTTTGTGACTGGCTTATTTCACTTAGCATAATGTTCTCAAGGCTCATCCACGTAGAATTTCCTTCCTTTTTAAAGCTGAGTGATATTTTATTGTATGTATACACACTATTTTTTTTTTTTTTTTGCGGTACGTGGGCCTCTCACTGTTGTGGCCTCTCCCGTTGCGGAGCACAGGCTCCGGACGTGCAGGCTCAGTGGCCATGGCTTATGGGCCCAGCTGCTCCACGGCATGTGGGATCTTCCCGGACCGGGGCACGAACCCATGTCCCCTGCATCAGCAGGCGGACTCTCAACCACTGCGCCACCAGGGAAGCCCAGAAAAAACTTTTGACAAAATTCAACACCCATTTATGATAAAAACTCTCCAGAAAGTAGGCATAGAGGGATCTTACCTCAACATAATAAAGGCCACATATGACAAACCCACAGCAAACATTGTTCTCAGTGGTGAAAAATTGAAACCATTTCCACTAAGATTAGGAACAAGCCAAGGTTGCCCACTGTCACCACTGTTATTCAACATAGTTTTGGAAGTTTTAGCCACAGCAATCAGAGAAGAAAAAGAAATAAAAGGAATCCAAATCAGAAAAGAAGTAAAGCTGTCACTGTCTGCAGATGACATGATACTATACATAGAGAATCCTAAAGATGCTACCAGAAAACTACTAGAGCTAATCAATGAATTTGGTAAAGTAGCAGGATACAAAATAATGCACAGAAATCTCTTGCATTCCTATACACTAATGATGAAAAATCTGAAAGAGAAATTAAGGAAACACTTCCATTTACCATTGCAACAAAAAGAATCAAATACCTAGGAATAAACCTACCTAAGGAGACAAAAGACCTGTATGCAGAAAACTATAAGACACTGATGAAAGAAATTAAAGATGATACAAACAGGGGCTTCCCTGGTGGCGCAGTGGTTGGGAGTCCGCCTGCCGATGCAGGGGACACGGGTTCGTGCCCCGGTCCTGGAAGATCCCACATGCTGTGGAGCGGCTAGGCCCATGGGCTGTGGCTGCTGAGCCCGCGCGTCCGGAGCCTGTGCTCTGCAGCGGGAGATGCCACAACAGTGAGAGGCCCATGTACCGCAAAAAAAAAAAAAAAAAAGATGATACAAACAGATGGAGAGATATACCATGTTCTTGGATTGGAAGAATCAACATTGTGAAAATGACTATACTGCCCAAAGCAATCTGCAGATTCAATGCATTCCCTATCAAACTACCAATGACATTTTTCACAGAACTAGAACAAAAACGTTCACAATTTGTATGGAAACACAAAAGACCCCGAATAGCCAAAGCAATCTTGAGAAAGAAAAACAGAGCTGGAGGAATCAGGCTCCCTGACTTCAGACTATACTACAAAGCTAAAGTGATCAAGACAGTATGATACTGGCACAAAAACAGAAATATAGATCAATGGAATGGATAGAAAGCCCAGAGATAAACCCACACACATATGGTCACCTTATCTTTGATAAAGGAGGCAAGAATATACAATGGAGAAAAGACAGCCTCTTCAATAAGTGGTGCTGGGAAAACTGGGCAGCTACATGTAAAAGAATGAAATTAGAACACTTCCTAACACCATACACAAAAATAAACTCAAAATGGATTAAAGACCTAAATGTAAGGCCAGATGCTGTCAAACTCTTAGAGGAAAACATAGGCAGAACACTCTGTGACATAAATCACAGCAAGATCCTTTTTGACCCACCTCCTAGAGAAAGGGAAATGAAAACAAAAATAAACAAATGGGACCTAATGAAACTTAAAAGCTTTTAGACAGCAAAGGAAACCATAAACAAGATGAAAAGACAACCCTCAGAATGAGAGAAAATATTTGCCCATGAAGCAACTGACAAAGGATTAATCTCCCAAATTTATAAGCAGCTCAGGCAGCTCAATATTAAAAACACAACCCAATCCAAAAATGGGCAGAAGACCTAAATAGACATTTCTCCAAAGAAGATATACAGATTGCCAACAAACACATGAAAGGATGCTCAACATCATTAATCATTAGAGAAATGCAAATCAAAACTACAATGAGATATCACCTCACACCAGTCAGAATGGCCATCATCAAAACATCTACAAACAATAAATGCTGGAGAGGGTGTGGAGAAAAGGGAACCCTCTTGCACTGTTGGTGGGAATGTAAATTGATACAGCCACTAGGGAGAACAGTATGGAGGTTCCTTAAAAAAGTAGAAACAGAACTACCATACGACCAAGCAATCCCACTACTGGGCGTATACCCTGAGAAAACCGTAATTCAGAAAGAGTCATGTACCACGATGTTCATTGCAGCACCATTTACAATAGCCAGGACATGGAAGCAACCTACGTGACCATCGACAGATGAATGGATAAAGAAGGTGTGGCACATATATACAATGGAATATTACCCAGCCATAAGAAGTGAAGTCATACAGAGTGAAGTAAGACAGAGAAAAACAAACACCGTATGCTAACTCATATATATGGAATCTAAAAAAAAAAAAAAAAAGTGGTTTTGAAGAACCTAGGGGCAGGACAGGAATAAAGACGCAGACGTAGAGTATGGACTTGAGGACATGGGGAGGGGGAAGGGTAAGCTGGGATGAAGTGAGAGTGGCATGGGCATATATACACTACCAAATGTAAAATAGATAGCTAGTGGGAAGCAGCTGCATAGCACAGGGTGATCAGCTGGGTGCTTTGTGACCACCTAGAGGGGTGGGATAGGGAGGATGGGAGGGAGACGCAAGAGGGAGGAAATATGGGGATATATATATACATATAGCTGATTCACTTTGTTATAAAGCAGAAACTAACACACCATTGTGAAGCAATTATGCCCGAATAAAAATTAAGAAAAACAACAACAACTAGAAATAGAACTACCATGTGACCCAGCAATCCCACTACTGGGCATATACCCTGAGAAAACTATAATTCAGAAAGAGTCATGTACCACAGTGTTCATTGCAGCACTATTTACAGTAGCCAGGACATGGAAGCAACCTAAGTGTCCATCTACAGATGAATGTATAAAGAAGATGTGGCACATATATACAATGGAATATTACTCAGCCATAAAAAGAAACAAAGTTGAGTTATTTGTAGTGAGGTGGGTGGACCTAGAGTCTGTCATACAGAGTGAAGTCAGTCGGACAGAGAAAAACAAATACTGTATGCTAACACATATATATGGAGTCTTAAAAAAAAAAAATTTCTGAAGAACCTAAGGGCAAGACAGTAATAAAGATGTGGATGTGGAGAGTGGACTTGAGGACACGGGGAGGGGGAGGGATGGGCTGGGACGAGGTGAGAAAGTGGCATGGACATATGTATACTACTCGATGTAGAACGGATGGCTGGTGGGAAGAAGCTACATAGCACAGGGAGATCAGCTTGGTGCTTTGTGACCACCTAGAGGGGTGGGATAGGTAGGGTAGGAGGGAGATGCAAGAGAGAGGGGGTATGGGGATATATGTATATATATATAGCTGATTCACTTTGTTATATAGCAGAAGCTAATGTACCATTGTAGAGCAATTATACTCCAATAAAGATATTGAAAAAAAATTAATACACATGGGAAGGAGGAAGCTGTGTGCAGCTGTCCATGGTCCTGAATGATCCAGGGCACAGGTGCACCTCCTGACTCAGGACACTGGGCCTTCAGGCCTCTCTCCCAGCAGTTCTGACAGGTTCATGAAGACACAGCTAAGAAGGAGGGGAGACCAGTGGACAGCTGGGAGCAAAGCCATTGATGGCTGGGGAGAAAAAAGAGAGACTTAAAAATTGAAGTAGAGTTGATTTACAATATTATATTAGTTTCAGGTATACAACATAGTAATTTAATATTTTTATAGCTTATACTCCATACAAGGTTATTACAAAATATTGACTATATTCTCTGCGCTGTACATTACATCCTTGTAACTTATTTATTTTATACCTAGTAGTTTATACCTCTTAATCCCTTTCACCTATTTTGCCCCTCTCCTCACTCCTCACCCTTCTGGTAACCACTAGTTCCCAAAAGAGAGACTTAGGTGTGGTACATATATACAATGGAATATTATTCAGCCATAAAAAAGAATTAAATTGGGTCATTTGCAGAGATGTGGATAGACCTGGAGACTGTCATACAGAGTGAAGTAAGTAGAAAGAGAAAAACAAGTATCGTACATTAACGCATATATATGGAATCTAGAATGAACTGGTTTGCAAGGCAGAAATAGAGACACAGATGTAGATAACAAATGTATGGACACCAAGGAGGGGAAGTGGTGGAGGGGGATGAACTGGGACATTGGGATTGATATATACACTAATATGTATAAAATAGCTAACTAATAAGAACCTGCTGTATTAAAAAAATAAAATTCAAAAAAAAATTAGAAATACTTTTTCTCGGTATTATAAAAATTATACAGGCTAATTTTAGGAAAATTAGAAAATATAGGCAAACAAAAAGGAGAGACTAAAAGGTACCAGTAATCTTGTACACAGAGGGAACCACTGTCAACCTCCTGGTGTGTGCATTGTTCCAGGCCTTTTTCCAGATTTGAGTGTGTGTGAGTTTTAAAATAATAATAGAATAATTCACCATCTATATTTGTTTAATGTGAGTTCACTTAACAGTGTATGGTGAGCATCTTTCTCTAACATCTAACGTCTCTTAAAGCATTATGTTTTTATGGTTGTAGAGCATTTCCTATATTGATGTACAAGATGATAGATCCATATTGTTGGAATGACAGGATGCCTCTAGTTTTTCCTGTGAAACAATGCTTTGATTAACATTTTGCAGCTTTATCACAAAGATGTGATTGATTGGGTAAATTAGAACTGGCCTTTGTTCTGTGCAGTCATGGCCAGGGAACATGCGTTGACCCTTGATAAATATGAATTGCTGCAGTTATTCCTCAGCAGTAGACCTTGTCTGAGCATCACGCTCTGTGGCACCTCTGGGCCCAGTGTTAGGGCTACAGATGGAAGCACAGTCAAAAGCATTTGACTACCCGTCAGCTATAGTGCCTTGCATCTATTTGATGCTGAGATTGTGTAGTGGTCCCAGCAAACTATTGTGCCAATGAATTTGCCCTCCTTTCTTACAGGGAACACTCATTGAGTGGACCAAAGGCTTCAAGGCTACTGACTGTGAAGGGGAAGATGTGGTGGACATGCTCAGGGAAGCCATCAAGAGGAGAAATGTACGTTATGGTGTTAAGGCTCATGCCTGACCTTGCCCCTTCCCCGAGGCCCCTCTGCTCTGCCATCCTATACCCAGCCCTGTGACTCTGGCCTCTGCCCACATCAGGCTGATGTGCCCCTCCTGAGCCTGTTTGGCTTGCACATCCTACTTATAGTAGAGCTGCTTCCTTTGCAGGAGTTTGACCTGGACATAGTCGCAGTTGTGAATGACACAGTGGGGACCATGATGACCTGTGGCTATGAAGATCGTAATTGTGAGGTTGGCCTGATTGCAGGTAAGTGATCAGGCATGTCCTATTGGCCTACTCCCATCTGATCTTTTAGAGGTTCCCTTTTAACATAGTGAAGGGCAGGGGGCCATTGTTCCATTACATAGAGGTTCTGAAGCCAGCTTTCTCCAAAGTAGAGACAGAGTTAAGGTTGGGATTCCAGGTCTCCTAATTCTCAAGTCTTTACTTAACATCTTTTTCCCTAAGGGTCCTAAGCCAAGGTTTTCTTTTCTGTTGAGGAAGGAGAATAACGTAGAAAGAGGGGACTTTCAGATTAGCGCCTTAGGGCAGATTATTCTGGGAGGAAGGAGACCCCAGTTGGATCAGGTTGGCACGGGGCTGAGGGAGCTAGATTTTCATGTTGGCTCCAATGTGCACCTCCTCTGTTCTCTGACCTCTTCTGGCTGTCAGGATGCACAGGATGGAGAAGAGTTGGAAAGAAACCTAGGAGAGAAGAAGGGAGTGGCCTGAGGTATGATATAGGCCTTTTAAGGGTCTTTTGGAAAAGTCTGGCAGTGTTTAAGTGCAAGGGTCGATTTCAGGGGGATACTCTAACAGGTGAGGGGACAGGTGGTATTTGAACAGGTGGAGACAGGGGTGATGGGCATTCTCAGTGACAGGCACGGGTTAAGTAATCACAGAATCTGGGAAAGTTGTTCCAGCTGGTTGTCTGGGCTTCCTGCGTTTAAGTAGTACATAGAACAGGAGATGGGGATATATTGAGATGTCTTCAATGCCAACTAAGAGGTTTCATCTCACTCCAACACTTACCTACTTTGTGACCTTGGGCAGGTTGCTTATTCTGTCTGGACTTGAGTTTCCTCATCTGTGGGAAGGGATGGGCTAGATCTAGGAGGACAAAGAGGTAAGATTTGTTTGATTGATGATAATAGTTGCCTGGACTGTTGTGTTGAGAATAGTTCTGAGACCAGGTCATGGACAAAGGAGAAGAGGGTGGCTTTCAGATGCCAGGTGTCTACTTATCCAAGACCAGGTATTCCTCATGGTCCCTTCCAGCTCTGACTGCTAATTCTGTGACTGCTTGGAGCTTACTTGGTGTGCCTGTGGCTTATCAATAATCATGAGGAGAAGGAGGAGGAGGATAATGATATCACAGGTACCAATTCTATGTGGAGGAAACCTACGAACATCGTCTCATTTTTTTTTCTTTATAACAAATCTATAAAGCAGGTATTATTTCCTTTTTACAGATGAAGTAATTGGCTCTCTGAAAGCTGAGATGCTTGTCTAGGGTCACCCAGCTATGAGTGTAAAGCTAGAGTCCACACCCAGTTGTATCTGACTCCAAACCTAAATTCCTATCTACTGTACCCTGCTGGCTCTTTAAGACGTAGTGGTGTCTTTTGAAGACTAAAGTCCTATCTTGACCTTTTAGGAACAGGCAGCAACATGTGCTACATGGAGGAGATGAGGAACATTGAACTGGTGGAAGGGGATGAAGGGAAGATGTGCATAAACACAGAGTGGGGAGGATTTGGAGATAATGGCTGCCTAGATGACATCCGGACCCAGTACGACAAGGAGGTGGACGAGGGGTCCTTGAATCCTGGCAAACAGAGGTGAGGAGGGCAGATGTTGTGCAGTGTACGACTTCAGCAGATCTAAGGGGGCGCCATTTTCATGTTACAGACACCATAGTTTGTATATTTATGACAACTCTCCATCAGATGTTAGTGAAATGTCTTATTTGAACGAAAGCATAAAGTTATGACAAGTTTCCAACAAAGAGAAAGAAGGTGAGCCTCTTTCTAATTACCACAATGTACCATAAGGTCTAGTGGTGGCTTTGGAAGTGAGGCAGAGGTTGTCAAAAAGTCCATTCACTGTGGACTGGGTGTCCCAGAGGTGGGACATGGTGACTTACTGGGCCCTCTCAAGATGGGCTTCTAGTAGGTCCAGTTTAGAGGTCAACATCCTTAGTCTTTCAAGAGCAGGCTGCCAGGTTGGTGATCTCTGTTATTCTGGGGGTGGGGAAGTGGCTGCAGGTGATGGGTGGGAGTCCTGGTTCTCAGCCATGACGTTGTGTCCCAGCATGGGTCACAGTCACTTTGTGAGGTGTATTGCAATTGATAACCATACTAAAAATACTGAAAATAATGATGGTTTAAAAAAAACACAAAACAGAGTACATGTTCACTTGCATTCTCACATACCTTCTTGAATAGGAGAGAAGGGTAGACAGGGATAGAGCTAGCGTGTGGTGGATTGATCATTAGCCTGAGCCCATCCATTACGACAGGGATCGGCAAACTTTTTCTGTAAAGGACCAGATAGTAAATGTTTTACTGTCAGGCCATATGGTCTTTGTCACAACTAAACCCAGTGTCTTACTATATAATATAAGATGAAAATATACATTTATCCTGATGGATGATATCCAAGTGGAAAGTTTGAGCAGATAGGAAATGTAATGGGATGCCTGGGCCACAGGTGCCTCGCTGACTGTTGAACTGAGAAAACTCAATAGGAAGAGGCTCGACAAGACCAAGACCAGCCCTGGTGGTCCCTCACCTTCCTTTGGCACTAGTCTTTGTAGGTGGGAGGCAGGTGAATTGTGGTCAGCCCAGCTGAACCAGGGACCAAAACACAAGGGACCTTAACAAAGGGCCTTACCTCTAAATCCCAAGTTGGGGCATCCAAGTTTTATGTCTGAATCCACTGGAAGCTCACGGTTTTGGAGTGAGAGTTTAAGGGGGTAATATACTTGAATTCACCTGCTGTCACCATTATTTGTCTAAGTGTCAGTTCTTTAGACGGATGAGGTCCTGAGCAGTTAAGAGAACACAAGTCCAGCACGTAAGTCTCAGGCACACTCAGATTTCCATGTGACCCTGCAGGCAGTGGCAGTCCAGCTCTGCATCATTGTTACTAATACTGTCACACATAGCTGGGCAGCGTGCCTGATCAGTGCCGGTCGATTGCAAAGCTCCTTTTTCTCTTGCACCTTCCGCCTTGGAGCTCACAGCCTGATAGAAAGGGGGAAGGGAGCTAACATTTTGGACCACCCTTGGTGTGTGCATACAGTTTAAATGTGTTATCTCATGGAGCAAAAGCTCTAGTGGAACAGATTTCTTCAAATACAAAGCCAAGGAGAACTAGCTTTGGGGCCAGGAAAGGGACTCACTTTAGCTTAGTGTCTACTGTGCACCAGACGGTTGCCTCCCAACAGTCTTGTGGGGTCAGGGTTTTGCTCCCTGTTTTATAGATGATGGTTTAAAGTGCTTGCTCAGGTCATGCAACTAATGTGTGGCAGAGCTGGGACCTAGTTCTTGCTCAATATGGCTCCAAAGCCTGGTCTTCCCACATCATACTGTCTCCTGCATGCACTTCTCTGGGCCTGCTGCCCACTCTGACCCACTGCAACCCAGGCAGCTGGTGGATGCCAATGGCATGCCTTCCACACTCTGACTTGTGATCCTTTCGGATCACACCACTCACCAGCACTGATTTTCCTGCTCTCTCCAACCTTATCCCTCTTCTCTAAACAGATACGAGAAAATGACCAGTGGGATGTACCTGGGGGAGATTGTGCGGCAGATCCTGATTGACTTGACCAAGCAGGGTCTTCTCTTCAGAGGGCAGATTTCAGAGCGTCTCCGGACCAGGGGCATCTTTGAAACCAAGTTCTTGTCTCAGATTGAAAGGTGACTCGTGATCAATTTCACCTGCTTGGCTTGATGTGACAGGCCCTATGTTGGATGTGCCGCTGTCACACCAGGTTCCGGCAGATTTGAAATTTAAAAATAAAAAGAATAAGGGCCTGGATGGGCATAGGGTTGCCTCCTGGGGTTGCTCTCTCTCTCCAGCTGTATGAGGAGCACAGCACCCAGCTGAGGGTCCAGCAGCCTGTCTGGGCCCCGAGGTTCCTAAATGGTTACACAGGAGTTAACTTAGGCTAAAAAATGATCCTCTTTTGATCCTGAAAAGATGATGTGCTCACACTTTATTCTTTAAAGATGATGGGACTTCCTGGGGGTGGCAGACCTTCTTGAGTCTCAGCTTCTAAGGCATCCTGCTCCAATCTTACCATTGCTTGGATCATTTTCTTCTCCCTCCCGCTTGAGCATCTAGGGATGGGGGCCTGTGAGCCCCGCGGAGCGGGTTCTAGGACCCCAGGAATAGGTCCTGACGTCCTGCTCTGCTTGCCTGCAGCGATCGGCTGGCCCTCCTCCAGGTCAGGAAGATCCTGCAGCAGCTTGGCCTGGACAGCACGTGTGAGGACAGCATCGTGGTGAAGGAGGTGTGCGGAGCTGTGTCCCGGCGCGCGGCCGAGCTCTACGGTGCCGGCCTGGCCGCCGTCGTGGAGAAGAGGAGGGAAGACCAGGGGTTTGAGCACCTGAAGATCACCGTGGGCGTGGATGGCACCCTGTACAAGCTGCACCCGCAGTGAGTGCTCCAGAGAGGCAGGGGTGGGGCTGCTGAGGCTGAGTGTGGACCCTGGGGAATCTGACAGACAAAATGCAGGCCCTGGGGGCTCTGCTTCCTAGTGCTGTGATGTGGGGTGTTCACCACCCTCTCTGAACCCCAGGCTCCTCATCTGTAACAGGCAGGCAGTAATAATCTCTGCCTCCTAGGCCTGCATCAGGGTTGAGTGAGTTCCTACATGAAAAGTGCTCTACACAGTGCTCAGTAAATACAAGTGATTATTATTAACACAGTCTCACCTGACCTCACAGGGAGCAATGAGAACTGACTATTTTGCACAGTACAGAGCATGTGACAAGTATGAGCTCAGAGTCAGGAGGCAGAAGGATTAAGAGTGAGTTTGAATCCTGGCTTCACCACTTAGAAGCTGGGGGTCCCAGGGCCAGTTTCTTACCCCCTTTGACCCTAATTCTTTATCTCTAAAATGGTGACAAAAATCATACCTACCCCATAGGCTGTCAGGAGAATTAAGTCAAATAGTGTCTGTAGACTACGTGGCACATCGAAAAGATGGCAGTGAAAGCTTTTATTTTTATTTAATGTTTTATATTTTGTTTTGGGGATGAAGCTAATAAAAGCTTATAGAAATTTCCAATCCTGCTGAAATGTATACATGAGCATATTATTACTGTAATCCTTGATTCTTAGCCCTTCCTATGATGCTGACTAATTATCCAGAATAACTGACTAATATCTTTTCTTCATTTTCCCCTTGGGGGTCATATTTTTGGTGTGGTTCCTACAAGCCTCTTCCTTTGAACCAAGACCTGACCAAGGGACAGAAACCACATGACCATTTCAATAGGTGCAGACAAAGCAGTTGATAAAATCTAGCACCTTTCATGATAAGAGCACTCAACGAACTAGGAATAAGGGAGCTTCTTTAATCTGGTAAAAGCATCTATGAAAAACCCACAGCTGACATCATACTTAGGGGCGAGACACTGGATGCTTTTCCCTTAAAATTAGGATGAAGACAAGGATGTCCACTCTTGCCACTGCTGTTCAACATTGTACTGCTTCTAGCACTGCCTCCAGATGGTTGTGTGGTTTTGCCTCTCAGTCAAGTTTTGATTCAAGGGAGAGGCTTATAGGAACCAGACCAAAAATGTGTGACCTCAAGCAGAAAATCAAGGGTGAGTCTACACAAGGCAGTTAGGCAAGAAAAAGAAATAAAAGACATCTATATTGGAAAGGCAAAACTAAAACTGTCTTTGCAGATGACATGATTTTGTATATAGAAATCCTAAGGTATCCACAAAAAGCTATTGGAAGGAGCTGAGAAACAAATTCAGCAAGGTTTCAGGATGCAAGATCAGTGTACAAAAATCATTTGCATTTCTATGCATTAACAATGAATAATCTGAAAATGAAATTAAGAAAATAGCATCAAAAAGAATAAAATACTTAGTAGTAAATTTAATAAAAGAAGTGTAAGGCTTGTACATTGAAAACTACAAAACATCGTTCAAATAAAGAAAACCTAAATAAATGGAAAAACATCCCATGCTAGTGGATTGTGAAACTTAAGATTGTAAAGAGAGCAACTTCCCAAATCTTTTGTTTCTAATTGAAGTATAGTTGACATGCAATATTATATTAGTTTGAGGTATGCAACATAGTTATTTGACATTTATGTGATCACCACAACGTCTAGTAACCATCTGTCACTGTATAAAGTTATAGCAATATTATTGACTATGTTCTCTATGCAGTATATTATCCCCCAACTTACTTATTTTATAACTGGAGGTTGGTGCCTCTTAATACCCTTCATCTATTTTGCCCAACCCTCTAGTCCCCTCCCTTGTGACAATCACCAGTAGTTTGTTCTCTGTATCTGTAACACTGTTTCTGTTTTGTTTGTTCATTTGTTTTGTTTTTTAGATTTCACATATAAATGAAATCATGTAGTATTTGCCTTTCTCTGTCTGACTTATTTCACTTAGCATAATACCCTCTAGGTCCATCCATCTTTTTTGCAAATGGCAAGATTTCATTCTTTTTATGGCTGAGTAATATTCCGTTGTGTATATATGTACCATATCTTCTTTATCCATTCACGTATTGATGGGCACTTGGTTTGCTTCCATATCTTGGCTATTGTAAATAATGCTGCCGTGAACATAGGAATGCATATATCTTTGCTAATTAGTGTTTTTGTTTCCTTTGGATGAATACCCAGGAGTGGAATTAGTGGATCATATGGTAGTTCTATTTTTAATTTTTTGAGAAGCCTCCATACTGTTTTCCATAATGGCTGCACCAATTTACATTCTCACCATCAACTGATGAATGGATAAGCAATCTATTTTCCATCTATGCAATGGAATATTATTCATAAAAAGGAAGAAGTACTGATACACGCTACAACTAAGTGCTGATGATGCTTCTCTTTTTCTTTCTTATAGCTTTTCTCGGATATTGCAGGAAACTGTGAAAGAACTAGCTCCTCGATGTGATGTGACATTCATGTTGTCAGAAGATGGGAGTGGAAAGGGAGCAGCTCTGATCACTGCTGTGGCCAAGAGGTTACAGCAGGCACGGAGGGAGAACTAGGAACCCCTTGGGGTTGGGCCGCATGTGCCTTGGATACTGACCAGCCTTTCCTCTGGCAGATGAGTTGGTCAGAGACCAGCAGGCAAGCTTCTGGCTGACTTCACCTTCTGGATAGCCAAAAGAGAACCCCAGGTTCTTGGGTACTCTTAGCATTTTGTTACTGGTTTTCAAGGGCATTAAATGACATCTCTGTTTGGCGTGTTTGGACCAAAGATGGGCCAACTTATAAAATCAAAGCATTGGGCCCAAGAGATCCCCTTTCAGCAAGTCTTTCAGTTGAGACCTGAGCTGTTAGTTCTCTATGGCTTTGGGTCCTGTGGCTGCTGGGCTCAGAAACAAATACACGATCTGCCCATGTGGCCTGGCTGGCTGAATTCCCCACTGGGATGCTTCAGCCATTGCTTGTAATAGATTGAGCCATCTACTTGTGGATGCACATTTGAGAGGGATTGGGGCTTAATCAACTGGAGATCGAATCTAACTTGTCATTAACTTGTCATGTTGACTTCAAGCGTGAAGAGAGAACAAAAACTTTGGAGTATTCAGCCCCAGGATGAAGAAGCGTTGATTGCCAGGGAGCCCTGTAGGAAACTTGTCATGCTTAAAGTGAGTTATATCAGCACCCTGTAGGATTTTGTTTCTCAGTAAACGTGTGTGATGGGGAGGGTGCTGTTTGGGGCACCTGTTATCATTTTACATGTGGTTTTTGTCACTGCTGATAATTGTTTTAAGGACTGTTAGGTATATGAAATCCAGTAAATGAATAAAAATATTTGATTTCCCAAGAATCTTTGCATGAGGTTTTAATATTTCATCTGGGAGGCTTGCTTGGTCACTTCACGCTCTGTTGGTGGAATGAGGGACCCATAGAGTCAGAAGTTGCTGACAGCATCTCTCTAGTTCAAACTTCTTACCAACAGGGGAAAAATATATGGAATATCTTCTATAATAACTTTGACAGATTATCCGAATTTCATTTACATGAATACTGGTTGGGCATTTACCACATGATTCTACAGCTATTGCTTTTTTTTTTTTTTTTTTTTTTTTTTTTTTTTTTTTTGCGGTACGCGGGCCTCTCACTGTTGTGGTCTCTCCCGCTGCGGAGCACAGGCTCCGGACGCGCAGGCTCAGCGGCCGTGGCTCACGGGCCCAGCCGCTCCACGGCATGAGGGATCTTCCCGGACCAGGGCATGAACCCATGTCCCCTGCATCGGCAGGTGGACTCTCAACCACTGCGCCTCCAGGGAAGCCCAGCTGTCGCTTTTGAACAGCTGGAGTTGACCAGAAGTCCTTTCACCCTCCAAACTAACCTATGCCTCACTGGAACTTGGCCCCTCCCACATGCCCCATCAGTCTCCATTCTACCCTCCAGAACTAAGAGGAATTGGCCTGTTCCTGACCATTTTCCCAGTGGACATCCTCTCTCTATTTCTCTTCATTTCATCACCTACCCCACACCTCTCTGCCCTTTATCTGAACCACCCATAACTTTCTACCTTGTCACAGAGTTATCTGTATGCATTTCTTATTTGGCCTGGTAGATTGTAAGATCTTTGTTAGATACGTTTTTGTTTTGCCCCAGTGAACTCAGTGCTGTGCCATTCTTATTAAATACTTACTGGATGGAGGCATGATTGAAATAAAGTGTTCCAAGAAATGTTTCTTAGAAAAAGTGGAGACCATTATCATGGGAAACAAACTGAAAAGAATAATATTCCAGATCATCCAGGTTGATTTACTCTGATTTATGTACTTATTCCTAGTGCTAATTGTCACCATGTGCTGAAGCAGGATGTTCAGACAGACAGAATGGAGGAGGCTGGAGGAGGGTAAGAGAGAGGCCAGCTGAGGCCGGGGACAGATGAGGGGGCTGAGGTTCCCTGGGAAATATTTTTTCATACATTTATGAAACAGGTATGGAGATACTGTTGTGGACAGGTTCTAGATTTACCAAAATGAACTTTTTTGTATTTTAGAGTTATACCTCTCTGCAGAGATGTTGTGTAGATTTGTTAAAATTATGTTTTTGTATTTTGAGGTTATGCTTCCTTGGGGAAATGTTTCACCTTAACAGATTTTGTCTTAGTCAACCCCAAACCTTGTTGTCCTTGTTATCTTTCCCCAGTTCTCCTCTTCCTCGGTAAGACACCCCCAGCTCCAAGTCCCGCTCTCTCCTGGTTCTGCTGCGGGGTCTCTCCCTTTGCCATCCTACCTGGATGGATGATCTGGCCCAGAGATTCAGGGAGTTGCACCACCACATTCTCCTACAACCTGGTCTTTCAGCACATGTTTGGTAGGTTCAAGGTCACCTGGCCTACTTGTTTTTCAGTTTTGGTCTCTTACAAGAAAGAGAAGCCCCAAGGTATCTATCCCAAGGTATGTAGGCAATCTTGTACATTGTGAGTAATTGATAGCATCATAGAATCCTAGAACCAGAACGGAACTGCAGAGAGGGCAGACATCCATTTTGCTGTGTTTGGACAGGCCAGCCCCTGAAACACCCGGGGCAATGGAGGGCTAACTTCTCCTCAAAGTTTACTAGGCAAGACCAGCGACCATGCAACCAGGTAAACTGTCCTCGTGCAAATCCCACGGACATCCTCTTAGGAAGGGCTTCGTGATTATCTACATTTTCTACCACTGTGGTGACTCTCTGCCAGTAACCTTTTGGCTGGAAAGAGCTGATGAATATAGATTTAAGAACTAGACTTTCCCCACGATTCTGACTCTCCAGAACAAATGACCTCATTCCCACTTGTCTGTCTTCAGACATCTTGTTTCCTCTTCCTTCCATTAGCTGGAATGGGCACTCCATGAGAATAAGGACTTGGGTCTCAGTTTTCGTGTTCTCCCCAGAGCCTACCACAGTGGCTGGCATTGAGTAGCCATTGGACAATTCTCTAAATGAATGAATGAATAAATGCTAAAACAAGCATGTGAATGAATTATTGCTCTCCTTTGAATCACTCCATTCTTCTGTCTCAGCCAGTGGCACTTGAGCCTTATACACAGTAGACACTCTATAAATGATAGTTCAACAAATGCTAAGCCCTGTTCTAGGCACTGAGGACCCAATGAAATGTAAGGTACCATTCCTGCTTTGTGAGAACTCGCAGGCTAACAGGGAAGGAAAGACATAAATATATGCTTTACGATATGGTAAACAGGAACAAGATGAACACACAATTCGTGACCATGTCCTGCATCCTTTAGATCGGGAACTCTCAATCTTTGTGTGTGTGCGCGCATGTATGTGTGCACACACATGTGTGTGCATGTGCACCATAAACCCCTTTGGCAATCTTATGAAACCTATGGATCCTTTCTCAGAATGTTTTTAAATGCATTAAATACCTAGGATTACAAAGGAAGTCAGTGGTAGTGAATTACAGTTATTAGAATATTAAAGTGGTAGTATGGTAATAGATGTGCTTATTTGTTAATGCCTTCTATGACAAGTTCCAGCAGGAACCTAATAACAATCATAATTTTCCTGATGAGTGTAAACAGTATTTTGAGACATTTGTAACAACAGCACGTATATGAAAACTTCCATGGTTCCCACTGGAGACAAAGTTACAGGTGCTGCTAAAACTACTGTGGTTTGCTGCCCACATTCATAATGGATGGAGAGGCTAAATTTCAATTAGAGGTGATTGAAATAAAGTTGAAACTCTTTTCCAGAGAAGTTTATGAACTCCTTGCTTTGAGAGTCCCCCCTCCCCCCCCCCACCATGGGGCCCAGGTTAATCATCTCTGATCAAAATGTTCTAATAGAACTGGCACATTTAGGGATAGCATCTTAGATGGCAGAGAGGCAGTATGCTTGGATTCAGAAGAACTAGGTGTGCTATTTAACCTTCCTGAGCTTCAATTTCCTCATGTGCAAGAGGAGACTTTATAACAGCCTAACGTGGTTATGTGAACAATACAAGCTAAACTGTGGACATGTGGATAAGCTATGAGCCGTTTGTACACGTGTGAGGTGGTGTGTTAAGGTCGGTAGCCGTTGTTGGGGGCCCGTCTTATCATGGGTATGATCAACATTAAGGTCCCTGCAAGCCTATTGTCCGAACATATGGCTGGCTAATGACTGGCAACTGGGGGAAATGCATTTCTCACAACCCCTTCCTACCACCTCTGACATCTTGATATTCCCTCTCTTGCCATTTCACAGTTGAAATTCCTGGTGAACCATATTTTATTAGAGAAAGGAGGAGACTTGGGAGAGGTTGGGTAATAACAGGGGAATCTGGTAGCTCATATATGGGGTGAAATAGGAGAGATGACTAGAGTAGAAGAGTTGGATTCTTTTCTGGTCCAGCCAGGGAAAGAATGAAGCTGGGGAGAAAGTGAAAATACTAAAAAATCTTCCAGGTTTTGTTTTTGTTTTTCCTAATGAGAAGAAAAGAGATAGGGAGAAAGGTAGGTTATTGACAACTTGGAATCAGCATGGCTTGAGGGATTGACCTAAAGAACAGGGATGGACTAAGCACAAAGGACAGTTCCAGCGTCTACGATTCACATCATGGTCTATTTGTGGCCCAGTTCCTAACAAGTCACCTCTGTGGTAGCTAGCATGGTCTAAAGTGGCCTTTCACAAAATACGTTCACAGTTTAACTGGATGTTCCCAAGTTCACCAGTTCCTGGAGTCAGTCACCCTTTCCTTTAATACTTAAATAAGATGGCTTATTTCTCCATCCCACTTACTACAGAGAGGTCTCTCTCCCACCCTAGTATTTCAGCAATTCCTGGAGGGAATGCTTATATCTTCCCTTTACTCCTCTAATTCCTGTCTCCAGTTTGCTTCCCCCCATCTCAATTGATCCCACACTTCCTGCAGCTACTTCCTCTCTGTTTTGCCGGCTGTGTGGAACTGTCTCTTTTTGATTCCCCAAAACACCGTTAACTCAAGGCCAGTGGCAGGAACAGACTTAGCTAAAGGTTTGGGGATTGTGGAGGGGGACTACATCACACAATAGGAAACTATTTTAGTTTTTAATTTTTTTTTGGCCATGCCACGCGGCTTACGGGTATGTTAGTTCCCCAATCGGGCATTGAACCCGGGCCCTGGCAGTGAGAGCGCCAAGTCCTATCCACTGGACCACCAGGGAATTCCCAGGAAAAAAACTTAAATATGAAATACTAGATATCAAAGTTCTATGACCATCCCTGCCCCAGAGAACTTCTCACTGGCCATCTTTCTCCATAGGCTCTGCTGGCTACATGTTTTATGGATTCTTCCCACTTTCTCTGGAGACTTCTTTCTCCTCTTCTGTGAATTCTGGACTCCTCCATAAAATGAAAACTTCCTATAGTTTTATTTTACAGAGTAAGTGATTCTCCTGTGGTCTCAATCCACTCCTAGGGCAGCCCAAGGGACCACACCTTTCCCAAACAAAAAGGCCTGTTGACGTGTTTGGATGAACACCTTTGAGAGAAATAGAAGGATTTTCTCTCTAAAAGGAATTATTCTGTTCTCTTAGAGTCAAGCTACAACGAGCGTTTTTCCTTGACATATAGTAAATTGCGTATATTTAAAGTGTATAATTTGATACAATTTGATGACATCATTACCACAATCGAGATAATGAACATTAACCACCAAAAGTTTCCTTGTGACCCTTTGTAATCCCTCCTTCCTGCCCCTCTCTTCCTCCTTCATACTTGTGTAACTACTGATTTGCTTTGTTTTTAATATAATTTCTTTTGCACTTTTTAGAATTTTATATAAATGGAAGCATACATTGGTACACTTTTTTGATCTAGCTTCTTTCACTCAGCATACTTATTTTGATACTCACTCATGCTGTTGCAAGTACGAAGTGTCCATTCCTTTTATTGCTGAGTATTCCATTGTGTTAATATACCACAGTTTGTTTATCCATTCACCTTTTCATGGGTATTTGGGTTGTTTCCAATAGCCAATAGTTTTTGGCTATTAAAAATAAAACAGCTATGAACATTGTATACATACAAGTCTTTATATGGATATATACTTTCATTTCTCTTGGGTAAATACCTCAGAATGGAAAAGCTAGGTCATTTGGTTAAATTTTTAGGCAAAAGCCAAATTATTTTCCAAAGTAGTTGAACCATTTTGTTTCTTTAAGCTCCACTCATAAATGAAATCATATAGTATTTGTCATTGTCTGGCTTAGAATGTTGATTTCTTTAAAAGTACCTTAGTAGGTTGTCAGTCTCTTAGGACTGATGTTAAGAAAGAGCTGTTCTGGTAATTGTATTGATGTTGTATTGCATCTGTAGATCAGTTTGGGGAGAATGATCTCTTTAAACTGTTAATTCTTCCTAGTCATTAACATGGGATGTCTCTCTTTTGATTATGTCTTCCCTGATGTTTTCCAAAAAGCTTTGTAATTTCCTATATAGGTCTTGCACTTTTTTTTAATCTTAGGTTTATTTTTAGGTAGTTTGTAGTTTTGTTGTGATTATAAATTAAGTCCTTTAAAAATTTTTTTAGTTCCTGATTGTTCGGTTGCTGATGCAAAGAAATGCAATTGACTTTAAGAGTAAATTGCAAAGATCATGACCCTTTACCCCTAAAAAAGTCATCCTGTATTTATTGGGAACAACAACAATCTCTTACAAAACCACAGTGCAATTATCAAATTTAGGAATATCTTATTATTTCTAGTTATTTAGATTATTTTGAATTTTATGTATTGACAATCATATAATCCACAAATAATATCAGTTTTATTTCTTCTTTTCTACTCTTTTCACTTTTAATTTTCTTCTTGTCTTAATTTACGCCATCTAAATCATACAGTGCAATGTCGAAGTGAAGTGATGTTGGTGAGCATCTTTGTCTTATGCCTGATTTTTATAGGGTATACCCAAACATTTCCTCATTTAGCATAATTTTTGTGTATTTTCTTAGGAGTAACTTTTATCAGAGTAAATAAGTTCTCTTTCGATCATAGTTTGTGAAGACTTTCTTTTCCCATGATCAGGTATTGAAATTTATCAAATTATTTTACTATGTCTATTGATACATCTTAATTTTTTCTCAATTGCTTACAATAATGAGTACTATCTATTAGTTTAATAATATTAAACCATCCCTGCAGCCCTGAGATAGACCCGTCTTGGTCATGGTTCATTACTGTTTTTATAACTGTTAGATTTGATTTGCTAATATTTTATTTAGAACTTCTGCATCTTTATAAGTGGAATGAGCTTATAAACTTTCTTTTTTGTACTGTCATTGTCTTGTTTTTGTAGGGTTATACTAGCCTCATAGAATGAGTTTTTATTCTCTGGAAGAATTCATTGAAAGTTTTGTGGAACTCACCTATAAAACCATTTGGGCCTTTTATTTTCCTTGGGGTAAGATTTTTAATTACTGCTTCAATTTTTTGAATAATCAGATTATGCAAGCTTTCCATTTTTTCTTAATCAAGTTGGTAGATTGTATTTTTCCCAGAATTTATCCATTTTGTCTTCTTTTTAAAATATATTTGCATACATTTTTTAGATTTCTATATAATTCATGTAACAACGTGCACCACCTTAAAGTATAAAATTCAGTGGTCTTTAGAGCGTTAACAAGTTGTGCAACCATCACCAGTATATAATCCCCGAACATTTTCATCATCCTAAAAACTCCATACCCATTAGCCGGTCACTCCCGTTTCTTCTAACCCCCAGCCCCTGGCAACAACTAATCAACTTTCTGACTCTATGGATTTGCCTGTTTTGAAATTTTCATGTCATGGAATCACACAATATGTGCCCTCTTGTGTCTGACTTCTCTCACTCAGCATAATGTTTTCAAGGTATTCATTCATGTTGTAGCATGTATCAGAACTCATTCCTGTTAAATGCCAAATAATTCCATTGTATGTGTATACAACATTTTGTTTATTCATTCATAAGTCGATGGACATATGCTTGCTTCTACATTTGGCTATTATGAATAATGCTACTATGACTTTTTTTAATAAGTTCTTGTGTGAACATATGATTTTGATTCTCCTGGATGTATATCTAGGGATGCAATTGCTAGGCCAAATGGTAATTCTAAGTTTAAAATTTTTGAGGAACTTTCAAATTGTTTCCCAAAGTGGCTGTATCATTTTACCTTCCCACCACAGCAGTGTGTGTGTGTGTGTGTGTGTGTGTGTGTGGGTGGGTGGGTGGGTGTGTGTGTGTGTGTGGGTGTGGTGTGGTGTGACATCACACCACCACATCCTCACCAACGCTTATTAGTATCAGTCTTTTTGATTATAGCCATCCTAGTTGGTATGAAGTAATATCTCACTATGGTTTAGATTTTCATTTCCCTAGTGACTAATGATATTGAGCATCTTATTATGTACTTGTTGGCTATTTGTGTATCTTCTTTGGAGACATGTCTACTAAAATCCTTCGCACATTTTAAAAAATTAGTTATTCCTCTTTTTATTGTTGAGTTTTAAGTGTTCTTTATATATTCTGAATTCTAGACCATTTTCAGATGTATGGTTTACAAATAATTTCTCCCATTTTGGTGAGTTGTCTTTTCATTTCCTTGATAGTGTCCTTTGAAGCATATAAGTTATAATTTTCACAAAGTCTGATTTATTATTTCTTCTGTTTGTGCTTTTGGTGTTATATCTAGAAAACCACTGCCTAACTCAAGGCCAAGAAGATTTACCCTTATGTTTTCTTCTATGAGTTTTACCTAATTTGCCTTAAGCCTACCCAATGAATTCGTTTTTCTTTCTTTCCTCCCGTTTCTTTCTTTCTTTCTTTCTTTCTTTCTTTCTTTCTTTCTTTCTTTCTTTCTTTCTTTCTTTCTCTCTCTCTTTCTCTCTCTCTTTCTCTCTCACAAAATACTATATGAAAAAGGCATATCACAAGACATGACTAGTGGGAGAGCACAATAAATTATCACTAGCATAGATTAAGAGAAAATGGTTTTTGCTATTTTTTATATTGATTTCCAGTTTTACTGGGTAGTGATAAAAGAGAATGTCTTATATTGTATGACAACATAAAACAAATTGGTATTTTAAAAATTGTTATTGAGATATAATTGACATATAGTATTGTACTGTATTAGTTTCAGGTGTACAACATGACTTAATAGATGTATATATTGCAAAATGATTACCACAATAAGTTTAGTTAACAATTTTTTTCTTGTGATGAGAACTTTAAAAATTTACTCTTAGTAACTTTCAAATATACAATATGGTATTGTTAACTATAGTTGTCATGGTGTACATTACATCCCCAGGAGTTATTTATCTTATAACTGGAAGTTTGTACCTTTTGACCACCTTCACCCATTTTACCCATCCCTTTATGCCCCGCCTTTGGTAACCACCAATCTTTTCTCTGTATCTATGAATTTTTAAGATTCTACACATAATTGAGATCATATGGTATTTGTCTTTGTCTGATTTATTTAGCTTAGCATAGTGCCCTCAAGGTCCATCCATGTTGTCACAAATGGCAGGGTTTCCTTCTTTTTATAGCTGAATAATATTTCATTACACATGGATACCACATTTTCTTTATCCATTTATGCACTGATGGGTACTTAGATAGTTTCTGTGTCTTGACTGTGTAAATAATGCTGCAATGAACATGAAAGTGCAGATTATCTTTTCAAGATAGTGAAATGGTAGTTATCCTTCAGATAACTGCCCAGGAGTGGAATTGCTGGATCATGTGGTATTTCTATTTTTAATTTTTTGAGGAATCTCCATACTGTTTTCCCTAGTAGCTGAACCGATTTACATTCCCATCAACAATGCACAAAGGTTCCCTTTTCTCCATATCCCTTCCAACACTTGTTATTTCTTGGGTTTTTTGTTTTGTTTTGTTTTTTAATAATAACCGTTCTAATGGGTGTGAGATGGTTTTGTAGTTTTAATTTGCATTTCCCTGATTAGTGTTGTTGAACATCTTTTCATGTATCTGTTGTTGATTTGTTGTTGTATATCTTCTTTGGAAAAATGTCTATTCAGATCCTCGGCCCATTTAAAAAAATTTTTTTTTCTATTGAATAGTATGTGTTCTTTATATATTTGGATATTAACCCCTTATCAATACATGATTTACAAATACTTTCTCCATCCTATAGGTTGCTTTTTCATTTTGTTGATGGTTTTTCCTTTACTATACAGAGCTTTTTAGTTTGATGTAGTCCCACTTGTTTATCTTTGCTTTTTGTTGCCTTTGCTTTTGATGTCAAATCCAAAAAATCATTGCCAAGACCAATGTCAAGGAAATTATACCCTGGTTTCTTCTAGGACTTTTATAGTTTTAGAACTTACATTCAAGTCTTTAATCCATTTTGAATTTTTTGTGTATAGTGTAAGACAGTGGTCCAGTTTCATTCTTTGGCACATGGCTGTCCAGTTTTCTCAGCAGCATTTGTTCAAGAGATTGTCCTTTTCCCACTGTATACTCTTGGCTCCTTTGTTATAAATTAATTGACCATATATATGTGGGTTTATTGGTCTGTTCATATTCTATATTTCTTTATGATTTAGTCCTGGTAGTTTTATGTTTCTAGGAATTTATCTGTTACTTCTAGGTTGTCCAGTTTGTTGGCATATAATTTTTCATAGTAGAATCTTATGATCCTTTGTATTTCTGTGGTATTAGTTAAAACATCTCTCTCATTCCTGATTTTATTACCTTGAGTTCTCTCTTTTTTTCTTGGTGAGTCTAGCTAAAGGTTTGTTTATTTTGTTTATCTTAAAAAAAACCCCACACAGCTCTTAGTTTCATTGATCTTTTCTATTGTCTTTTTAGTTTCATTTATTTCTGCTCTGATCTTTGTTATTTCCTTCCTTCTATAAACTTCAGGCTTAATTTGATTTTCTTTTTCTAGTTCCTTGAGATGTAAGGTTAGGTTGTTTATTTGAGGTCTTTCTTGTATCTTAATGTAGGCGTTTCTTGCTATGAACTTCCCCCTTAAAACTGCTTTTACTGCATCCCATAAGTTTTGGATTTTTTAAAAATTAATTCATTAATTTTGGCTGCATTGTGTCTTCATTGCTGAGCGCGGGCTTTCTCTAGTTGCAATGAGCAGGGGCTACTCTTCATTGTGGTGTACGGGCTTCTCGTTGCAGTGTCTTCTCGTTGCAGAGCACAGGCTCTAGGTGCATGGGCTTCAGTAGTTGTGGCACGTGGGCTCAGTAGTTGTGGCTTGCAGGCTCTAGAGTACAGGCTCAGTAGTTGTGGCACAGGGGCTTAGTTGCTCCGCAGCATGTGGGGTCTTCCCGGACCAGGGCTCGAACCCATGTCCCCTGCATTGGCAGGCAGATTCTTAACCACTGCGCCACCAGGGAAGTTCCCCCATAAGTTTTGGTATATTGAATTTCCATTTTCATTTGTCTCAAGATATTTTTTGATTTGTCTTTTGATTTTTTCTTTGACCCATTGGTTGCTTGGTAGCATGTTGTTTAATCTCCACATATTTGTGAATTTTCCAGTTTTCTTCTTGTAATTGATTTCTAGTTTCATACCACTGTGGATGGACGAGATGCTTGATATGATTTCAGTCTTCTTAAGCTTGTTAAGACTTGTTTTGTGGCCTAATATATGATCTATTCTGGAGAATGTTCCTTATGTGCTTGAGAAGAATATGTATACTGCTGCTTTTGGATGGAATATTCTGTATATGTCTGTTAAATCATTCTTTTTCTTTCTTTTTTCTTTTTGTTCCTCTGATTGGGTGAATTCCACCCCCCTAACTTTGAGTTTGCTAATCCTTTCTTTGCTTCATCTAGTCTGATGTAGAACTCTGCTATTGAATGTTTCAGTTCAGTTATTGTATTCAGCTCTGTGATTTCTGTTTGGTACTTTCTTATATTTTCTTTCTCCTTGTTGAAATTCTCACTTTGTTTGTGCATTGTTCTCCTGACCTTGATGAGCATCTTTAGGACCATTATTAGAACTCTTTATCAGGTAAATAACTTATCTCCATTTCATTAAGATCTTTTTCTGGAGTTTTATCTTGTTCTTTCATTCGGAACATACTCCTCTGTTTCTTCATTTTCTTTGACTTCCTGTGTTGGTTTCTGTGCATTAGATAAAACAGCCACCTCACCCAATCTCGGAAGAGTGGCTTCCTGTAGGAGATGAACTTTATCCTTCAACCCTGCCTTAGTTCTCAGTTGTCTCTCAAGCCTTTCTGATTGTCCAGGCAGCCTTCTTTGTTCTTAGTGGCCCCCAGCAGTTGAGGGTGCGCTATGACCTGTCTGTGACTCAAAGGGGAGGATCTTAGTCAGCACATAGATGTAGGCTGATTGGAAGCCAGACCCCCAGGCAGCAGTTTTTAAAGTATGCAACTCTACGTCTTTCAGGGGAAGACTGGGAGATGGGCATTTCTATGTGCTCCCTCTGCACTGAGCCCTGGGGTAGGGGGGATAGCTAGTTAAGAACTGCTCCTTTGTTTGCTGTTGTCCCGTTGACCTGTGAACACAAGCGCTGCTGGCCACCAGAGCCGAGCTGTCAAGGGATGTCTCCTCTGGGCCACAGCCACAAAAGCCAGGATACCAGACGTGCACACAAGCTCCTTTCAAGGAGACACCAGAAACCTGGGGCTAGGGACTTTCCTGGCGGTCCAGTGGTTAAGACTCTGCGCTTCCAATGAAGGGGGTGCAGGTTTGATCCCTGGTCGGGGAACTAAGATCTCACATGCAACGCGGCACGGACAAAAGATGAAGGAAGGAAGGAAGGAAATAAATAAATCTGGGGCTAGGCAGAAGGAGAGTGCAAAGATGGCACCTGCAAGTCTCCTCCAGGCAAGACTTCTCTTTCCCAAATTTATAACATTTCAGAAAAATCTTTCTCTGAATTTCCACTCTAGCCCACAGTCTCCTCTACTGCCCAGCACATAGTAAATATTCTGTGAAGGAACACTGGCAGGTGGGGAAAACCAGCTGTGCATGTTTTGTGACAGGTGCACATGTCTGTGCACCTGTCAGAGCAGGTTGGCCTCTGCTCTGACAAGTCGCATCTCTATCAGCCCATGCCCAGACTCAGCAAATGCCTTCAGAGACAAAAGCAGTCACTCATCTCCACTCACCTTGGAAGAGTTCTTTCTGCTCTGGAATGTAGTTCCACTAGACTTCTTTCTATCCATAGCTTTCCAGTGTCTCTAAAAAGAGATATGATTTTGTTAGTTTATCCATTTGTTTTGTAATTGTTACAGTGAATACAATGGTCTGCTATTACCTTCTACACCCTAACCACTGATTCTAAATATTTTAAATTCCTGTTATGATTTCTTATTTCACTTATTAGTTATTTAAAAGAGATTTTAAGTTTGTACTTTCATAATTTCCAAAACTATGAAGTTTTAAATTTTATCATTTTGTTATTAACTTCTAACTTAATTGTGTGTTGATCACAGAATATGGCCTGTATCAGGGGTTGGCAAACTTTTTCTATAAAGGGCCAGATAATAAATATTTTAGGCTTTGTGGGCCATATAGTCTGTGCCATTGTAGCACAGAAGTAGCCATGGACAATATGTGAATGAATGGGTGTGGCTGTTTTCTAATAAAACTTTATTTACAAAACCAGGTGGCAGGCTGGATTTGGCCTGCAGGCCATAGTTTGCTAACCCCTGGTTTATGTTATATTCAGAAATCTATTAAGGATTGCTTTGTATATATTTTATGTGTGCTTAAAAAGAATATATATTTTCTGATAAAGAGTTATATATATTTATTAAACTTGTTATGTTGTTCAAATCTTCTATATCTTTGTTGATTTTTTTTTTGTTTGCTTGACCTAACAACAAAGAGAAATATATTTAAATTTCCTCTTAAAATATGGATTTGTCAGATTCTTTCGGCAAGTCTAACAATTTTTGCTTTAACTCTCGAAAGGACAAGGTATTAGAATTAGAAATGCCTGAGGCTAGTTAAGCCTCACCTGCTTTGCCAGCTCTTTACCCAAGCAGGGTTTATATGCTGACCTTACTCCATGGACCCCTGTACTGGAGTCTGAGATATTCCTGCCCGTAGTGAAGGAGCAGGAAGCAATTGTCTTAGGTTATATGCAGGGAGAGGCAGGAGCAAATTTTAAATAACTCTTCTCTAATCTTCGCTATTTTTCACCTATAAAAATAGACATTTCACATGGTACAGTTGATACACACGGATATGGTTGTTTTGTTTGTTGCAGTGGCAATAAAAATGGGATTCTACTCTACACATTACTCTGTATCTAGCTTTTTTGGCTTAACAATACATCGTGGATAACAATTACGATTTATGTCTTTTTTTATAGCTCTTTATAAGCCTAAATAAAATAATAATCACCAGGTACCCCAGTGCTGATAACAACGTAGTATGTTTTGTAGTGAACTGTGGAGGGACAGAGGACAGGGCTGGGCACAAAAATAAATCTGAGGGGGCAGAGGAAAGGAGATTGACATTTCCCAGAGAAACTGACAGGTTAGCCAGTGTCCCAGGTCAAATCCATCTTCTTGGAACAACCTGGCATTTCCTCTGACACCTAAAGCACTTGGCATAAAGCAGGTACTGCTCACATGGTGGCTGCTTGGCTCATTTTCCTCAGGTATGTGTATGCTTAACCTGTGTTCTATCAGCTCTTTGAGGGTTTCATAGTTCTACTCTGCCCCCCCACTCGCCACTATTCACCCATGCCCTTTGCCTCTTGTGCCTGGTACATAGAAGGCAGCACTTACTGGGTGAAATTGGAAATCCGTCTCTCCTCTCAAAGAGGGCTAGAGCTACTTGGTCAATCTCTGGGCCCCAGATTCTAGTCTACCTAGATTTCTGAGTCAGCTGGTGAGGCCAGCGAATGCTTCTGGGGGGAACACAGGCTGGACTGTCCTGGGATTGAAGCTTGGATCTGAATGGTCAGACAGTGTCTGGAGTTTTGCACAAAAGAGAATTGAATGTGGATCAGCTGGGAGGTTCTTGTGATAGCCCTGGTGCCCTGCGCCTCCAGGGGACTGGAACCCTGTGGGAGCGCATAGCTGGCATTTTTTGCTTGAGATTAGGAAGTCTTTTGCTTCCTCTGTGTAGAGGCTTGAATTCAATGGACTGTTGTGGTAGGATGGAGTCTTTTTTTTCAGTATAAATGAGAGATTTGGCTCCAGTTTTTACGAGGTGGTGGGCAAATGAGCTGTCTCTCTGGAGTTGAGTGGAAAGCCGGTTTAAGAGCATGTGGTCACATTTTTGTCCGACATCGTCAAGAGCATAGAGAATCTGTGATTCCAGCCTCAGAAGAGGGAGCTTTTATCTCTGATGTGATTCTCCAAAGACCATCTTTATGCAAGAAGTGTCAGAGCCCCATTTCATAGTAAGTTTCTTTTGATGTTTTATTTTGGTTGAAGATAAATTTCTTATCATCACTCAAGGACTGACATCATCTCCAGATGGTGGTGTCCAGAGAGCCTTCCCAGGCCTGGAAGGTGCTAAGTGGTGGTGGGATGACCAGGCTGAGCGGCAGGTCCCTGTGTTGTATTTCTTCCTGGGCTTCAGTCTGGCTCTCCCTGGGCTAATCATCTCTCTGCCCTCTTCCTTGTGTTGCAAAGGATGTTGGGAGAGCATGAGAGTGCAAGTTCAAAAGAGAATTTAATCTGCTCTTTCACACTCTGCCACAATTTGTTTTCTCTGGGCCTTTTGTTAGCATAGTCTTTGGAGTAGAACTTGCCTAGGGTTTTCTTAGGTTTCTCAATTTTGGGAAGAAATCGTGTAGTGCCCAACTGCAAGTAGACTGAGGAGGGTGGACTGGGATTGGATGTGCAGAGTGGTGAGATGAATGGGTGAATGAACATACAATTGGTTGGATGTGATGAGGAACCTCAGAATGACACAAGAAACATGCTCTGAGGACTGTTTCTTCCAGAAACGAAGTAGATCCTGGCTGTAACGTAGTTACATAAGCATTGATAGTTTAAATGTATAGTCCCAAAACGTCTTCCTAACCAGCCAAGTCATGAATGCACGACCTGAAATAAACCACGTGCTAGAGGTGTCAATGAGTTAGGGAGCATGGGAGGTTTGGGCCAGAGTTAGGAATCAGACCCTGTAACCTTTGTTGAACATTCTCTAGAATGTGGGCCGGTCCGCAAGGCCACCCTCATGTCAACCAGCCCAGCTGAAGGGCATGTGTACTTGAAGTAGTTTCTATCATGTTCACTCTTGCTTTAATAAAAGCATTCATACGTCTGGGGTCTTCTCTTATATTTCGGTCGGTCAGTGATCGTGTCTTCACTAAGAACTCTGGATAAGCATGATTATCATCCTTGGGAGGTCATGGGAAAGAAGATTTTTTTGCAAGAATCCACAGAACTAAGGCTGATGAAAGTCAGAAGGAGGCAGATTTCATCTCAGACATGACCAGCCAACAACGGAAAAGGCTACTTTAAAGGGTGAGATGTCACCTACCCAGATCTTGTCTTGCATGGAGATAGGAATAGGACATGAGGTGCCAGGTTCTTTCCAGTTCCCCAAGATTATGCTTTTACCTCCTGGAGTCTCATACCCGGGGCAGTGAATCTCTGAACTGCTAAAATGTTAGTATCTTGTCCCCCATCCTCAACCCCATCAAGCCACTTGTCCCATTTCTCTCTACAGCTGCAGACCCCTACCAGGCCTACTCTCAGAACATCATCTATGAATTCCTCTATGAGGACCTATCATACTTTTAGTGGGTGAATCCACTTGACTGTAGGCATCTGGAACATGGCTCTCCACTTCAGCAGGTTGCAGAATGGCCAGGAGGACTTGTTAAACACCGATGGTTGGCTCCATCCCCAAAGTTTTCAATTCGATAGTTCTGTGGCAGGGCCTGAGAATGTGCATTTTTAACAAATTCCCAGGTAATGCCCCTACCACTGGTCCAGGGAGCAGACTTTGAGAATCATTGCCCTAGAGACCCAAGCCAGCCCACTCTCAGTAAGGCCCAAATCTGGAGGGATGGATTAGTAAGTGTTAGGGCACATCCTCCTCCTTCATTCTTCTCTCCTGTTCTTTTATCAAGGCTCACTTCTCCCTGGCTCAGGGGCCTCAAAGGAAACTCTGACAGAGGCTGATGCATCCCAGACCCAAAGTCACTTCCCCTGGGAAGCTGTCCATGCACTTCCGGGATCAGGTGTTGTGCTTCCCCTTACTTCCTCCTGATGTGACCACGCCCAGTTCACAGTTTGTAACTATAATTCATGTGACTTCTTTTTATTTTATTTTATTTATTTATGTTTTGGCTGTGCTTTGCAGCTCGTAGGATCTTAGTTCCCCGACCAGGGGATTGAACCTGGGCTCTCAACAGTGAAAGCACCGAGTCCTAACCACTGGACCACCAGGGAATTCCCTCTTGTGACTTTTTTAAAAAATTAATTAATGTATTTATTTATTTTTGGCTGCATTGGGTCTTTGTTGCTGCACGCGGGCTTTCTCTAGTTGTGGCGAGCAGGGGCTACTCTTCGTTGCAGTGTGCGGGCTTCTTATTGTGGTGGCTGCTCTTGTTGGCGGAGCACGGGCTCTAGGCAGGCGGCCTTGGGTAGTTGTGGCTCGCAGGCTCTAGAGCACAGGCTCAGTAGCTGTGGCACACGGGCTTAGTTGCTCCACGGCATGTGGGATCTTCCTGGACCAGGGCTTGAACCCGTGTCCGCTGCATTGGCAGGTGGATTCTTAACCACTGTGCCACCAGGGAAGCCCCCGTCTTGTGACTTCTTAATTAACCTCCCTCTCCTCCAGAGACTGTAAGCTCCATGAGGGCAGGATTTAAGAACAGTAGGAAAGAGGTGGAGGGACAGTGGTAGATCACCCACAGGACCGTGGAAGAGGGTGGAAGAACAGGGGTATTTTTCCTGAAAGAAGCTCCTAGTGATGGGAGGAGGAAGGAGGTGACCTGGGACAGTCACTAGGACTTTTGGCTCAGGTCTACCCCAGCTCAGTCTGGCACCAACATATGAGGTTTACCTTCTCTATTTTTTCCACCAGTCTGGTCATTTAATATCTCCCCAGATTTAAAAACCTGAGTTGGTGTTTGATTCCACTTATATGAGGTACCTAGAATAGTCAAATTCATAGAGTCAGAAAGTACATTGGTAGATGCTAGGGGCCGGGGGGTTGGGGGTGGGTAGGGGGAATGGGGAGTTAGTGTTTAAAGGGGACAGAGTTTCAGTTTAGGAAGGTGAAAAATTCGGGAGATGGATGATGTGAGAATTGCACAACAGTGTGAATGTACTTAGTGCCACTGAACTGTACAGTTAAATAGGATTAAAATAGTATGTCTTATATTATGTAACTTTTACCACAAAAAAACATTAAAACAAAATGAAAGAATGGAATGAATCTTATACAAGTTTCAAAACTTACAGTTCAATTTTTGTGAACTTGTTTAATGAATACGGTATTGAATTTGGGTTAAACATATTCACATATGTGTTTCTCGTGCTTAATTCTGTTATTTACAGGGTGTTTTCCTTCTACATACTTTAGACTATAAATGCTTGACTTAAATAAATAAATAAATAAATAAAATTAAATAAAAATAAAAACCTGAGTTAGTTTTACTAATCCTGAGCTACTTGCCAGCTCTAAGCCTCAGCTACTGCACCCGTAAAATGAAAAAGTAAAGCCCCAAGGTGGGAGAGATCCAAGTTCAAAACCTGGCTCTGCTTCTGCTGCGTTTCCATGAGTACCTGACTCAACCTCTCTAAGTTGCAGCTTCCCTGGGCATAAGGAAATAGTTTTCTACTTCCTGACGTTGTTGGGAAGCTTCTGGAGTCAATACACAGGAAGTCTTTAGCACAGTGCCTGGCACGCGTGAGGGCTTAGTGCACACAGGTTGCCGTTGTCATCACCATCTTCACCGTCCTCTTCACCATTGTCACCATTCTTGTCCTCCCCACCCAAAGCTTCTGTTAGGGCCCAGTGGGACAAAGAACTTTATAACCATAAAGCAGCCTCTGAATGTCAAGGACACCAAGGGCCCCAGCCCCTGACCGTGAGGCTGCAGTAACATCCCCTTCATTGGAAACAAGGCCCACACCCTTGCTTCCACAGGATGGTGGAGCAGGCTTCACCCCTTCCAGCCCTTTGGTGACCCTTGATACTGTGACAAATGCATCTTTTGTCCCTTTCTGTTCTCAGGACTCCAACTAACCAACCAAAGAACTGTTACCCAAGAGCATTGTTCCCAAGGAAGAAAAGAGCCAAACACCCACACACACCTGCTTTGTGCCAAGAATCTACATTCGGGTTGCAAGGCAGCATATGTTGTCCTTGAAAGTGAGACCAAGTGAAGAGCCAGTAGAGGTGTCTCAAGTCATCCCAAGGCAAGTGAGTAGGCGGCCAAACCCTGGTGGTCTCACTCTTCCCCAAGCCACACCCTCCCTGACCTTTGCATTAGGTACCTTCCTGTCTTTCTCTATAAAACAGGATGAATAAAGAGATACTCAAGTCTCATGATCTCAAAGGGTAGATCCTCGAGTTTAAACCCACTTACTTGACTGAAGAGGCCCAGAGAGGGACAAACACTTTGCCAGGTTACGCAGTGATTTTTAGCTGGACCCCAACTCACTTCAGTTAGGTCTTTCTGTTTGAAATAACTGGGATAATGTTAACTACAGTGTGATTTTTTTTTAAAAGGTAAATGCTGTAGTGGTATTCACCATAGCTTAATAGACTGTAAAAGGCCTCTCTCCCCTGAGTACCATAAGTACCTTCTTATTAACCTCAGTGTCTGAGCTGATGCTCTGCTGTTGAAGAAGAGTATAGTACAGGGGTAGAGAGTGCAGGAGCTGGAGCCAGCTGGATCTCCAATCTCAGCTCTGCTACTTACCTGCTGTGTGAAATTGGGAAGTTACTTGACCTCTTTGAGCCTCAGTTTCCTCATCTGTAAAATGGGATAATATTACTTATGATGTGTTCTAGTGAATTAATGTCTTGACTCATCTGTAGCAGTGCCTGACAAATAATATGCCCTCAATAAATGCTAGTTACAATTACCTCCAAGTGAGTTGCTTAAGGGAGAGATGGGAAGTCAATTGATTAGGGGGTTCCTGCTCTCTGATACAGAGCCGAAAACGATTCAAAGAAAGCATAGCTGGAAACCAACAGCCATTGGTAGATGCAAATGAATAGTGGATTTTTCTGTTATTAAAATGCTGGGATATCAGGATCCCTAAATTCAGTTAAATGACACAAGAAATGAAGCTTTTTCTAAAAGATTGAAGTAGAGTTGATTTATAATGTTGTGAAGCATCTGTTTTGAAATTGTGTCATGTTTGCCAGCTTTTTTGGGAAGGGCAATATTCAGTTTACACAGATGCTTTAAATTCTGAGGAGGGTGTTGTAGGGAGATCTGTGTGAGTCCCAGAGAGAGGGCCGATGGGCTCCCAGGGGAATTGAGTGATAGAAGAATGCTGGCTCCCAGCAGGAAGGAGGGTGTGCATGCAGAAGGAACCACGGCGGTGGGCCAGTGGAAAAGACACCAATTTCTACATGAACTCTGGGCCAAGCAGTCTTTTGACAAAAAGCAACGCTAGTTTGAATGACCTTCAAACTGAGTGCCCTGGGCCAGTCCCTAGGGTTTCTTTTTCCCCTCACTCCTGTCTCCTGGGTAACAGCAGATAGGAAGCCAGCGAAGAAGAGGATGAGAGCATAATCTTCTCTGTCATACGACAGACCCATGGGGTCTTTAAGAAAGAAATAGCAATGGGAAATATGTAAGTTTATTCTCTGTTAGGTTGCTTTGGTGATCCAGGGCAGCATTTGAACTAGACTTGGGAAGCTGCCCTGGTATCAGAAAGTGTGCGTGTGGAATTTGTTGATGAACAGGTTTGAATGTTAGTGGGCAGCTCAGCTCCTGCAGGCTCTCCTTGTAGAGGGCCTGGAGCTGGGGAGTGTGTGATTCTCCCCACCCCAGCATTCAGGATGCTGAGGCGCGAGGAAGGGTGGATGACATGACATAGACTCTGGAGGAGAGGCAGCCCGTGGAGTGGGAAGAGGGCTCTGGACTCTGTGAGAGCTGCACCCGTGCTTGTTTTCCCATGTCCTGCTGTGTGACCTTGAGCAAGTTACAGCACCCCTCTGAATGTCAGCATCTTCATTTATAACTTAGGATCATATGATCCCCCTTGTAACGATGTTACCAGGATCAAGTGAGAAAATGTGTAAGTGCAAAAGCAACTCTTTCTTCTTATGGCATTATCAGTGATTATTGGGCAACAAAGTTTCTTTATGGCCAGCTGCCATTCAGGTCATGCTAATAGCTCCCTTGAGGGATCCAGGTAGCTGTATGTGATCTTCACAATGACCCACTGAGGTAGACAGGAGAGCAGTTGATACCAGGTGACACTCTGAAGCTTGGAGGGGTGAAGCATTTTCCCTGAGACCATTTAGGTAACAGGTGGTGGACCCAGGACTAGAGTGAGCCAGCTCTCTGAATCTTAACTTAGGACTCTTCTATGACAACCTGCTCTTGGAGGGTTCAATCACCTATTGCTGCGTTAAAAAACCACCCCCATGGGGCTTCCCTGGTGGCGCAGTGGTTGAGAGTCCGCCTGCCGATGCAGGGGACACAGGTTCGTGCCCCGGTCCGGGAAGATCCCACATGCCGCGGAACGGCTAGGCTTGTGAGCCATGGCCACTGAGCCTGCGTGTCCAGAGCCTGTGCTCTGCAACAGGAGAGGCCACGGCAGTGAGAGGCCCGCGTACCACAAAAAAACAAAAACAACAACAACACCCCCATACTTTGTGGCTTAAAACAATAAGCTCATGATTCTGTGTTACAGCAATTTGGGCTGAGCTCAGCTGGGTGGTTGTAAAGGAAGACATTTCACCTGTGTCTCTCCTTTTCCCTACTCACACTGAGCACTTCTGGTCACCAAATGGATGGGGTTTCTTTCCCAAACCAAGCAATTCTGTGACACCAGAATTATAGAATGTCCTCTAATTTAACTCAATTCTGACACCATCTACCGACCCACAGGTTAAAGGCTCAGTCCCACAAGACTGTCTCCCCACCTCCACTTCAATGCCAGTCACAAATCCAGGTTGTCACCTGTGTTTCTGACCAGTTGACTGTAGATCAGAGTTTCCCACAACCCCCTCCTCAAGTTTGATTAAATTGCTAGAGCAGCTCACAGAACTCAGGGAAACAGTTTACTTACTAGACTACCAGTTTATTATAAAAGGATATAACTCAGGAACAGCCAAATGGGAAGGATTCATAGGGCAAGGTATGTGGGAAGGGGCATGGAGCTTCCATGCCCTCTCTGGGTGCACCTCCCTCCCAGCATCTCCATATATTCATCAACCTGGAAGCTCTCTGAACCCCATCCTTTCGGGTGTTCAAGGAGGCTTCAATACATAGCCATGCTTAATTAAATCCCTGGCCGTTGCTGATTAATTTGTCCTCTAGCCCCTGTCCTTTCCCCATAGGTGGGGTGAGGGTGGGGTGGGGAGGGGGCTGAAATTCCAACCCTCAAACCACAGAATTGGTTCCCCTGGCAACCAGCCCCATCCTCATTAACATAAACTCAGGTGCGGTTGAAAGAGGCTTGTTATGAATAACAAGACGCTCCCCTTTATCACTTGAGCTGTTTCAGGAATTGGAGCTGTTTGAGGACAAAAGACCAAATGTTATAACCAAAGATTCTCCCATAATTTTTTATCACTTAGGAAATTACAAGGGCTTTAGGAGCTATGTGCCAGGAACAGGGTTGAAGACCAAATATATATTTCTTATTGTAAATCACAGTATCACAGTGGTTCTGCAGATCTGAGGCAGATGTGACTGGTCTTGGTCGGGCTCACTCCTGTATGTCAGTCAACTCCCTGGTTGGCTGGGGGCTGGCCTCAGATACCCACCTGGGATGACTGTTTCTGCCCCATTGTAGCCTCTCATCACCCAGTAGGCCAGCAGGGGCTTCTTCCCATGACAGCAGTGGCAGGGCTCCCAAGGGCATCAAGAGAGAGTAAGTCCCTCATGTGTAGGCACTTTTCAAGTTTTTTCCTGTGGCACAGTTGCTATTGGCCAGTCGGCCAAAGCAAGTCATTTGCCAATCCCGGGTCTTTGTGGATGAGAACTACCCAAGGGCCCGGATACAGAGAGACCTATCCATGGTTGCAACAATCTACCATGTGTACAGTGATGGGGGGAGAAGGTGAGTGCCAGGGCTCTGGTCTTTATCCAACCTAGGATTCTGTGCCATGGGCCAGAGGTTGGTGTCCTTACTCTGAGAAGTCTTCTTGGATTTCTAAGTATATATCGTTCAAAATATAGTTCCCCACTCTTTGCCTGCCACAATGCACTATAATTGCTCTTTAATTGTTATAAGCTCTGCAAGGACAGGGACCATGTCCGTCTTTTCCACTACAGTGCTCCTAATATTTAGTACAAATAAATACTTGGTGAATGGACATTTGTATAAATTCTCTTTTGAGAATTACAGAGAGGTGTTTTCTCATGCTTCATAGTGGGGCTATATCTGGCAGCTTGATATCCCGACCCGGGCTTCTTGGGGTTAGAATGATCTCTGGCCCACTGTGAGTTGGTAAGTGCAGATGAAACAAAACATTAATAATAATAATGGGCATTTATTTAGTACTGATAGTTGTCGCTTATTAAGTACTTACTGTATGCCAGGCTCTCTGCATGACTTCATCTGCAGTGCCCATCAGGAGAGTTCTAGACTCTACTAGACCTCCAGATTCAACGACTGCCACAGGCCACACTCGGCCCCATTCTGCATGCAAGGCTGTAAGACAGGAACCACAGCCTGCCGGCAGGGCAAGGCGGAGCGCCTCTTTTCTGAGGGAGTCCGTGTAGCAGTGCACAGACAGGAGGAGACAGGATCTCACTGGGCAGGTGCAGGATTCCTCTCTTGCTTAAAAGCCTCCTGCTCCACAGGAACCAAATTCTCTTGTAGCAGCTCCATAGGGACATTTTCCAGAGTCCCTGCAGGGGACGAGTCAAGAGTCACCTCTCTCAGGAAGCCCAAAGCTATGGCATTCCATCTAGTAGTTATAGTTCTTCCAACCCAGAAGCGGTCTACCAACTAGGGGTCATCTTTACCCTAGGAGATGTTGCTCAGAAATATATTTGACATACTACCCTTACCAGGTAAGCAAGGGAACAGAGCTAAAGCACTAACCTAAGGCCACATTCTAATGCAAAAGGGAGAGTTCCCTGGTGGTCTAGCGGTTAGGATTCCTGGCCTTCACAGCTGTGGCCAGGATTCAGTCCCTGGTGAGAGAATTGAGATCCTGCAAGCCGTGTGCCGTGCGGCCAAAAAGAAAAAAAAGTAGAAAAGGGTTACTAATTTTCACCTATTGTTACCCCTGCTTTATAGACAAGGAAACTTAGAGAAGCTCAGTAAGTGGCAGAGCAAGGATTGAGCCCAGGTCCCAGGCAGCATTGCTATTTTAACTGTTAGCCTATCTAGCATAATTAGGAGAACATCTTTTTATAAAAACAAAGTTAAATCATAATTTACCAAGCAAAATCTTTGTTATGCTTAGATCATGTTCTACTTTGGACTGTGCCAGCGACTGGAATTTCATTGGCACTGGGTTGAGGGAGCCTGTTACCTCCTGTCAGTGTCTGTGGAGCAAACTAATAGTGGAGCTGGGGATAAAACCAAGCAGGCTTTACACTCCCAGCCAGGTCCCTCCAAACCTTTTTTGGTCATGCCCTCTATCAGTAAAATACTTTTGTAGGCATGTTCCCAAATGCATGTGTTTTAATTATTTTGAGATTATATACATGTATGATTCCATATATGTGGAATGTTCCAAATAGACAAATCCATGGAGAAGAAAGTAGATTAGTGGTTGCCAGGGGCTGGGGACTGCTGATGGGTACAGGATTTCTTTCTCTCTTTTTTTTTGGCCACGCCACTCAGCTTGTGGGATCTTAGTTCCCTGACCAGGGATCGAGCCCTCGCCCCCTGCAGTGGAAGAGACGAGTCCTAACCACTGGACCGCCAGGGAATTCCCTACAGGGTTTCTTTTGGGGTTGATGAAAATGTCCTGGAATTAGATAGTGGTGATGTTTGCACAACCTTACGAATACACTGAAAGCACCAAATTATATACATACTTTGAAATGTAAATCTTTTGATATGTGAATTATAGCTCAATTTTTAAAAAATTATATACATTTAGTAATGTACTAAAAGAATATACACACTATAAAGAATAGCCTAAAAAAGTTATAGAGTGAGATTTAAAAAGTTGTAAATAAAAGTTCTGATAGTGTCTTCCCTCACCCCAACAAATTGCCTTGTGCTCTCCCTGTGGAGTCGCTGCTCTAAACCACCTCTGAACAGGCTGCGCCTCCAATTATAAGCCACTTATGTTCTCAGTAAAAGCCCTTTTGCTTTCACAGCTGTTGTGAATTTCAGTACATTTGCTAATCAACGAACAAGAATGATGGTTAACTAACGTTTTGAATACGTGCTAGGTGCCAAGCACTATTCTAAGTGCTCTGTTTATGTACACACACCTCATTCCTATGTGGCTCTGTTGTTACAGTTATTATCCCCATTTTACAGTTGAGGAAACTGAGGTTCAGATAGGCTAAGTAACTTTTCCAGAGTCAAGGCTATTATGTAGCTGAGTAGGGCTCCAGACCAATCAGCATGACCTCGAGGCTGTGTTCAACACCTACTATGTGCCTAGAACTGGGGACCCACAAAGTCCGCGCACCCTGGGAACTTATTCTCTGATGGGAGAGGGCGGCGATTATCAAGTAAATATCAGACAAGTACTGATATTTCTCAGTTCTCTGAAGGATGTACCACAGCCAAGTTCTGTGTCTTTTCTCATCCAGAAATGCTCGGGATGAAGGAATTAAGTATGAACTTTAAATCAAATTTTGTTTTGGTAAACAAATAACAAAGCAGCCTCACAAATTTTGTTTATGCCTCTGAGCTGGGCCACGGAGGCTTCGGGGTGTCAGGGGTGCCAGGTATCCTGCCAAGACCAATTCTGGCAGAATTCACAAACTTTGAATCGGGATTCAGTGGCTGGATGCCCAGCTTACGCCAATGTTTAGGAGCTTGGACTCTTGGCTTACCCTCTGAGAACTGAAAAAGCCTCAAATAGTAGGGAGGCTTTTGGATTTGCTGCCGCACACTAATTGTTAGGCAAATCACATAATATTGTAAGCTGTTCATGATATGTAGTGACAATAAAATTGGTACGAATTTTCAGTTAGGCTATTTGACATTTATTGAATAAGGATTCTTGAATTAGCCTTTCTGTATATGAACTATAAAATCTTTACCCAGTGTAGCTAATAAAAAATGATGAGATCTTGATTAATTTGACATGAAAAGATTTTCATAATATATTGTTCCTTGGAAAAAAGTAGTTTTTAAAGGTATATTGTAGACAGTGTGTGTAATATGCTCTCACACACAAGAGGGGGACAGTATATATTAAGATTTGCTTGTATAGGCACAAAATACGCCTGGAAAGATATACCAGAAACTTATACCATTATTTGCCCAGTGAGGGCAACTGGGCGGCTTGGGAACAAAGGTTCAAGGAGGACTTTTCACCATATGGCTTTTTGCAGCTTTTGAATATTAGAGTGAATGTATTGTTTCCAAAATAAAAGAAGAAAAAAACGTATATTATAGCATGGTTCCATTTTTGTGTTGTTATTGGTATGTAGTCATCTGGAAATATAAAGAAGGGATATGTACCAAAATGTTAATAGAGCTTGTTTCTACAGGAGTAAAGGTGATTTAAAATTTTAAACTACTTGCCTGTATTTTCTGGCTTTTTTTTTTTTTTTTTGCGGTACGCGGGCCTGTCACTGTGGTGGCCTCTCCCGTTGCGGAGCACAGGCTCCGGACGCGCAGGCTCAGTGGCCATGGCTCACGGGCCCAGCCACTCCGCGGCATGTGGGATCTTCCCGGACCAGGGCACGAACCCGCGTCCCCTGCATTGGCAGGCGGACTCCCAACCACTGCGCCACCAGGGAAGCCCGCTTTCTAGCTTTTTTTTAATTTATTTTATTTTTGGCTGTGTTGGGTCTTCGTGGCTGTGCGCAGGCTTTCTGTAGTTGCGACTACTGGGGCTACTCTTTGTTGCGGTGTGCGGGCTTCTCATTGTGGTGGCTTGTCTTGTTGTGGAGGACGGGCTCTAGGCGTGCGGGCTTCGGCAGTTGTGGCTCGCGGGCTCTAGAGCGCAGGCTCAGTAGTTGTGGCACACAGGCTTAGTTGCTCCGTGGCATGTGGGATCTTCCCGGACCAGGGCTCGAACCCTTGTGCCCTGCATTGGCAGGTGGATTCTTAATCACTGCGCCACCAGGGAAGCCCAGAAAATTACTTTTTTACCCAGAGATCCTCCCTACCGTGTTTAAATTAGGGGAAAAGAGCGACGCTGTGATGATGATCACACCTCTGAAACGCTGGCCTTTGGAAGCTGTCTTGGCTAATTTCCATTCCTACGTGATTTCCTCCCCAGAGCAGCACCCAATTCCAGACCTCTGTGTAAGCAGAGGAGGCTGTAGTTGGGATGAGGCACCACCTGCAGACTAGGTTCCCGGGAATTTCTTCTGGGATGATATCCCGCCAGAAACCTTATGACAGTTTACTTGGGATTACAGACCCTTTTGGAAATAGGGGCCTGCACTCTGCCCCTGGTCCTCAGTATCTGGTGTTTAGCTCCCAGATGGGGAACAGGAGCGAGGCTCGTGCACCCCTGACACTGCCTCCTTTGGGCTTTGCTTTTCTCCAGGCATCACTGCCCCTGCTGCTGAGAGCGGAAGAGAAGAAAGGACCTAGGCACAGCAGGTGTCCTCCCCACCATGGGGCAGGCCTGCCAGCGAGGATGGGTAAGATCTCCTCTAGCTTTTCTCTAGCTTCACATGGTCACAGGCACCCCTGCCCGCTCAGCCCACTCCCTCTGGCAGGTGTTATATCAGGGTCCATTTTATAGGAGGGAAGCCCCAGACCAAGAGCACTGCAGGGACCTGTGATGGAACAATTCAGGAGCCCCTCAGATCCGGCCTCTAATTCTCTTTGCAGTTTAATTTTCACCGGGGCCAGAAAGGTCCTGACCAAGGGGAGCCCAGAGGATCATTCATGTAAGCCCTCTGCTTGATTGCTTCTTAGACAGTCATGCTGCAGAGTCACAAATGTGTGATGAAAACAAGAGTGTGGCTTTTTCTAAGAGAAACCTTCCTTGGCTGCCTTCTACGTTGCCACGTAAAAGCTGAAGCCCGTTCTTGCCTCTCACAGAGAGCTTTGCTCCTCCTCTGCGTGTTGAAACACACCCTGGAAAACGTTTACTGGACACATTATGTTCTGAGTGGCTGGCTCATTTTAAATTAACCTGTGCTGCAGAATGCCCCTGTGGGCAAGAACTACAATTGCTCCCTTTTTCAGTTAGGGAAGTAGAGGCACAGTGGTGTTTAAGCCCAAGGGACAAACGCAAGGCTAGTGCCCTGGGGACAGAACTCTCTCACAGCAGTGTCTCAATCACTGCCGTGGCCCAGCCTGTTTGCTCTGTGAAGACTTTCCCCAGGTCAGTGCTTGGATGTCAAATTAGTTCCCAAATAGCATCTGAAAGTGGGGAGGAAGTGCTAGCTCAGGAGGGAGCCGCTCTGGCCTCCAGGTGAGAAGCTTGGGCACACAGTGGGTCGGGTGGGGTGGGGGGACTTTCCCTCAGTCCTGCAGGACTGGTTTAAAATGCCCCCTTCATCATCTCTGAGAAGGGCTTTGCAAAGTGTAACCCAGACACATCCTTCCTACCTTACAGGGCATTGAGAGAATTGGACTCGAACCCATTTCTAACTCCCAAGTGGAAGCTCAGTCTCAAGAATCCAAGGCACCTGTTTGGTTATAGTGGGGAGACTCTCTGTGGGTCCCGGGCCTCCGATGCCTCTTCCTTCTCTTCTTCTCCTTTACTCCACAACCAGGGCGAGACAAGTTTTGCCCGCTCTGGGGAAGGAGGAGCACTTCCACACCAGGAGGTTCGTCTGGGATGTCATTGCCACATCTCCTGGTCCCCACTGTCCCCTTCCTGTGCCCCCGCTTGGCTTTGCCATCCCCAGGCAGAATGCCACCGAGCCTTTAAAGCAGGCCAGGACAGCCTTGGAGAGGTGGCACAAAGCAGCCAGTGTCAGAGGCGCCATGTGGCAGTCAGCAGGCTCGGGCACTGGCACTTGGAGTTCAGGGTCAATCTGTGGGTCTAGGGCTGGTCCTTCATGGTACTTGGGGGTCCAGAGAGAGGAACACGGGCTCTGGGGTCTCAGACACAAGCTGAAAACCTGTGAGTTGGAGCTTGGTTTGACCCCTCAAGCAGGCCAGTGTAAGTTGGCGTTGTTGCCCTGTGCCTCCGTATAAATCCATGATCTTTTCTGCAGCTGCTGCCATTTCAGGAGCAGTACCCCGTGCCAGGACTTCACTTTACATGGTCTCCTTTAATTTTCACAAAGGCCCAATAAAGTAGGTATCATTCCCATTTTACAGATGGGGAAACTGAGGCTTAGAGAGGTTATATTACTTGCCTAGTTTTGCACAGCTGGTCAGTGGCAGATCCAGGACATAAACTCAGGTCTCTCTGACTCCAAGCCTGTACTCTTTCTATCTCCACGTCAAACTCAAGGCTCAGGGCCAGGCCTGCCGCTCAGACCATAACTGCCTTAGGACAGTTATATTTCAAATTGTTCCAAGCTTAGAAATGTTGTGCTTTGAATATTGAATTCCCACTCTTAATCTAAGGAAGGGCTAGAAATTATATGGTCCATTCAGTTTCTTTCTCCTTGGCTCCCTGGCTATTCCAAGCCCCAGACAGTATTTTTCACTGTCGCCTTACTCTCGATTCTAGGGCTGTAAGTATCTGCAAGGCTTCACGAGAGCCCTTTCAGCAAGAAGTTTGCTCTCGCGGGGTATCAGTATAAAGCCTAGACTGTTTGGGCCTTGGGCATGTGGAAAATTTGCCTGGATTGTCCTGGTCATTTTATGCCGATTCTTGCTTTCCTAGCTTCCCTAGGATCGTGATTTCTATGGGGCTTCTTTGATTTGGGGCCCGCTTAGAAGAGGGCATGGCTTTTCAGTTCATGAACAGCAAACATTTACTGAGCACCTATTCTACGCGAGGCAGGACAAGAAGTGCTGAAAAGATAGGGGCTGCCCTTCAGGGAGGATGCGTAGTTTACCGCTGGTTTTCACAGGGACTGGTTGCATGTCTGTGAGCTGCTACGCAACCTTCTAGAAACCTCAGTCTCCTTCCTTGTAAAGTGGGATTTCCTCTTGTGCTCTGTCACTCTGGTTTCCACTCCTTCTCACCCACTGAGAGTGGTTTTGTAAGAGTCCCAAGAACAGCAAGAGAGGGCAAGCCCCAGCACAAGCAATTTTTCAAGCCTCCGCTTTCATCCTGTTGCTGTTGTGCTACTGGCCAAAGCGAGTCACACAGCCAATCCCAGAGTCACTGTGGGAGGAGACAACATGAGAGCATAGATACAGAGAGGTGAACTGTTGTGGCTGTTTTCTGCAAATAATTTACTATATCCTCCTTATCCCTTCAGCTGCCATCATGTAGAAATCCACATGGGCCTGTCTCTTGATTGGCATCAGCTCTCCAAATCTGTGAGGCAGGGCAAGTTGTAAAAAGGTTATGGAAGGGTGGGGTGCTAACTCACCAAGCTGGTCGCTGCTTGTTGCCCACATTCCCTCCATGTTCATCTGGGAAGCATCTCACCCTGCAATTTGGGGGACACGGTGGGGCGGGGCCAGAGGTCCAGCAGAGACAGACCCCTGTGTTCCCATAGCTCCCCTACACACCTCTCTAGCAGTTCAGCCAGCTGTGCTTTCATTATTGATGAGCACATGCATCTTCTCTAGAGGACTGTGGATTCCCTGAGGTCAGAGCCACTAGCACAGTGCCTGGCACATTTGTAAGTACCTAATAAACGCTGATGTGAATAGATCTGTGAATCGAAGATTTCTGAGCTCTGCTGCATTTCATCCAGAGAATCGTTTGTCATTGTAGAATTTGCTTAGGTATTTCAATGTTACTTGTAACTACTTTTGCTTTCTGAGCGTGGTTGGTTAACTATAAGCACCAATATGCTGTGAATGCAAGTTGCATGCCTTTATAACACCTTATCTTGTCCTGTCTTGAAGGGTACAGCAACTGGAAGTCCAATTCAGCCCCCGCTCACTCAAAGTAAGGTAAGAAACCTAAATGTTCTTTCTGTTTTGTTCTGGAACGTTTTCTGTAAGAGAAACATATTGTACGGCACTTCTCTTTGGGAATTCTGATCATGGTTTTAGTGAGCAGCCCTGCAGTAGATTCTGGGGTGAGGAAGAGCGCTTACCTCTAGTTGCTCCCGCTGGGCCCAGCGCACTGCCACAGGGCAGGGGCTTCCTGAGGGACCTTTGTTACTAGGCTCCCTTCTTAGCCTTTTCTTAGAAGCAAAATGCTAAGCATCAGAACTACACACTCCAGCCTTGGCGCTGCGTGGCACGCCGACTGTGGGAGAGACTCTGGGGGAGGGACTGGAAAGGTCTCTTCCCGCTCTTGTCTCGTCCAAAGTGCAAGGTCAGGGGCTTCCCTGGTGGCGCAGTGGTTGAGAGTCCGCCTGCTGATGCAGGGGACACGGGTTCGTGCCCCGGTCTGGGAAGATCCCGCATGCTGCGGAGTGGCTGGGCCCGTGAGCCATGGCCGCTGGACCTGCGCGTCCGGAGCCTGTGCTCCGCAACAGGAGAGGCCACAACAGTGAGAGGCCCGCGTACCGCAAAAATACAAAACAAAACAAAAAAACCAAGAAAGCTGAAGAACTCACATTCCCTATTTTCAAAGCTTATAAAGACAGTGTGGTACTGGCATAAGGACAGACATATAAATCAATGGAATACAATTGAACGTCCAGAAATAAACCCTTACAACTTCACAGTCATTTGATTTTTGACAGGGATATCAAAACAGTTCAATGGAGTAAGAATAGTCTCTTCAACAAATGGTGCTGAGACAATCAGATATCCACATGCAAAAGAATGAATTTGAACCCCTACCTCATACCATATGCAAAAATTAATTCAAAATGGATCAAAGACCTAAATGCAATAGCTAAAATTATAAAACTCTTAGAAGAAAACATAGGTATGAATCTTTGTGACCTTGGATTTGGCAGTGTTTTCTTAATACAACACCTGTTATGGAGTGAACTGTATCCCCCCCAAATTCATATGTTGAAGTCTTAGCCTCAGAATGTGATCATATTTGGAGATAGGATCTTCAAAGAGGTAATTAAACTAAAATGAGGTCTTTAGGGTAGACTCTAATCCACTCTGACTGGTATTTCTATGAAGAGGAAATCTGAATACACAGAGACATCAGGGATGTGTGCACACAGAGAGAAGTCCGTGTCAGGAAGGCAGCCATCTGCAAGTCAAGGAGGGAGGCCTCAGAAGAAACCAGACCTGCCAACACCATGCTCTTGGACCTCTAGCCTCCAGAATTGTGAAAAAGTAAATTTCTGTTGCTTAAGCCATCCAGTCTGTGGTATTTTGTTCGGGCAGCCCAACTAATACAATACCAAAAGAATCCCCAAGGTGGAAACAACCAACTGTCTATTAACTGATGAGTGGATAAACCAGCTGTGATATATCCACACAACGGAATATTATTCAGACCTAAAAAAGACTGAAGTTCAGATAGGCACTACAACATGAATGACCCTTAAAAACACTATGCTAAATGAAAGAAGCCAGTCACCAGAGACTGTATGATGCCATTTATACGAAATGTCCAGAATAGGCAAATCTGTAGAGACAGAAAGCAGATTGGTGGTTGCCCAGGGCTAGGGAGCGCGGGAGCTTGGGTGGGAAGTGACAGCTAACGGATATGGGTTTCTTTTGGGGATGATGAAAATATTCTCAAATTGATTGTGGCAAGGATCTCACAACTCTGCAATTGTATTAAAAATCATTGAATTTTATACTTTAAATGGGTGAATTGTATGGTAGTGAATGACACTCAATAAAATTGTTACCCCAGAAAAGCATTCCTTTTTTATAGCTGAGAAGTATGATGTATGGATGTACTACAATTTGTTTAACCACTCGCTTGCTCAGGGACATTTGGGTTGCTTCTAGTTTGGGCTGTTACTAATAAAGTGTTCTGAATATTCGTGTACGAATCTTTGTAGGGACACGTGCCTCAATTTTTCTTGGGTAAATACCCAGGACTGGAATTGCTGCATCATGGGGTCGGTGTATATTGTACTTTATTAGAAACAGCCAAACAGTTCCAAAGTAGTTGTATCACTTTACACTCCCATCTGTCTCATGCATTTTCATGTCGAACATAGACATTTAGGTATGTTTTATAATATACCTAACGAGTTAGTACAGTCGTATGCACTGATAGTTGTAAATTAATATACATATCGAGATACATGATCCAAACATTTTTACTACAGGGGTTTCTGAACAGACAAGTTCTGTAGCCTGGGGCTAAGAGAGAGTAGATATTGTGCTAAAGGCATTGTATTTGTTTCCTAGGGCGACAAGAACAAATTACCACAAACTGGGTGGCTTAAAATAACAGAAATGTATTGTCTCACAGTTCTGGAGGCCAGAAGACCAAAATCAAGGTGTCAGCAGGGCTGTGCTCCCACCACAGGCTCTAGGGCACTTCTTCCACATCTGGGGGCTCCAGGCATTCCTTGGTTTATCTTCACATGGCATCTGCCTCTGCCTTCAAGTGACGATTTCTTTTTTCCTCCCTGTGTGTTCTCTTCTGCCTCTTAATCAGGACAGTCGTTGGATTTAGGGCCCACCGGTAATCCAGGCTGATCTGGAGATCCTTAATTACGCATGCAAAGACTCTTTTTCCAAATAAGGTCACATTCACAGGTTGTGAGGGTTAAGACATATCTTTTGGGGGGTGCTCTTCAACCCACTACAGTCCTGTTGTAGCAGAACGAATCAGAAGGAGAAGATGGATTCAAGAGAGTTTGTAGGTTTGATTTGTGTTGTGTTTGTTCTCAAGACACAAGTATAAGTAGACTTGGTGGGGTTTGGTGACAGATCAGATTAGACTAGATGGGGTTTGGGAGGGGAAGGGGCTCACGGATGGTATTCAGTTTTTCAGCTTGGGTGGCAGGGAGACGGTTCTGCCTGGAACACTCTTTTCCCAAGAGAGAAGAGGAAGCACAGGCACGGCATACTCCCTCATTTTATTCTGGTCTCTGCTCAAATGTCACATCCTCAGAGAAGCCTCTCTTATCCATCCTATCTAAAGTGATACATTCTCTGTTGTTCTTTATTGTAATTTAAATTTTCTCTCTCAAGTTCTAAAAATCTGGAGGTAGTCAATGTGGGGATGATATGGGGCACCTCGGTGACAGTTATCTCATAATCCAAGGTGGTTCCTGGATCTCCAGCCTGTCTGTACTGCAGCCAGCAAGAGGGAAGAAGGAGGGATGGCCGAGGGAAAGCTGCACAATCTTAGGAATGGCTCTTGGAAGCTCCCATGAGGCCTCACTTTCTTCTTGTTACGTCCTCCCTCCTGATGCACAGCAAAGCCAGTCTACTGACAGCGGGTGGCAGTGAATGAAGTACAGCGTGTACAGCATCTACTGCAGGGCACCAAGGGGCAGCTCGTGCTTGAAAGACTTTCAGGCAAGGGTTTTTTAAAAGGAGCACTAGGGGTGAGGGTTGCAGGGTGTGTGATCAGTTAGCAGACATTCTTCTGATTGGTTGGTGGTGAAGTAACAGGGGGATGTTTCAGGAATCTTATTCATCAGCCTTCTGGTTCCAACCAGTCTGGGGTCTATGTGCTTGTGGTCAGCAAGTCACCACCATCCACTGAGTGGGGGTCTTAATTTCTGCAGAACCACTCAAAGATATGCTTCAGATGTTATCTGTATCCCTTCAGGAGGAACTAGGAAGCCTGTGACTATTGTCCTATTTATTAACTGCTCTTTGGAAATCAGGGAAGGCCAAACAAGAAGGGGGTGAGGGAGCATGGAGGGGCTTGCACCTGGGAAGACCCTGCAGGGGCCTGCTCAGTTTCAGTCCCCCCTTTTCGTTAAATTTTATTTTTATTTATTTTTATTTTTGGCTGTGTTGGGTTTTCATTGTTACACGAGGGCTTTCTCTAGTTGCGGCCAGTGGGGGCTACTCTTTGTTGCGGTGCCCGGGCTCCTCATTTCAGTGGTTTCTCTTGTTGTGGCACGGGGGCTCAGCTGCTGTGGCTCACGGGCTGTAGAGAACAGGCTCAGCAGTTGTGGCGCACGGGCGTAGTTGCTCCGCGGCATGTGAGATCTTCCTGGACCAGGGCTCGAACCTGTGTCCCCTGCATTGGCAGGTGGATTCTTAACCACTGCACCACAAGAGAAGCCCCCCCGCTACCTTTTCTTTGATATTTCTCAACCCTGTGGGGAACAGGGGTAGGACAAGAAAGGGAATAAAGTTTTGGATAGAGAGGTTAATCATAAACTTGGCAGGGGAACTCAGTTTTAGGGGGACTCAGCTTTACTCTCTGGCCAAAACTTGGTCCCCTGGCCACATCTAGTTGCAGGCTGGCTAGCCTTTATTCTGGGGCGCGGGGCCAGGGCACCTAAACATTAGAGCATTTATTAGTTAGGACACAGGGGAAATGGAAATTGTAGGATGCAGCTGTGTCACATACACTCTGATTTATTTTTCCTCCTAGCGCCTGACATAAGGTACATTTAATTTGTGATTTGTTGACTGTCTGTCTCTCTCCACAGAATGTGGGCAGAAACTCTGTTTTGCTCACCTGTGCATTTCTAGTGAACTAGGAAGTGCAGGGCACCTTAAGCGCTTCAGAAATATTTGTTGAGTGAATAAATGACAAGGGGAGGAATCGAGAAGAAGGGAAGTTTAAGAAGAAGAAATAACTGTGATGGGAGACAAATTGAGTTTCAGGTGCCCATGGGATCTAGGAGTTGATATTTACAGGCAGTTGGAAATATGGGTCTGGAGCTCAGGAGAGAGGTGGAGGCCGCAACTCTTGACAAAAGTGATTCTTTGGGTAGGGCACGTTGGGATGGACCTGCAGAAGACTGAGAGAGGAGGAAATAGTCAGCTCAGCTGATCCACCAAACTAGACGCCCCCTCCTCCCCGCCCCTGCACTGGGACAGGCAACTGCTTCCACACCTCCCTTATAGGCCCCTCTGTCACGGGATCAGCCTCACCACTTGGTTTGAGAATGCCCTTTGTAAGAGTGAAACCCCTTGGAGGCGATTCTGGGCGCTCCAAGGAGCTCCAGTCCTTTACGTATCAGCATAGAAAGAATTCAGCAAGAGGCAAAGTGATAGATAAGAGGTGATTTATTAGAATAGGATGCTTGTGAGGCTTACAAGCAGGTGGACGAGAGGGTGCCACACCCTGAGAACTTACTGGGTTACAGTTTTTTAAAAATTAATTAATTAATTTATTTATTTATTTATTTTTGGCTGCTTTGGGTCTTTGTTGGTGTGCGCGGGCTTTCTCTAGTTGCGGTGAGCGGGGGATACTCTTCGTTGCGGTGCCCGGGCTTCTCATTGCGGTGGCTTCTCTTGTGGCAGAGCACAGGCTCTAGGCGCACGGGCTTCAGTAGTTGTGGCATGCGGGCTCAGTAGTTGTGGCTCGCGGGCTCTAGAGCACAGGCTTAGAAGTTGTGGTGCATGGGCTTCGTTGCTCTGCGGCATGTGGGATCTTCCTGGACCAGGGCTTGAACCTGTGTCCCCTGCATTGGCAGGCAGATTCTTAACCACTGCACCACCAGGGAAGTCCCTGGGCTATAGTTTTACAATCAAAGGAAAAGTGGGGATGGGGAGAAGATCCCCGTGTTCCTCATTCGTTGGTAGATGTCATGCTTCCATCATCAGCTCCTCCTCCAGGTTGGGTGGGGGAGTTTTCTTGTCCCTACGTGGTCAAGCTGGGACTGTCATGGCACTATGGAAAAATTACTTCAGGTCTCAGTACAATGAGGGTCTTTCCCTTTGAAATGTCACCTTTCCATAAATTATTGTTTTTTATGTGTGCAGAGAGCATGTCCTAGGGGTCATTAACTTACTGAGCTCACTGGGCAGGATGTGGGTCTCATGCCACTATTGTTTTATTGTTTGGGGGCATGTCTCATGCTTCTGTTGCATGGTTTTGTTGCTAAGCAAGCCTGCTTGGCTTTGTGGTTAAGAAAACTTGCTTTCTTGAGTGATCCTTAACTTACAGGGGTCTCCCATATTTTTTTCTTTACTTACAATTCCCTAGTGGGATTAACTATTTAATTAACCTGCTTTGTCCCTTTACTCTGTCCCTATCATTAGGGCTCTGCAGAGCCAGGATCCACGTGCCATGTTTTATAAATCTAACCAAGAGTGGCTCAGTACACTAGGGGAGAAGCTCCTCAACTCAGGTGCTTGGACCCATCTGTGACTGAGCCGTCACTGGCCCTGGTTAAATAAAAGAAATAAGGACAATATAGTAAAATGAATATTTCACCTTGTTAGAGCAGCAGGGTGGCCTTGAGTCAGACTGCCTGGGCTCAGATCCCAGCTGTTCCATCAGTAGCCCTGTGACCTTGGAGAAGTCACTTAATCTCCCTGTGACTCGGTGTTCTTGTCTATAAAATGGGGATAAAATTAGTTTTTACTTCATCGGGTTGTTCTGTGGGTCAAGCAAGTTAATGTAAGTAAAGAATTTAGAACAATACCTGGTATGTAGTAAGTCCTACCTAAGCACTAGTATTATTATAAAACCAAAGGATTTTGTTTGAAAACCAGCCCTTATGTTTACTTCTCTGGGTTAAAATAGTTCTTCCTTTAGGAAATTATGGTAGTGGGAGATGGAAATTACAAAGAAAAAAAATCCTTTCTTAGCAAAATGAAAAGCCAGTGCCTAGGTTTTGTCTGTATGTTTAATTTGCTGGCCTGTGCAATCCCATAGCCTGGGAACCCTGCCTAAGGGTTGACATGGACTCTCCTATGTGAGCATTTCCCTCCATATTTTAGAGCTAATTCTAAGGGGTAGGATTGAGGAGGACCTTCTGTTGGACCTGTGAGCTTGGCTGTGTGTGGGCACTGGGGAGAACTATCCCAGGAAACTCGGGGTAACCAGCAGGGTGATTTAAGATTGCTCTGTTCCAACACGATATGGGCATCCTTTGGGGCAGGAGCTGGCCTCAGATAAGGAGCAGGGCTGAAGCCAGGCAGGACTCAGCGGTCTGGTTAACCCTTCTTCCTGCGGGCCATTATTCTTTATGCACAGGAGGCTCTCAGGTTCCGAGGCAATGGAATGAGGATGGGATGCCCAGGAATTGACAGGACCAGACTGGGCTTTCCTTTGGCTTCCCTGAGGGACTGTCGCCCCTAAAGGGGAGTAGAAGACTTCTTGGGACAGAAGCTGAGCAAGCTGTCTCTAGGGGGTCAGGCCCTTTCTGAGCCAGGTAAATAGGTCAGGGTTGAGCAAGGGGCAGGCAGGCAGGGACCTTAATGAAACCTGAGAGGGTTGGGACTTGGGTGAAGCAAGAGAGGTGCTTAGGGTGCAAGGCCTCTCAGTCCCGGCCCTAATACCTGAGGCCTTCGGTCTACAAATTCCAGTTATCAGTTGAAAGTTGAAATGCCTACAGGGGCCAGTCAGCTGTGTGTACCAGTGAACAGGTGGGCTGGGTGGGGCCTGGGCAAGCTGCAGCACACCTACCTTGTCTGAAGGGGGCAGTGGTGCTCAGTGCCAGCTGCTTATTGCCAGTGATAACATGGGCTCTGTGTGGCTAGACTTTAGGTGCCAGAAACCTGGATTTTAAAGTGACATGGGCTTCCCTGGTGGCACAGTGGTTGAGAATCTGCCTGCCAATGCAGGGGACGTGGGTTTGAGCCCTGGTCTGGGAAGATCCCACGTGCCGCGGAGCAGCTGGGCCCGTGAGCCACAACTACTGAGCCTGTGCGTCTGGAGCTTGTGCTCCACAACAAGAGAGGCCGCTACAGTGAGAGGCCCGCGCACCGCGATTAAGAGTGGCCCCCGCTCGCCGCAGCTAGAGAAAGCCCTCGCACAGAAACGAAGACCCAACACAGCCAAAAATAAATAAATAATTTAAACTGACATGTCATTTTCAAGTGTTGGCTCATAAAACATTCGGTGGGCCAAATAAGATGTTTTAGCCTGGTGGTTGTCGATCTATAACTTCTGTTGTGATGTTGTTGGAGGGCAGCACTTCGGGCGAATGCGAGAGGAAAGGAGGCAGGCTGAGGTGATTTTCCAACCCCAGACACTCCTCACAGCCTTCTCACGCAGGAAGCAGAACTGTGCAAAGCTGATGAGAAAGTCACGATGGACTTGCGTCCAATGTGCTCCAGATCTGTAGGACCACTAGGACCCTGGAGGAGCCACTGGTCGGCAGCATCCACGAGAGACTGCTGAAAGTCTCCATGCTGAAATCCATTTCAGTCATTTCCTCCAGACGTCCCCGTAGAAAGTAAGGGTCTAAATCAGTCATTCTCATTCCTGGTAGTCCCTGGGACTCACCTGGGGAACTTTCAAAACGATGTTTGGGGCTTCCCTGGTGGCGCAGTGGTTGAGAGTCCGCCTGCCAATGCAGGGGACACGGGTTCGTCTCCTGGTCTGGGAAGATCCCACGTGCCACGGAGCGGCTGGGCCCGTGAGCCATGGCCGCTGTGCGTCCGGAGCCTGTGCTCCGCAACGGGAGAGGCCACAGCAGTGAGAGGCCCGCGTAGAGAAAAAAAAAAAAAAAAAAAAAGGATGTTGGACAGCACCCCAGGTCAATTCAGCCATCATCTCTGGGGCTGGGGCCTGGGTATCAGCATTTGTAAAAGCTCTCCAGGTCATTCTTTTTTTTTTGGCCGCACCACACGGCTTGAGAGGTCTTAGTTCCCTGACCTAAGTGATTGAACCCGCGCCCACGGCAGTGAAAGCACTGAGTCCTAACCACTGGACCACCAGGGAATTCCCAACACCACGGATCTAACTAATATGAACACTGGGTCAGGGTCCCTTCCTGGTGCTTCTTTTCAGAATGTGCTGTGCACAACAGGCCCCCCACTGTGTCAGGAGTCCAAGATGCTGCCCTGGTGTGGGCACTGGCCTTACTCTTTTCTCTTTTTGCTTTCTCTTTCTCTTTGAGACCTTAAACAAGCTCTTTAAATTCCATAACCCTCATCGACTGATTAAGTGGGGATAATGATATTTGCCCTTCTAACGTCACCAGCCTGTTATCAGGAGAAATGAGGCAATAAATGAGAAACTGCTCTGTAAACTGTCAACATTATGCAAGCATTGCTGTTACAGGTGTGCTGCCAGATGCTGGGGTACAGCTTTCATCCGCTGCAGAGAATTTCTGGTATAAAGTTCCTAGTGCCATGGGTCTGATGCAAATTGTTTCATTCTGACTTAGCTGCAGCCCTCATTCTCTTACCAGCAGGGGTGTTTTGTGGGTTGGCAGCCCAGCACTGTCTGACCCTCCACCCGCCATCCCAACTCATACAGGAGGAAGCCCAGTAAATGAACAGAGAAACCCAGGGGACTTCTGGGAGAGGGGAGGGCCATCTCGAGGGTGAGGAGAGACCTGTGGAACTAGGTTTCCCATGGTCCAGGTCTTTGCTGCTTTTCCTCAGGGTCTGTGGAGTAATCAGCAAAGGGACTTGGCTGGGGTCCAAGAGATACGTGACAGCAAGAAAAGAGGCAGAGTAATAAAGAAGTGCAAGGGATGATAACTGGCATGACAGAAAGGGGAGACAGGCCCAGCTCTGAGCCCAGTGTGGGACATAGCAGTGCAGAATTGACTCTGGCCTCAGAAAGCTGTCTGATTGGGGCAGATAAGGCCACCCCCCCAGAAGACAGTCAAAAATATCAGGCAGACTGTTATGACTCAGTGTTACTTATCTGAGAACCAGGCTGCAGTGAGGTAGTGGGGAAGGATGGACAGAGCACTGGCTGGGCAAGATGGCCCACCTGCTGCTTCTCACATTCTTAGTCTGTAAAGAAGAGTCTTGGTCTAGATCTAGATGGACTCTGAGCACAGTCCGAGTTTGCCCTGTGGAGGTGCTGAGGCCTGGGAGACTGCAGTGAGTAGCCGTGGTCAGGGAAGAGTTTACGGGGAGGGTGGGAGAGCTGGGCCTTCGGCGAGAGGGACACCGGTCAGGTGGAGGTGAGTGGAGAGGGCCGAGCAAGCAAGGAGATATGGGCAGGGGCTCCAACAGGATGGACGTGGAGTGGGCCAAGAAGAGTGGGAAGTGGCTTTGCTGTGGCCAACAGTGGAGGAAGAGATAAGCGGGGAAGAGTGGAGTCAGATTACAGAGGGCCTCAGACACCAGGCAGAGATGTTTGAACCACTCCATCAGGAGGGAGGGAGCCACGCAGGGGTTTCGGGCAGGGTTACGCTGTGATTAGGCTGCTTTTTAGCAGGAGTAGTGTGGCTGGGACCTCAGAATGACTTGGATGGCGGGAAGCCAGGAACCAGGAAGTCTTGCAATATTTCTGGCGTGGGCTGCTGAGGACTGAGGGTTGGGAGGAGGCGGTGGGGCAGGCCTAGGGATATTTCTCAGGGAATACTGATAGGTCTTGGGACATGGCTGCATTCAGGGGATGTGGAGGAGTGAGTCACCTTAAGAAGCAGGTTCTCTCTGGAAGGCAGGGAAGAGAAAGCACTGGCAGCCTCCCTGCCTGCAAACAGAACATCTCCGGGTAGCCGGGCCGTTGGAAGGGTTAGCTTCTCCCTAGCTCCAGTTCAGATAAGACATCTCAGTTGCAGTGGGGGGCTTGGTGATGATGCTGGCTGGGCCTGTGTTAAGGGGTATGTGTGCTCCTGATCGCTGCGCTGGGCTCATTCCACCTTCGAGTGCCAGGCCGTGGGCTGAGTGTGAGACAGAGCAATTAACAAAGCACAGTTCTCGATCCTGCTGAGTCTGGCAGAATCACACTCGCAAGACGCAAACGGCACTTGAGAACAACCAAATTGTTCCCATGCGCCCAATTTTGCTTTATGGCCATGCAGGTGGTATAAGTGTTTGATGGATGCCAGGAAACCTCTCTGTTCCTGGTTTATAATGATACTATCCAGGGGGCAGATCCAGGTTTTGTGAAGCTTTAAAGCTTGAAATAATGTTGGGGAGCCTCTTTGGAAAATAATTCAAAATTACAAATATAAAATTGATAGGCCCTCTGAGGGCCTAGAATTGGGGGAATGCAAGCAAGAAGCCCTGAAGTGTAAACTTCATCAGCTTCCCAGTCAATCTTATGATAATACCTACCATTTATTAATTGTATATTATAAGCAGGTATTTTATTTGTAGTATTTCACAGCAACCAAGGGAGGTAGGTGGGCATTAGTATCTCCACGTTATAGATGAGGAAGCAGGCTCAGAGAGGTGACCCTGGATGCCACAGCCATAAAGCTAGGGGGCAGGGGCTGTGCTCTGGACTGAGGGCTCTGGCCTCAAGGGCCACAACTGAGACCCTCTTCAAATGGTGATGTCAAAGCCATGCCCCTGAGGGCCGTTCTGGACCTAAACCACCCCCTCCTGACTCCACTGTACCTTTCTTAGGCCTGGCCAGGGGCCCCCAGGATCCAGGGCTGGGGTAGAGGTTATGGGGTTGGACACTGGCCATCTCAGGGCACCATGTGGTGCAGCCTTGGTTTAAGTATCATGGCCTATTTAGGCAGAGGCTACATACGACTGGGAGGACAGCAAAACCCAGGGGTGCACTCGTTCTGAAAACACACAGACCCAAAGTCTAATCCTGGATCTACAGCTTTCTGGTTGTACAGCAAGACACATGGCCTCAGCGAGCCTCCACTTGCTTACCCGTTGAATCGGAATAGTAACCACTTCTTTGTATTTTGAGCTCATTACATGTCCTTTTGTAAGGCAGTAAAGCTCCTGGTGGTGTTTGGCACACAGAAGCAATTAATCTAAGAATCCTATGTAGCCATCAGTCCTAGTACCAGCATAAACACCTCTGATTCCTCACTTCCCTTCCCCCCTTTAAAGTCGAATGGTTTTCTAGGGATTCCTCCCAGCCCGGCTAACTTCCTCCGGGAAGTGAGAAAGGTGGCACCTAGGATGGGCGCCCAAACGGTCCCCCAGCCTCCAGCGAGCCTGGGTGCTCAGGGGGCCGGGGGGGGGCGGGGGATGGGGACAGGCCGGGGCCTGCAGCTCAAGTCCCGCCCAGCGGGCGTACGCCCTTCGGGAGGGCCGGCCGAAAGAACCGGTGACTCAGGGGCGGACGCTGTGGGGCGTCGCTCTTGGTTTAGCAACACAAATCCGCCAGCCGGGGATTAGGCCTGGAGGCGCCGCAGCACGGGCGGGCCAGGGTGGGGCGGGGTGGAGTGGTAAGATGCTCCGTCGGTGAGGGCCCAGGTGGGGCTCGGCGCTCGGCCCCTTGGGCCCGCGAGAGCCGGTTGGCGTGGTGACCCGGTGCGAGGACCGCGAAGCCTCCGGGATCTCGCTTCCGCCGCCACAGGCCCCGCTCGCTTTCCACGCCCACTTCTTCGAGCCCCCCTCCGGGCGTCTCTCCTTCCACGGAACTCCCAGGGGCGAGCCCTAATTTCCAAGGAAGGGGACCGCCGCCTCTAGGCTGCCCCGTTCGGCAGCAAACCGGGCTGGGCGATGCCTCCTCTTGCGTCCCGAACCTCCCCGCCTGCGCCCCGCCCGAGCAGGGCGCCGCCACGCGTGACGGTGCGCGCGCGACAGAACCTCCCGTCCCTGCGCCGGCTCCCTACGTGGGGGACGTGCCGGGAGATGCCGGGCTGTGGGGGATTTCGCGGCGTCGCCCGCCCCCTTTCCGGCACGGGGAGGAGCAGCCACCGAGCCCCCCCGGCCCTGGCCCGGCCGCGACCGCCCGGCGCTGCAGAGGCGCGCGGCAGCCAATGGGCGCCGAGGAGGTGGGCCGGCTGGAGGCTGTCACCCTCGCGGGGACGGGAGCGCGGAGACTGGGAGCGCGCGAGCCGCCGCCGCGCCCCAGGTCGTGGGGGAGGAGCGGCCGGAGGAGGAGGAGGAGGAGCCGCGGAGCTGCAGCCCGGGGACCACTGCTCACCCAGGCTGCGGAGGACAGACGCCCGCCCCAAGCCTGCCGCCCCGCGTCCCCGACCGCCAGCATGATCGCCGCGCAGCTCCTGGCTTATTACTTCACCGAACTGAAGGATGACCAAGTCAAAAAGGTGAGCCCCCGCCGGCGCCGCCGCCCGGCGCTCTGCCCGCAACGTTGCATTCCGGTATCCGCTCGCCGCCGCAGCCGCCTCCATCCTCCCGCGCCCAGCCTCCCCCAGGCCAGCATTGGTTGGACCGCAGGGCGGTGGGGAAGGCTTCGCCCTTTGATTCTTCCCCGGATCGTATGCTGCGTGTGTGTGTGTGTGTGTGTGTGTGTGTGTGTGTGTTGGGGGGTGGGGGGGGAGACCCCCGAGACTGGGCTGCCTGCTGCGGTGTCCTTGAAACGGGATGTGGATGTCAAATGGGCCCCCGGGCCGTGCGGGGAGGGTGACCGTGTGGCAACTGGTGGGTTGGTCCACAGGGCCTGTTTGGTACGGTCCAGGCGCCATGGGCGGAGGAGTGATCACAGAGATGCTGGGGAGGTGAGCGCGCAGCAGGCGGGGGTGCTGGCTGGAGGCCATGCATCCCATATTTGGGGTTCCCAGTGGAGGGCGTCGGGTGCCCGGAAAAGCTGTCACCCCGGCTCTCCCAGTTGCGGCTGCTCCTTAATCTGAAGACGGGGCGACCGGCACGGCTTCCTGGAACAAGGAGAAGCGTGGAGGCCACCGGAAACTTTGCTTATAGGCCTCAGGTCTGGAGCGGCATGTCTGAATGGAATTTTTTTATCCCTCTCCGTGACCACTCTGCTCTCTTAAGCTGTAATTTCCAGCCAGCCCAGGGAGCTCAAATAAGAGACTGGTCTTTTGAGTCGGATGGAGGCCTTGACATGTATGCTTGTGGCATGTGTGTACTTGCACAAGGACACATTTCCCTACCCTGAGGTATTGCTGCCTTTAACTTATGTCTAACATAAAATCCTGTCTGCTGGCAGGTGTATCTCTCCCTTATACCCGCTTTGGCGTCAAGTTTTTGAGAAACAGCCTAAGCTGTAGGGAAAGACGCCCATTTTATCATTGCCACGCCTGACAGATCTCCTGACCCATCCACACCCAGAATGGGTGACATTATTGCTGGGATAAGCTGGGGTGGACAGCAAAGTCAACCTGACTTTGGAGTTCAAACAAAGGAGCTGTACCTACAGGTGAGAGGCAGGAGCCACAGGTCTGCAGCCACAGGATGTTCAGTGCTCTTCTTAACCACCCAAGACAGCCCCCTCCTCTGGCACAACAGGAAACGGGCCTGCTAAGGGCAGTGACCTCATCAAGGTCACCCGAGGAGTTAGAGGGAGAGCCAGGGCGGGACCCAGGTCTCCGCCTCCCTCCACTGGGAACTTGACTGAGGCTCCTCCTGGAAGTCAGCTGAGGGGGAGGTGCTGAGACAAAGGCATTGGGGATGCTGCTTGGATCCTGGGTCCTGCGCTGAGTGGGGACCAGAGTTGGGTAGTTAGGAGAGAGGCCTGGGAATCTGCCACGGTCCCTCATGGCTACAAGTGGCAGTGACTATAGAGTTGTCAAACCGTGGGACTCATGCTCACTCCCGTGGAGCACCCTGGAGCCTCCTTCTGACCACTGAGCTTGGGGAGCTCTGCACCTCAACATGTGCATTTCACCAGTTTTCTTCAGTGGTGTTGTGTATCCTTGATGTTCTTCCCATTTCACAGTGGGGGATTTAAGGCATAGATGAGTTCACTGCCCTCTCCCTGCACACGGTGCCCTCTGTAGCTCAAGACAGCGGATCACTGAGGTGGGGACCCGAATGACCTTGTAAGCCTCCAGCATCCACAGCCACCAACGTCTGTGTGGCCGCCAGGGGCCATGCTGGGTTGAGGTTTGGACTGCCCTCAGTGGGGCCTATTTTATCAGGCACGCAGTATCTAGTGTGGCCCCAGAGCCCTCCACTCTCGTGGTGGCCTGTTTCACACTCTATCCACCAGGCTCCTGTAGGCATCTGACTGTGTGACTTCTGAATCAATTGATCCTCAAGTCCCTCCTCTGAGACTGGCATTCTGAAATTCCCTCCCCGCCCTCCTCTGGCGTCAGAACCTTGCTGGAGGTGGGTCTTGAGGCCAGAGCTTCCACCAGATAATATTACTGGTCAAGGAGAGTCTTGAAAACAGGCTGGCTTTCTTGCACCTCATGGAGGAGTTCTCAGGCTGCTTTCTATGGGGGGAGTATGTGGATTCCTGCCAGGGGGTCACCTCGGCCTTCGTGATGGGCTGTGTGACTCTGCCATCCGTGATGGTGGTTCTCAGGAAGCTTCCTGGGCCTCCTGAGCACATAGTGGGCACTTGTTCTGATGGCCTAGTCAGTTTTCCTGGCCCCTACTCGAGCAGATCCTGGGAGACTCCATGTGCTCTCCTGGGACTCAGGACTTTTTAGAGACCAGCTTTTCCTACCTACCACTTACCCTGGGACTCCAAGGTACGTCCTCCACTTGCAGGACTCCAAGCCCTGTTCCTCCTGCGGGTACTGGGCCCTACCTGCAACCTGATGAGGACCCAGTGCAGACAGCCCCCACCCCGCCGCACCTGCCAGCGTGGGCAACCATGGTGATTCAGCCCTCCAGCCCTAGGTGGCCTCTGGAGCTCTGGAGACAGCGCTGGCATCCCACACTAATCCTCATCCATCTACTTGCCCTCTGGCCTGGGTGTAGAGGGAAGATGGGGATGGTGCCAGGGAAGGTTTGTGGGATTGCTCAGGATACAAAAGTGATCGTGAAGGGGTATCATTTCTCCCCCCGTTGCCTATGAGACACATCAGTAATTCAGCCTCATAAATATATCCTGGGTTGAAACAGGCCAAGCATCTGGCTTCCCAGCCTGGAGTCCCATCTTCCAGACTGCATCTGCATAGTGTTGGATGATGTGGTGCGGTGAAAAGGGTGTCGTGGCATTAGACTGAAGTTAAGTATAAAACATAGATTTCCCTTTTACTCTTCTAGTGCTTTTAGGAGGAAAAGGATGCACATGTGTGCTTGTGAAAGGTTCCGTTCATCAGAATACCAGACATCTGTTAATTCTGCAGCTAGAGCCTGGGTCTTTTTTTTTTTTTTTTAATTATTTATTTTATTTATTTTTGGCTGTGTTGGGTCTTTGTTGCTGCATGCAGGCTTTCTCTAATTATGTCGATGGGCTTCTCATTGTGGTGGCTTCTCTTGTTGCGGAGCTTGGGCTCTAGGCATGCAGGCTTCAGTAGTTGTGCATGGGCTCGGTAGCTGTGGCTCGCGGGCTCTAGAGCGCAGGCTCAGTGGTTGTAGAGCCTGGGTCTTTTGACCTCCAAGTAACTTTTACTTTTAACTTTTACATGCCTCTCATCTTGCCTGCTTCCTCCACTTGGGTTAGCCATTAAGAGCTCGAAGGAGGGTAAAGGATTACGTAGTACTCTGTTCCTTTAGGAAAGGAAGATGGGTCCAGCAAGGTCAGAACTGGGCCTCTAAAGAAAAACTAGACGTCCTTTCCTTCAGGGTTGACAGATGGTGAGCAAATGCCGGTGGATTTTCTCTGGGAGGGATCCCCATGATCCTAAGGAATCCCCCTAAGCAGGTGAGCAACAGGTGTGATTTGTCCAATGGCTGAACCCAGAGTCCTCGAGTGGTTGGCTCAGGAAGGCAGAGGAGAGTATGCTTAGCAGTTAAAAGGCTACCAAGTTCTTTTTCCTGGGAGCCCATGTATTCCAGCGGCAAAAGCAAGCATTTAAAAAATGCCCATTTCCGTATTGCTCGGGGGTGAGAGAGATGAGAGTTAGAAAATTATGAAAACTATCTCATGCACCTTTTGATCTGGTGTTATACAAGCATCCAGTAAGAGCCTCACTCCCTGGGGAATCTTCATTTCATAATCCCTGTCCCCTCTGCCTTGGATGTTCCTTGGAGTTCTCCCCCTAAGAAAATGCCCAGCACTTCATTTGGTTTGATAATTTGGGATTGTCGTGAGGGAATAAACTGGGAAAGTGGGTGGGTATGCAGGACTTTCACATCTGGCCGTGCTGCGCTGTCCTCCCACATTCCTCCTGTTTTCTGGAGAAAAGACTGATTTGTCTCCATGTGTGTCTGCAGTCAGGGGTTCCTGCCTGATAGAATTAGCCACTGGAGTCAGCGCTGAACATGCCTGAGGAGGCCCTGGAGGAGATGCTGGATAGAGAGGCATCCATACAGCCCCGTGTCCAGGAAGCAGTCATGGCTAGACAGCAGGCACCTGCTTATTGATTTGAGGCCCTTTAGAATCAAATCCGATCATGGGAACTCAATCATTTCTTCAGAAAATGTTTGAGTCCTTTATTATGTGCAGAGTATTGTGCTAGGATGGGGTGACAGCTATAAACCTGGTAGAAATAGTCCCTATTCTCATGGAGTATAAATAATTATTTGCTGTCTTATGATAAGTGCAAAACAGAGAATGCTATGAGAGCTATAGGGGCCAGTGGTCAGATCTTGGGTGGGAAATCACTAGCCTAAGCGTTGCTTAAAGCCAGGCTGTAAGGAATTCCCTTGTGGTCCAGTGGTTAGGACTTGGCACTTTCACTGCCGAGGGCCTGAGTTCGATCCCTGGTTGGGGAACTAAGATCCCACAAGCTGTGCAGCACGGCCAAAAAAAAAAAAAGAAAAAAAATCAGGCTCTAAATGTACAAATGGAAATATTATACTTAGAAACTTCGTAAGGGAGAGTCGAATAGATAGTTACCAAAATGTAGCTTTCTTTTTTTTTTATTATAAATTTATTTTTATTTATATTATTTACTTTTGGCTGCATTACGTCTTCGTTGCTGCACTCGGGCTTTCTTTAGTTGCGGCGAGCGGGGGCTACTCTTCGTTGCGGTGCACGGCCTTCTCATTTCAGTGGCTTCTCTTGTTGCGGAGCACAGGCTCTAGGCACGTGGGCTTCAGTAGTTATGGCACACGGGCTCAGTAGTTGTGGCTCACGGGTTCTAGAGTGCAGGCTCAGTAGTTGTGGTACACGGGCTTAGTTGCTCCACAGCATGTGGGATCTTCCCGTAGCAGGGCTTGAACCTGTATCCCCTGCACTGGCAGGCGGATTCTTAACCACTGCGCCACCAGGGAAGTCCCTTGCTTTCTCTTTTTTTTAAATGGGTTGTTGTCGCTGAGCATCCCAAGACACCTTCTGGGTGCCATATCAGCTATCAATTGTGTGTGTAGCTATATGTGTGCGTGTATGTATATATGTCTGTCTATACCTAACAATACACATAGACACACTAACGTGCACGTGTGTGTGTGTGTGTATGCTTTCATCTGATCTTTCAGAAACCTGAGCGATGATGTCACGATAGGAAGTATTATTCCTGAGCTCCCGGGGCAGCTCCCTCCCCCTCGCAGCTCCTCCCCTGGACATCCTGCTGCCTTGTGTACAGTGGACAGAAGGCAGAGATTTTATTCCCCATTTAGAAACAGGGACTGACTGGAGGCCCAGAGGAGATGAATGACTCTCAAGGTCTTAGAAAATCTGGAATGGGATCCATAGGGCCATTCTTGCTCCCCCCACTTCTTTCCTTTAGGAGAAAAACCCATCTTTGTTGATTTGAACAATTTAACTTAGAACCTGTATTTTAATTCTCTCCCCCACAAATCAATACATATGAGTTAATTTTTTATTATGAAATATTCGGGGTGCGTAAAAAATATTGAAATTAACATAACAAACACTTGTGTATCCACTCCTCAGCTTGCGAGGTAACAGACACAATTACAATTACATTACAGACACGACTAAAACCCCTTCTATGCCCGTCTTCAAGTCACATTCATTTCTCCTCCCAGAGATGACCTCTGTCCTGAGTTTGGTGTTTTATCATTTCCTACATGTTTTAATATTTTTATTACATATCATGTATCTATGAACAGTATGTAGTGTTACTTTATATGGCTTTAACCTTTTGTAAATGGTGTTATCCTGTTTGTATCCTTCTGCAACTTGCTTTTTTTTAAGCTCAACGTTGTATATTTGACATTCTTCCATGTTGATCTGTATACCTCTGTTTCATCAGTTTAAACTGCCGTATGCCCTTACATTGTGTGAATACACCAAACTAATTTATCTGTTCTTTTGGTGAGCCTTTGAGTTTCTGATTTTTCAAATTACAGACAGTGCCCCCATGATCCTTCTGTACACACGTAAGTTGCTCTAGGCTGTGTTTCTAGGGCTGAAATCGCTCAGTGGAGGAGTGAGTGCATCTTCCCACTTTTACGATATTGCCAAATTTCCTCCGTGGTCATGTCAGCTCCCAGTCCAGTCAGAAGTTTGTACAGGTTCATATGGTTCCACAGCCAACCCTTGGTTACAGTAAAACCTTAAAATTTTTTAATAGGTAATTTTGAAAAAAACTGTTTCTTCCCAGCCATTTCCACTCACATACAACATTTGAGCTTGGCTTAAAATTAGCCATTTCCTAGTTTACCTTATGAAGGGGAGCCCTTGCTGCCCAGTGTTACTGAGTGAGGTTGACAGCTCACTGTGAGCAGTGCCCACCCCATTGGCTGTTAGCACAGTGCCCAAGTGGTGGCGGGGTAGGGCGTACAGAGAGAGGCTCGTGAAGGCTCTCTGTGTCCCCTTGTGCTCTAGCATGAATTCGTTAAACTTTTCTGGGAATTAAAACAAACAAGTGTGCTTTTGCCTGCACATACTCTCTTCCTGGGTGGATCTGACTGGGGCAGGGCTGGCTTATCTGTCCCCTAAACGTTTCTCTATTACAGAAAGCTCATGCCGGCAGCCTCTCTCAGACTATCTTCCGTAAAAGGAGAGGGTGGCTGTGCGCCACCTGCCCCCCGCCCCCCACCAAGGCACACTGCAGTGTGAGGTCTGCAGCCCAGTCCTTTGCAAATGCGGTCCCTGGGGAGGCAGAAAATGTCAGATCACGTTCATCTGATTGCATGCTTGGTTACAGGCTCTCAGACGCCGAGGCCTTGAGGGGGCCTTGGAGGGAAGGGTGCACTGAATGCCTACTAGGGGCCTCTCTTTCTTAAAATGGGTCTTATTTAATCATCAATAGTAACAATACTAATCGAAGCCAACATATATAATGCCTGTCACATTTGCTGCACCAAAGGCATTACATCCTCACAGGTCCCCCGTGAGGTGGGTACCCTTATGATCGCCACTTTTGGATGAGGACTCTGAGGCTCAGATATAAACAGAAGAGCCAGCATTCAGACGCATTAAGTCTTCTGGCAGAGCCCCTGCTTTTTTTTTTTTTTAATTGAGATATAAGTCACATACCATAAAACATAGCATTTAAACAATTTTTTTTAAATAAATTCATTTATTTTATCTTTGGCTGCATTGGGTCTTCGTTGCTGCACACGGGCTTTTTCTAGTTGTGGTGAGTGGAGGCTACTCTTCGTTCTGGCGCGTGGGCTTCTCATTGCGGTGGCTTCTCTTATTGCGGAGCACGGGCTCTAGGCGCGTGGGCTTCAGTAGTTGTGGCATGCAGGCTCAGTAGTTGTGGCTCGCGGGCTCTAGAGCGCAGGCTCAGTAGCTGTGGCGCACGGGCTTAGTTGCTCTGTGGCATGTGGGATCTTCCCGGACCAGGGCTCGAACCCGTGTCCCCTGCATTGGCAGGCAGATTCTTAACCACTGCGCCACCAGGGAAGCCCAACTTACCATTTTAAAGAGTGCAAGTCTGTGGTGTCTAGTATGTTCACAAGGTTGTACAAACGTCACCACCATCTATTTCCAGAACATTTTCATCACCCCCAAAAGAAACCCCATACCCATTAAGCAGTCACTCCCCATTGCTCCCTCCACCCTGATATCTACTTTCTTTTTTTAATGGATTTGCTTCTTCTGGACGTTTCATATGAATGGAATTATATAATGTGTGACCTTTGTGTCTGGTTTCTTTCACTTAGCATGTTTTCAAGGTTCATTCATACTATAGCATGTTTGAGTACTTCAGTTCTTTTTATCACTGAATAATATTGAGTTGTTTCTCTATACCACATTTTGTTTATGCATTTGTTAGTTGAGGGACATTTGGGTTGTTTCCACTTTGCGGCTGTTATGATAATGCTGATGTGAACGGTTTTCCCTGTGTGGACATACGTTTTCATTTCTCTTGGGTATGTGTGTAGGAGTGGAATTGCTGGGAGAGCCCCTGCTTCTGTCCACCTGAGGAAGGCATCATCTCCATTTAGAAATGAGGACACTGAGGTCCCCACGTAGTGAAGTGACTTGCTGACCACACAGCTCATGAGTGATAGGGACAGAAACACTACCAGGTCCCCTGACTCAGAAACCCATGTTCTTTCCACCATAACACATCCAACTCTGATTTTGCTGTAGAGGGAAACAGATTCAAGGAAGGAAAGAGGCGGGGCCAGGGCAGAGCTGGGCATGAGACCCTCCATACTCCCCCGATTCCCATTCCCCATCCTCCCCTTCCTCCCCATCCTCCCCTTCCTCCCCTTCCTCCCCTTCCTCCCCATCCTCCCCTTCCTCTCCTTCCTCTCCATCCTCCCCTTCCTCCCCATCCTCCCCATCCTCCCCTTCCTCCCCTTCCTCCCCATCCTCCCCATCCTCCCCTTCCTCCCCATCCTCCCCATCCTCCCCTTCCTCCCCATCCTCCCCATCCTCCCCATCCTCCCCATCCTCCCCTTCCTCCCCTTCCTCCGCATCCTCTCCATCCTCCTCATCCTCCCCATCCTCCCCAGCATCAGCACACTGGTTTGTGCCTGCCATCCCCACCCCTCCACCCCTCCACCCCCAAGCTGCTCAGTGTTGACCAGCTCCCTCCACTTGGGCAGGAAATTGACCCAATAAAGTCTTTTACAGTGAATGTTAGGGATTTTCTCTGGTTTTCAAATTTTTCTCTGTACCCTTTTCATTTGTCCCCTTCCCTCCATCCTGTTTGCAATTAAAAGAGGACACTTGGGGAGGCCAGTGCTTTCCCTGAAAGACCTCCCCATGCTTCCTATAAGGCATTATTCTAGCTTTCTCTCCCAGCTTCTGCCTGGCCCTACTGTAAGCAGCTGATTTCCTTGATTGATTGACACGTGGGGTTTGCCTTCAGCCTTGTTATTCAGTCTGATCTCATTTCTCTAATGTCCCCTGGTGCCTTCCGGGACCCTCTCTGGGTGGGTGGGGTGAGTTGAGTTGGAGACCCGCAGGCCATCCTTGTAACAAAGACACCAAGTCACATTTGCAAAGTTCTTTTCCACTCTCAAAATACTTTTACATGCTTGATTTAGTGAAGTCCTTCTGGCAAGCTTGGGTGTAGGTGTTTCTTTCTGCATCTTACATGTGGGGCAGGCAAGCTTCAGGAAGTGGAAGTGATCTGATCTTTGGTGGCCAGAGAACAGAGGGCTGGGATGGAGACACAGGTCTGTCTGACACTAGTAGGCAGCTGTCACTGTCATGCAGATCCAGGACTTCGGTCCAGGGCTTCAGGCTTCTAAAGCAGTGCATTGCAGCGGGCTCCCAGCAGAAATCATCACCCAAGGCTCCCACGATGGGGATGTGATTGGAGTGCTAGAGCCGTGCTGTCCACAACAGTAGCCACCAGCCACATGTGGCTCTTGAGCACCTGAAATGTGGCAAGTCTGGTTTGAGATGTGCTGTTGAACATAAAATACAGGATTTTGAAGACTCTGTATGACAAAGATATATAAAATCGCTCGTTGATCATTTAAAAAATATTACATGTGGGAATAATATGTTGGATATATTGGGTTAAATGTTATTAAAATTAATTTCACCTGTTTTTAAAAATCTGGCTACTAGAAAATGTTAAATTACATATGTGGCTTGCATTGTATTCCTACTGGAAGCACTCTGCTAGACAGGAAATTTTATGCTTCAGAAGTTCAGGCAGAGGCACTCTGCATTTAAGGCAGTGGGTTCCTGCGGTCCTTGGGCCTCAATTTCCTCATCTATAAAGCCAGGAGCCTGGAATCCTTTATCTCTCAAGGATACCTCTAGCTTGAGCAGTGTTGTTCGGTGGACATCAAGCTCTCTGGGGCTCAGTTTCCTTATCTGTCAGATGGGGTAAATGATTCCTACCTCACTATCTGCCCATTTATCAAATCAGAGAATGGATATGGAAACACTTGGAAAGCGTACTGAACTGTACAAATGTCAGATGTTATCATCGTTGTTCACCTGGAACACACCTGTAGGCACCTGCCGAGGCATGGTGGGGGAGTGTAGCTTCCTGGATAACAGAGGGTAAGCGGACAGAGCCCTGAGCCGGGGCAGGGATCCTGGGTACCATTCTGCTTTGCCACCATGGGATTTTGAAAAGCCTGTGTTCTGAGGAATCCATGGTGTCATGGAGCTCCTATGCCCACCATATGAAGACGAGAGGGCAGTTTTCATTGTTGGTTTTTTACTGATGGAAAAACACAGAGATGGAAGTGACTTGCCCAAGGTTATAGAAGGAATCTATAGCTGGAGGAGGCCTGAAGCCCTTCACTTTCCAGCCCAGTCTGCTCCCATCACTGCAGTATTTGCGAGCCATGGCTCTGGGGTCTGGTTGTCTCATAGTGAAAGCAGAGCTGTCCGTACTTCGGACCCTCTCTTCCCTCTCGTCTGGAGGCACCTGGCACATTGGGAACTGTGAGTCTGGTGCCTGGCCCTGCCAAAGCCATTGACCGTGAGGCCCAGAACGAAGCCTGTTGTTCTTGCCCCACCACATTCCAGGGCTGTTCTGTTCCCCTTGAGGGACTGGGTACCTCCTTTATTTTTAGCTAGTTCAGTGTGACAGCTTTGTTCTTGTCTGGGCAAGGGCCTGGTCTCTCACCAGCGGAAAGTGCCTCTTAGCTTGAGCCAAGGTCACCAGGAGGACCTTGGGCATGACCTCACGGCCTTCTGTGGTCCTCCTAGCAAGAGGAGTCTGGGGAAGTAGGGAGGGAGCACCGGGGCTGGGGTCTGAAGCCAGAGCCACCCTGGGTGCTGGATGCTCGGGCCTTTCGCTTGGCTTCACGCCCCGGGTTCCTCCCATGTAAAACAGGGCTGATAGCGCCCACCCTGCAAGTGTGCAGCTTGGATCAGGGCAGGCGGAAGTGCCCAGCAGGGGACCCATCCTTGCTGACCGTTACATCACAGTTCCCAGAACCTCAGTTTCCTCATCAAGAATGGGGATCCCGTTTTCCTCCTGATTTGCTCTGATTAAACAGAAGTGTTGTATGTGTGAACAGTCCATGGTGCTTCATAGGTGCTGCGTCCATGCTCACTGAAATGGAACTCACAGTTCAGAGGCGTCAATTAAATGATAGATAAGGCACCGAGAGCTGTGTCTGAATTTTGGAAAAGGACTGGAGAAGGGAACCCTCCCCTCATAGTGTGTGAACATGCCGAAGGGACCCTGATGCGCTGGGGATGTTCGCACGCACAGCCTTCACTGAGAAGCCTCTAACGTGGGATTTATTTTCCCAAACACATTTCCTCTTTCAGATATTCCACAGTCTCTGAGAGCCTTGAAGAGTGGAGCCTCCTGATTATCTGTAGAGCGTTTATATGTCCCCTTGGGCCTTGAGGTGCAGATGTTGTGAGGCGAAGCAGGCGTCTTAGAGCGCCTGGAACTCTCCATCACTCAGGGAGGGGCTGTTGGCTCCACGCAGGTCACCCTGAGGCTGAAGTGAGGGGCTGGTGCTGGAGAAGGGCTGGGTCATTCAGGGAACAGGAGTCTCCGGCCTTATCTGAGCCAGCAGACCCTTCGGAGAAGACCTCCCGGGCCAAGCGTCTCCAGAGGCCTTCCTGCCCCTCCAGGAGAGCAGCCACTCAGCCCAGCTGAGAAGCCACCTGAGGGGGTGGGGACACAAGGAAGTTGGAAGCGTGGCCCCTGCACCCCTGGCACTCGCGGTCTAGCTGGAGGCGTGCACCATGCACGTGTTGCTGCGGCGCGGGCAGATTGCTCCTACGTAGCACGAGGGCCGAGGGGATGCCGAGGAGAGCGGCAGCTGGTGCTGGGCGGGCGGATCATGGTACCCCCTTCGGAGGAGGTGGGTGTGGAGTGGAGTGCAGAGAGGCAGTTACAGGCCAAGCCAGCCGAGTAATAGAGGGGGATCTGTGAGGAAGGACCGTCGGGGGTGCAGAGGGCAGGAGGGTGCTGGGAGCAGATGATCCTGGTAGGGAACCCACAGGGTCCAAAATGTCTCTCCTTGTGGCCAGTGCCCTCTCTGCTCAGGTACCAGCTGCCAAAAGCAGGATAGAAATGTAGGTTCCTTGCGGCCGACACCCTTGGCAGTGAGGTGGGGCTGGGCAGGCAGGAAGAGGGTTGGACCTGCAGGAGGAGGGCTTGGGATGGGACCCACCACGGCGGAGGGTCCCATCAGGCCAGGACCTTTGGGCTTGCTATGGCCTTTGAACTTCCTTCCCAGGATTGTGTGAAAGGGGAAATGAGCAGTTCAGATCCCTGGTAGCTGCTGGAGGGTGAATGAGGCTTCCAGAATAATCAGGCCGGAGCAGCGTGCTTTCTGCAAGGCAAGGGAGCCATGCTGCTCCTGCAGTGGATGGAGCTGTGGCATTAATGCCACCATGTTCCCACGTCTCGCTGCTCTCGGAAGCCCTGGGCCTGGGTTCGCCCTGGCCTGAGCAAGAAAGGTACTGAGGAGGGACCACAGAACCAGGAACTTGGGGTCTACTCCGGTTTTCTTGCTGACCAGCGGTCACCGTGGCCAGTCGAATAACCTCTCTAGCCTCTAATTTTTCCTTAGGGCATTGAATGTGATGGCACCTGCCCTGCTTCTCTGGACAGGATAGTTTAAGGACCAGCGTGTGAAAGTGCTATGCAAAGTAGAGAGGCCTTCCTAGGTCAGAGTCAGGTGAACACACCCACATTACAGGTGGAAAGACTGAGGTGCCTGCAGGATGGCAAAGCTGGAGTCTGGCGCAGGTGTTTGTACTACCCAGTCCATGTCCCATCATTGAGCCAGGTAGGGTCCTGAGAAAATCTAAGTATGGCTGGTAGTGTGAGTCTTAGAGGCAGTTCCCCGAGGAAATAGAGGAGGAGTTAAGGTTTCAAGGGAGAAACTGCTTATGATGTGATTCCATTTTTTGTAAAATGAAATACAAAAAGACCCAAGCCCTGTATGTATGAATGTTTGTTTAGGTAGGAAAACTGTCCTAGAACATAAAGCTCTTTTAGCAGGGATTTCTCTGGGGAGATGGAGGGAAGAACTCAGACTTTTTACTTTTGTGCATTTATGTATTGTTTGAATTTTTTTAATAATGAGTGTATATAACTTATTGTTACTATAATGTACTGTTAGGTTTTTTTTTTAAGTAATAAAACAATCCAAATGTTTCAGAGGACTTTTGTGAGAATCTTTTATTTGCTATGGTTTCAGGCAAATGACCACCTACCTTTAGTTTTCTTTTCTACAAAATGGTTCAGTAATATTTGGTAATCAATGCATTTCTCTAGGTATTTAGGTAAAAGGAATTAGGGATATGTGATTATGAGTTAGACAAAGGAGTGAGGGAGATGGATTCCCTTTCTGTCATTTCGTTGGAAGGGTGGGAAGAATTCTTGGTACATAATTAAAATTCTCCGAATAGCTCTCTGAGGTGAAAGTATAATTATCCTCATTTAAAAGTGAAATCAGGACTCAGAGAGGTTAAGTAACTTGTCCAAAGTCACACAGCAAATAAATGGCAGGTCCTAGATTTGAACTCAGTTGTCTTCATCCATAGCCCTGTGTTCTTCCCGCCATGTAAGAAAAGATAGAAATCTGTAAGAAGAAGCCCCAAATGAGGGGTTAGAAGACCTGGAATGTAGATCTAGCTGCCACTGATAAACCATGTGACTTTGTGTGAGTCATGGGGCTCAGTTTCCTCGACTACCGCCTACTTTGCTGGGTTTCTGTGCCGGGAGAAGGGGAGCTAACACATTAGGCACCACTTCATGCCAGACCCCCGGCATCCATGAGCTCATTGCTTCTCTTTGTATGCCGTCCAGGTGGGATAATGTGTGTGAAAATTGTGTGTGTAAATAGCAGAGCCCTCTGCACACGTGAGCTCTTATTAAAATAATATTAACCCCCCTGGACCCATTCGTTCCTGAGTCAGTCTCCTTAAGAAAGAGAAGTGAATCTGATGTTGAAATCTCTGACCTACCCTTAAGCAAGAGTCCTTCTTAACGCTTCGCTGCCAGCTCCCCAATTTCCTTTGCAAGTAAAGTGTCTCACTTGGAACGTTCACTTCGTAGGCCTGTGCCGATCCGCTTCAGTCACACCTGTTGCTCTGCCTCGTTCTTGATCCTCACGGAAGAATGGACGAGAGAGGGAGTGAAAATTTTCCATGGCTGTTCCCCCTCCCACAGGAGGTTAGAGTGCCTGGGTCACCAGTGGTTACGGAGCCTCCTGCCATGACCAGCCTGTCCACTTGGGCATGTACAGTCTTGAATTGTTTTTTTCATACGTGTCTGTTGGGACCAGGAGGTGGGGCTGGGGTCGGGCACAGAAATGTTTGAGTTTAGACCAGTGCGGGGTCGCTGGGCTCTTCCACTGGCCGGACAGCTCTGGGCCAGCGGGGCTTGGTGAGGTTGTGTTCTCTTCTGACATCTCCTCCTGCCTCTGCTGTGTTCCTGCTTCTGGAGCCGATGAGAGCTTCCAGGCCCTCTTGGTCCGCAGGAAGGACAGCCCAGGTATTTGCACAGTAGTAGGGCACCAGTGCCTGCCCTGTGCAGCCTCCTCGGCTCCCACCCTCGGGAGAAGGGCTCTTCCCCTGGTGGGTGGGGGTGGTGGTGGTGGTGGTGGTGGTGGTGGTGGTGGTGGTGGCGGCGGCGGTGGTGGCGGTGGAAGATGCCCTGGGGGCTGGACAGGGGCGTCGTCAGTCTGAGCCGAGAGTCTGTAGGACCCAGCTCGCCATGTGGTGTCTGGGACCCTGGGACCTCCCCCATTTCCTTCCCAGTCTGACCGAGTCCTGAATACTTGTGTCAGACACCATGTGTGAAAGGGAGCCCAGGAGGTTCCTATCACAGACTCCTGGAAGCCTCTGTCTCTGTCTGTGACAGACATCCTATGAGAGATGTTCCAAAGGCTTGCAGCTTGAAGCCCACCAGAAGAGGTGCTGTGCCCTCCTGTCACCAAAATGTAGCGCTGGGGGTTGGAGGCACAGGTGGGATTCTTTGGGCACCAGCATTTGGCCAGAGCAGCAGAGTTTGAGGTAGCGTCCTAAGAGAAGAGCAAGAATTGTGGAAATGTGAAAGGGAGGGAGAGAGAGGGGAGAGGAAAAGATCTGGAGTTGCTATGGAGAGGGGACGGAAAGAGAAATGCTGAAAGGACCACAGACTTTGGCCAAACCTCCCAAAGCCAGAAGTTGTCCTTCTCCGGCCCTGCATCCCTCCTCCATCTCTCCCCTCCTGGGCTTCCGGGCCAACCTCCTATAAGAAAAGCAGCTCTTATACTGGGGTTCTTGCAGAGATCTGGAGCAAATGGGCAGGAGGACACCCTTCCTTTCTACCCCCTTCCACCTACCACCCTTTCCCAGCTTCTTTCCCAGGTGGACAGGGGCAGCCCGGCCAGCTGCGAGGCAGGGCTAGTCTGAATGAGAGGAAAGAGGCCCCTTGTTCAGTGAGGTGCTGGGCACTCTGGGCCCCTGGGAGTATTCTGCAAACGTCTCTTGTTCCAGCGCTTCCTGGGCTGCTTAAAGGGCCACAGTCCATATGGTGTGGATCTGCTGAGTCCTGCACCAGGTGTCTGCCTGGCTGGGCAGCGTTGGGGGGTACCTGCAGCCCAGCCCCAGGATCTGTGCCGTTCAGAGGCCCCTCCTGAGCTCCTGAGGACCAGAAGGGGTGCCCCTTGGCTTCTTCTCATTCACCTGAGATCCAGGAGGCTTCAAAGTCAGTTCCAGCTCTGCCCTAAGCTATACCCTCTTTCTGGCCCCAATTTCCACATCTCTTCTGAGAAGAGTTGTACCACGTGATGATTCATGAACCTGAACCAGCGGGGGAAACCCTCCTTCCTTCTACGCTGGGGGGCCAGGTCGTCTTCTATATCCCCAGCCTGTTCTCTTGTTTGAGCTTCTTGCCTCTCTATTCGGGTCTGATTGGCTGTCCTGAAAACGTCTGGCTTCTGGGCTCACTGTCCCTGTGCTGAGCTGTGCCTCGAGTTAGGAGGCAGGCTGGCTGTGGAGCCCTGCTTCTTCTAGAAGTTTCTCCCTGTCCAGCTGGAAAATCTCAGCAGCTTTGCTTGGGCCTGATCTCCACACGGTAGGGGGACTGGCCTTCTCCAAGGGATGGGGACGGTTGTAGGGAGAGTGTTAGGCTCTCAGGTATGGGACTGACTCCCTGGCTGTGTGCTTTGAACTAATCACTTAGCTTCTTGGAGCCTCAGTTTTCACAACTGTAGAATGGGGATTAAGAATGTCCCCCTGGGACTTCCCTGGTGGCGCAGTGGTTAAGAATCCACCTGCCAATGCAGGGGACATGGGTTCGAGCCCACATGCCGCGGAGCAACTAAGCCCGTGCGCCACAACTACTGAAGCCCGTGTGCCTAGAGCCCGTGCGCCGCAACTAGAGAAAGCCTGCGTGCAGCAATGAAGACCCAACGCAGCCAAAAATAAATAAATTTTTAAAAAGAAAAAAAAGAATGTCCCCCTGACAGGGTCGTATTGAAGGTTAAATGACATATTGGATGTGAAAGCACTTGATATAATTATAAAGTATTATTCTAGCATCTGGCATTCACTGAATTCCTCTTTTGTGCCAGGCCACTGGGTAGTTCCACAGGTCTCCTCCGTCTTTCCTTTCCTGGGGAACTCACATGTTATCGGAGGAGATAGGCATGTCAGTAGACAGATAATCGTGATGTAGGGTGAGGAGTGTGGTAGTGGAAACACGTCCACATGCCAGAGCAGCGCCGTGACTGCTGGTACTGCTCACCCGTCCCCGCCCCAGCGCACAGCTGAGCTTTCTGAAACATGTGTCACTGTCGAATACTCAGAGTCACGTTTAGAGTCTGAACCTGCTCGCCCAGTGCACGAGACCCTGCAGGCTTAGCTCCTGGCAGCCTTTCCAGCTGCTTCACTTCTTGCACTGTGTGCTCCGTCATCCCACAGACCACCCTCCCTCCCTCACCTTTGGCCTTCACACACGCTCTTGTCTGTGCCTGGACATACTCTCTGACATCACCCCCGCCAGCAGCCTTCTCCAGTCTGTGTGCTTCGTAGCCCCCATGTGCTTCTGCGGCCGCTCGTGCACGTGTGACTGCCTCTCCCGACCAGCACGTGGGCGTGGTGACAGCAAGGGCTGCGGATCAGCGCTGCCAGCCTTGGGGGGAGAACAGAGCATGTCTTCTAGGGCTGTGTTCTGGCCATTTATCTTTCAGCTCCTGGCGGTTTCTGATTGCCCTTCTCCACACGGCTTTCTCACGAAGGGGAAAGGAAAAGGTAGTTGCGGTAGAAGAGATGCGGGTGGGGGCAGGGTTGTCTCTGGCCACAGAGGACACTGGGGGACTCCTGCCAGTGCCCTGATTGTCCCTGAGACGGGAGACAGGCAGGGCCTGGGGGAGCACGAGGCATGGAGTCCAGAGCGAGAAGGCTGCCCAGGACCAAAATATGCAGAAATGACTCTGTGTCCTTGAGTCGGACGTTTCCAGCCACCCTGAAAAGTAAGCATGAGAAGCTATTCTCAGAAGCAAATCACGTCAAAGGTCTTTTCATCCTCATTGGGTCATAAATCTGTCTGTCCATCTGCCAGAAACTTGCCGTGTGTGAGGCTGCTTGTGAGACATGGGGAGGTCAAGGTGAATGGAGCAGACACTGTCCAGGTGACAGGCATAGAAAGTGATGATCCAGGCTGGACCGTGCAGAGAGATCGGTGCTGAGGGAGGCGGTATCTGCACCCCGAGGGTCTCGACGTCTGCAGGAGGGGTGACATTTGATTTGAACCTTGAAGGGGAGGTGAGCTTTGAGTAGCTGGGAAGAGAAGGAAGGGCATTTCAACAGGAGGGCCAGGCACCTCCCAGGAATGGTAGAGGTGGTTTGGCTGGTGTGCAGAGAGCCCGGAGCCACACCCGCAGAGTGTAGGCGCCTCCAATGTGGGGGGCTTTGCAAGGTTTTGAGCAGGGGATTGAAGTGACCAGGGTCCCAGTTTAAGAAGGTGAAATGTGGGGGACTTCCCTGGTGGTGCAGTGGTTAAGAGTCCACCTGCCAATGCAGGGGACACGGGTTCGAGCCCTGGTCCGGGAAGATCCCATATGCCACGGAGCAACTAAGCCCGTGCGCCACAACCATTGGGCCTGTGCTCTAGAGCCCGAGAGCCACAACTACTGAGCCTGCGAGCCACAGCTACTGAGCCCGCGAGCCACAACTACTAAAACCTGCGCGCCTAGAGCCCGTGCTCCGCGACAAGAGAAGCCACCGCAGTGAGAAGCCCGCGCACCGCAACGAAGAGTAGCCCCCGCTCGCCACAACTAGAGAAAGCCCACGCACAGCAACAAAGACCCAATGCTGCCATAAATAAATAAATAAATTTATAAAGAAAGAAAAAAGAAAAAAAAAAGAAGGTGCAATGTGGCCGTGGTGTAGAGGTTGGGTTGGAAGGGAGAGAAATTGAAGATTGAAAACCATGACACTGATTACGCATCAGGCGTCAGGAATACAGGCACATGGTTATCAGGGCTTCCTAAGGCAGGGAGTGGCAGAAAGAATGAATGGTGAGACAGAGAGACTTCAGTGAACTCCACAGTATCAGGCACCATGAGGACAGATGTCTAACCAAGAGCCAGACATGTAGTAGGTGCCCAGTAAATAGAGTCAGTGGGAAGATACTATGAAGGAAGAACAACAAATGACAGCAACAGGGCCTGAGGTTAGGAGCCCAGGATCCTTGAGGAGAGTGGGGAGCCCAGGAAGTGGAGCGGGTTGGTTTGGTCCTGTTGGGTCAGGAGCGGTCTGATCAGGAAGTGTGGGCACATGGGCCCTGGCACACGGGCGTGGGAACTTGGGCTGTCTCATACCTGCTGGGGGTAGTGAGGTTAAGGTCTCCGTGCTCTGGGCCTGCAGCCCCATGTCCTGAAGGGCTCCAGCCCTTCGTCCACCATTTCCACCTACCTAGAAGTCGTGCCCAAGGAAACCCACCAGCACCACTGCCTCACAATGCTAATAGCTAATGTTTACTGAGCACTTTCTGTGTTCTAAGTGCTTCTCTGTCTCCTTTGATCTTACAACATTCTGTGAGTTACGTTCTATTTATCATCTCAGTTTTTCAGTTGAGGAAACTGAAGTTCACACAGCTGGTAAGTGATGGAGCTTGGATTTGAACCCCAGGTAGATGGCTCTGGAGCCCTTGTTCTGTGGCACTGTCATCCACGTGAGGATGAGCCAGCCACCTCTCACAGAGGGAAGGAGTCACGTGGAGGCTTAAGATGCTTTTGGCACGTACCTGGGGATTGAAGGGCAGCTTCCATGTAATAGTCAAGGATTGGAAGGGACCTTGGACGTGTCTGGTTCATTTTACAGGGGGGAACCGGGGCTCAGAGCATTTGCAAGCCTGCTCTGAGTGACATGGTTGATTGCACTTGAATGATGAGCCAGCATGGGTGTTCCAGTGCCCACGGGAGCTGGACTGTCTTAGGCAGGTGGGAACCTCACGCTGCCTGCCTCGTCCTACCCCAGCCAGACTTGAGCTGAAACGACCTTCCTCAGCCTTGGCCTCACTTTCTTTCCTTCTCATCCTTCTTCCAGATCGACAAATATCTCTATGCCATGCGGCTCTCTGATGAAACTCTGTTAGATATCATGGCTCGTTTCAAAAAGGAGATGAAGAATGGCCTCTCCCGGGATTTTAATCCGACAGCCACAGTCAAGATGTTGCCAACATTTGTAAGGTCCATTCCTGACGGTTCAGGTGAGTCTCTCACCCAGAGATTGGGCTCTGAGGGCTGAAAGCTCTGTGAAGCCACCCTTCCAACTTACATTCATTTGTTTGTTCATTCATTCATCTTTCATTCATTTACTCATTCATCCAGTTATTCATTCATTCACCATTCCATCCATCTGTTCTCCCATCCATCCATCCATCAATCCAATGTATGTCCATTGAGATCCTACCATGTGCTATAGGGGGTACTGTGGTTGGACCATGCTGACCTGCCTTTGTCGGCCTGTCTAGTGACTTATGGTAAGAAAGTGTAGTGTCTATGGATCTTACAGATGCTGTGTGAGTTACTCTTATGCCTTCAGAACATGAATGGCTCCAGAACAGATGATTCTCCTTCATGTTAGGAGAATCTCTCCATCAGGGCACCAAGGCCTCCTTTTAGTACCCCAGATAAGTAGCGATTCTAGCGGCCAGGTGCATCTCAGACTCAGGGGGGAGACTCAAGTCCCCATTTGTACAAATTTCATAGATGCTAAGTCAAGATAGCCCCTCAAGCAGAGAAATGGTGAGAGGAGTAGGACTGGAAAAAAAAAATTATCCTGTTGGTCTGCATCGTGTGGCTCATGCCCCACAGTGGGGATCTGGGGGCTCCCTGAGGATTGTCAGTACCCCCTCCCCAGGGACTGGCCTCAGCCCCTGCTCTTGGCAGGGTGGAGGCTGGGAGGGCACAGCCTGGCCTTGGCCTGCTCAGTGGAGGTCGTTCTGTCTGGCTGACCCAGGAGTGGGTGCTGTGCCTGCCCCAGCTTAGCGCACGCACAGGAATCCTGCTCTGAGCCGTGTTCTGTGCTCTAGGCGGGGGCTCGCCTGCTTTGTGAGAGGGAGGGAGAGAGATCATGAAAGTCAGGTTTCTCTTGGGGTTGTGAGTACATAGCCTGAAAGTATGGCCCTTACAACACTGTTGTGTTTCTTCCCTACTCTGGGGACTAGTTTAAAGCTGCGATTTGGGGCATCTGATATGGAGCCGACAAAATGGACATCAGGAAAACTGCAGCTGTTGCAGCTGATGTTTATGAAAGGTGGGCGAGCGCACGGCTTGTTGGAGGACTGGCTGCAGTGGGAAGGCCCTGCTGTGCCTGCAGCCGGCCTTTAAAGTCCTGAACAAGATTGGGACGCCTAGGAAGGGCATGTGCTCTGTTTGCCCTGTGGCCACAGTTGGGGTTTACTTCATGCACACACACTGGTACTTATATCTCTGATGTTTCTTGACTGTTTAAAATCTACTCCACTTTTATCCTTTTGTTTTCCTTGAGGTCTTGGTGACCAGCAGTTTAGGTTTTTTTTATGACTGCCGAAGAGATTCTAGTCATCAGAGTGACCAGACCGTGGTGTCCCCTGGGTTTTGTTCTGATGCCTCCGGCTTTCTGATTCACTCCTGCTTTTTCCCAGCCCCGAATGGCATTCACATCCAGGAGCATTTGTGCCTTTACAGGGTTAGCTGAGTTCTGTAGGAGAGGCGTGGTCAGCTGCTGTCAGCTGAGAAAAGACGAAGGGGAGGCGAGGTGGGATGGGCAGCCCCCCAGGGCCCTTGCTCTGGCTTTGCTTGGAGAGCTCAGAAGGCTACCTTATGCCTGGGGAGCACCTGATCCTGTGTGACTGGCCCAGGGCCGGCACATCCCATGAGAGATGCCTTCTCTTTCCTCCTGAACGCGGCTTGCAAGCCAGCTCCCCTTCCCAGGACTGTGTGTCAGCAGGGGGTGCCCTCCTTCACTCTTTCACACACCATTTCCAGGGTTGAGGGGCTCAAAGTGTGATCCACATACACAAATGGCTAGTAATCTAGTCATTTGTCCCCATTAGTTACTCTTTAAAACAGGGCCCAAAACTCATCCTCATTTGGGAAAGACAACATTCTGCAGCCCCCTCTTAGAGATTCAAAGCAGACACCAACGTATTAAAGGCCCTGAGCAGTTCTGCAGGAGAGAAACCTGTTTAACCCGGCTACCTTCCTTTTCCCCAAACCTGTTTGATCTTTCCCCCCAACATCTATTACTATATTTCATCTATTTTGAGACACCTTTTTGTTTGAGTCCTCTGAAATCAGCAATGCATTGTACAATAGTTGCATCTTTAAATTATTATCGGCAGTATTTTTTCCTCCTTTCGTATTACGTAAAATAATGATGTGTCTGCAATCAGTGGTGTCTTAAATGTGATAACATATGTGGTAATATGCCCACGTTGGGAAACACTGTCCTAGGGTTTGCGGAACTGGAGCCAGCAGCCTGGGCCCCATGCTTCCTTCTGAGCCTCTCATCTCCAGCGTGGTTGGGGCCAAATGTTTAGGGCCTCTTGGGAGCCCAGAACAGTGCTGAGAACAGAAGGAGGAGGGGGGAGGAGGAACCAAAGCCCTGAACCACAAGGACCCGCCCTCCTATGCATGAGGCCCTGGGTCCCCCAGCCTTCCCCTACCCTGCCCACCTCTGTCCTCCCTGGTGACTGTTTCTTCTACCCTGCGTTAGTTTCCAACGCTGCTGTAACAAAGTGCCACGAACTGGGTAGCTTTAAATCAGAGTGAATTATCTCACAGTTCTGGAAGCTAGAAGTCCAAAATCAAGGTGCCAGCAGGGCCATGCTCCTTCTGAGACACTGGGTTAAATCTTTCCTTGCCTTTTGCTAGCTTCTGGTGGTGGCTGTCAGTCCTTGGCATTCCTTGGCTTGTAGTTTCCAGTCTCTGCCCCTGTTGTCACATGGCATTTTCCTCTTATAAGGATACCAGTCAGATTAGGACCCACACTCATGACCTCCTCTTAACTTGATTACATCTGCAAAGACCCTATTTCCTAATAAGGCCACATTTACAGGCACCCAGAGTTAGGACTTCCGCATATCTTTTGGGGGGGCCACTGTGCAACCCTAGTAATACACCCTATACTTCTTCTCCCTATGACTGTTGCTAACGTTCATGGGTGGGCTCGGGTCATGTGCCCAGGGGCCCACACTCCCCTTGGAATGGTCACTACAGCCCCACACAGACATTGACATTGATACCAAGGCCTTGGGCCCCTGACCCCAGTGCAGCCCCTGCCCCTTTGTAATGGAAGTGCCTCCAACCAGGAGGTCCCCTGGAGCAGCCGGGATGTGGGTTTCCTTCATAGTAAACCGTGGTGCTGTTCCCTTTTCGCAATGTTAATTACTGCTTCAACTGTATAATTAGTCAGCGACAGAATGAGTGGTAATCCCAAACCACCAAAGGATAACTTGGACTCACTGAGGTTGACAGATGCCCCTGCCTGTTAAGTGGTGATGTGACTTCCAAGTCAGAGGGAGAAACAAACCTTTCCTTTCCCGCTGACCTTGACCTTCATGACAGGACTCAGAGTTTTGAAACTCTACTGATTTTTCCGAAATGTTATCAGCCCATTTTTATGAACTTTTTTTCCCCTTTTGACGATTGTTATGGGCAGTGGTTTTTCTTTAATTGCTCTCCAGTAATCTACACACTAGGTTTAAAAAAACCCCCAAAAACCCTAAAGTGGCTTTTAGCTGATGCATATCCTTTCTGGAGTGAGAAAGGTATGAATAATATATAAAGAAGAAAGATATTGAAGCCTTTTTACTCCGATGACTTGGCTAAACAGAAACCTCTCTTCAGAGCTGCCCAGTCGGGGATAGGTGCCTAGCTGCGTCCAGCCTCCCTCAGAAGGCCTGGCCAACACTTTGTCTCACTTGTGAAACCTCCCCTTTTTTCTCCTCTTGTCATTTATCACTCAGGATATTGTATCCATAAATACCAATTAGATCGTAAGCTTCTCGAGGATAAATTGAGTTGAACATTTCCTTGTTTCTGTTTCATGTTTCCTGGCAGGCTCTTTGCTCAAAGGTTAAGTTAAAAATGTTTGATTTGCAGTGTGGTCACAGTTAAATTCTGGGGGCTTAAAATATACTACTTTCCAGCCAAAGGAAGGAAAATATTTCCTTTTTCCGCAGCATTTGGGCTGGTCATTTACCTTTCTCTGCCTGTTTCCTTATCTGGGAAGGTGGTTGGATTGTCTCAGAAATTCTCTCCATTCATGAAATCTGAATGTCTAGCGTTCTGGGTGGGTTTCTGACGAAGGTATAAACTCTCATCAACTAGCTGGATTGCAGACAGGAGGGAAGGCTTTGTGTCTCATGTACAGAATTAATTCACGGAGCAGAGCAAAGGCAGGCATTTCATGAAAGCAGAGTTTTTGTTTGCCCTGTATTCCAGCGCAGGTCTGGACTCAAGAGAGACATCTGTCCCCGTGTTTGTTTTCCATTATTTGCCGGTAATAATGGTTGTCGTTAGAAAGTGGAGAGTTGCCGGGGGCCCTTCAGATGTTTTGTTTAATGAGCCTTCTCTAGAAGAGCAGTTCTTCTGGCTTCAGTGGAAATGGGAAATGTGGGACGAAGTCTCAGCAGCGGCCGGCAGGAAGGTTGAGGCCAAAGATTTGAAGAGGAAGTTAGAGGGAAGCCAACTGCTGCAAAAAGAAGCTGAACTTGAATTTAAAGGAAAAAATAGGCTTCCCTGGTGGCGCAGTGGTTGAGAGTCCGCCTGCCGATGCAGGGGACACGGGTTCGTGCCCCGGTCCGGGAAGATCCCACATGCCGCGGAGCGCTGGGCCCATGAGCCATGGCCTCTGAGCCTGCGCGTCCGGAACCTGTGCTCCGCAACGGGAGAGGCCACAGCAGTGAGAGGCCCGCGTACCGCAAAAAAAAAAAAAAAAAAAAAATCTAACTCAAAGTTACATAAGCAAGAAAGGGAATTCTAGGTTCACATAACTGGGAGATGGAGTTGTAAGTTGGCTTCTGTTGACAGGGACTCATCTGTCTCTTATCCTTTTAGTCTTTGTGTCAGCTTCTTTTGTAGGCCACCTCTCCCTTATGGTGGCAGAGACAGCCCTGGCAGCCCTAGCTGACACCTCACCTAAGAACTAGAGGTCCCAGAGGTGGTCTTGGAGAGGGTAATGATTGGCTGACGTGGATCACGTGCCCATCCTGAACCAATCATGATGGGCAAAGTGGGGGACTCTTTGGAGGGTAGTTATCTAAAGAGATGCTAGACAGCAAACAAAGCTTACCGGAAATCTTGCTGCCCTTTCCAGAAGTTGTTCCTTGGTGTCCTTTGCCTGGCAGAGGATAGGACTGAACAGACCATGCATTTAACCCAGGTAGTTCTTATCAAACTAGCAGCAAACACGTACAGATTTGCAGGACTCAGTACTGGGGGAGGGAAGTAAGCATGTTAAATTGCCCTGGCCTTCAAATTGCTTATCATCCAACTGAGGAAGATAAGACATATATACATAAAAAATTAGGAGCATCCCAGTATTTGCAAGTACATGAGTGACTAAGAAAAGGGAAGGGCCCTGGGCTTGCCACAGGCGTGACTGTGAGCAAGTCATTCACCTGGTTTGGTTGGAGCTTCCTTATCCATAAACCGAGAAGGTAAGTTAATATTTGTCTCACATTTCCTGAGGTGCAAATGTGATTTACAGAAGAGAGGCCAACTGCCATTTCTTTTAGCAATCACAGACACACCCTGGAATCAAGGTCACTGCTCAGGGACAGATCAGGAGCTGCACTGGGCTTAACAGTGACCTCTTGTAAAATGCCTTCAGGGAATGGCCCCCGTCAAACCCATCAACTCCCACTAGCAGATGTGTGGAGTATGCAGTATTTAGCATTGTCGTGACATCTTAAGGTCGCCTTTCTGGTCTCCTTCTCTGACCCTAACTCCTTGGAACCCTACTGACCTGTGTTTGTGTTTTTTTTTTAAAAAAAAGGAGCAGTGGAGAGCTAGGGTGGGGCAGGGGTCTTGCAGAGCCACAGAAGTGTGGGCCAGCCCTATGCACCCTAAGGCCAGGTTCCTTCCCGACCTAGAGGCAGCTGAGACAATTTTCACTTACCTTGCTTGAAAACTTCAGGCCTGGGTCCTGCAAAGGTGCTGCTTGAAACCTGATCCCTTTCCGCATGAAGGGCTGAAAGCTCTTACCCGTTGTGTGTTGACACTGACACCAATAAGCAGGAGATGCCCCACCATCACCTGGAACTTGAGCACAAGAACCTGCTTTTACTTAGGCCTTTCATTCAACTGAAAATGAGACCTTTGACTGGGCTGGCAACTGAAAAATTTCCCAAGCTATTGTTTTTAAGTTATGATGAAAGCCAGTGTAAAACATGAAATAAATAAATGGTTTTATTTTTTGAAAACCATTAAAACAGTAAATAAATTAATTAAATTAAAATGTTAACAAAATAAAAAGTACCCGTATTTTCATCCTAGCACGGTGTTTGCTTTTGTGCCTAGTATTTCCCTATTGCACAGGTGGTTTATAGTTGCTTACGGGAAGGAGTTTTCGTTATCTTCATTAAAGATCAAAGCAAAAGAACAGAGTCAGAAGCTGCGAGGAATCATGGATGTTGACGAGACCCCCAAAGAGAGATGTAGCTGTTCCTGATGTGCTGAAGTATCACTTTGATGCTGACCTTGGGGATCCTTGTCCCCGAGGTCTGTCCGGGAGGCAGTTTTATCCAACGGTTATGAATTTGGGCTTTGGATTCAAATTCTGGCTCTGCCACTTACTGGCCGTGTGCTTTGGCAAGTTACCTAATCCCTCCCAGCCTTTACTTGCTCATCTGTAGAATGGGGATCATAGTAGTACCTATTTCATAGGGTGGAGAGGATTAAAAGTAAAATGAGGCATATGAAGTACTTAGCGACTGGAGTACAGAAAGGCTCAATGAATGATGGTTAAATAAAGTGCTTTTGGTGTTCTAGTAATTCTTCCTCCTGAGAGGAAGCACCTCATACCAAATTCATTTTTTTAACTGAGTAGTAGTGTAAGCACCACAGGGGTTAGGATTCTGATGGGAGCCCAAAGAAAACCCTAAACTGATTTGAACAACCTGTAACATCAGGGTCAGAATTTCCCACAAAGCTGTGACAGCTGCTTCCCAGTATTCTCCCTTGGTCTCTTTCCTTTGGACCATAGAAGCAGTTTTTTTTCCGTTTGTTTTAATTAACTTATTTATTTATTTTTGGCTGCGTTGGGTCTTCTCAGGCTTTCTGTAGCTGCAGTGAGCGGGGGCTACTGTTCGTTGCGGTGCGCGGGCTTCTCATTGCAGTGGCTTCTCTTGTTGCAGAGCACAGGCTGTAGGCGCGCAGGCTTCAGTTGTTGTGGCTCGCGGGCTCTAGAGCGCAGGCTCAGTAGTTGTGGCGCATGGGCTTAGTTGCTCTGCGGCATGTGGGATCTTCCTGGACCAGTGCTTGAACCCGTGTCCCCTGCCTTGGCAGGCAGATTCTTAACCACTGCGCCACCAGGGAAGTCAGGATAGGAGCAATTTAAAAACAGCGTCATCATGGGGAATTCCCTGGCGGTCCAGTGGTTAGGACTCCACATTTCCACTGCAGGGGGCATGGGTTTGATCCCTGGTCGGGGAACTAAGGTTCTGCATGCCACATGGTGCAGCCAAAAAAAACCCCCCCAAAACATTGGCATCATGTGGTATATCTATACAGTGGAATATAACTCAGTCATTAAAAGGAATGAGGTACTGATACATGCTACAACATAGGTGAGCCTTGAAAACATTATGGCAGATGAAAGAAGCCAACCACAGGGGACCACATATTGTAGTCCATTGATATGAAATGTCCAAAATAGGGAAATCTCTAGAGACAGACAATGGATTAGTGGTTGTTGGTGAACGAGGGGGTTTGGAAAGAAATGGGGAGTGACTGCAAATGGGTACGGAGTTTTTTTGGGGGATGATGGAAAATTTCTATAATTAGATAGTGTTGATGGTTGCGCAACTCTGTGAATATACTAAAACCCACCAAAGTGTACACTTTAAAATGTGATAGGTGAATTATTTCTCAATAAAGCTATTATTAAAAAAAAAAAAACCAACCAACCAGTGGTATAACTGCTTCCTGTTTTATGAACAACAAGCAAGGCTGCCTTGAATGAATGAATGGGCCACCAACCCTTGAGATCAAGCAGCTACCAAGCATTTATTGAGCTATCCTGGGTGCCAAGGGCAGATGTAAAGAATCCTAAGTTGTGGTTCTTCCCTCACGGAGCTTGAGAGGGTAAGAACAGAAATTCAGTGTGAGAAGACTTTGGTTCATTCATTGATTCCTTTACCACCCTCATTAGTTCAAGTATTTGTTGTGTTCTTACTGTATGCCAGACAACCATTCTAAGTTCCAGAAATAGAGCAGTGTGTCAGAACTTAAAGCTTGGTAGACTCAAATACAAAGATGGCGTCAGCTTTATAAAAGAAAAGCTGTTTTTTTAAAAAAGGCAACCACTACTTAAGAAAAAAATTAAAGAGCTCAAGGGACCCAGAATAGCCAAAACAATCTTGAAAAAGAAGAACAAAGTTGGAGGACTTTCACTTCCCAGTTTCAAATTTCAAAGCAGTAGTAGTCAAGACAATGTGGTACTGCCATAAGGATAGACATATAGATCCGTGGATCAAAACTGAGAGTTCACTATGTCAATTACGTCTCAATAAAACTGGGGAAAAAAGAATGGGGAGTCCAGACATACCCATACTTTATAGTCACTTGATTTTAAACAAGGGTGCCAATGAGGGGAAGAGTAGACTTTTCAACAAATGGTGCTGGAATTTGACAGTGGATATCCACATGCAGAAGAATGAAGTTGGACCTCTACCTCATATCATATACAAAAATTAACTCAAAATGGATCAAATACCTAAATGTATGACCTAAAACCATAAAACTCTTAGAAGGAAACATAGGTGCGAATCTTTGTGACCTCGGATTTGGCAATGGGCTTTTAGATATAACACCAAAAGCACTAACAACAGAAGAAAAAAGTAGATAAGTTGCACTTCATCAAAATTAAAACCTTTTATGCTTCAAAAGTCACCATCAAGAAAATGAAAAGATAGTGAGACAGTGAGAATGTAACATCAGAAGTAAAATTAATAGATTTTAATTGATTCTGGAGGAGAATGTGTGAGGGTAACTGGGGTAAAGAATATTAGATAGTGGCTTAATGGTTTGGAATCTTGCCCATCATGGCCTCCTCCATTGGTGCTGTATCGTGGTCTTGGCATACGGTCCCGTCATCTTTCTCTGTCCCACTGAGGTCCACCCCAATCACCGCACACATTGGTCTTGAGGAATATAACCACATCAAGCCAGTTTACTCCTATCTGACCAAGAGGGACTTCTGTTAAAAACATCCCCCGGGTGGAAACAACACAGGTGTCCAGCAACAGATGAATGGATACCCATACAACGGAGTATCATCCAGCCTCAAAAAGGAGTGAACGACTGATACAGGCTGTAACATGGATGAATCTTTGAGACTATGCAAGGTGAAGTAAGCCAGATACAAAAGGACAAATACTGTATGATTCTGCTTACATGAAATATCTAGAATAGGCAAATTCATAGAGATAGAAAGTAGAATCGTGGTTGCCTGGGACTAGGGATAGGGGAAATGGGGAGCTAATGCTCAGTGGTTATAGAGGTTCTGTTTAGGATGATGAGAAATTTTGGGAATGGTGGTGATGGTTGTACAACGTTGTGAATGTATTTAGTGTCAGTGAACTGTACACTTAGAAATGGTTGCGGTGGAAAATTTTATGTGATGTATATTTTACCACAATTAAAAAACAAAATCCCCTGGGGAATCAGTGGAGCTCTGGACTAGCTGGAATTGGTGTCTGAGCTGATGGGGAAGGAACCCAAGGCATGGAATGGACGTCAGATGTAGGGTTTTCTCTGACTTGAAATGCTGTTTTTGTCTTTATGGATAACATAGCCATTTGTGAAAAAGGGTAAGAAATTAGAGAAAGATGGGTAGGGCTTGGTACTTAAGTCCATACTTCCATTCTCCTATAGTCAGGAGTGAGCAGGACTGTGTGAAGCCGTCTGTCTAGGGACGCCCGGCTGGGAGAGGGTTTCTCTTCCACTCTTCCAGGCGGGGCAGTGGTCCTATGGGGTCTGAATGACTCTTCTGGCCGAAAGCACAGCGCGGTGGGGCTGGACCCTGTTGAGAAGCGGGCAGAGCATGAGACTTTCCCGGAGCGCTTGAATCTGATGTGATACTGTTTCTCCCTAAACAGAAAAGGGAGATTTCATTGCCCTGGATCTTGGCGGGTCTTCCTTTCGAATTCTGCTGGTGCAAGTGAATCATGAGCAAAAACAGACCGTTCATATGGAGTCCGAGGTTTACGACACCCCGGAGAACATCATGCACGGCAGTGGAAGCCAGGTGGGTCCCTGCTCCCTTCCGATCAGCCCCTGTGGCCCAAGCATCAGGCCCCAGGGTACCTCCAGGAGCCAGACCCCAAAGCACTGGGAGTCCATCATAGGCACGAGTGGAGGACTCCTGGGTGGAAGAGCGTGACTGCCTGAAGAGACCCCACCATGTGCGTAAACTGGTGGATGGGAGGGGGGCTGCTGGGACTTTCAGGTAAGGGGTGTGAAGAGGAGATAAATGCATCCATTCCCTAAGGATCCAGGGGTTGGTTCCCCAGCAGAGGGGTAGCAGAGCCCTTGGGTGAAAACCCTTCTTCCAAGTCATTGTCCTCACCCAGTTCACCAAAGGCCCAGGCCTCATAGGTTATGGCTGTCACCTAGTGGGGCAGCAGGAATCTGAGCTCACAGCCCCAGGGCTATTATAAAGGGCTCCTGGCTACCCAATTTAATAGTCTTCTACGAGTCCTTGGCCCAGAAAGCACCGAGGGCAGGGCCTTGCCTGGAAAGTCACCGTCCCTTCCTCTCACACTTGTAACCCCTGCCAATGGAGACGCTGCCTTCCTTTGCTGATCGAGGCTGTGGGCATGCTCAGAAGGGCCTGTCCACCCTCCCTGCTTCCCCATGTGGTCGTGGTGGGTGATGGGCCGAAGGCTCACTGAGGACCCTGTGATCAGGGTGTGGGCAGCCCCCAGTCAGGTTTTCAGTCATTTCCGGGTTCTGTTCTACTCCTCACCTTCTCCTGCAGGTGTTCTGGCCACTCCCATTTGAAGCTCGCCTCCCAAGTCATGGCTGTTGTCAGGATACGTTTTATTCAGAGCTTGCCAAATATTTGCTTTAGGGAGGGTGTGTTCACGGCAAGGTTCATGACTAAGTTCTCCAGAAAACTTACTGGTTCTGGGCTGGACTTTGAGATGAGACCCAGAGCCTTCTCTTGGCTCCACTTTGTTCCTAAATTAACATGGGTGGGACCTGATGCAAGCTCTCTGCCTTTTCCTTCTACTAGAGAAAAGGGCTAATCCTGGCGTTTAACCTACTGCTGGCGGGTTGGGTTCAGAGCTTTTCAGACCATGTCACAGTGAGCACTGAAGGGGACACTGTCCCTAGGACAGATGGGCCACTTTTCAGTCAGCCGCTGAAAGAGTGCCTCACTCATCTGATGGACCTGCCGGGAGGTCCCCCTGCCTGTCCCTCCATTACTGGGCTTCAGAGACTGGCTCATTCATCCAGTGTGTGCATGAAGGCTGCCAGCAAGTAGGTCTCCTCGTCCTGCCCAGTGGTTGCTGCGTTGCTCCTTTTTGCAGGTGGCCAGCAGCCTCTGGTTGGCATCCTGCTCTCTCCATTTGCCAAAAGTACTGACCTGTCACTCTGTTCCCCATGGTCTTTGGGTCGAGCCACCTCTGCCTCTTGCTTCACCATTGGGACTCACACCCTGTGCTGCAGACATTCCTGTGTGCTTTGGCCTAACCTTTTAGGAGCAGGGTTTATAAATTAAGGGGATGCCTCCCACCTCAGGTGCACACTTACTGTGTCACTTCCACAGTGACTTTCTTCTTCTTCTTTTTTTTTTTTCTGGCTGCGTTGGGGCACATGGGATCTTAGTTCCCCGACCAGAGATCGAACCCATGCCCCCTGCAGTGGAAGCGTGGAGTCCTAACCACTTGGCCGCCAGGGAAGTCCTGTGACTTTCTTCTTATTGCTGCCCCTGGGACCTTGACTCTCCCAGCCTCTGTCCCCATCTTCCCAGCCCCAGGATCACTTTGTTTCCTGCTGTTTCTTCCTCTGCCCCTTTCAAGCAGTCTGCAGAGAAAAGATGGTGATGATAATGATGATGATAACGATAATGTTATATTGTCATAGCAAAAACTTACATAGAGCTTGTTATGTATGTCACTGATCTAAGCACTTCATTTGGATTAACTCATTTAATCATCACAACAACCCTATGGGGTAGGTATTATTATTCCCATTTCACAGACGAGAAAGTTGAGGCTTAGATGTTAAGTAACCAGCCCCTTGGGTCACACAGCACATAAGCGATAGAGCTAGGATTTGAACCCAGGCAGTCTGGCTCCAGATGTTACAGTTTTAGCAACATGGGACACTCATAGACTGGGTTTTGTCTTTGTTTTTAATTAATTAATTTATATTTTTATTAAAAATGTTTGATGGTGTGGAAATGTGAGGGCTATGGGTAAGGAGGAAGGTCCAAGTGATTGAGGGAGAAGCTTAGCAGTTGAAAAATAGGGGTGAAACCGTAACCTCTTGTCTAGAAGTTTGGTGTGAGATTAGCAATAAATATTGGTGGTCCATTTTTCTGAGATCTCTTATCGACCTGTCGAATATTCTAGCAAACCAAGGGCCCCATTTTGCCCATGAAGCAACTCATACTTACAGACTGTGAATTGTGCTGAATTCTTGGGGTTGTGATCTCGTCTTCTGTAATGTACAGGAATTTTTGCTAGATTTTTAAATCTTTTATTCAAAGTAATTTTAAACTTACAGAAAAGCTTTAAGATAAGCACAAAGAGCTTTTTATACCCTTTATCCAGATTTCCCAATAAACTATTTGCTTTATCCTTCTTTCTCTCTTTCTCTACACAAGCACACACACACAGACACACACACACACACGCAGACACACACACACACAGACATACAAGGTATCTTGAAAGTTTCAGTGCAATTTTAAGCTTTAATAATTTCAGAAGCATAAATGCAACCTTCTTAAAACATCACTTATTTAGTTTTGGGAATTTTGAATACTAAATAAATAATTTAAATTTATTTAAATTAAATAAATATACATGTTGTCAGGAAAGAAAAAAAAAGTTTTTTAGACACTAAAATTTTGCGTGCCGAGAGGCTGGGTAACTTCCCTTTCTGGCTGGTCACAGACGTGGGTTAGCCTGGGGGAATGCCCCTGGGTTGGGGACATTTCTTTCTTAGCAGAGCACTAAGGGGTGGGTGTGTTTGGCTTGAATGGGGGCGGGGGGCTGCTTCCAGCACCCCAGCCCTGTGAATCCACTTCTGCGGCTGAGCTCTCCCTGCCTCTTCCTGTCCGCAGCCTGCCTTCCTTCCTTCCGCCCAGCGGGCTCTCTTCAGGGCCTGAGAGCCTGGAGCTTCTGAATGCAGATGACGTGGGGCGAGCTGATGGGCTTAGTAATGGGTTTATATCGCTCAGAAATGAAGGTCGCAGGAAGTTTAGCCGGGCTTCTCCGGGGAAGGTGGTCATGTGTCTCCTTAGTCAGTCGCCGCTGTAGCCATGACCTGAGTAATAGTGACTCAGGGACAGAGACTCCCAAGTCAAAACTGACAATTTTTCATTTACCTTGGCAGGAAAGTCAGACTGTTAGAGCTGGCTCAAGGACACCTGGGGAAGGATGGGGATAGGTCTCTCAAGGAGATCCTGCACAGTGGCTGTGAGGGCGGCAGTGATCCCCCAGGCTGCAGAGGCCCCCGTCCCCCAGCCTGGCCCCGCTCTGGCCCGGCCCTTGGCTGGACTCCTCCTATACAATTTATCTGACGTTTTATTTTAGTTTCCTCTACCCCCTCAATCTGTCAGGGAGCCCCGGCAGATTGGCCAGGAGTGAGTGAACCATGGCCTCGGTGAAGAGGCCTGCTCTTCTCCCTTTGAACTACAGCCCTGGTCCGGGAGAAGGAGTGGGTGCTGCTGTGGTCTAGTTTTGTTTTGTTTTTGAATTCAGGTAGGAATCAGAAAGCTGTGGATTCTGGCAGGTGGTCCTTGTGCCCTTCCCCCACTCCTGCCTGGGCTGGTCCCTTATTCCTCCATAGCCCTTTATCCGAAACATACCCACACAGACTGGGGACCAGCCCCCGCCCCTGTGTTTCTCCCCAAATCCCTTTAGATGCGGAGGGAAGAGGAGAGGGGAGGGGACCTGCCCCCTCCTCTGGCATCTGGGAGAGGCATACCGCCGTGGGCTTCACTCTTTACTGTGGGCTCTCTCCCTGACACTTTTGTTAAAATCAAGCCTGAATAAAACTATAAGTTTAATATGGGGGGAAAAAAAGGATACCCTGCAAATAAAGCCTTCAGGCAGATGACCTTGTCTGGGAACGTGGGCTGGGGTTGCTTCCTGTGACCGTGCGGTTTGGCTCTGCCAACACTGCCTTCTCTGGGCTTCAAGAAGCTCCATTAGGGCTTCCCTGGTGGCGCAGTGGTTGAGAGTCCACCTGCCGATTCAGGGGACACGGGTTCGTGCCCCGGTCCGGGAAGATCCCACATGCCGTGGAGTGGCTAGGCCCGTGAGCCATGGCCGCTAAGCCTGCGCGTCCGGAGCCTGTGCTCCGCAACGGGAGAGACCACAGCAGTGAGAGGCCCGCGTACTGCAAAAAAAAGAAGCTCCATTAGCTGTGTCAATCCCATATACAAGGGAGGTCTAATGGTCTGTGTTAGACGACAGCCATGTGAAAAAAAACCAGAGAGGTTACCTGGACTGTGGCATGGTTGCTGAAAGAGCATATATATGCTTTGGTTACATTAATAGAGGTATAGAGAGAAGGGAAAGGGAGGTTCTTAGTTCAACTAAGCTTTCCTCTTGGTCAGAACACATATAAAATATTATATTCAGTTCTGGATACATTTTAGAGAAGAAGGGAGGTATTGGAGAGATCTAATAGGTTGCCTTAGAGGTGGTGAGCGTCCCGTCATTGACAGTATTCACGCAGAGGCTAGGGAAACAGTGTTCTGGGTTCTTTCTAGTGGCGTCTAAGATATGTATACATATCCCGGCCACATGTTGTGGAGCTGGCAAATTTAAATTGCAATCCACTAAATAAATTGTGGTATAGTCACACCATAGAATACTGTGCAGCAGTGAGAATCAGCAATCTACAGAAACACACAACGTGGATGACACACACATAGTGTAGAGGAAAAGAAGGCAGACACCAACGAGTGCACCCTGTTGTCCCATTTATACGTAGTAGACAACCAGGCAAAACTAATCGAGGGCGGTGGAAGTCAGAGTGGCTGCCGATTGCCCTTGGGTTGGGTGGCAGCAACAGTGGCTGCACGAGGTGGGTGTCTGGGTGCTGATAACATTGTGTTTCTCCATCTGGGTGCTGGTGACACAGGTGGGTGCAGCTTGTGAGAATCCAGTGAACCCTGTACTTAGGATGTCTGCACCTTTTTGCATGCATATTATACTTGAGTAAAAATAAAAATTTGTTAACCTGAAGATTCTGAAATCACGCAAGTGGGCTAGAGGCTAGGAGTATATATGTATTCTGCGGAGCTTCTGGAATTGACAGAGTGAGGGAGATAGAGATACAGAGAAGGGGCCAAACGACCCCTCCACCTGGGTGGCTGCTGGTGATCCATGGCCTGTGTGTTATGGAGGATGAGCTGATTTTCTCTTATTTTCACATTTCCTCAGTACCCAGATAATACATCTTAGTGACCACCGAGAGGCCAGTTCTGTGTGAAGCCTTTAAAAGGCTTCCTAAGCCGTGGTGGCCCATGAAGCAGGCTCTTTTCAAGGGACTCTTCTTTGCCAGTCACATACAGCATGGCTTTTCTTTTTTTTTTGGCCGTGCCGTGAGGCATGCAGGACCTTAGTTCCCCCACCAGGGATTGAACCTGTGCCCCCTGCAGTGGAAGTCCCCAGCATGGCTTTTCATGCAGGGCCACTGGGTGCCTTGGGTATGGGCAGCTGGGGTAGCCGTGCTCCTCTCTGTGTGGGGCAGAGAATTGTTCACATTTTTCCTGAAATGCTAAGTCCCCTTCCTCCCTCCTGACTGCTCTCTTGTGCTTCCTCCAGCTTTTTGGTCATGTCGCTGAGTGCCTGGGAGACTTCATGGAGAAAAAAAAAATCAAGGACAAGAAATTACCTGTGGGATTCACGTTTTCTTTCCCTTGTCGGCAATCCAAAATAGACGAGGTAAGACATTCTAGGATTATAATGCTCCACAGAAGCCCCATAGGGGAAATGCTAATGAACCCTTTCCCTTGACTACTTTTCCCTTTTGCTTACAGGATGGCTTGTGTATCTTGTATTTTTTAGAAATATTTGTAGAAATTAATGTAAGGTCATGATAATCATGTTTATTTTTTAATTGCTTTAATTATATATGTATTTTTGGAGACATCTTTTTTTTTTTTTTTTTTTTTTTGCGGTACACGGGCCTCTCACTGTTGTGGCCTCTCCTGTTGCGGAGCACAAGCTCCGGACGCACAGGCTCAGTGGCCATGGCTCATGGGCCCAGCCGCTCTGTGGCATGTGGGATCATCCCGGACCGGGGCACAAACCCGCGTCCCCTGCATCGGCAGGCGGACTCTCAACCACTGCGCCACCAGGGAAGCCCGAGGGGACCATTTCTTAAACTCAAGCAAGTGAAGGAAAACAAAGTAGGTTTAGTGACCTTTCACAAGGCCTGTTGTTGGTACGAGTTTCCCTTGCTTTTGAGAACTGAGGCTTGATAGCCACACTCCCTGGGCAGAGACAGGGTGAGACACCCCTCCTCCCACAAGGAGAGGTGGGAGATGGCCTGGGAAGCGACAATGCTGGCTGTTTGCTTGTTCATCAGTGGCTGTGGTCCGAGTGCCATCCCTGTGTGGGCTGGGCTAGGCCCTGGGAAAGAGCTGCACGCAGACGTGGCCTGTTCCCCAGAGGTGCAGTCTTTCAGGGAAGGAGGCATTGCAGAAGTGGAGAGGGAATGTCCTCAGGGGCACAAGAGCCCCACAGGGCAGGGCAGATGTGCCTGGCAGAGAATGAGTCAAAAGTGTGCCCCCCACCTGCCAGCCTTGATTCCCATCCGGAGAGGGCTTCCTAAACTGGGCATGCTGCCTGCCAGGAAGCCAGTGGGTCACAGGCTCTAATTATCCATCTGGAGACCTTTGCCCACTCCTCAAGGCTGCCTGGGACCTTCAAAGTTGTCCAAATCTAGACCAGCTGCCTTTTTCCACAGATGAGCAAAGTGGGCCTCAGAGGAGTTGGGGAAACGGCCCACAAGGAAATGGGCAGAAGTGGTGGGAATAGGATAAATCTCCTGATTTCCAACCCACGTTCTTTCCACAATACCATGTTCTCTGAGGCTTTTGGGGGCCTGAGGGTTGAAGGGAAGAAAACAGAGTATCCAGGGGCTTTTGGAATGCCTGGCTCGGCTGCAGGCTGCTGCTCGCCCTTCCCGGTGCATCCTGCAGGCTGTGTGGCTTTCAGAGCGCGGGGCAGCCCACTGTGGACAAGCTTCCCATCGCTGTGTCCCCCCGGAGGCTACAGGGCCTGAACTGCAGCCCCTCCCAACCCTGCCGCATTTATAGTGACTTCCTCCATTCGGAGAAAAAGTTAAGTAGAACAATTATTTTTCTATTCTAGTATCCTTGATTAAAAAAAAAAATACAGGGCTTCCCTGGTGGCGCAGTAGTTGAGAGTCCACCTGCCGATTCAGGGGACACGGGTTCATGCCCCGGTCCGGGAAGATCCCACATGCCGCGGAGCAGCTGGGCCTGTGAACCATGGCCGCTGAGCCTGTGCATCTGGAGCCTGTGCTCCGCAATGGGAGAGGCCACAACAGTGAGAGGCCCGCGTACCGCAAAAAAAAAAAAAAAAAAAAAATACAGATGCAATATGTAAAACTATTGAAATAATATAAAGGTGTAAAGTAAAAATTCCTACCCTTCTACATTCCCAAGTGAATAACCATTGGATGTCTGTCCTTAATGTTTCTCCATTAATATACACACAGAGATGGATCATATTGTATAAATTGTAGTGTCACCGCTTACAAATGGCGGTTAAGTTCCAAACTTGGGGAAGAGGCACGAATCATACATAGTCAGTGTTATCCTTTAATCTCAGGATGTGGCTCTTAGAAGTTCAGTAGCCAAAAATTATCTTAGCATTTTGTTTCTCTTCCCAATTTGCCTCTGACAAAAGTTCCTTGGGGCTGTGGAAACCAAGGTCTGGTTTGAAAGCGCAGAAAGGTGATCAGGTAATAACGGCATTTCTCTTGTTCTCTTTTTAAATGAAGTCTGGCTGTGCAGTTGACATCAGTTAGATTTGTGTGCCATGTGACACCACGGCACTGGCCAGCCACTGGCTGTATTTGAGGATGAGCTGCAGGTTTTTTCCCCATGGCAGCCCCCAGAGAAATCCATTGTGTGGATGGATAAACAGGAGATGGGACAGAGTCTGGCTCTGTTACCCAGTGTGATCTGGAGTGAACCTCTTGTCCCCTCTGGGCCTCCGCTTCTGTCACTGTCCTTGAGCAGACCCCCAAGGGCCCTGGGGGTTCCGGGGGCCTCCCAGCCCTCTTCCAACCCCATCTGCTCTCCTTTGCAGGCCATCCTGATCACCTGGACAAAGAGATTTAAAGCGAGTGGAGTGGAGGGAACGGATGTGGTGAAGCTGCTTGAGAAAGCCATCAAAAAGCACGGGGTAACTTCTCACTGGCCACTTGCCTTGACTACCCGGAGGTGGGGGAGTGTGGGGAGAAGGCTGTGTGACCAAGGCTCTTTCAGGGGACAGTAGTGCATGGCCTGAGCCATCACATGGTGGGGGGGAGGGCAGTCCTTGAAGCCCCAGACAGGTGAGTGGTGAGAGTTCACGGTCTGGAAGGTCAGGGCTGGTTCAAAGCAGAGCTGTCCGAGGTGCTACCCCAAAGAGCCAAGCCCTTGGGCAGGGGATGGCCTCCTTCCAACAGGAGGGTAGCTGCGCAGGGAGCTGGCATGGTCGAGTGCAGCCTGCCGGCGTTGCATCAAGTGCAGAAAGAACATGGATGCAGTGGGGTGGTTTGCACAGGGCTGTGGCTCTGTGAGTAAAATCCATTCTGTAAAGAATCTTAAGCCAGATAATGAAGGGCACCTTGCCGTCTCCACAGCGTGACCACTGCACTCTAATCCAGTGAATTTGAGTGCCAGCAGTAATGAAAGCAGCACCGCCCATGGGGGCAGTGGCCGCTGTGAAAATAGGAGCCCTCCCGCCAGGCTGTGTTGAAGCTTGTGATCTCTGCTCCACGTGTGTGTGGACGGTGACACCCCCTCTTCTCCCCCAAGGACTATGACGCCAACGTTGTGGCTGTGGTGAATGACACTGTGGGGACCATGATGACCTGTGGCTACGACGACCAGCAGTGTGAAGTCGGCCTCATCATTGGTAACGCCCACCGTGTCCTCGTCCCTTCCTGAAGCCGGTGTTTCCAGACGGCACCGCCTCCTCTCTCATGACTTCGTGAGGTCACAGCTTCTGATCTCGTCTCTCTCTCCAAGGCACGGGCACCAACGCGTGCTACATGGAGGAACTGAGGCACATCGACCTGGTGGAAGGCGACGAAGGGAGGATGTGCATCAACACCGAGTGGGGGGCCTTCGGGGACGACGGGGCCCTGGAGGACATCCGCACCGAGTTTGACCGGGAGATTGACCGGGGCTCACTCAACCCCGGGAAGCAGCTGTGAGTCCCACCCTTTCTAACTAGTCATATAGAGGACTTAGGGGACACTTAACGGAAGATTTGGGGTGGGAAGTGAGAGGGGCAGGAAGCCAGGTGATCAGAAAAGGAAAAGCCCATCAAGTGTGTGTTGTCTCTCACTTCTTTGGAGAGATACACAGCTGTGAGGTCTGCAGCTTAAAAAGCGTATTTTATTTTATTTTTATTTTTTAATTTTTTTTGGCCACACGGTGCGGGTTGTGGGGTCTTAGTTCCCCGACCAGGGATCAAAGAGCATATTTTAAATGATTTTCTCTTTGTTTAATTACACTGTTATTGTGTCCTTGTAAAACATTTTGAAAATTAAAAGCACAGAGTCATTAGCACAAAGCTAAGGTTTAAAAGCGTTTCCATATGCTGTCCTCACTAGGGTTGCTGTTCAGGGTGGGAGAGGCCATCCGTTCATTCAGAACACATTTCTTGAACTCTTAGGATGTGCCAGCTCTGTGCTAGGCTCCAGGGATACAAATAGCACCTTCTCTTCTAGGACTTAAGGTCTAGTTGGGGAGGGAAGTCACACACGCAAACACCTGTCATGCAGAGGAGTCGGTGAGAGCCGTGTGAGTCGTGCAGACCTTGGTGAGACCTTCTTCCATGTCACGTGTAGGCAGATGGGTCAGAGCTGATAAAGAACATCACATCAGACTTCTTGGGCAAGTGGGTTTTGGCCTTGGGGAACTCTGGCTACAGAAGTATGAGAGATATTATTCAGGCTGGTGTGGGCATTGCTTCCTTTGAGCTACTTGTTTCCTGAAGTGCACACTCATATTTCTCTGTGATGCTAGCGTGCTGCCAGCTCTCTTTGATCGACCTCTCAGCAGCCTTGTCCTGGAGTTGGATGCTGTCAGCCCTCTGGGAGATGTTCATTGACCCTGTTGGCTTAACAGCCCTTATCCTATGTCAGAGAGACGCTGTCAGGGAGTTGATTGGTCATTTGGAAACCTATTTTACCTATCACCCAGGCTGGCGACTGGGCTTTCCGCCTGAGTTAATGGAATTGTATAAATGACCAGCCCCCCTCCACTGGGAGTTGGGGTAGTGAATAAATGAGGTCTCTCACTGAGAGAATCCTGAGTTCTTAGGCGCAGCGTTGAATATCTGCTTTGCATGCTGAAGCACCAACCACCTTGGTAATAAAGAGCCCCAGCTCTGAGAGCCAAAGCTTCTTCCCCTCAATCTATTGACCTAACCCCCAATTCTAAAACCTGACCCCAGCTGACATGAAACTATTTACTGTGCCTGCTTATACATGTCAGTGGAGATCTATGCTTGATTATACTACTGCCTCAGGCCCCTCTGGGTTTACTCTGTACTCTGTGGCATATGTAACATATTACATCTCTAAAATCCTCAAATGTCCACGTTCCCAAGCACATATGACCCCAGGGGTTTCAGATAAGAAATTACGTACCTGTAGTTACTATCAATCACTTAATCAGAAGTCACCCTTCTTAGCAGAGCACGTAGGGCAGTTACCTGTGATAACTGAGCAGATATGGCCCAGGCCCTTGTCTGTTTCCTTAGCCTCAGTGTAGGGATCCTACATGGCTTGGGTGGAAACCTGGATTCTCTGCCCTCCTTTTTTTTTTTTTTTTTTTTTTGCGGTACGCGGGCCTCTCACTGCTGTGGCCTCTCCCGTTGTGGAGCACAGGCTCCGTACGCGCAGGCTCAGCGACCATGGCTCACGGGCCCAGCCGCTCCGCAGCATGTGGGATCTTCCCGGACCGGGGCACGAACCCGTGTCCCCTGCACCGGCAGGCGGACTCTCAACCACTGCGCCACAGAGAAGCCCCTCTGCCCTCCATTTTGACGTAGTTCTAAATTTCTCTAAAGGGCTGAACCACATCCTCAGGCTGAACTGTGAACTGGGCTCACAGTTGGCTTGCAATAAACATTCTTGGAATGGTGTATGAATAGGGGATGGATGCAAGGACGGGTGGATGGATGGATGGGGGAGTGGAAGATGGATGGTGGATGAGAGATGTGGCTGAGTGACTGGGAAATGGGTGGCTGGCTAAACAGGTAAATGGATAAAACAGTAAGAAGGGTGGGGTAAAGTCCATCTCCAATATGCTTCCCTGCTTACTGATTACCATAGGTCAGGTCTTGGTAGGAACAGTTCCAAAGAGATGACAGATGCTTGAGTTGTATCATCTATTCCTAGAACTAGGCTATTGGCCAGAGAGTGTTTTGCCAAAGTAAATTTACCTGGTCTCTTAGATTTCTGCCTGATTTGGGGGGTCTTCCCTATGTCTTCTGTGCAATGCCAAGTTCTTCAAAGCCCTTTTGTTTTCCAGGGGAAAGGTGTTTGCTTCATTTGACTGATGGGGAAATTAAGGCACTAGGCTACGGGGATAGGGCAAAGCTGGCCCAAGGCTCTTTGTTGAGGTTTAATCTGGGTTAAGTTTGGGGTCTTCTGTCCTGTTGGAAAGTACATGTTTTTCATAGTGAGCTTCCAGAATGTCTAAGAGGCATCTCATCATTTATGAACAAAAATCATCAAGGATGGTCTAGAGGAATGTTTTTCTTTCTTTTTTTTTTTTTCAGGAATAGATTTTTTTATTTTAATTTTTTAACAATTTTAAAAACTTATAGTACATGCTTCTTTATGTATTTAGGCTTTCTACTTCTTATGATAGTTTTCTTTCTTTATTTTGTAACCCAAGTATATCTTAGGTCCTGGTCTATGTAATTAAGTCTATGTAAGTCTCTAAGTTCAGATTCTGTTTCTATCATACATTTAGTTTTGGCATCTGATGTATTAATTAGCCCCTTTAAGCCTCAGTTCATTTATCTTTAAAATGAATAGAAAGAATACAATTATATCATATGGATGTTTGGGGATCAAATCGTATAAGGAATGTAAAGCATTTAGCAATACCTGGTATCTGGTAAGCGTTGACAAACTATTACCAAGTTATTGTTACATCAATAGTTTATCCTGAGCCATCTTGATCAATGGCACCACTGCTCAAATAGGAAGGTAACCCCCAAACAAATAATCTATATCAATCTCTGTTTCTCTGCCTTTGACATTAATTTAAAAAATATTTACCAAGGGCATACTATCCTCAAGGTTCTGCTCTAGGCACTGTGGATGTGGAAGTGACAAAATAGACTGAAAGGAACGAAAACCAAAACACACATACAATGCGTTTTCATGGAGCTTTCATTCTATTAACCTTTTAGAGAAATGTTTTTCTTTCCTTTCTTTTTTTTTGGCCGTGCCACATGGCATGCAGGATCTTAGTTCCCCGACCAGGGATTGAACCTATGCCCCCCTGCAGTGGAAGCATGGAGTCCTAACCACTGGACTGCTAGGGAAGTCCCCTAGAGGAATGTTTTTCATTAGAATTACATTAAAAAAAAAATTTTTTTTTAAAAACGGGAATTTCCTGGTGGTCCCGTGGTTAGGATTCTGTGCTTTCACTGCTGGGGCCCCAGGTTCAATCCCTGGTCGTGGAACTAAGATCCCACAAGCCACGTGGTGCGGCCAAAAAAATAAAAATAAAATAAAATAATAAAGAAGAATTACATAGAGCCCTTTAAAAAGCATACTGTTGCCCAGGCATCCTCCCACCCTATTGACCTTCCCTCCCAATTCTGATTCATTTGGCCTGGGCTGAGGCCTGTCTTTAGGAGCCTAAAAGTGATTCCAGTTTTTAACCGGGGTTGAAAACATAGGTGTGTTAGTTCTTTGTAAAGGCTCTGCGCCCAGGTGGGCTCTAGCCCACTATGCACCCCCTCATCTGTTTTGACTGAAGTTTGCATTTACTGAGTACTGACCATACGTGGCTGACAGGAGGGGTAGTGGCACAATGGCTCCTACCTTCATTGGTGATTGCTGCTTTAGGACCACGGGGTAACGGCCCTGAGTATTCAGGAACCCCACCCTAGCCCCCAAGCTAGAAGGTCTCTCTCTAAAAGGGATCAGACATGGCCTTCCTCCCTGTCGCCCTCCATCCTGGGCCTTTGTTGTTTTGGTCCCATACCTATCTCCTATGGTAGATGTCAGCCCTACCTTCTTTCATTTTAAATTCCCTGTCTCCTCTTCCTGTCTTCTTGGGCCTCTGGCTCTTTTTCTCTGTTTTGTCTGGAATTCTGAATCCCATTTCCCTGTGATTCCTTCTCACATCTTTCGAAACAAAGGAGACACCACCCCACAAAACAGCAGTAGCAGTGATCATAACAGCAGGAAGGTTTGGTCTGGAAAATTCTTTGGCCTGAATGGTGGTGGAGTAACGCCACTTCTTTTCAAGTCATCCCCCAAACACCTGCTTACTTACTGTGGCTCTGCCTGCTGCATGGAATCTCTCAGCAGCTCTAATCCTCATTAGGTGGCCACAGACCTCACCCTCCTTCTCTGTGCCGGCGCTGCCTGTCGGGGCAGACCCTGGCTGCCAAGGGAACTCCTGATCGGCATGCAAATCCTTGCTCTCCTGTCTTAATATGGTCCCCCCGCACCTTCCCAGTCTCCCCCAGGCCTGTGCCCACCAGCAGGCAGTGAGGTTGCAACACCGTGGTGCTGCCCACCGGCCTGTGGTTGTAGGCACCTGACTGCTGAGAAGCAGATCACGACTTGCTTGGTTTCACTGGAGGCTCATGAGAAGTGCTGTTTCCTCATTCTGCTGCTCTGACAGGGACTCTGGGGACTGAGAAAGGACAGGCTCCTGGCCTCGGGCTTCCTTTATCTGGAAAGGGGGATGGTAGTATCTATGTGTCTAAGAGACCATCGTGTAGAAAGGGGAGCAGATCATTCTGAGTGTCTCCAGATGGCAGAGCAAAAAGCAGTGGGTAGAGGGGTGTCAGGCAAGGAGGCTGATTTTTGTTCATCTGAAGGGGGAAGAACCTTCCTATTGTCATACTTGCCCAACAGGGGGGCAGACTACCTAGAGGAAGTGAGCTGGAGGTGGACAAGCACAGACTGGGCTAGGGGTGGGGCTAGTGGCTGCTAGCGCAATAGTAATACAGGTAACAATTAATGATACTGTCTATGAGATAGGCAGAACAGCACAGTGATTAGAGCATAGAATCTGGGGCTGGATTTAACTGGATTAAAAATGTGGATTTGCCACTTATCAGCCCTGTGACGATGGGCCTCTCTATGCCTCAGTTTTCTTTTTTTTTGGCGGTACGCGGGCCTCTCGCTGTTGTGGCCTCCCCGTTGTGGAGCACAGGCTCCGGACGCGCAGGCTTAGTGGCCGTGGCTCACGGGCCTAGCCGCTCTGCGGCATGTGGGATCTTCCCGGACCGGGGCACAAACCCGTGTCCCCTGCATCGGCAGGCGGACTCTCAACCACTGCACCACCAGGGAAGCCCCCTCAGTTTTCTTTTTTTTTTAATTTTCTGTAAACATGTTATGAATACTTTTTTTTTGAATTGTATTTATCTTTTTATACAGCAGGTTCTTATTAGTTATCTGTTTTATACATATTAATGTATATATGTGTCAATCCCAATCTCCCAATTCATCCTACTATGCCTCAGCTTTCTTATCTGTGGAATGGGGATAATGATAATGTCTACCTCATAGGGTTGTAATGATGATGAAATAAGTTAATCCTACATATAAGTTGCTTAGTTAAGTATGAAACACAGAGCCAGGGTCACAGCACTCATTATCAGGCACCGTAGCACTTTACCTATTTCAATCCCTCTCCTCCATACAACAACCTTTAGGGTAGGCCCTGCCACGAGGCCCATTAAACAGGTAAAGAAACTGAGGCCCAGAGAGGTAAGTAACACAGTAAGTGTCAGGGCTGGGCTTAAGCCCAGGCAGTCTGGCTCCTTTCTGCTCTGAGTCTCCAGATTAGGCTGCACACAGGCTGTTCCCACAGGTGTTTGGGGCAGCAACTGGGCAGGGCAGCTAGGACTCAGAAGGGTGCTCTCCTGCCAGGGATCCTCAACACAGCTGTGGCTGGGGAGGTCCTGTCTGGTCCTGTCCAGAGCAGAACAATGAGAACCAGTGTTTCTCTGCACCTTGTTTTGGGGCTAGGGAGGGCCGCGTGCTCAGGTCCCAGCAGCATCCCTGGCTCCTGGGCCTGGCTCTGAATGGCACAGATCGTTTTGCTGTGTCACGGCCAGCTCCGGGCGTGCCAGCTGGGCTCCCTCTGAGGAGAGGCTGGCTGCCCGGATGTGGACCTGCCTCTTATCTGTCCTGCTCAGGGCTTCCTCCTTGCCCTTGGTCAGCCAGGATTCGGGACCTGGATCTGGCTCAGATATGTCATCGAGCCCCAGTCCCTGGCGGCCTCTCCCCTGCAGTGTTGGGCTCAAAATGCTGTTGCAGCCACAGAGCCCACACCTCCCACCACACCTCCCAAGGGAGGCGGGAGAGCGGATCCACTGGGACTGGCCTGTGGCTGAATGTGGCCAGAGCAGTAGGATGAGCTGACTGGTTTTAAGCTACTTGGAGCCCTCTCCTGGAGTGTAGGGGCCCATCACTGGGGAAGGAGTGAGTTCCCCAAAGCACGTTCCTGGTCCTTTTGGCTGGAGAAGATCATGGCTGCCAGGGAGGTGACCAGCGACAGAGGTCCCATGGGGAAAGGCTGAATTTCAGCCCTGTCATCTTCCCTTGGGGAAGACATTTTCCCTTTCTGAGCTGGGAAATGGAGAGAATACTTCCTGGCCACCTTCCCACAGGGATTGGAGAGCTCCCTGATAGGGTGATGAAGATGAAAGCCCTTTAAAAAGTACAGCATTGGGAATTCCCTGGTGGTCCAGTGGTTAGAACTCTGCGCTTACACTGCTGGGGCCCGTGTTCGATCCCTGGCCGGGGAACTGAGATCCTGAAAGCCGTGTGGAATGGCCAAAAAAAAAAAAAAAAAAAATATATATATATATATATATGTGTATATATATATATATAAATAAAAATAAAATAAAATAAAATAAAAAATAAGGCATAAAGTTTTGTAAGAGATGATCATATTCTGCTCATTTCTGTCTGGGGGCCTTCTCGTCAACCCCAATCTAAATCCTTATGTTTCCCCGCCTCCAGGCAGCCTTCCCTGCCGGCCCCTGCCCCTTGGTGGTCTCCTCCTGTTTCCTACCCTGGGGGTGGGGGTGGGGTCTGGATGACCCCTGTTCCCCCGCTGTGTGCTCGCTGTTTGATCACACAAGTGCGTGGTCTTGCCTGCCAGTGAGAATGTGAGCTTGTGAGGGGTTGGGCCGTGCCTTCCTCTCCTTTTGTGTCTCTCTCACCCTTTAAGAGCTGACCCACTGGTGGGTACGTAAGAATGACTGACAAGTGTCTGGGCGCTTTTCTCCTGCAGGTTTGAGAAGATGGTCAGTGGCATGTACATGGGCGAGCTGGTCCGATTGATCCTGGTCAAGATGGCCAAGGAGGGCCTTTTATTTGAAGGGCGGATCACCCCGGAGCTGCTCACCAGAGGGAAGTTTAACACCAGTGACGTGTCAGCCATTGAAAAGTAGGTGCCTCCCCTCAAGGCTTTCTGGGGGTGCGGGGCAGAGAAGAACGACAGGCCCCTTGTTACCACTTAAGTCCTGGTTTGCTGGGCTTCTCAAGAGTGTGAGGGCTTTCTGGGCTAGTCTCCCCTCTCTCTTAGCTCACGCATCCTGGGCTGCTCTCCCTGAGGGCACCTGGTGGCATTAAAGAGCCATTTAGTTAGCAGCAAATCCTTTGTGGATGGTTTAGTTATGAAAGTAGCCTCTTCTTCACTCTGCACCACACACACACACACACACACACACACACACACACACACACACACAACACACACACACACAACACACACACACACACACACACACACACACACACACCTCTGCCTGATTAGAATCCTGTTGGTGAACAGGAGCTGACTGAGCCCAGGTTCGGTTAATTCCCCCTTGGGATATCGGGACCTTCTCCAGACAATGTTCCAGGGAAACATAGTGACCTCAAGATCATTAGGTGTTCCCTGAAAAAAGGGTTCTGTAACCAATAGGATTGGAAAATACTTAGAGAAGTACAGTATTCATTAGCATATTAAAGAAAACCCAGTTCACCTTGGTTAACTGGTCATTTCCCAAATTTCCCTTGTGCCTGAAACACCCTCTGCCTCCTCCCTCCCCACTCTGTCTCGGCCCCCACATTCTCTCACTTGTTCACCGCCACAGGTGTTCCCTGGCACAAATTTGAGAAACATTGGTTAACAGATGAGATAGGACAGATAGACATAGAAGGATAGTCCAGCCAGCCCCCTGGCTGCTACCTTTTGTCCTCAACATAAGAAACCCAGACTTCTCTGTCTCAACTGTTATTTGCAGGCCTTGGGTGAACTTGATGCCAGGCAGTTTGGTGTAGTCAGGCGGCTCCACATTTGAAGGGCTCCTGTCCTGTGGCCAGTTCCGTGCGCCACTAGATTCTATTCCTGGTTCAGGAGACTCCACGTAGCCGTGTAAGGCCACCTGTTTTTTTTTCTTTTTTTTGCGGTACGCGGGCCTCTCACTGTTGTGGCCTCTCCCGTTGCGGAGCACAGGCTCTGGACGCACAGGCTCAGCGGCCATGGCTCACGGGCCCAGCCGCTCCGCGGCATGTGGGATCTTCCCGGACTGGGGCACGAACCCGTGTTCCCTGCATCGGCAGGCGGATTCTCAACCACTGCACCACCAGGGAAGCCCATGGCCACCTGTTTAAGGATAGGGCTAGCTTGGTGCCAGAAATGCCCTTTCATTTCCACACGAGGCGGTCATCCCACTGCCCCTGCTGTGGTCCTAGAAATTCAGAGCCAGTGGCATCATAGCTCTGGCTATAATGTAAGTGGAGAGGGGTTTATCTGAACTTACTCTTATTTCCCATCCGAGTCCTGGCATTTGTCCTAGGATCTCTCCTTTAGGAGCAATTGGTACAGAGCTACAGTCCATAGGGAGGCACACTACTGAGTTTCCAGTCATCTCTGTTCTCAAGTCACCTGGTCAACTGTTGGGAGGGGAGGGAGAAAGAGGCTCATGGTTTGTCTTCAGAATCATTGACAAAGTCAGGAAATGCCTGCCTTCCTCTGGGCCTGTTTCTGGTGTTGGCTCTTAGGTTACCAAGAAACAAAACCCACTTGAACTAGCTCAAGAAGGCATCTATATTGTAGTAAAGTCTATCTCAAAAATAACATCTTACCAGTGCAGATGTTGGAAGCATTCTCTTTAAAATCAGGAGCAAGACAGTATCGCCTGTTTCTATTCCGCATTGTCCTGGAGCCTTAGCCAAATTTTTTTTAGGAAAGAAAAAGAAATTAAAGGCATAAGAATCAAAAACAGAGGAAGTAAAACTGTCATTATTTGCAGATCGTATTTGTTTGTATGGAACACCAAAAATATCTAGACAAGTGATTAGAATAACAGGAGAGGTTAGGAAGATATCTGGAGATAAGATACAAAAATTATATTTCTATATATTGACAGTAATTAAAATATGTATATATTTTAAAATCTTTTATTTTAGAATATTTTTAGACTTACAGAAAAATTACAAAGATAGTACATATCCCTCACCCAGTTTTCCCCACTGTTAACATTTTACCTTAATATGGTGTATTTAAAATATGTGTGTGTGTGTGTGTGTGTGTGTGTATAAAGAATATATATATCTTCTTTTCTTTTTTAAAGACCACATCTACAATAGTAATAAAACTATACACTGGAGTGAATCCAGCAAAAGATATACAAAGAATGTATGTATGCAGCGAATTAAAATTTGACTGGAAGACATCAAGGAAGAATGTGTAAGAATGCAGGGGCAACTCACAGACCCAAAGAGCAGGAGATTTCCCCCAGGCCTCCTGGGCACTGAGCCCTGGGGTGGAAGCACCTATTTCTCCACCTGTTCAGGGCCCAGGTGGTCTGGCTTGTTCACTTCTCTCCGTTTGTCTGACATGGCATAACCCAGCCTAGTACAGTTTTTCCTCTCGCTGCCTCCTGACTTCTTATGGAGGAGACCCTTTCTCAGGCTCTTCTCAGGCATTTGACTGCCTTCATCCCATGTCGTACACACATGGTGAACGGTGAGTTCACCTCTCCAGGACCTTCAAACCTCAGTGCTTTGCACTGCCTGCTGTGGTCCTTAACTCACAAGTATTGGCCTCTGACCTCACAGGAATAAGGAAGGCCTCCACAACGCCAGAGAAATCCTGACCCGCCTGGGAGTGGAGCCATCTGATGACGACTGTATTTCGGTCCAGCACGTGTGCACCATTGTCTCGTTCCGCTCTGCCAACCTAGTGGCTGCGACGCTGGGCGCCATCCTGAATCGTCTTCGAGATAACAAGAGCACACCCAGGCTGCGGACCACGGTTGGTGTCGACGGGTCTCTTTACAAGACGCACCCACAGTGAGTCTGCCCTTTGCTATAATTGGCACTCAATACCCGCCTGAGCTAAGGACTTTCTCCAGAGGGCAGACTTTTGCACCCAGTGAAGGTTTCTGGCAGACAAGATAATACGTAGTTCTGGGCAGAAAGGTCAGAGTTGCCCACCTGGGGAAGTATCCAGCCCTCAGCCCTGGTGTTGCTTCTGCACTGCACTGTCATCTCTCCTCATTTCGTAAGTCTTGGTAGAGATTTCTATAGCTGCCAGGAGCACTGGGTGGAATATGTCTGTATCTTGAATTCTCTTGCTTGTCTGCATTTCATCAGGGACCTTCATCCTCACTGTAGCTCGGGTCATAGGTGTAGTGCCCACATTCCTATTTTAGAAGCTCTGATGAGTTTCTAAAGCCCCTCAAACCCTCAGATAGTACTTTTTAAAAATGGGTAACTTGTTGATGCTTTGCATCTGAGATACAGAGAGGGATTAAGTTGTTAAGTGGTCCCCATTGATGCTGCCTTCTTGTCTATTGGACGCCTTAGTGTCAAAAGCCTTCTGTGGCCACTAAGGACATGGCCTGAATCTATTAAAAAGGCTAAAGGTGAATTCTAAGTCTTCATGTTCCGAATTTTAACAAGAACTGCCTGCGACGTGATTTTTTTGTACAGGATCTCAGGTATTTCTCCCATTGTATATACAATGTGCCTGTGAAGTGGCCTTGCAGATACTGTGCCTTCGTACCCAGTTCTAGTAACAGTTAAATAAGGATTGACTTAAACTGAAATAGTTCAGTGTTGCTGAGGGGATAGGGTTTGAGCTAGTTAGCTGCTATTATCTGCCAGGTTCATAATTTTATTTCTTTATATTCTTAGAGTTTTTGTCAAATTCTTGATAATGCAATTAGCCATCTTTTTTTTTTTTTTTTTTAATTTCTTGGCTAATTTTTGGACAAGACAGCTTAGGGATTTACATCACATTAAAATAATTTTCTACTTGCGGTAAAATACGCATAATATAAAATTTATCATCTTAGACATCTTTTGAGTGTACAGTTCAGTAAATTTAAGTACCTTCACACTGTTGTGCAGGCATCACCACCAGTCATCTCTAGTATTTGCCTTATGTATTGAGGTGCTCCTGTGTTGGGTGCATAAATATTTACAATTGTTATGTCTTCTTCGTGGATCGATCCCTTGATCCTTAACACCAGTCATCTCTAGAACTCTGTCATCTGCAACATCACATTTTAAAAAATAACTTTGATTAAATACTGATTATTTCAGGAATAAAATATTTTTGGTATAGAAACTTCAGGTAGTTCAGAAAATTACAAAGAGAATAGAAGTCATTGTTAACCCCATCCCCTGGAGTTGACCGCTGTTAACATTTTGAGGTTCCGGTTTCCCAGTTTCCCATGGCAGGCAGCCTTCCATACTTATAACAGACCTCAGACCTGGAGAAAGTTCTGTGTCTCACTGAGTCCTGTCCTAAAGTCCTCTTCTAACCACTAAAAAATATCCCTAGTCTTGGGGGCTGAGGGAAAGGGCCAAGTGAAAATGGAAAACAAGAGAGATTCTTGCTTGATTGAGCCCTTGCTCAGCGCCAGTTATTCATCGAAGATGTGATGAACTCACTGAGTTCCCACCACATCACTGTCAGCCAGATGCTGTCATCCACATTGACTCCAAGGTTAAGTAACGAAACAAGGCCCCCTGGTACGGAAGTGGGGACACTCACCCTATCTCCTGGTCTGACTTTTAAACGCTGGGCTCTTTTGGGTTGTTTCTTGACCACTGTGCTGTATTATCTTCTTGTCATGGTAGACAACATTTTTGTGGACCCTGAATTTTCTGTATTTGATATTCTTTTTTTTGTTTGTTTTGGCCTCGTGGCGTGTGGGATCTTAGTTCCCTCACCACGGATCAAACCTGTGGTCCCCTGCAGTGGAAGTGCAGAGTCCTAACCACTGGACCACCAGGGAAGTCCCTCGATACTCATGTAACAATGAGAGCCCTCTCTTTTTATGTGTCACTGTGGGTGATTTCAGTTTCCCCTTTTTACCTGTCTGCATTTGGTAACTTTTCTACAGTGGATGTGTTGTGTGACTGGAGTAATGCGGAAAGCAAGTGTAGAAAATGGAATTAAGGTGTACAAGAAGAAAGAAAGGGGTCCTGGAGGTCCCTACAGTCCGGCTCAGTCGGCTATTGTGGCCTCCACACCCCAGGTATTCCCGGCGTTTCCACAAGACCCTGAGGCGCTTGGTGCCCGACTGCGATGTGCGTTTCCTCCTCTCGGAGAGTGGCAGCGGCAAGGGGGCTGCCATGGTGACTGCGGTGGCCTACCGCCTGGCTGAGCAGCACCGGCAGATAGAGGAGACCCTGGCCCACTTCAGTCTCACCAAGGATACGCTGCTGGAGGTGAAAAGGAGGATGCGGGCCGAGATGGAGTTGGGGCTGGGCAAGCAGACGCATGACAAGGCCGTCGTCAAGATGCTGCCCTCCTTTGTCCGGAGCACTCCCGATGGGACAGGTGAGGACCTCTGTTGGGGGCTGACACGCCCCTCCCGCGTCTCATACCAGTGGCTGAGTCACGGTGGGGCTGCAGGGTGGTTGGCTTCTCCAGTGGATGCTCTACACTGGGGTGGCATGATTTTGGCAAGAGCTACAAACTCACTCAAACCTCTGTCTTCCATTTTTACCACCGACTTGCCGTGTGTGTGACTCAAGGCAGTCTATTTCCCCTGGTCCAGCCTCCCAGGCAGGCGCTGTCTCTAAAACCACAGCCCTGTTCAGAATTAGAAAGTGTTCTTAAGAGAACAGAGCTGGGCAGATCCCGAAGCACTGAGATTGCTATAGGGCCTCTGATAAACACAGGAAAGTAGAAGAAGGATAAACACTCACTGCCCCTTCCTAGGTCCTGGTGGAGAGGCACACAGAGGCCTGGGCATTGTTATACCCGGGTAGGTTGGAGCTCAGCGTCCAACCCCGTACTGCTGACCTTGCTGGTCCTGTTGGAGCTGAGCACTGGGGGGATGCTGATGACTGTTTGTGATACGAGTATGTCCTCTGTGTAAGCTACTTACTCTTGCATTATAAACCACCGTGAAACTTAGTGGCTTTAAACAGCAACCACTTATTGTGGCTCAGGGGACCCTGGGTCAGCAACTTATTGTTGCTCCTCTGGGCCAGGCTTGGCTGAACTTTCATTCATGCATCTGCAGCCCCTGGGAGGCTCTCCCTTACATGTCCAGCATTTGTCTGTCAGCTGGGGTGTAGGAGTGCCTGGCCACGTGTCTCATCCTCCAGCGGGCCGCCGGGCTTGTTCACATGGTAACAGCAGGGTCCACGAGGGAGAGGGAGACCTCAAAGCCTCTTGGAGGCCTAGGCTGGGGCTGGCTCAGCTCCGCTTCTGCCACACTCTGTTGGCCAAAGCAAGTTATAAGGCCAGGCCAGATCCAAGGGGAGGCGGAAATAGATTTTTTTTTTTTTTTTTTTTTGCGGTACACGGGCCTCTCACTGTTGTGGCCTCTCCTGTTGCGGAGCACAAGCTCCGGACGCGCAGGCTCAGCGGCCGCGGCTCACGGGCCCAGACGCTCCGCGGCATGTGGGATCTTCCCGGACCGGGGCACGAACCCGTGTCCCCTGCATCGGCAGGTGGACTCTCAACCACTGTGCCACCAGGGAAGCCCAGATTCCATCTTTTGACGGGAAGAACTGCAAAGTCACTTTGCAAAGAAGCCTGCGTACAGGGAGGAATGGTTGTGGCCATTTTTGTAACACTCTACACATTGACATATATTATTAATTTTTATATGAGGTTCCCTAAGATCAGGTCATCGTTGCCAAGCTTTTTAGTAGCCTGGTAAAATCTATTTGTTTACTGTGACAGGTGCTTCATCTATGGGGCCTTTTGTCCTTCTAGTGTGGCTCAGAGGCTGCGGTGGTCATGAGTTGGTGCCCACCCTCTCTGAGCCTGGGCTGTGTGCTGAGGGAAGACTTAACAGCTTCTCCCCTATATTTAATATGCGGCCTCCTCCCTTGAAAGTCTGACGTCTTGGGGCTACTGGCTGCCAGGAGGCAATACTAACTCTTCTTGACCTTCTTTATGTTCTTGACCACAACAGAGCACGGTGACTTCCTGGCCCTGGATCTTGGAGGAACGAATTTCCGCGTCTTGCTGGTGAAAATTCGTAGTGGGAAAAAGAGAACAGTGGAAATGCACAACAAGATCTACGCCATTCCCACGGAAATCATGCAGGGCACTGGGGAAGAGGTGAGACAGGTTTGCTTTTATACCACCGTGGCATATGTGCGTCACAGACCTGGCCAGTGGCATCGGGCCCCAGAACCTGCATGTGATACATGCTGCTGTGCAGTTGTGTCTGTGTGGCCCGAAAGCATCAGGTACATTCAGCCATGCTGGGCTTAGGATGCTCAGGGGCTGGGAAGATACTAGGGAGGGGGGCTTGCTCTGCATGTGTCGGGGGCGGGTGTGTATGTGTGTGTACTTGTATGTATGCACTGAAGGTGTGAAACTAGAGGATACATGAGTAAGCCCTTCCTTTCTCCTAAAGCTGTTTGACCACATCGTTTCTTGCATCTCTGACTTCCTGGACTACATGGGCATCAAGGGCCCCAGAATGCCTCTGGGCTTCACGTTTTCGTTTCCCTGCAAGCAGACGAGCTTGGATGCGGTGAGTCTCCTTTTTCCAGGCATCAGACACCGGGCGGTGCTGACTGTCCCTTGGCCAGTGTGGGTCAGCTCTTGAAGCCTCCTCCAGCCTCTGTGTCCTCCCTCGATTCTGGGACAGTTTAGCTGTCACAGTGGGTTGACCCAGGTCTTACGCCACACCCTCCAGCACATCTTAAGACTCTACTCTTCTTTTATCTTATCATTTAAAGAATTCACCTCTTCTGGGAAGCCTTCTGGTCCTCCAGGCAAAAAGAATCTCACCCTCGTGAGTGTTCCCTGTTTCCTCTCATGTTGCCTGGTTATAGCACTTCTTACACAGTTTTTAGTGATCTTTGGTGTCTCTCTTTTCTGCGACGTTGTATGCTCCTTGAGCCGAGGACCTGTGTTCCCCACAGGCCCTAGCACAGTGTGCTATCAGAGAAGATGCTTAATAACTGTTTATTCAATAAATGGAATGAACCAGGGCTCAAGGTCAGGGCTTGAGCACCTGCTGAGGACCACGAGCTGGCCACACAGTTCCTGCCCTCAGGAAGCCGCCAGTCTAGTGGAGCATCTCAGCCTACTCCAACAACACCGGCACCATGCTTAGGGGTGTTGGCAGGCCCGGGGGGACGTTCTGTGTGGAAGGGAGCGGTTGTGCAGAATCATGCAGGCGAGACCCATTCTCTGTGTTTTCACAGGTAGAGGTATGGCCAGGGAGCAGGCCCCGATGTTGGCATCACATCACACGGGACCTTAGGCCAGGGTTTGAGGCACATGATTGGCAGCACTTGGCAAGCTGGGCAGGGCCACCTGCCTCTAGAAGCCAGTTAATCCAGACACGGTGCTGACTCGGGTCTTTTTCCCTCTTAATAACTCCTTCAGATCTCAACGGGTGGATCCATGTAAACTTGGTTTTGCAGTTTTGAAAAGGTCTGGTGGTTTTTACAAGCCGTTCACTTATGCCGTCATCATAGTGAGGACACACCCAGCAAGTGTATACACTACACTCCAATCAAACCTAAAGTTTACTTTAGGTAGTAACAGTGTTCCTAAAAATTTGCATTTCTCCACTTATGTTTTTGGCAGACTGTTCTTCAGAGGAGCTAGTTGGTTATACCACGGGCAGCACCATTAACTTTCTATGCCTCAGTTTCTCCATCTGTGAAGTGGGGATTACAGACCAGACCACTGTGAGGACAGTGAGAGGGGGCAGGCCTGCGGAGGACTCTTTGTATTTTATTGGTTTATGCTTAAGATGTTCCAGCATCGTCTCACTATAAATTCTTAGCAGGTGTTTACTCCGGAAGGAGGGGGTGGAATTTTGTATTCTGCCCAGAAGGATTAATGACACAGGACTCTCCCACTACCCTTCCTATTGCAGGGAATCTTGATCACCTGGACGAAAGGTTTTAAGGCAACTGATTGCGTGGGGCAGGATGTAGCGACCTTACTGAGGGATGCGGTAAAAAGGAGAGAGGTAACTATTAAAAGGATGTTTTTAAAAATCTTTCGTGGGCTTCCCTGGTGGCGCAGTGGTTGAGAGTCTGCCTGCCGATGCAGGGGACACGGGTTCGTGCCCCGGTCCGGGAGGATCCCACATGCCGCAGAGCAGCTGGGCCCGTGAGCCATGGCCGCTGAGCATGCGCGTCCAGAGCCTGTGCTCCGCAACGGAAGAGGCCACAACAGTGAGAGGCCCGCGTATCGCAAAAATAAAAATACAAAGAATTCATACGATACAGAACCCTGTGACAAGGATATTAAGGTTTCCCCAACTGATGGCAATAAAAGAGAGCAGAACAGTTTTGTGTTATTAAAGGATAGTTTAAGGAATGTAAAATCATGGCTCTCCTCCAGCTTGAAAAAGGGAAAAGCAGCCCCTGGCAGGGGGGCACAGCCGGGCACTGCCGCAGAGCACAGCCGTCATCACAGCCCCCTTGCGACCGCGATGGAATCAAATGAGCAGGAAGCGCTGCGTCATCATGGCAGAACTTGGCACGTGCTCAGAGATGGCCCTGCTTCCTGACAGCATCCAGTCCTGAGCAAAACCCCACTTCTTAGAACCCTCCCTAAAACCACCAGCACAGGCTCAGATCCTATAACTGTGCTTTCTAGTACTTTCTGGCACGCACCATGGGATGTGTTTGCCTGTGTTGCAACCAACCAGTCAGGAAGTGCAGGTTTTTCCACTGTGGGTATGTTTCTGGTGGTCTTTGGCTGGAGGACATTGACTGACAAAATATAAAATGAAAAATTCCGAAGTTTTTATTTAACTCATTAATTAATGAGGGAATCAGAAGTTAAAAAAAAAAAAAAGGTCCGTTCAAGTGTCTCCAGTTCAGAAGAGCAGATTAATTAATATACACAAGCAGTCAGGGAGGCTGAAATATATGGGTTGGAAGAGGGATCGATTGTTCCTGGAAGAGGGTGCTAGACGACAGCTAATATTTCTTTGAAAAGAAACCTGATGCCCTCTTTTTGCCCATTTCACAACTCTTAATCTCATTGTTCTTCCAAGGTACTTTCCATGCATATACCAACGTACACACATTTAAAAAATGGGAGTCATACCGTGTATACTATATTACAGCTGGCTTTTTTCACTTGCTATGAAATAGGAGTCTTTCGTGTCACTACCTAGAGGCCAGCCTCATTCACTTTCTTGGCTGTGCAGAATTCCAGAGTTTGCCCGAACCAGGCCTTACATGCCCCTTTTGATCTAGATTTGGGTTGTTTCTCCTTCTGGCTCGCATAAGTCACGCAGATACCCTTGGATGTGCCTTTGTGCACCTGTATGCTTGTCTCCGAAGAACAGATTCTGAGACATAGATTTGGTACTTCCATTTTGCCCTCTGAAAGGCTATAATACTTTAACCTGCCAAGAGAAAGAGTTACTTCGCCATTGTCCCTTGTCTCTTCTCCATTCCACAGTGCCCACTGGGCTGCCTCTCTAGGACTCATGGCCATCTGTGAAATGGGTAGAATACTTCCTTTCTTCAGCGCTCAAGCGTCAGATACATCAGTAATAGTAGATGTTTAGTGAAGAAGCATTTCATTACCTTTCACAGGCTGGTAAGGAAACTATTTCAGATGACGCACCAGCAGCTTTCTGACTGCAGTGCAGCAGAGTGACCCTGCAGAACTCAAGCCGGGCAGCGCTGTCCCTCCCCTAAAGCTAAACCTGTGTCTCTTTCTTTCCAAAGGAATTTGACTTGGACGTGGTGGCTGTGGTCAATGACACGGTGGGCACCATGATGACCTGTGCTTATGAGGAGCCCACCTGCGAGGTTGGACTCATCGTAGGTGGGTGTCCTGGAAGGTCTTTTTCTGGGGCAGGGTAGGCTGGGTTTTCCTGTTCTGTGGGGCCCTGAGCCAACAGTTCAGCCCTCGGTGTGAGACAGTATATCTGTCAGCACTGTCCCCTTAACCCACCTCCAGAGTTTCATCATGGCCTGAGGCTGCAGGGCTGTCCAGGGGTTTCCCCTCCCAACACCCAGCCCAAGAGGCTTCCAGTTGACTGTAAGCAGATTGTCAGCAGGAACGGAGCTCTCCAGGAGTGCTGCCCCCAGGTGGCTCACACGGCCCCGGCCCCCCGGCGGACAGGGTGGGAGTGCTTGGAGCTGGCCTCGTCAGCAGGGCTTGTAGGGAGGGACCCGGGCAGGTGTTGCGGGGCCGGGGCCTGTGGCTGGGAAGAAAGCAAGCCTCCTCTTCTCCTGACTGTGGAGAAGGGCCCGAGGGCAGTCTGGGCGCCATTTGGCCTTTAGCACCAATGATCCCAGCTGCTGAAGTGGGAGGCATATTACTGAGCCAAAACCTGGGTCTGCTCACCTGTGCACAGTAAAGCCAATCTACTGACACTGGGTTGTGGTGAAGGAAGAGTGCAGCATTTTTTATGTTTTGTTATGTTTTTGGTTTTTTGCTGGGGGGAGCGGGGATAGACAAAGAGGCACAGGACTGAAAGGGCAGCGTTTATTGTGAGGCGCCATACAAGGAGTCCAGGACAGCCAACGCTCAGGAAGCCCGAACTCCTCCATACAGTTCAGCACGGCCCTTTTATTTATTTTTATTTTGGCTGTGCTGGGTCTTCGTTTCTGTGCGAGGGCTTCCTCTAGTTGCATTGACCGGGGGCCACTCTTCATCACGGTGCGCAGGCCTCTCACTATCGCGGTCTCTCTTGTCGCGAGGCACAGGCTCCGGACGCGCAGGCTCAGTAGTTGTGGCGCACGGGCTTAGTCGCTGCGCGGCATGTGGGATCCTCCCAGACCAGGGCTCGAAACCCGTGTCCCCTGCATTAGCAGGCAGATTCTCAACCGCTGCGCCACCAGGGAAGCCCCCAGCACAGCCTTTTTAAAGGCCAGGTGAGGGAGGGGCATCTCAGGGTCTGTGATCAGCTCCTGCACAATTCTCTGATTGGTTGATGGTGAGGTAACAGGACGGTGTCACGGGTTAACATTAACAGTCCTTAGGCTCCAGCAGGCCTGGGGCTATGTTCTCAAGGTCATCAAGTAGCTAATATCTTCCATTTGGTGGGGGTTTTAGCATCAGTAAAACAACTTAGGGAATGTGCATCAGACACTATTATCTAGGTACTTCAGAGAGGAGCTAAAGTAGAGGATATGGGAGAGGGGTCTGTCCCGGGAAGGCCCCATAGGGTCCTGCTCGGTTAGAGGCAGAGGGATTATCTGGCTTTGCAGGTTGTTCCCTTATAATCGAAGCACAGTAGGGGTCTGGGCCTTGAGAGCACAAGATTCCAGAAGCATCTTGATTTTAGGCTACAAGAAAAACATTTGCCTAACTGATGCTGTTCCTAATGTCAGGGATGCTGGGAAAAGGCCCGGTTTCTTAGCTAACACCTGCAGAGCATCCCTGGGCGGAGAGAGTCAGCAAGCAGCCTGCTGCGTGGACCTGGGAGATTGGGCGAAGGCCCCAGCAGGCTGCCTTCCTGGTGCCAGGAAGCCCTTTTCATTTGTTAAACCACTTTTGGCTCCTGTAGAAATTTTAAAAAGCTAGGGAGCAGCCCCAGGTAAATGTCGTTTGGGGCCTGGCTTTGGGGCTCTTTGTTTCTTCCTTTCTTTTGCAAAGCTTTCTTTCTCCACCCGGCCCCTCCCTTCCTTCTGCTTATGAATGGGCTTAGGTGTGAAATGCAAAGCTAGAGTGACACAGCACTTTCTCTGCTTGGGCCTGACCTCACCTTCCTGGCCAGAGGTCAGGCCCGCAAATGCCGGGGGTCCGGAGGTGGGGGGTGGGGGTAGGGGGTTCTCCCGCTGCCTTCAGAGTCACTCTTTCCCTCTGTCATCAGTTGATCTCTGCTCAGAACGCCCATGAGCAAGAAGTATAATTTACACGTTTTGGCTTTCTTTGCACCCCTTCCATTTCTGGGGCTCCTCTTCCCTCAGTTTTACACTTTGGGTGAAAGGGAGTCGAGAAAACAAAAATAATCCAGTTATGTTACCCGAAAACTGGGTTGGCTTCTTGGTGGGTGTCGAGCCAAAGGACACAACCAAACCAAAGATCAGAAGGAAGGATTTATTACTTGCAGCAAGTAAAGAGAACACTGGGGATCTTTCCCAAAGCAGTGTCTCCTCAAACAGAAAAATTGGGGAAGTTTTAAGCTAAGGGTACGTGCATATTCATGAAGGGGCTTGGGCAGGGGAGAATTCAGTATAGAATTGGGGCAGAGGTTGACAGAGTCCAGGCTTCAGTTGATTTAAGTCACGAGGGTCAGGAAAGGTCAACATCACCATCCCTTAGGTTACACTTGATCTGGTGGTTGAGTGCCCAGCGGGGGTTTAAATTCTGCAAAACAGCTCAAGAAAGTGCTTCAGGCTAATCTTTACCACTGAAACAGAGCTAGGAGTCTTTACAACTGATTTATGATCTTTGCTATTGTTACTTCTCATGCCTGGTAACAGTTGGTCCTTTCGTTCCCTTCAAATCATTATTACTGAGACCTGTTCAAGAGCAAGCATTGTGGCCAGGCTTAGACCACAAAATGGTTTAGGCCAAAATGGCTCCTCTTATATCAAGAGAGTCATGCCTGTTTGTCTTTCTCTGGAGACCCCCTACCCTATCTGCTTACAATTACACAGTCAGAAGCATCTGTGAATTCTACTTAAGTTTCTTTAAAGGGCATAAAACAGCCAGAGCCCACTTGTCTAGCTGGTAGAGGTGTCCTTGTGTCCCTTAAGGATGTTGAAAATCCATCGACCTCTGTCTCCCACCCAGGGTGTGTCCACGGTGCTCGAGGGCCTTGCGGCTGCAAGTGTAATCCCTGGCCACCTGCGAGTGTGTTAGAAATGCAAGGTCTTAGGCCTCACCCCAGACCTCCTGAATCAGAAAATCCATCTTAACAGCTCCTCAGGGGATTCAGGTGTATGTTAAAGTATCTGTGTGAGAGACTCCTTGGTTAGTTGACTGGTTTTTAAATTTCCCGTCCATTCACTGAGACGAGGCCAGTGACCACAAGTTTGGATGTCTGGCTGTTAAATCTGCTGTGAAAGTTTTAGAACGCTTCCTCTCAGCATCTGTACCTAACTACTCCTAGTCGAGAACAGCAAACAGTTTGTGGTCCAGCCCTAGTCCTTGGGGGGCCACAGTCTGACTAGCCCTGCCCTGGGGAGGTCAGGGATGGAGATCAGAGGCTCCTGGTCCCCTGGAAGCCGTTTGTCTGTTTGTGTGTATACAGTGTAGGGGTGCACTCAGGGAAACATCCCTTTTCTCAGGAGAATCATCAGAATCTCAAAGAGATCTGTGATACCAAAATGGTGAGGAGCCATTGCTTTAGAAGGGCACCGTTGAGGTGCTCAGGACACTGTCCTTCCCTGAACTAACTGTGGGCCTCATTCTGGAACACACAGGAGAGTTCATTCAGGCAGAGTCCACGGCCAAGTTTGATAAGAAAAGATAAGTGGACATGCATGGTGGGGTAGTAGACAACCCCTCCATGTAATATTTTATATGTATGTGTGTATATACATATAAATGCAGTATATGTGTGTGTGTGTATATGTGCAGAGAGAAGGAAAGAGAAATAGAGAAATATCCTTCCAGTCTGAATGCTGCCTGAACTTCTACCATTGAAAATACATCCCTTTGTTGTAAGACCATCTTGTATTAAAATAAACAGAGCCCTGTGTGGACAGGTAAACACACGAGGCTCTCGGTGTTGATGTCTTAGTATAAAGTAAGTTAATCAAATGCTCTGGGCAGTTTTAACTCTGATTTTGCCTTTATATTTTGAGATTTTTCCTGGAAGACATTGGGAAAGTGAAGCTATTACTTTGTTCATCTCAAACATGTACCCCTCTCTGTGGAGCCCCAGGCCCCACGTCTATCTGCAGTCCCCCTACCCACTAAGCATGGTGGTGTGGCCATTCATTCTCTCCTCGTGTATTCCAGGGACGGGCAGCAATGCCTGCTACATGGAAGAAATGAAAAACGTCGAGACGCTAGCAGGAAACGAGGGCCAAATGTGTATCAACATGGAGTGGGGCGCCTTTGGGGACAACGGGTGTCTGGATGACATCAGAACGATCTATGACAAACTGGTGGATGAATATTCTCTAAACGCTGGGAAGCAAAGGTAATCCCACCTGGTGGAGGAGACGGGATGGGAGGGCATTCTGCCTGTTACAACGGAAGAAGTTTCTAGGAGTGGGGTTTGCACAAAGCCTGGAGACTGTGGTCCCTCAGGTTCACTCTTGACCTTGGCTTTTGGCCCAAGGAGAGCAGAGAACTTAGGGGTGGAGGGTGGTGGCAGCACATGGTACAAGATGGCCCAGGGTTGATGTTCTGTGCAGGTGCCTCTGGGGACAGGGTAGCAGTGGCCACACCACTCCTCTCAGTGACCGTGTTTATCCTGCAACATTCTGGCCTTCTCATTGCTCTCTGTTTCTTCCCCATCAGGCTAATAGAAATCTGTTGGTCAGCAGGTTTTTGCCTTGTTTAGTAGGACACATTTGACCTGCAGTTGTTAAAGGGCAAGGGAAATTAGGACGTCGCCAGTGGGAGTGGGGGGCTCCCCGTCACTGGTGAGGCAGAGGCCCGCCACCACCAATTCCTCCTTTTCCCACGGCAGACCTCCTGCACCACCTAGTGGCTAATTGGATCTTTGCAGCTCGGGTGTCAGGGACCCTCCCCAAGATGGCAGTGTCCACCCTTCCCAGCATAGAGACAAATGACCCCTTGTCTCAAGCTCCCAGGGATCAGGCCATCCTCTGCCGTAGCCAAGACGAGGTGGTCTAAGCCGTGCCCCCAGGAGCAGAATGAAGAGCTGGGGGTAATACCTCCCAAACATAAGTGATTCTCCAGCTGACCTCAAGATTTTTGTATTTTCCAGATACCACCTACGCTTAATGTTTTTCTTTAAATCAGCTTGTATTCTTACATTTAATGAGGGAGGAAAACCAATATTACCATAAAATGGATATAGTGTAGAACAGCGTTATTTCAATCCTAGCTACTGTGCCTACCAACAGCTCTACAGGAAGACCCCCTTTGTTATAAGGGAGCTCAGTAGCGGTTGGAAGTGGTTAGAGCCATATCAGCATCAAACTTATCAACACCAAGGAGATGTCTCCTTGATGGAATGAAAAGGACTAGATGGGAACTGATGATAGGAGTTCTAGTTCATGTTTTTCCTGTGGACCACCCGAAGTCTTCTGGAGTATCCACATTCCAGTGGAGTCGTGCCAGCTTGGGGACACTGGGATGGGGTGTGTGCATGGAAGCATTTAAAGCCCATGCCATTTCTTGAGGCTCCTGAGCATGGAGAGGACAGGAATTAAAAGCCCCCACGAACAGGTGACCCTCAGGGGTGTGGTGGCCACCTGGGTCCTCCAGCCTGTGTGGCTTTATCACTCTGTGGGTACTTGACCAGCACTCTGGGTTTTGGCAAAACCTTCCAAAAATCTAGTGGGAACTTTCCCTGTGTTGTCTTGTTCCTTTAAGCCGTTTGCTGGTTCTACAGGTATTGATTGAGCCCCTGACTGAGAGCAACGCTGAGCTGTGCTGGGCCCTGGGACTCAAAGCTGAGCAAGACACACATTCTCTGTCCCCTCGAGGCTTTCGCTGCAGGGGTGCCAGGGGGCGGAGGACCCGTGTGTGCTGTGAAGAAGGGAGGGTGCATGGGAGCTGAGATAGGCAGGGGGAGGACAGACCTCTTGGAGCCGTGCTGGGCAAGTTGAGAGCTGAGAGCTGGAGTGGGGTTTCGCCAGGCAAAGGCAGGGAGTCAGGTGAGGAAGAGGATGGTCCAGCAGTGAGACAGGGTGCTGGTACTTTTGCGTCTGATCCTGGGAGGGTTGGGGATTCCTCAGTCCTTCCCGGTCTCACGCTCTGCCTCTGCCAGGGAGCACAGGGCTGGGTGCACGGGTTGGTGATGCCGATGAGGCAGAGTAAGGCGCCCGGGGTTACCGTGAGACCGCAGGCTTCATATAGACACCCAGTCCCCTCCTCTCGTTCCAGGTATGAGAAGATGATCAGCGGTATGTACCTGGGTGAAATCGTCCGCAACATCTTGATAGATTTCACCAAGAGGGGATTCCTCTTCCGAGGGCAGATCTCTGAGCCGCTGAAGACTCGGGGCATCTTTCAGACCAAGTATCTCTCTCAGATCGAGAGGTGAGAGGGCAGGGCCTTCCCTATTAGAGGTGGACCTGGCCAGGGGGCCGTGATGGGGGCAGTAGGCAACACAGGGAACATTTTGGCCATTTGGGAGGGTTTTGTTCTTCCTCTGGAGTAGTAGGCCCTGAGCAGTTGCATTTTGAAGTTCCATAAGTTTACTATAAATCATTTCCTTTTATTCATCCTGTATGTTAGGGCATTATATTAATTTGTTTGAAATCATCCTGTGTGTAAGTAGGTTACATTCCAGGATAGGAAAGGTGCATCACAGATATTTGTATTGAAGGACCATTGAGTCCAGAAGAGCTAAGCACCCCTGGTCTGGCCTCACCCTCTTTTCCTCTGAAAGGCAGCCTAGGATGCATAGCTCACCGCCCACCGTGCCCCCCAGCGAGCTGCTTCTGTCTTCCTCCTGTTTTTCTCATGTAGAGTGAACATTTCATCTGTGCCTTTGCCATCTCCCACAGTGAGCTATGAGAAGAGGTGGAAAAGTGCTCAGCAAAAACCACCTTCATTTTAGAATGGTCACGATAGCAGCACTGACATTGGCCGGCTCGGGTCTGCCCCTCGCTTTCGCCCAGGCCTGCGTCTGTAACCTTCAGGTAGAGCTCACTGCCCACCAGAACCCACGCGGTGAAGTGCTAGCTGCAGACAGGGGCCCTGCGGCACTGACCCTGGAGGACTTGGGCAGGTGGAGTGATGGCATTTCACAGCTGCGGCGGGGGGGTCACCATGATAGGGAACCAAGCTCCCCACTGCTTTCTCTCCTCATTCTAAGTTCACCCAGGGGCCAAGTGTGGAAAATAGGAGCCAGAGAAGAATGAGAAGAAAATATCAGTGAATATTTCTTTTTTTTTTTTTTTTTTTGTGGTACGTGGGCCTCTCGCTGTTGTGGCCTCTCCCGTTGTGGAGCACAGGCTCCGCATGCGCAGGCTCAGCGGCCATGGCTCACGGGCCCAGCCGCTCCGCGGCATGTGGGATCCTCCCAGACCGGGGCACGAACCCGTGTCCCCTGCATCGGCAGGCGGACTCTCGACCACTTCGCTACCAGGGAAGCCCCAGTGAATATTTCTTGTTAACATTTTTTTATTGTGGTAGATATATATAACATTAAATTTACCGTCGTTACCATTTTGGAAGTGGGCAGTTCAGTGGCATTAAGTACATTCACACTGTTGTTCAGCCATCGTCACCATCCATCTCTAGAACTTTTTCATCATCCCAAACTGAAATTTTGTCCCCATTAAACACTAACTCCCCATTTCCTGCCTCCCCCCAGCCCCTGGCAACCACCCTTCTACCTTCTGTGTCTATGAATTTGACTCCTCTAGTGACTTCATGTAAGTGGAATCATACAGCATTTGTCCTTTCACACCTGACTTATTGCACTTAGCATAATGTCTTCAAGGTGTATCCATGTTGTAGCATGTGTCAGAATTTCCTTGCTTTTTAAGGCTGAATAATTCTTTGTATGTATACACTACATTTTGTTTATCCATTCATCCATCCGTGGACACTTGGGTTGCTTCCACCTGTTGTCTGTTGTGAATAATGCTGTTATGAACATGAGTGTACAAATACACAATCGAGTCCCTGCTTTCAATTCTTTGGGATGTATACCAAAAAGTGGAATTGCTGAATCACATAATTATTTTACTTATTTATTTATTTGGAGGAACTGCCATCCTGTTTTCCACAGTGGCTGTACCATTTTAACATCCCACCAACAGTATATACAAGGGCTCCAACTTCTCCACATCTTCGCCAACACTTATTCTTTTCTGTTTTTGTTTTTCTTTTAATAATAGCTATCCTGATGGGTGTGAAGTGCTGGGGAAGGTCCTTTCAAGTGTAATAGCAAAGGAAGAGATCATAAAGAAAAAAATGCCAAATTTAGCTGCATAATTCTATAAGATAAAAACAAAATCAGTCATCAAGCTTAAAAGACAAACAGAAAACTAAGGAAAACATTTGCATTATATATGCAAGATGCAGAGCATGGCATGGTGGGCAAGAGCTTTGGCAGGTCTGGTCTTGACACCTGCTCTACCCCATTGGCTGTGAGCTTTGGGTGAGTTACTCGATCTCTCCGAGCTTCAATTTCCGCATCTTTAAAATGGGAATAATCATACATGGATCAGTTGGCTGTTAGGAGGAGGAATAAGGTGATGTATGTAAAGCACGTGTCACATAGTAAGTCCTCAAAAAAGCCTGACTGTTCTTACCACTGCTGTTGTGTTCATCATCAGTCATTGTCAACTCTTTCAGTTTAATGAGAAGGAGACAAATATCTCAGGAGAACAAGAGTTTTGGTATAAGGTAGTTCATATGGCCAGTAAACAAAAACAAAAACAGTAATCCTCACTAAGAGAGGAGCACAGATTAAACCAGTGTGATGCCATTCTTACCAAATTGTCCAGTGTTTTTAATTTTAAAAAAAGTTTATTGGGCTTCCCTGGTGGCGCAGTGGTTGAGAGTCCGCCTGCCGATGCAGGGGACACGGGTTCGTGCCCCGGTCTGGGAAGATCCCACATGCCGCGGAGCAGCTGGGCCCGTGAGCCATGGCCGCTGAGCCTGCGCATCTGGAGCCTGTGCTCCGCAACGGGAGAGGCCACAGCAGTGAGAGGCCCGCGTACCTACAAAAAAAAAAAAAATTTACTTCTTTTATTTATTTTTATTTTTGGCTGTGTTGGGTCTTCGTTGCTGTGCACGGGCTTTCTCTAGTTGAGGCGAGCGGGGGCTACTCATCGTTGTGGTGCGCGGGCTTCTCGTTGCAGTGGCTTCTCTTGTTGCGGAGGACGGGTTCTAGGTGTGTGGGCTTCAGTAGTTGTGGCACGTGGGCTCAGTAGTGGCTCGCGGGCTCTAGAGCGCACGCTCAGTTGTTGTGGCGCATGGGCTTAGTTGCGCCGCAGCATGTGGGATCTTCCCTGACCAGGGCTCAAACCCGTGTCGCCTGCATTGGCAGGCAGATTCTTAACCACTGTGCTACCAGGGAAGCCCCTTTCCACTGGGGACAAGTAAGGCCAAATGCTCTGTTAGAGACAGTAAATTGATATAACTTTCAGAAAGGCACTTGGCAATATGTATCAAAAACCCTTTGACCGAGAAATGTATCCTAAGGGGAAAATCGGACTTGCACCAACAGGAACAGCATCAGAGTGTTACTTTATATTAGCAGAAAATTGCAAACAACTTAAATTTCTCTAGACTGGCTAAATAAATTATGGTCATCCCCAGAATAGACTACTATGGCAGCTTTTACCCATCTTGGTCGCAGATAAGGAGGTGGGAACTTGCTCAGATGTATGAAGCATGAAAAACAGCGAGAAAGAAAACCATATATAAAGGACAAGCCTGCAACATTGTTAAGCAACTACACTGCAATATAAAACAAAAACTTTAAAATAAAGAACAAGCCTATTCACATATCAGGACAAAGACATTGTTTAATGATATCCAAGAAAAATAGATTGGAAGGAAATATATTTAAACGTTAATAGTATTTTCCCCAGTGTTGGGATTGTAGATGGTTTTAATTATCCAATTTTTATTTTTCTAGATTTGCTAGTTTTTCTACAACTTAACATGTAATACTTTGGGGATCATTAAAAAACATAGACAAGTAAATGTTATTTTCAAGGGGAGAGAAAACCCCACGACCCTTTTCGTGGATAAGTGCAGTGATTTGGGGCCGGCTCCTTTGGAGTCGGTGGCTTCTGTGCTGCTCTCGTGGGTCCTGCTTCATCCAGCCTCCTGGCTTTTGTCCCCCTCAGCGACCGATTAGCGCTGCTGCAGGTCCGGGCCATCCTCCAGCAGCTTGGCCTGAACAGCACATGCGACGACAGCATCCTTGTGAAGACCGTGTGCGGGGTAGTGTCCAAGAGGGCCGCACAGCTGTGTGGCGCAGGCATGGCTGCCGTGGTGGACAAGATCCGCGAGAACAGGGGGCTGGACCACCTCAACGTGACTGTGGGCGTGGACGGGACGCTCTACAAGCTTCATCCGCAGTGAGTGGGGCTTCCGGTGGGGATGGGCAGAGCTTCCCGGGCAGGCAAGGCCCCTTTATGGCTGTGGGACATCAGGATGTGTTTCCCACCAGGAAAATTCCTCACCAGGACACAGCCAACCTGCAGGCTGTGTGGTCAGGGTGGGGCTTGTCTGGGACGAGGAAATGAGCTGCTCTGAAGTTTACCTGGGATGCCTGGGGAGGTGGAGAAGCGGCTTCACTTGGCCAGCTCACACCTGTGGCCTGGCATTTCCTGCTTTCCCCTCCTCCTGGGCCTCTCTCATCCAGGTGGGGAGCAGGAAAGGAGGTAAGGGTGGGTGTCCACTTACCCATCAGCCTGGCCGGGAGGCTGTGTTTGGTAAGCAGGAAGAGGGAGTGAAGGAAAGGGGAAGGGGCCCACTGTCTTGTCCACCTGCTAAATCAGTTTGTCAAGAGCCTTGGAAGGCAGGAGCGGTTTTGGCCCTGGGCTTTGTAGCAGGGAGGCGGGTGGGATGTGACCTCCCTGACGTTTTGGTTGGGTGTCCAGCACCCCATATGCTGGAGGAGGAGAAGTGAGCCCATCTGCTTTTTGATCTACCACACATCCCAAAGCTTGGCTCTTATGAATAGAGTGACCATATTATTGTCGAAATGGAGGTACTTTTGCCAATCAAGAGAGTGCTACTAATAATCACACTGGAACTGTCCCCAGTAAACTGGGCCGCTCACTCCACTTAAAAGCAACCTCACCCAACTCAGTGTAGGCGTTGCCCGCCTACGTCATGGCCATGGCTTGGGATGAAAGCATCTGTTGGGCTCCACCCCAACCTCTGTCTCTCCACCTTCATAGCTGTCCTCGTTGTCCCTGTGGTTTAGAGCTAGGCTTTGGAGGCGCACGTGGACATGCTTGGTTTTAATCTTGGTACCACCGTGTAGGAGCTGTGCTCAGTGGCTTCATCTCTGCCCAGTCTCCTCTTCATGGGAAAATGACCACCGGCAGGCCGGACGTCACATATATAAAGTGTGGGACACCTAGGAGGAATTCAGCAAAGGGCAGTCAGTATTTCCTCTAGGAGCATCTGCGGCCTGGCGCTATCTCATTTTCAGCACAAAATGCAAGAACCCAGAGTCACCTCTCATTTACAGATGATAGTTCATGGGGGTGGGGGGCTCCCTCTCTTAGCTTCAGGTGCTGGGTTGGGGGTGGAGTCCTCTCAGAGGACTGCAGCTGGGGGTGGGTGACGTGCGTTTCCATGCAGCCTGCTGAGCTGACCCAGTGCCGGACCAGCTTGGCCCACCTCAGTGGTCCACACCCAGGTCCCAGCACCCCTTCTTGGTTTTCGGTCCCCTCGGAGCCTCAGGCTTTGAGGATGGGAGCCGTCTGGGTGTGTTACTCACGCCTTAGCCCTCAGAAGGTGTACAGAGCAGCTGGTTTTGGATTCTCCGTTGTGCCTCCCTGCTGCAAATTGTAACAGGACTGGCTGTAAACCCACTTTCTCCCAGACGTTCTCAATAAGCCGCAGCTGCTTCCAAGCAGCCCCTCCCATCTCGCTTCCCTCCTCATTGTTAGGGTGCTTCAGCGTCTTCAGGTGGGTCCGGCGTCTCTCCTCATCTTCCTCTACCTACCCTTCTCTATTTTTGTCCTTTTTAGTTTCTCCAGAATCATGCACCAAACCGTGAAGGAACTGTCACCAAAGTGTAACGTGTCCTTCCTCTTATCCGAAGACGGTAGCGGCAAGGGAGCCGCCCTCATCACGGCAGTGGGCGTTCGGCTCCGGCAAGAAACGAGCAGCTAAGAGTCCTGGACCCCCCAGCCTGCTGCCCTTCCAGCACTTCTCTCTTCAAGCAGCGCCCCCCTGTTCTGCCCAGCGAGCTGTGCTGGGAGACGCCGGCACCAAAGCCCGCCAGCACCACCGCGGGGAGGAAAACAGAAGCCAAGTAATGGCGCGTAACGTAGGGTACAAAATAGAGTGTGTGCTGTTGGTAATCTCCCTGACCTCCAGATCCCTCCTCACCTGCCCTGCCACTTTGCATGATTTGACTTCAACCTGGTCGTACGTTCCCCACATGTGAAGTTTAGTGGCGTCCGTTTCTAACTTATGCATTAGTCCAACAGTTATTTATTGGCTCAAAATGAAAAGTCACACCATCTGACAGGCCTTATGGGCCTCCGCAGCCCGTCCTTGGGGATGTGTCCCCTGTGTGCAATGTATTTTCACCAGCAGACACTGCCGGGACTCCTCCCACGGGTGCATCAGCCGCCGCTTCCTCCCGGCCCCGCACCCATTGCTGTCTGGTGTCCCATCAGGGCGTGTCAATGCCACTGAACTGTGTGTCCGTGGAACTGGTCCTAGCCACATTGTGACAGTCTTGCATCCTGTCTTGGGGAGGGGAGGTGGGCAGTCCTGCGGGAAAGTGTCTTGTCTCCGTTTGGGTAAAACGAACCAATCAAGAAACAGTACGCTCATTGGAATTTCCCATCGCTTTTGTGAGCCATGTTGTATGACCTAGTAAACTTTGTACCAATTCAAAGACCCGAGTGACGCTTAATGGCTGGGGAGTGGGGAGGACATCGGGGGATGTGGCAGAAACCAAACCCTGGGGGTTCTCGTGGCCTTCTGGGTCAGGGCAGAGTTTGAAATGAAGGCTGTGTTCTTCAGCGTGCAGCCTTCTTTTGGCTTGAGGACTTCTGTACTCTCCCTGCAGAGGGTCAAGAAGTAGCCACTCCCCTTCTTCTAGCACCTGCCCTTTCACTTCCCTGCTCCAGCCCCGGGGGCCTACCGCAGGGAGGGACTCCTGCAGCCCCCGCCTCGACACCTCTCAGAAGGTAAAGGGATGGAAGGCCCCCGTCTTCCAATAGCCTGGCTTCCTCACTTGTAGTTGGAACAAAGGAAAAGTCAGCTTGGCTTGCGGGGGCTGTTGGAAGCCCCATGAGAGGACAGGGCAACACTGGCCCTCCCTCCTGCTGTGCTAGCGCGGGTCCTGCCCTCATCACCCTCTCTGCCAACTCCAGGACGATGGATGAAGAGATCCCCTTCCCTGAGCAGATGAGGCCTTGCAGCAGCCCAGGGTAGCAGGGTTGCTGTCCTCTCCCCAACCCCCATCATAAACGAACCCCTTCTGTGGGCCTTTTTCTGACCCTGTCATCCCTGCCCCACTGCAGTCTTGAGGTGCTCTTCCACTCTGTGGCTGCCGTTTGGGGTTCCCCCCCAGCCTGTGTGTGGACCCCACATCAGTCCACATTCTGGTACCCTGTGATTGAGGTGCGATGTGAGTCTCCCAGGCCATGACCACACCTCTGGTGGCTTTTCCCAGGACTGACTGCATGCTCCCTTGGTTTGGTGAGACCAGAGTCCCGTTATTTGTCACTGGCGGTGCCTATGACACAGTGATCTCGTGGAGAACACGGATAACGTTGAACTCTAGGTGTGCATTTACAGTGTTACGTGATGCTTCTGGAGGGGCCGTGAGGTGGGCAGGGTGAGTCAGCAAGCAGGGTGAGGTGTGGGCTGGGCTGGGCCTGGAGCTTTCTGGGAGATGGGACAGTGGGTGTTCTCTGCCTGCCACCTCCTTGAGCAGAAGTAAGGGTGAGGGCTGTGTTGCTGACTTGCGGAATTCAGGTCAAACGGCTGCCCTGGTAGTAATAGAAGTCACAGCTGCTGTTTATGAAGCACTTAACCTGTGTTGGGCCTGCCAGTTTATAGGCATCACTCCCATCGTCTTCACAGCATCCCTGTGAGGTAGTTTTGCCATTGAAAGGGAAAGGAGCTGAAGGTCATTGTGACTTGTCTGAGGCCACCCAGCTGAGGCTCCTTTTTGAAAATTAATTAATTAATTTTTTTGGCTGTGTTGGGTCTTCGTTTCTGTGCGAGGGCTTTCTCTAGTTGCCACAAGCGGGGGCCACTCTTCATCGCGGTGCGCGGGCCTCTCACTGTCGCGGCCTCTCTTGTTGCGGAGCACAGGCTCCAGACACGCAGGCTCAGTAGTTGTGGCTCACGGGCCTAGTTGCTCCGCGGCGTGTGGGATCTTCCCAGACCAGGGCTCGAACCCGTGTCCCCTGAATTGGCAGGCAGATTCTCAACCACTGCGCCACCAGGGAAGCCCCCTGAGGCTCCTTTTAACCACCATCTACACTAGGGTGGATCTGGGTTCCTAGATGCTAAGGCAAAGAAGCCCTGGATTGGCTCACAGGTTAGGGGCTTTGCAAAACAAGAAGCTTCTTTCCATGCGTCTTTAGCCTAATAATAGGTCAGTGTCATGGTTGGGTGCTGCCGACGGGTGTGTTTTGTTTGGTTTATGCAACATTTATAAAAATGGGAGCTCAATTGAACAAACCTGGAAGTTTCACAGGTTTGGATTTCTGGCTTCTCTTGAAAGGTTTGGAGGATCTGGCCACACTGGGCTCCCAGCCACGTGGCAGCATCTGTCCAGAGCCGATCGGCTGTTGTCCCCTTTGCATTCCTGTGCTCTCCAGTTTGCCACAGTCCCCACCCCTCCTTTTGCCCCAACACTGGAAGTCACTTACCTTTTATCATTATAGCTACAGTTTTTCTTTTATACTGGATTCGGTTTACTCATGTTGTATGCCCCAGGGAGGCATTCGAGCTTGCAACTCCCGGATTAGATAAATGTTAGCTCACACTGTCTCCTTTGACTTATTGGACGCCCTGAAGCACTGTCAGAGGGGTGGCTGGGAGAGTCGGCACCCACTGCAGAGTTCCTGGCCCCATCTTGTTTTTCCATTGATGTACTGAAGGGTGAGGCATGGGCCAAACTCTCTGATGTAGAGAGTCTCTCTGGCTACTTCTCCAGGGTGCTAAGCCTCCCCCTGCAGCCAGGCACAAGGGTTCAGGGGTCAGCAGACCCTTCAGCTTGCAGACTTCCAGCCTGCCCACTGGCAGCCCCAGAGGGGGCCACATCCCCAGCCATGAACAAAGTCTCTTTAGTGTGACACCTGTTGACCCTCGTGGAAAGGGATGAGGTGTGAGTCAGCTCAGTCTTGTCCTCCTCAGTTGGCGTGACCCGTGGGTAGCGACGGTAAGCAGGCCGGAATCCAGAGCGAAACCTGGGGGATGGAGGGTCATCTTGAGCAACGGAGTGAGGGCGGCAGTTACGGGAACTGTCCTGTGGCTGCTCCCGCCTCCAGGAGCCGATCTCTCCTCCAGAGGAAAGTCGCTGCCTCGCTCCCAAGAGCTCAGGGTCTCTGGGGAGACACGTTCTTTAGTGGATTTGGTTTTGGGAAACAACCAGAAGTAATCTGGAGCTAAGTCCAAGGACTGAAGTGAGCCGAATGAGACCGTTTGTTATTACAAACAAACAAAAATAAACCAAGTTCGGTCATAAAGACAACAGATTTTCTTGTTCGACTTGTTAACTGGCTTCTAAGGGAGTATGCAGAGAGGAGTCTGTTCCCGGAGACACAGGGTTCCGAGTTTCAGAAGAGCAGGCCCGATTTTAGTTCCTCCCGCTGTAGCTCTGAAGGTTCCGTGGTGCAGCCCAATAAATGCCTTTATTATGGGAGCTTCATGGCCTCTGCCCACACTCAGCATGTCCCAACCCGAGCTCCCCACCCTTTTCCCCCCACACCCCCCCCAGTTGTCCTCGTCTCAGTTCCTGACAACTGACCACTCTGTCCTTCCACTAGTTCAGGCCAGACCCCTGGGGTCATCCTTGACTCCCTCTCCATCAAATTCTGTTGGCTCTACCTTAGCAATCTCCGGACTCTGACCACTTGCCACATGTCTAAACCCACCATCTCTCGCCTGAATTATTGCACCTGCCTAACCATCTCCCTGCCTCCCCCACCTTGCCCCTCTGTGGTCCAGTTCCAACACAGCTGCAAGACTGATTCTTTTAAAAGGGAATCAGAGCATGTGTTTCCCCCGCTCAGAACACTGCAGGGCTCCTCATGTCAGAGAACCAGCCCAGGTCCTTACCTTGACCACAGGGCCCTTGCTTTGGCTGTTCCCTCTGCCTGGAATTCTTGTCCAGACACCTACAGGGCCCACTCAGTCCTCAAGTCTGCTCAAAAGACCCCTTAGTAAAGCCTACCCTTGACCATCCCGTAAAAATCACAACCCCGATGGCCATTACTTCCCCCGGCGCCTCTTGTCCTCTCTTACCCAGCTCTACTTTTTCTTTTTTCTATAGGATGTATCACCTAATACACAATGTATATTTACTCATTACATTTGCTTATTGTCTATCTCCACCTCCCCACTAGAGGGTCAGCTCCCCGAGGATAGTGATCACTGTTTTTGTTCCCCAGGGTGTCCCAAGGGGCCTGGAACAGTGCCGGGCACACAGAGCCACTGGTGAACGTTTTGCGGAAGAATGAAAATTCCGCCAGGAGCACCAGTCTTCAGAGCTATTGTCATCAAATACTGAATGATTCAGAAGTTGTAAAGCCCTGGGGTGTTCAGACTCCCAGGGACTGTGTCTTTGGGTAGCGGGAGAGTGACCAGTGCACAGACACAGAAGGCTGGGAGCCCCCTCCCTGATGTGACAGTCCCTGTCTCCAAGTTCGCACTCCTACAACTGCATGCCAGAGAAATGTGTGATGCGGGGATGAGATTACAGGCCTTGGAGACACATGGAATTCCTGCTCTATGAGTTTAGGAGAGTCTTCCTTTTGGAGGCTCAGTTTCCTCATCTGTAAAATGGGGATAACACCTCCCTCCCATTATATATTTGCCTCTCAGGAGACAAATGGAGGGTTCTGGCAGCCATTAAACAGTCAAAAAAAAAAAAAAAGTACAGTCTCTTACTTCCTTCTGGCCTGCCCCGGGTGGGATGTCTGAGCAACAGAGATCCTACTGGCATTATGAGTGGTGTGGACACGTGGGCAGGGAGGTGATAAAAGATGCCCAGGGCCAACCTCACCCACATCATTGCCTCGTTAAGGCCAGGACTCAGTGTCCACCTCTCATCTCCTCTTACCTGGCTCCACCGTCAAGGCTTTCTGAGAGGCTGAACGACTTGCTCCACAAGCAGGACTCCTGGGCTGGGGCTCCTGCCTGGCCCAGCACCTCCTCACCTGTGCAAGTGCCCCTGAGCAAATGCCAGCCCCTCTCTGGGACTACACTTCTCTAGAAGTACAAGGCTTGGGGGGAAGTGAGAACTTGGCTCCTTCCTTTCTGGCAGTGTCTGCCAAGGTCACTTCCTAGCTGCCCTGAAAGCCCCTTCTGTGATCTTCCAGGGAGCAACCTGCTCCCCCTCTAGTCTTGGCCCCGGGCCTCAGGTTGGGTTCTTCGTTCTGCTGCGGTTGGCGCTGTTCTCCTCGCCCAGGGACAGTCCTCAGTTCTTCCTCAGTGTAGGAAGCTGTTAAAACCATCAGTCCCTCCCTCCTTTACCTGGCTCCTTCCTTCCGCCCTCTCTGCTGTCCTTCTCCCTCTCTCCCCTCCCTCCATCTCTCTGTCCTTCCCTCCATTCTTCTTGTCCCAGATGCAGCCCCCAGAAGAAAGAGCAGGGGCAGGCCAACGTGAGAGCTGTGGCCTGGGCAACGGGGCAAAGCTTTGGGGAGGAGGTGGGGCGCGAGCTAGGCCTGGACCCGAGGGAGGACTGTGCTGGGGGCTCCCTGGGAGGATGGTAATCCCATGGTGGCGGGGATGGACGGGCACAGGCTCGAGCTGTGCAGGGGAGTCCAGATGGGGCCAGGATGAGAGGGGCTGGGGTGAGGGCTCACCTGTGGTTGAGGCAGCAATAAGTGATGGGATTGTACATGGTGGAGCTCATGGCCATCCAGAAGAGCGCCAGATAGACCTGCTGGATGAACTTGTGGCAGTAGATGTCCTCCTGGAAGCCACCCAGGATGAAGTAGAGGTGGTAGGGCAGCCAGCAGATGGCAAATGTCACCACCACCAGCACCATGGTCTTCACAAACTGGTCCAGGAGAGACTCAGGTCACTCCTCAGCCTGGAAGCCCCAAGGCCCGCTTTTCCCGAGGGGAAGCACGAGGCACGTCTCATGCCAGCCTGAGAAGCCCTCAGTAAGCAGGCCCTGTCTACCTCCACAGGCTCAGGCCGGTAGAGCTTCTGCTACCCAGACACTCCTGGGCCTTCCACCTCGGGGCTTTTGCTCAGGCTGCTCTCTCTGTTCACGCTGCTGTCTTTCCTTTGAAGTCCTCACTCCTCAAAGCCCAGCTCGGTGCCCACCTCCTCTAAAAGGCGTCTTGGATCCCCCTTAGAGCAGAGCAGCTCCCCTCCCTGGAGAGTGGATGAGCTCTCGTTCCTAACCACATCCTTAGAGGAGACCATGCCTGCTACGGGTTCCGAGGTCTCCCTCTCCCTGCAATCTGTGTCTGCCACAGCCCAAAGACCAAAGCAAGTCCGCCCGCCCGGGAAGAAGGAATGAATGTTCTGGCCAGGGACTTGGGACAAAGGGCAAGTTACAGGTGGAGTCTATCCTCCGCGGCGCCCTCTAGGGGACGTGCCCGGAATGGCTGATCCCGAGGCGGGGCCAAACTTCCGGCCCCGCTCCCGGACTTCACCTTCTCGGCCTGCAGGTGGCGCAAGTTGGCGCCATGCACCTCGTACCCTGGGACAGTGCGTCTCCAGAGCGTGAGACCGATGACACTGTAGGCGACGAACATCACCACGAGAGGCAGGAAGTAAATGAGGGCGATCACCACGAGGTCGTACCTGGAAGGAGAGTCAAGGGACTGGGCACGGGGCGACCTGGGGGCGACTCCAGCATCCGCCAGCACTCAATCCCCAGGACCTTGCTGACGCCCCTGAGCTGTCCCTGGCGGGCTACCCTTGGCCACCTCCCAAGGGCTTGGTTTGAAAAAAAAAAAAAAGTAAAAAAAAAAGGGCAGACTGGCTAGCACATGTGCCCAATGAGAGTTCCCCTGCTGCAAAAGGGACACCTGTGTTAGCTCTGAGTCCTTCCAAGCGACAGTCAAGTTACCAAACAAGGAAATAAATAGGAACGAAAAAGTTAACCAAGTAATACATTTGTTTAAAATTTAAAATGCCGTTAAGCACAAAGGAGGAAGTAAAATTATGTATCTCACCCCCACCACTGTTAATGGTTTGGAATATTTCTTCCAGAATCATGTAATATATGTGTATATGTATATGCACATATGTATTAGATAGATTATGTGTATCTTCTATATCTGCATCTGTCTGTCTAGATAGAGTTCCTAGAGTTGATACGGTTCTATCCTGCACCAACATCCCTAGCAGGGAAGGGGCAGTGGAGACAGGCCACACTGTACGTGCTAGTGGAGCATCTCTTCCTATGAGCATTTGGTTGGGAACATGGCTCACATCTGCAGATACTCTTTCACACCACCTGTGAGCAAGTGGCCCAGAGCACCATTGATGGCGCTCATCCAGTCCCCGTGGAGGACACCCGGGGCTGTGTTGAGGCCTTCTCATTTCCTTTTGGAAAGATGCGTGCTGCCCATTCTGGTTTCTGAGCGATGCTGTAGCCTCTGTCTGACAAGGCCCAAGCAGGAGCATCCGGTGAATGGACCCAAGACCCCTGGCCCTGTCATGTGACCTTTTTCTAGGAGAACAGAGGTGAACCCAAGCCCCTCCTTTCCTCCCCGTGTGCCAGCCTTGCCGGGTCCCTTTCAAGAGGTACTGACACCTGGAGGGAGGGGAAGACATTAGCAAATGTCTTCCCTAAAGCCTGAGTTTAGAATTCGGCTTGCTTACTTTTTTGGCAAGCATGCTAATTACAAAAGGTTTGGGGGCTCCTAGACTCTCCGATCATCATCTGTCCTACTGTGGAGCAGGTGAGGGCGGAGCAGCAGCCAGGTGCCAGGCCCTTGTACCTTACCTTCATTGTGACGTCGCAGAGTGTCTGAGATAGATAGACCTTGAGGATCAGCAGGGCCACCTGTCTCAGCACCCAGAGCGGGAAAATGAGGCTCAGAGAGGCACAGGAAGTCTGTGTCCTGTGAAACAGCTCTATACGGACTTAACACACAAATGATTTTCCTTCCACTGAGGGTCAGCCCTGTGGAGTCGGAAGAACTGGGTTCTTGCCTAGCCTCTAATTTAAAGCATGACCTTGGGCAAGTCAGATCTCTCCCTCAGTCTGTTTCCCCATTTGTAAAACAAGGAGTTAATCTCTACCATCCTTCCCAAGTATGAGCGACGCCTTTCTGTTGCCTCATTCTTTCGTGGGTCGGTTCAGGATAGGAATTCACTCTGGGCTAGGTTCCCACACAAAAGGGAGTGCCAAGGAGCTTTGGGAACCATCTTCCAGGGCCTGCCAGAATCTCATAGCCCGGACTGCCTTTTTTGTATTTTGATTTGGGGAGCGCATGTGCATTTTCCTAGATTCCTACACACACAGGATGTGAGCCTGTACGGATGGAGCCCCCAGTCTAAATCTCAGAAGCTCCCCAACCCAAGAACAAATAATATATTCTTACGAGAAACCAGGCTTTCCCCCAAATCCTCTCAGAATTCGAAGTAGCACCAAAGTATAGCCTTCCTAGCCCACCTCTGCCCTTCTGTTTTCCCCTGTTGCCTGGAGCAGAGTCGGAAATCACCATCCCCAGAAAGGTGGTGGTTGGTACCCTAAATTCTTACTGGTCCGCACCTCAGAGAGAAAAGCTCACTGTTAAGGTGGAGAAACACCGCCCCGCAGTGGCCAGTCAGGAAATGTTCTGCTCTCTGCCCCTTCCCAAAGCCAAGAAGGGGGCGGGTCCCTACGTAGACTCCGCCCCTGGAGCCGTGAGTCCTGAGAGCGTGGGCTACGGAACGAGGGCAGACACGCAGGGCAGCAGTTTCCCGGGAAACTCAGCAGTTGCCAGGAACAGGCTTCTCAGAGGAATGGCGCCTTCCGCGAAGGCCGCAGCGGGGCGCTCTTCTGTCTGGTGCTCGGGACGGGAGGAGACCAGGTAGGGGCGGGCGTTGGGGGAGGAGTGTTAAAGGAGGCGGGAGAGGGAGTTGAGCTGTCGCTGTGCTCTGGCGGCTCTGGGCTCAGAGCGTGCACATCCTCAGGCTTGGGGCAGCTGGGCTTTTCTTGGACTAAATCTGCCAGGTTTGTTTTCGTTTGTTCCCCGTTTAAACTGCCACCTACTGGGCGCCGGTTCTGTGCCAGGCACCGTGCTAAGTTGCGTCAGGTACATTTTCTCTTCTGTGTTCGCAACAACCCCTGAGCAAGGTTCTCTTACTAATCCCCTTTAAGAGAGAAGGAGCCAAAGGGTCAGAGAGGTTAAGTGACTACAAAGGGTCCTCGGCCAGCAGGGGACAGCGCAGGACTCCAACTCGACTACTGTCTCCAGAACCTCAACCAATTCTTTATCCTCTACTACCAACCCCCGCCCCCCCCCCCGCCTCGCGGTGCTTGGGGATGACAAAGCCACACCCGCTGTGAGAACTGGGCAAACTGACTCCCAGAAAGGGAAAGGACTTACCCAGTGTCACACAGCAGCTGCACCACGCCTGAGTTCTGTTTTCTCCCCCATCCCCCAGCCCATGGTGCCTGCCTCAGGTCAAGTCCGCTCCAGGCTCCTCCTGAAAACATCCCAGGCTCTGGCACCTGCCCTTTCATTTCTGTCTCGGTACCCTGACATGTCCCTTATTTAAGTAAGAGTGGTGAGGAGATTGGGCTCTGAAGCAGGACTGCCTGGATTTAAATCTTCGATTTACCACTTACTAGCTGTGTGGTCTTAGGCACATTACTTAGTTTTTTTTTAGTGCCTCAGTTTCCTCATCTGAAAAATGGGAATAATAATACATACATATCCATATTGTTAGGAGGATCCAGTGGGTTCATATATGTAAAGTACTTAGACCAAACCTGACATATAGTAAGTGCTCCTTTTAGTTGATACTGTACTCACATAATCCCCAGTTCACTCACAGACACATGTGCACACCCACGCATACACACTGCACATGTGTACGTGCACATATGTGCATGCACGCGTGCACACACACACCATGCTCCCCCACCCCCACCATGCTCCCCCACCCCCAGGCATTACAAAGGGTGCATCTTGCCGCCGCTGTCTTCGGGCCAGGCCACCACGCACTTGGTGGTACCCCGGTCCATGGTGATGGGGCAGTAGAAGCAGTGGGGGAAGGCGAGGGCCGGGGCCACCGGCCAGATGCCAGCAATTACTGCTCTGGTGCTGGGGACCGAGAGCCGTGGCTGGAAGGGGTGGACGATGGCCACGTACCTGTGAGCAGAGGGCGGTGTGAGTGGTGGGTGCCCTCCCGTCAGACCAGCCCAGATTCGCTAGTCCCATTCCCTGCACCCTGGCTGACCACCTGCGGAGAGCCAGCTGGGCTGGTGCTCTCCCACAGCCATGTGGGACACTAGCACCCTACACGCCAGCCCACCCCACCCCGTTCCACCACATGGCCTCCCTCTGAGCGCGGATGTGCTCTCGATGGCCACAAGAGGGCGGTGTGGCCACACCGGCAGTCCATCTGGGGCCTTCTCCTGAAGCTCAGCCCTGCCGAGTTCCCCAGCCACACAGCCTGTCTTCTGTTCAGAAACCTTAACAGAGCCCAACGGTCTCCTGCACGAAGCCCAAAGCAGCTGCCCACCAGCTTTCTGCCGTGGAGGAACTGCTCTACATACACCGAGACGGCTTTGGTCCTAGATGACCCCCGGGCCTTCCTCCCTGGGATCAATCTGAACCCTGAGACCAGGCCAGAACGATAGGACGCAGCTCAAATCCCTCTCTCACAATAGAGCTGATCCTCACCCCCATCTAACACTATGACCTGCCCTACCCCAGCACACATACCCTAGTGCCTCGGATGCCCTTCCTGATATTTTTCCATAGCACTCATGACCTCAAAATACAACATATCATTTATTTAGTCTTGTGTTTATTATTTAAATTCTCACTAGGGCAGGCATCTTTGTCTGTTTCTTCCCCCAGTGCCCAGAACAGTATCTGTACATAGTAGGCATTGAACATAAGAATGAATGAAGAAATGAATGGACGAGTCACCATTATTACCATCCTGACCTGAGCCACCATCCTTCCTCACCTGGGTTATTATTCAATGTCCTCCTGCCTGGTCTCCTGGCTCCCACCCTGCCCTCTACAGTCCGTACTACCCACCCTCCACCCAGCCTTTAAAATGGAAGTTCCATGAGACCATGATTCCGGGACTCTTTCCCCACTGGTGTTTATTCCCCAGTGCCTGAAACAGTGCCTCAAATACCTGAGTGAATGAAAAGAAAGTCTTAGGGGACTTTCAGATCTGCTGACTGATTACTCCTCCACCCCTCCTGCCCCCACCCCATCCCCGTCAGAACGTCACAGTCTGCAGCCCCAGAGAGCAGCATCAGGGAAGTAACTGGCCCCATCTTAATTATATAGTAACTGCGTGCAGTGTTGAAATATCCCCTCATATAATATATCTAGGAATAGGATGACAATATAAGCAATTCCCTTTCAGTAAAACAAAGATCAACTCCAGAGAAGAACACCTCAGAAGGTCCCTAAAACACCGTTGGTCTTCCCCTGTAGCCTTGAACAGCCGTCTAGTGCAAAGTTCTTCCTTGTGTCTAACCTGAACCTTACTTGCTTCGGTTCCACAGTCCCCTGTTTTCCAGATGCATAGTTTAGGATCATGATCAGGTTAGGAGGCAACTAATTCACTGGGTTCTACCCTTAACTTGCTGTGCGACTGTGGGCAAGTTACCAGCCCTGTGTGAACCCAGAAAAGCGAGCCGACTCCCCGCAGCTGCCCCCTCTTGCCTGTCGGCGGCGATGGTGGTCATGGAGTAGATGCTGACAAACATGGCTGTGATGGGGAAGAGGTTCTGGAAGTAGCAGAAGGCACGGCCAAAGTACCAGATGTTGTGGCTGGCGTAGACGAAGTTGAAGGCGGCATTGAAGGCGGCCATGCAGAGGTTGGCCAGGGCCGTGTCGACAGTGAAGTAGTTGGTGACCGTGCGCATCCTCCAACGGGCCAGGATTATCCAGATAACCGCAGCCTTGCCCATCACAGCCACCAGCACCGGGGCCAGGTAGGCTGCTGCCCACAATGCCAGATGCCAGCCAGGCATGGAGAAGGCTGTGGTGCCCATGGTGTTGCTCTCAAGGCCAGATGAGATGTTGGTGTCAGTCACCATGGCACAGGCTCCCATGGCTGCCTCTGGGTCTGGGACAACAGTCTAGCTCCTTGGCTCCTTCCAGGCCCTGGTGCCCTGCCGGATATGCTGTAGAAGACAGATCCTTTCTGGTGCATGAGTGTGGGGGAGCGAGGGAAGCACTCCTGTGCAAAGCCAGGCACATCTGGGGAGCTGGGGGGCACTCCCAAGTCTCAAGCAAAGATGAGTTAGGCTGAGCAGAGAGCCGGGTCCAGAGCCGTTGGCATTTTACATTTCCATGTCCTGGCCAGAGTTCTCCAATGTCATGTGGACATCTAGAATCCAAGACATGCTTTCAGAGCAAGAAACATCCTTATAAATCATCAGTCAACCCCTTCACTGCAGAAATGGAAAAACAGATTCCAAGAGGGGACCAGCCCAGGTCACACAGTACGTTGGTGATAAAGCCAGGACTCAAACCCAGGTCCCTCCTAATGCAATTCAGGGAACATTCTGGATCAGATGCACACACAGCAGCCGTCTTTGGATTCCATAGGTCAACTGCACAGCAGGCTCTCTCTCCAGGCGTTGGGGTGCAGGCAGGGCTGCCAGCCCGAGGTTGCTGCCCTGCTGCTCTCCGGGCAGGGCGTGCTGGGTGGTGAGGGCCTTGGCGGAGGTGTTTTCTGCTCACGAGGTAGGGCTGCCTTCTGCCCTTCGTCCCACCCCTGCGTGGAGGGCCCGGCCTTGTATCTTGAGGGAAGATTTAGGACTGGCTGCTGAGGCAGGGAGAGACCCAGGGGAAATGGGAGGTGGCAGCGGCGGGGCCAGGCACGCGGGGCACAGTCCTTGGTAGGGTGTTTACATTCAGCGGCGCAGAGCTACATCTAGAATGTGATCAGGGGCACGGGCTTGGGAGCCCCAGGGACTCCAGGCAAGTCTTTTCACCTTTCCCAGCTTCGACTTTCCCATCTGAAAACAATAGGAACAGTACGGTGCCCATCTCACAAGATATTGGTGAGTTTTAATGAGATAACGTACGTAAAGTCTATTTAGCACAGGAGCTGGCAGGTAAAAAAAACATGTCAAGGAGTTGTAGCCCTGCGGGAGGCCCCCAGACAGCTCAGGGCTCTGCTGGCCGAGGCAGGACGCAAAGCATTTCTAACACGTTCTCAGGTGATTCTGGTGCTGCTGGTCCAGGGACCTCACTTCGAGAACCACTGTCTCAAAGGGCAAGGACAAGGGCAGGGCTCGCTGCCTCTTCTGTGAGCTCCAGAAAACCCCGAGGGGCTGCCCACAGACTCTACTCTTGGTCATTGACTGTGTGCATGTGTGTCGGGTGCTGCCTGAAGCTGCAATGCTGTGTCTGAGTGATTGTGTGTGTGACAGACGTGTGTAAGCACACACACACTCGTGCACCTGTGCACGGGCCCCCGTGCCGGGCAGGCTCAGAAGGGCAGGGCGTGTCCCTCGTTAAAGCTGTGGAGGGCTTCTCAGTCACCAGCATTGGTGGCCCTGCTGGGCTGCTGGGCTAAGTGTGTGCTTGGTCTCCTGGGAAGCCAGCCCCGTTCCTTGAGGAGGGGCTGCTTGCAGGGGCCCCTGCTCCTCCCGTGGGTATGTGTACCGTGGGGCCCCGGGCCTCGCCTCGCCCAGAGTCAGCTTCAGACACAACTGGCTCCAGCCCTGGCCAGGCCGTGGGGCAGAGGCCTGTTCCTTGTCTGGATCGGGCCACCAGCCTCTGTTTGGATGTCTGCCCTTTGCTGAAGGGCCTCTGCCTTTGATGCCTTTTGGTAGCAGCGGTAGCCACTCAACTTTAGGGCTTGTTTGTCTCATGCTCCACTGACCAGGGTTTTGGAGGTAGAATGTATAGAAATAAGGACGTAACCGCAGGGCAGTCTTCTCTGTTTGCGGTTCTGCCTCCTACTCCAGGCAGCCAGAATTTGTTGAGTTTCAGGTGTAAGCCCAGTGCAGGGCTGGGACACCCAAGACTGTGTCACCTGCCCGAGAAGCCCCAAATAGCACCCTTTCGTCTTCCCCCCAGCGTCCCGCCACCTCCACTGTGTATGTGAGGATTATGTTTTGGAGCTGTGGAATCCAAGAGTTTTATTTCCCCCTTAAATCATGTGCTCGCGCGGCTTTCCAACTATGTGCTTGTGGCCTCGTGGAAGGAGAGGGTGGGGGCCGCCCCGCCCCGGACAAAGAGTTTACCAATCAGCCTTGCCGCTCAGAGCTGGCCTGCTGAGTTCATCGCTAAACAATGTCCTTGAAGGCTGCTCTTTGTCAAAACAGAAAAACATTCTAAATTCCTTTAGCTCCTGTGGACGCGTCAAGACTCCAGTTTGCTCTTCGAGCATGTATGGGGGAAGTTCCCTCCGCCAGGAAGTGGAGGGGAAGGCCGCCCGTGGGTTCTGGCTGGCTGGGCTGAGGTGATGGCGCAGGTTGGGTACCCTTGGGAGATGACTCTGGTTCAGACTTTAGAGTGCAGGATGTTTATTAAGGAGCGCATGGGATCAACCCCTGGCGAAGGGAGGGCAAAGAAGCAGGTGTGGGCGGAAGGGGAAGTTGAGCGGTGATGGTGAGACAGCGGCCTTGGACAGCCCCGGGTTGACTCACTCTGAGCTAGAATGGCCTGTTAGAGTTACCCTCATGGTTTGTGCTATTGTGGTCTTGAAGCGAGCATCCTGGAGACCAGAGTCGGAAGTGATCTGTGTTTCAAGGAGTTTGGAGGAGAAGAAGGTGGGAGCTGCTGCAGGGATGAGGGAAGGGAGGGAAAAGGGGCTCCGGGAAGCGTTGTGGCCTGGGTGCCCCTCAGCAGTGTCCCAGAGATGCCTTTGGAAGTCGCCTGACCGTGTTTCTGGCTGGGCTTGGGCCCTTGATCCTGGCTTCGGCGGGTCACATGCAGCTGTGGGTCATCTAGTCACCACGAAGTTCACAGGGCTGTGGGCAAAATGAGGGTGCGGACAACGCACTGAGGTTTTTATTCCGGGGAATGAATCCCATTTGAAGGCTCAGCCTTCATTCTGAGACCATGCCCTTCTTGCTCTTTGGGTTAAAGTGGCCTTCCTGTCATGAAATAATGGTGACGGCAGATGGTAGCTGTGTTCCTGGTTTTTCTTTTTCTCTAATATTTCTTACTCAGTGGAATAACATTCTGGTGAGCTGTGTGGTTCCTTCAATTAGGTTTATGATATTTTATTGGTCTATGAAATTCAGAGACTCAGGAGCCCTGATCTAGTTCCTCATTTGGAGAAGAGAGGGGGAGCCCCCGAGAGGGGAAGGCTTGCCCTGGGTCCTCGGGCCCTGGAGGGGGGCCGCTTCCTGAGGGCTTCCCTCGTCCTGCACTGGCCTGTCTGCCTCTGCTCGCTTGAGGCCCATCAAACCCACCTCCCGGTTACTTCCCTGTCACACAGGCAGGGAGCTCCTCAGGACCTGGATTGTGTCTTATTTATGTCTGGTGTCTAGGAGAGTAGTCAGTATATCAGGTGCACCATAAATGTTGATTGAATCAAAATGTTGATGAATAAAATTTAAAATATGACTCAGGGGTGAGGGATGATAAATTATATATATAGCATATATCATCTATCTGTATCTAATATATATATCTGAAAGCCTTATACTAATGGCACTGGCACTAATGGTGGGATTTTCGGGAACTTTGAGTGGGCAGGGCAGTATAAAGCCTGGTACATGGCACACAGTAGGTGCTCAGTAAATGCCAGATGAATAAATGAATAACAAATAATGAATAAAGTTGAAAACATCACCCTGTCAGGGATGATGGGAGTAGCATTCTTATTTTCACAGAATCTAAAGCTTAAACTAAAAGAACATGTCCATGTAGGTCGGGCAGAGCTTTTGGAGGATGTTGGGGTCTCTGCAGCATTCCAGGATTTATTCCTCACAGATAGCCCACCCCCCCCCCCGCCTTGTCCACAGACTAGAGGGTCCCAGGCTGGCCCCTTTAGCAGATGGGCTCTGGGCCCTCCACCCGCTGGCCCAGAGTCTGGGACTTCAGCTGGGAGAGGGAGAGTTGCCGTCTGCCAAGAGCATGGGCTGCAGCTGACACCTTTTTTAAACACTGTGAGTGTGCTGGGGCAGTGCCTCCCCCTGAAAGCCTGAAGTTTATCTAGCTGGAGAAGAGAGGCCGCGAGTGTTTACATCTGCTGTAGTCCTGGTGTACACAGAGCTCAGAAGCTCTTAACACAAAACGGGTTCGTTTCTCCACATCAGGCTTCTGCAAAATCTGCCCATCTATGGCAGGCAGAGGAGGAACTGGGTGCAGCTTGCCCTAGGAGGGGACACCCTAACACCCGCTTGCTGGTTGCATGACTGGGGTCATCCCAGAGGCAGCCTGGGCGTTGCAGGCAGAGGGGACTTGGTGTCTGCCCCAGGTGCTGGCAAATGCGGCAGCAAGTGCTGTGGCGAGGAAAGGGGGGATGAGGTAAGGAAAGGGGGGGTGGCAAAGGGTCAGCGCTTCTGAAAGGGCTGAGTCTTAGGCCCTGCAGCGGGTCTCTCGACTGGGCAGGTGGTCTGATGGTCAGCCCAGAGTTAGGAGAAAATGTCCTGTCTCTACCTTCATGAAGCTCCCAGCCAAGTTGGGGAGCCAGGTCCTGGAATAGCAGAGAGAACTCACTACCCCGGTATTATCTGTCCCCCTCCACTCCGTCCTCTGCCACCATATGATCTTTTAAAAACACAAATCCACCATGCATTTCCTGCTTGAAACCCTTCAGTGACTTCCCATTGCTCTCTGGGTTAAGAGAAAAATAGCCCTATTCCTTTACCAGGTGTGACTGCTAACTCTCCCTCAGGACCACTTTCCCCTTGTTTCTTTTAGCAGTAGAACCTCCCCAGATGTTACCTGTCACCCGGCTGCCCAGCTAAGGACTACCTTTCCAAGCCTCCCTTCCAACCCAGGTGTGGTCACATGATTAAGATCTGGCCCATAGGATGTGGGCAGGAGCGATTTATATGTGTATACGGACAACTTCAAGGTCTCGTTTTTTTTTTTTTATTTATTTTTAATTAAAGTATAGTTGAGGGCTTCCCTGGTGGCGCAGTGGCTGAGAGTCCGCCTGCCGTTGCAGGGGACATGGGTTCGCTCCCCGGTCTGGGAAGATCCCACATGCCGTGGAGCGGCTGGGCCCGTGAGCCATGGCCGCTGAGCCTGCGCGTCCGGAGCCTGTGCTCCACAACGGGCCCTCGAGGCCACAACAGTGAGAGGCCCGCGTACCGCTAAAAAAAAAAAAAAAAAAAAAAAAGTATAGTTGAGTTACAATGTTGTGTTAATTACTGCTGTACAGCAAAGTGACTCAGTTATACATATATATATACATTCTTTTTCATATTCTTTTCCATTATGGTTTATCACAGGATATTGAATATAGTTCCCCGTGCTATACAGTAGGAACCTTGTTGTTTATCCATTCTATATATACCAATTTGCATCTGCTAATTCAAAACTCCCAATCCATCCCTCTCCCACTCCTCTCCCCCTTGGCAACCACCAGTCTATTCTGTATGTCCCTGATTCTGTTTCTGTTTCATAGATAGGTTAATTTGTGTCATATTTTAGATTTCACATATAAGTGACATCATATGGTATTTGTCTTTCTCTTTCTGACTTCACTTAGTAAGATAATCTCTAGTTGCATCCATGTTGCTGCAAATGGCATTATTTCGTTCTTCTTTATGGCTGAGTAGTATTCCATTGTATATATGTACCGCATCTTCTTTATCCATTCATCTGGGGTTCTTTTTGTTTTTTTTAAAAATTTATTTGTTTGTTTATTTATTTATTTTTGGCTGCGTTGGGTCTTCATTGCTGCACACGGGCTTTCTCTAGTTGCAGCGAGCGGGGGCTACTCTTTGTTGTGGTGCGCGGGCTTCTCATTGTGGTGGCTTCTCTTGCTGCGGAGCACAGTCTCTAGGTGCGCGGGATTCAGTAGTCGTGGCTTGTGGGCTCTAGAACACAGGGTCAGTAGTTGTGGCCTAGGGGCTTAATTGCTCCACGGCACGTGGGACCTTCCCAGATCAGGGCTCAAACTCGTGTCCCCTGCTTTGGCAGGCGGATTCTTAACCACTGCGCCACCAGGGAAGCCACATTCATCTGTAGATGGACATTTAGCTTGTTTCCATGTCTTGGCTATTGTGAATAGTGCTACTATGAACATAGGGGTGCATGTATCTTTTTGAATTATACTTTTGTCTGGATATATGCCCAGGAGTGGGATTGCTGCATCATATGGTAATTCTACTTTTAGTTTTCTGAGAAACCCGCATACTGTTTTCCATAGTGGCCACACCAACTTACATTCCCACAGTGTAGGAGGGTTCCCTTTTCTTCATACCCTCTCCAGCATTTGTTATTTGTAGACTTTTTAAGCATGGTCATTCTGAAGGTCTCATCTTTAAAGAGGCAGCTGGTTGCCTTTCACTTCCACTCCCCTCTTCCCACTGCCTGGAAAATGGCAACAACAGGAGCTGCCATCTTGAATCCAGAGAGGGCAGCCCTGTCTTATGGCTGGCAGAGCCCAGGGCTGTTACATGAAAAAGGAAAGGAAAAGAAAACAAACTTCTTTCTTACCTAAGGCACTGCATGTTGGGCTCTATTATAGCACTTAACCCTTCATAATACAGTATCCTTCAAGAACTTCCTTGGTGCTCACTCAGGTTAACTGTCTTTGTTCTATGCTCCAGTAGTATTTCTGTGCTTTCCTTCTTGTTAACACCCTGACCCATCACATCTGTTCAGAGTGGGTTTTCTCTGCTAAGCTAAGAAGTTCATGAGGCCAGGAATCATGTCTGTCTTGATTATGGCCATATCTTCCCTTCCCTCCATTGTGATGGGCACATTGTATATGCTCAAGGGTATTTGCTGATTAAGTAAGTGAATGAATACAGTGAAACAACTTGGGTGTAATATTAGGAATACTTTTTGCTATAAGCAACAGTGACTTAAACAAATGGGGGCTTATTTTTCTCACATAACCAGAAGTCTGGAGGTCAGTGATTCCATGCTAAACAGCTCAATGGTTTCAAAGCTCTTTGGGAATTTTGATTTTTCTTGGCCTTTACATCATGGCTTCAAGATGGCTGCAACAGCTCCAAATATCATGTCCTTACGTGACAGCATTCCCATCCCAGGAAGGGAGCAGGAAGGAAAAGAACTCCCCTTCCAGGGCTTTCTCTTTTGTCAGGGAGGGAAATCTTTCCCAGGACCCTCCCAGTAGATGTCCCTTATATTTTATTGGCCAGAACAAGGTCACATGACCACCCTTAGCTACATGGGAAGTTGGGAGAGGAAGTGTCTTCCTTCTTCAGGACGCAACTGGATTTTGGCACTGTGGGACTCACTGGGGCTGGTGGGAAGAAGCCAGTTCTAAGAGCCCTTGCCTTTTCCTTACCCACGTGGTACCATATTCAGGAAGTCCCAGGGACCATGGGGTATCATGATGTGGTCACAAATCATGTGTTGTTCTTAATGCTTGCTGGAGAATGTCACTTTCTATCTCTTGAAATTCTCTTCTGGACACTGGCCTGCCCAGGAGACTGAGCTCTGCCAATGAGCTCACCTGTTCCAGTACAGTCCATCAACTATCATCTCTGTGGTCACAGCAGTAGCTGTGCACCACACACGTGCCCATGTGCGTGGTGACTGAACAAGTTATATAACCTCTTCATGCCTCATCTTCCTCATTTGTCAAGTGGGACTAGTTGTCCTATCTCATGGGACTGTTTTTGTGCCAGTACCTGGCACATAGGGCTAAATAAGAGTTTGCTGTTGTTATTTCATCATATCCCCATTTCACACATGGGAATATATGCTCAGAAGAGTTAAAGAACTTGCCCAAGGTCATGCAGTTGGGGGAGCCAACAGTCAAAGCCTGATCTGTCTGACTCCAGAACCCACACACTTTCTTCTCCTACCACAGGGCTTCTCTGAGATGACAAATTTGTACTGAATGTTCCAAGGGTGGGGTGTCTTGCCACAGACACTATGTATGAATCCTTTTAGGGCCCGGATGGAATGCTGCCTCCTCCTGGAAGCCTCCCTGGATACTTGCTCTCTACTCCTCACTGGCACATGGAAGCTTTTCTGGAGGACACGGGAGCTGCCCCTTGTCTCTTCCTTGGAGGGCAGAGAATGTCAGTCTTGGCCAGTGTTGTGGTCATCAACACAGATACAGTCTTAGCCCTCCGGGGCACCTAGTCCTGATAAGGACACTGATGCCCAGGTGAGGCACTCACTCCACGTCAGACAGCCAGTACTAACAGAGCTGTGTCTGGAGCTCCAGCCTCCAAATTCCCCATGCAGTGCTGTTTCCTCAGGGCTCCCTCCACGACGTGAGCACTTTGCAGAAACAGCAGCTCATCCAAAGGACACCCTCATTCAGGTTGGACTGAGCGTGGGGATCACTGGAGATCCTGGCCTGAGACTAAGGGAGATCATCTCTGATCTTTCGCCTCCACCCCCGTTCCTACCTGGGCCGAGGTCCTGGGTCCGTCCCCTGCACGTGTGTCAACTGCTGCCTGAGTGTCTGTAATACACAGATGACGACACTGAGGACAACATCATTGCTTTAATCCTTGTGAGCACAAGGGCTTCAAGCAGCCTCTCAGTCTCAAATGATGATTGATGAGGATGATAACGATAACCATGGCCAGGGTTAAGATTTATTGAGCCAAACCTCCTTGTAATAAGTGTGCATAATCTCTAATCAGCAGGTCTTCCCGCACACACTCCTTTCTCCTGCTGTGTTCTGCATCTCAGAAAACTGACCACATCCACCCAGTTCCCCAAGCCTGAAACCGGGGCATCACCATCAGCAACTTCTGCCCTCGCTCTCTCCCCACTATCACCTACTCCCATCCATTCTACATCCTAAATCTTAACCCATCCACTTCTCTCCATTCCCACTGTTTGTCCTCCCCCCTCCAATTCCCTGTTCAATCTACTGAGAGCCATAGGCTCTTGCCTCAAGTCTTGTGGTTCCCAAACTTTGCTGCACGTTAGAATCACCTGGGGAGCTTTGAAAACGCCTGATGCCACGTCACACCTCAGACCAATTAAGCAGGAGGTATGGGGGTGGGAGGCAGGCATCAGTGCTTTTTATTTTATTTATTTTTTATTTTTTTGCGGTACGCGGGCCTCTCACCGCTGTGGCCTCTCCCGTTGTGGAGCACAGGCTCTGGACGCCCAGGCTCAGCAGCCATGGCTCACGGGTCCAGCCGCTCCGCGGCATGTGGGATCTTCCTGGACCAGGGCACGAACCCGTATCCCCTGCATCGGCAGGCGGACTCTCAACCACTGCGCCACCAGGGAAGCCCCATCAGTGCTTTTTAGAAATCCCCAGGTGGTTCCAGTTTGCAGACAAGTTTGGGAACTACTCTTCCCTTGTTCCGAGACCCTCTTCCACACACTTTCACTTGGGCAGCTTCCACTTAATCTGGCAGGTCTCTCTTTCTTTTTTTAAAATTTATTTGGTTGCACTGAGTCTTAGTTGTGGCAGCCGGGCTCCTTAGTTGCAGCTCGCTGGCTCCTTAGTTGCAGCCCGTGGGTCCTTAGTTGTGGCAGGCGGGCTCCTTAGTTGTGGCTCCAGGGCTCCTTAGTTGCGGCTCACCAGCTCCTTAGTTGTGGCATGTGAACTCTCAGTAGCGGCATGCATGTGGGATCTGGTTCCCTGACCAGGGATCGAAACAGGCCCCCTGCATTGGGAGCACAGAGTCTTATCCACTGTGCCACCAGGGAAGTCCCTGGCAGGCCTCTCTTTAACATTGCTGCCTCCTGGAAGCCTTTCTGGAACAGACAGATCTAAGCAACTGCTCCTCCCCTCGACACTTAACCACTCTGTGCTGTTATTGCTTTTTCAAATGTCTGCCTTCCCTCCCTATCACCACCCCCTTCCTCACTGAGTGGAAACATTAATGGAACCAATCCTCACAACAACACGAGAGGTAAGTTTTATTAATCTTATGATTTTGAATATTGCCCCAGGTTTTTATTTTTGCAGTTTATCTGTTTACAGTGTTTGAAGCATAAAGAAAAGCATTTTCTCTTTAAATGTGGATGTAGATATAAAGATGTTTGTTCTTAATACTCTTAAAGCCAGTGTTTTCCTGTTTTCTGTTTGAAATGCCCAAGCCATAGCTAATAATTCCTGAGGGACCTTGAGACTATGGAAAATACCCCATATTTAAAGCTGATCATAGATTATGGTTATTTCCTCTCAATCATCTACCGATGTTGCTTTTCTGTGGTCTAGATTCAAGAGCTAAAAATGAAGAATCTAATGTTTGCTTGATACTCTTTTTTTTTTTGCGGTACGCGGGCCTCTCACTGTTGCGGCCTCCCTCATTGTGGAGCAAAGGCTCCAGACACGCAGGCTCAGCGGCCATGGCTCACGGGCCCAGCCGCTCTGCGGCATGTGGGATGTGGGATCTTCCCGGACCGGGGCACAAACCCGTGTCCCCTGCATCGGCAGGCGGACTCCCAACCACTGCGCCACCAGGGAAGCCCTGCTTGATACTCTTTTAAGGAACCTATTCTCTCTGCTGGAAGATTGTAGCTTTTTCTCTTTTCTCTATGGAATTCAGGAATTTGCCAATTTATACCCTGTGTATAAAAGAGTATCAGTTTTAAATATGGTACTCAGTGAGTCCTTTCAGTTTGAAAGCACAAGTTTTTCTTCACCGGGAACTTTTCTTCTATAATTTCTCTATTTTCATATTATGTAAGAATGTTTTCAGGTGTAAGTAGCAGAACATTTGAATAAAGAATGACTTGAATAAATAGTTGCTTATTTTCCTCACTTCACAAGGCACTGGGTAGGCAGCTGCTGGCTTGGGTTCTGTCGTTTGACAACATCAGGGTTTGGGCTGGTATCTCCTCAATTCTCTTGGCCTCTCTCTTGTGGTCACAGGACGGTTGCCGCAGCTCCAGGCACTGTGTTTGCAGTCAAGTTAGGAAGAAAGGAGAAAAAAGTGCGGCACTAATTGCATATGCATTTTATATCAGAAAAGACGAAAGTGTTTCTGGATGCTTATGTCTCATGGGCTGGAACAGTGTCATATAGCAAGGGAAGCTGGTAGTAAGTGTCCAGCCTCCATAGTGGAGTCAGAGGAGGGAGGAGGAGGTTGGCCACGGGGTTCAGCTAGTCAGCCAGTGGCTTCTGCTACATTTCTTCATCCTGGATCTGGCCTCCACATCTCTTATCTTTTTCTTCTGATTTCCACGTCTTTGTGTTTTTTGCTCTGAATTGTGAGGTACTTCTCTCCCTTTGTCTTCCAGACTCAATTCCCATCCCCGACTGTCTCTATTAAATTGTTATATTGGAAAGTCATACTTTTTAGGGAATTCCCTGGCGGTCCAGTGGTTAGGACTCTGCCCTCTCACTGCCGAGGGCCCGGGTTCAATCCCTGGTCGGGAACTAGGATCCTGCAAGCTGCGCAGCGCGGCCAAAAGAAACAACAAAAAAAGAAAGTCATATTTTTTAGTTAGCAGGAATTTTTTTGTGTGTCCTCCAACTGCATCTTCCCATAACCAATTTTTCTTTATTTGAAGTCCTCTCTTTCTTGCTACTTCTACTTAACGCGCTCACCTAGGGCTTCCTCCCGTATGTTACTGAGTCCTTTTAAATAGGTGTGATTTTTCTTTCCTTCCTCATATTTTTTCCTCCTTGGTCCCCATAGAGGCCAGGCTGTTGACATGTTTAGAACAGGGACCAAGCCAGTAAGCGGTGGAAGACACAGCAGTTTATGCTCTCCTGGGCCTTTGGCGAAGGAAAGGTCTGGCAAACAGTCACTCCTTCGCCTCTGTCCACTCTAGGCATCCCTGGAGGCTCGCTGGCCACCTGCAACCCATCAGTCCACCAGTGCTGCCCCCCACTCCGTGGTGGTCAGCTGGGCGGCGCAGGCCCCCAGGACCACACACGGCCTGCAGGCAGAAGCAGCCCCTCCCTGAGAAGAGTTAGGGTTCCACGGGGGTGGGGGCAGGTCACCTCTGGGAACCAGAAAGTCCCTTCTACCTGGTGCCGAAAGGAGGCTGTGCCCCTTCTCCCACCTCTGGCCCTTCAGCTGTAGCTCAGGAGGGTGGAGCCCCAAACCTGCTCTTGCCCTTGGAGATGTAGGGTCTCCCTGCGGCCTCAGGTACTCCTTCCTGGCTTCCGGGTTATGGCCTCAGGTACTCCTTCCTGGCTTCCGGGTTATGTCACGCAGAGAGTGGGTGGCAGGCAGGGGGAGGGGGTAAGCGATGTGCAATCACTGCTCAATCAAGGCAATCTCAGGATTCACTTGAGCCCAGTTTATAAAGGTTTGGCTTTTGCTTAATACCTGGGTACACTCTGTACAAACAAATGTTATAAATCCAGGTGCGACTTACCTGTCTGCTAAAACAGGCCTGGTAGGGCTTCTCTGGAGGCATTTTATCAGGAGTTTGAATTAGTGATTTCAAACAGTGGGTTATGACTAGTGTTAAAAGCGACAGTATAGAAAATATAAGAACGCATCCTGCGGCAAGGGTGAGTTTGTTTCATGCAACTTTTGCTCAGTTTTGTGTTTTGTATGTACATTGGGCTGTAACGTAAACTACAGTTCTGGGTCATGTTAAAAAAAATGTATAAGCAGGGGAATTCTCTGGTGGTCCAGTGGTTAGGACTCTGCACTTTCACTGCTGTGGCCCGGTTCAATCCCTGGTCGGGGAATTAAGAGCCCACAAGCCATGCAGCGCAGCCAAAAAAAAAAAAAAAAAAAAAAGTATAAGCGGTATTGAATTGGAGGATGTTCTGGGGACAGTTGTTTTGGCTTCACAAGAGAATAAAATTAGAGGAAGATGAGATCCTTTACTAGAAGAATTCCATAACTCCCTCCACCCCAGCTGACTTTATTTATTTATTAAAAAATTTTTTTTTTTAATTTATCTTTGGCTGTGTTGGGTCTTCGTTGCTGCGCGCGGGCTTTTCTCTAGTTGCGGCGAGCGGGGGCTACTCTTCGTTGTGGTACTTGGGCTTCTCATCGTGGTGGCTTCTCTTGTTGCGGAGCACAGGCTCTGGGCACACGGGCTTCAGTGGTTGTGGCTCGCGGGCTCTAGAGCGCAGGCTCAGTAGTTGTGGCACACAGGCTTAGTTGCTCCACGGCATGTGGGATCTTCCCGGACCAGGGCTCGAACCCACGTCCCCTGCATTGGCAGGCGGATTCTTAACCACTGCGCCACCAGGGAAGCCCCCCCCAGCTGACTTTAAATGCAGGTTCCTATGGCATTTATGATGCACTAGAACTAACTACTGTTTAGCAGCCTAAACTCATGGTGTTTTTCCCCAGCCCCTACTTGACCCTCCAGAAGTCAGACCAGCCTGCTTTCTCTGCAGTCCTCGTGAAATCTCAGAGAATTTGCTGGGGCAGAGAGGCAGCCAGCATTGCTCCAGGGTTTGGAGGGAAGCTTGAGGAGGCTGAGCAGGAGGTGGAAACCAGCCCCGGGTCCGAGTTCCTGCGCGGACCCTGAAGGGCTGTGTGACTTTGGGCGCACACTCCGAGACTGTGTCTCCTCGTGAGTGAAGCAAGAAGTATCCTCCTCGTCTTGTTTCCCACACAGAGCGATTCTGATGACCCACAGAAAAGGAAAAAAACCACATTTCAGTCAACACATGTTTGTAACAGAAAATGGCATTTTGCTAGTGGAAGGCCTTTTGTTTTCTCTGAGCCGGGCAGAGGGGGACTTGGGAATGTACGACAGAATGTAGGTGCTGCAGCTGAGGTGAATTTGCTCAGCAAACAAGAAAGAGGAAGTTGAAATGGCCTGAGGGGAAATACCGGAAGTAGGAGAAAGGAGGCGGCGTTTCTGGGAGAAGAGAACTGGCTCCTCCCGGGACAAGTTTTTCCTCAAATGTCTGTGTGACTGGCTTTCTGGTGGGAGCCCGGGGGAGGACGGAACCTGCAGTCTGAACGGGGCTGCAGGCAGAGCCGGCCCGCGCTGCGAGGGACAGCTGACCTGTGGCTTCCGTGTTTAATGAGCAGCTATGTGTGCCCAGCACCCCCCCAGGTCCCCAGATACCAGGTGGTGAGATGGCCCCTGCCGACAACCGAGTGGGGAGGGGGGCGATATCCAAGTAAATCTGGGGGTGGTGAGGGTTCTAATAAGTGGGTGAAAGCACTTTGTCAGCTGTAAACTGGGCAGTCTACCTTTAATGGGGTCCCCTAGCAACCAGCACAGGGCAGGATGCTGTGCCCTGTTAACCTTCCTGGCATAGGCCAGCAGATCCATGTACGTTTTCTGAGTGTAAAACCTTACACCCCTTCCTCAGTAGCTGCAAGATCAAGTCCAGACCCCACTTCTGTGTCCCCCAAGGCCTATTCCTGGTACCTTCTGACCACCCTGGGGGCCCAGCCACCTCCTCTGAGACTCCCCTTCCCCAGCAGCACCCAGCCTTCCAGAAGCAGGTGCCCTGCCCTCCCGAGTGACAGGTGGAGCTATTGCTGCCGCCCTGATGGCTGGCACTCACCACTCCCAGTGAGTCACGCAGGCCTGGCCCAGCAGCCATTGTTCCCACGGTGCTTTCCCAGAACGCCTGGCTGGGCCCCAGTGAGACCAACCCCTACAGGTGGCCGGCTGCGAGACTCCTCCTCTGTCAAAGCTCTGTGAGGCCAGCTTGGAATCTCCTCCAGAAAGGCCCCTCCCTTATGAGGAGAAGAGATGGGAATGGCGTTTTCTCAGTCTGTCAGCCCTTGGCATTGCCCACTTAAAAGAATCTATTACTTAATTTAAAAATGTACAAAGGATAAAAACAGAAAATTTATAGAACCACCAATGGCTGATCAACATGTAAAAATACACTTGACCTCACTAATTATCAGGGAAATGCAAAATAAAAGGGAACATTTTTCTTTTTAAAAAACATTTATTGTGCAATATAGCACACATGTAGAAAAGGGCATAAAAGATAAGTAGGTAGCTGTAAGCAGGATTCTGGCCTTCTTTGAGCTTGAGTTCCTCTGTCCGTTTATGAGGCAGGTGGACCTAATGATACCTGAAGATCCTCCCAGCTCGGGTACTCCTTGAATCACCACTGTCAGCCTTGGTTTACCGCTAATTCCCTCTGTGACCAGGGGAAATATCCTAACCTCCCTGTTTTCTCATTTGTAATTGGGCATACAAACACCTATCCAGCCTACCTCCCAGCGCTGGCAGGTGGCTCCAAAAATTTTGAAGGAGAAAACCAGCCAGAGGATAAATGTCCTAGGAGGGTGGATGCTAGGCTCAGGGCCAGCACCTGGGCTATGAAGAGATGGAAGGGGTTCTGGTGGTCTCCAAGGCCTGGCCCCCTCCATGTCTACTGGTCCCCATTGGACTGCACAGAGGCAACCCAGCTGTGGGCAGATTTGACTCAGTTCTTTAGGAGCTGTTTTGTTCTAGGTACAGTGCTTGATAATTTCATTTGGTTACCTTGAAGCATCCCATTTCACAGATGGCATTGGTGTCCCAGGAGGGTAACAAAGTTCCCAGTATCCTCATTCAGAGTTGGCTTGCACGTGGTAGGTCTGGCATGTAACCTGCCCCCTGACTGTGAATCAAATGTTTTTCACGAAGCTGTGCTGCTTCAGGGAGCTTGACTCACCTTCAGCAGGTCCCCTTCGTCCCACTCCTATCCCAAGGGATCCCTTAGAATGAGTTTTCCTCTTTCCCCCATGATAACCTTCAGATAGCTGAAGTCACTGGTCCTATCCCCTGAGTCTTCCCTTCCCCTTTCTCTGACTTTTCCTCTGAGGGCACAGTTTGAAGCCCTCACACCACTGGCTAGTCCCTTCTGAACATCTGTGAGATCATGGGAAGGGTAGAAAGAAATAGGATGACCATCTTGTCCTGGTTTTGCACAGGACTCTTTTAGCACCAAAACTCCTAGATCCCAGGAAACCCCTCAGTCCCAGGTGAACTGTTACGGTTTCTAGGGACTGTCCCAGTTTTAAAACTGAATGTGCCATGTGCCCCAAGCCACTGATAGATACTAGTTATTGAGATGTTAACAGCTGTTGTCTGGGGGAAATAGGATTGTGCAGTCAAATATAGTTGGGAAAAGCTGCATCCCCATCTTTCCTCCTGGAGAGAAACAATATCCATTCTCATATTAAAGGATATGAAAAAGTCCTGCAGCATTTCCCAGACTTTTTTGATAGATTCTTTTTAAGGAAACACGTAAAAGCTCAGAACTACCATCTTGCAGAAACACACAATAACACTATGTAAAGTTTCAGCTCTGATCAGTATTGAACTCTTAATGTTTGCGCTGTTGTGTATTATTTCTCTTTGCTTTTTAAGGCACATAGTTAACACGTTTCATTCTAGTGTAGCTGGGGCCACAACTGCATTCAGTAGAAAGCACATCATTTGCTGGCTCAGAGTATTTGACCTTCCCACTGGAGAAAAGTCAGTTTACTTCTCTGAACCTCAGTTTCCTCATCTGTAAAGTGGGATTCATCACATCAAATTCCAGGGGTGGTGGGGAATTAAGAGGTGATTATGTGAGGGACTTCCCTGGTGGTGCAGCAGTTAAGAATCTGCCTGCCAGAGGGAGGAACACTCCCAAACTCATTCTACGAGGCCACCATCACTCTGATACCAAAACCAGACAAAGATGTCACAAAGAAAGAAAAGTACAGGCCAATATCTCTGATGAACACAGATGCAAAAATCCTCAACAAAGTACTAGCAAACAGAATCCAACAGCACATTAAAAGGATCATACACCATGATCAAGTGGGGTTTATCCCAGGAAAGCAAGGATTCTTCAATATACACAAATCAATTAACGTGTTACACCATATTAACAAATTGAAGGAGAAAAACCATATGATCATCTCAATAGATGCAGAGAAAGCTTTCGACAAAATTCAACACCCATTCATGATAAAAACTCCAGAAAGTAGGCATAGAGGGAACTTTCCTCAACGTAATAAAGGCCGTATATGACAGACCCACAGCCAACATCGTTCTCAGTGGTGAGAAACTGAAACCATTTCCACTAAGATCAGGGACAAGACAAGGTTGTCCACTCTCACCACTATTATTCAACATAGTTTTGGAATTTTTAGCCACAGCAATCAGAGAAGAAAAAGAAATAAAAGGAATCCAAATCGGAAAAGAAGAAGTAAAGCTGTCACTGTTTGCAGATGACATGATACTATACATAGAGAATCCTAAAGGTGTTACCAGAAAACTACTAGAGCTAATCAATGAATTTGCTACAGTAGCAGGATACAAAATTAATGCACAGAAATCTCTTGCATTCCTATACACTAATGATGAAAAATCTGAAAGTGAAATTAAGAAAACACTCCCATTTACCATTGCAACAAAAAGAATAAAGTATCTAGGAATAAATCTACCTAAGGAGACAAAAGACCTGTATGCAGAAAATTATAAGACACTGATGAAAGAAATTAAAGATGATACAAATAGATGGAGAGATATACCATGTTCTTGGGTTGGAAGAATCAACATTGTGAAAATGACTCTACTACCCAAAGCAATCTACAGATTCAATGCAATCCCTATCAAACTACCACTGGCATTTTTCACAGAACTAGAACAAAAAAATTTCACAATTTGTATGGAAACACAAAAGACCCCAAATAGCCAAAGCAATCTTGAGAAAGAAAAACGGAACTGGAGGAATCAGGCTCCCTGACTTCAGACTATATACTACAAAGCTGCAGTAATCAAGACAGTATGTTACTGGCACAAAAACAGAAATATAGATCAATGGGACAGGATAGAAAGCCCAGGGATAAACCCACACACATATGGTCACCTTATCTTTGATAAAGGAGGCAAGAATATACAGTGGAGAAAAGACAGCCTCTTCAATAAGTGGTGCTGGGAAAACTGGACAGGTACATGTAAAAGAATGAAATTAGAGCACTCCCTAACACCATACACAAAAATAAACTCTAAATGGATTTTGAATGTAAGGCCAGACACCGTCAAACTCTTAGAGGAAAACATAGGCAGAAAACTCTATGACATAAATCACAGCAAGATCCTAGAGAAATGGAAATAAAAACAAAAATAAATGGGACCAGAGGAAACTTCAAAGCTTTTGCACAGCAAAGGAAACCATAAACAAGATGAAAAGACAACCCTCAGAATGGGAGAAAATATTTGCAAATGAAGCAACTGACAAAGGATTAATCTCCAAAGCATACAAGCAGCTCATGCAGCTCAATATCAAAGAAACAAACAACCCAATCCACAAATGGGCAGAAGACCTTAACAGACATTTCTCCAAAGAAAATATACAGATTGCTAACAAACACATGAAAGAATGCTCAATGTCATTAATCATTAGAGAAATGCAAATCAGAACTACAATGAAATATCATCTCACACCGGTCAGAATGGCCATCATCAAAAAATCTACAAACAGTAAATGCTGGAGAGGGTGTGGAGAAAAGGGAACCCTCTTGCACTGTTGGTGGGAATGTAAATTGATAGAGCCACTATGGAGAACAATATGGAGGTTCCTTAAAAAACTACAAACAGGACTACCATACGACCCAGCAATCCCACTACTGGGCATATACCATGAGAAAACCATAATTCAAAAAGAGTCATGTACCACAATGTTCATTGCAGCTCTATTTACAATAGTCAGGACATGGAAGCAACCTAAGTGTCCATCAACAGATGAATGGGTAAAGAAGATGTGGCACATATATACAATGGAATATTACTCAGCCATAAAAAGGAACGAAACTGAGTTATTTGTAGTGAGGTGGATGGACCTAGAGACTGTCATACAGAGTGAAGTTAGAAAGAGAAAAACAAATACTGTATGCTAACACATATATAGAGAATCTAAAAAAAAAAGAAAGAAAATGGTCAGAAGAACCTAGGGGCAAGACGGGAATAAAGACATAGACCTACTAGAGAATGGACTTGAGGATATGGGGAGGGGGAAGGGTAAGCTGGGACAAAGTGAGAGAGTGGCATGGACATATATACACTACCAGACATAAAATAGATAGCTAGTTGGAAGCAGCCACATAGCAGAGGGAGATCAGCTTGGTGCTTTCCGACCACCTAGAGTGGTGGGATAGGGAGGGTGGGAGGGAGGGAGATGCAAGAGGGAAGAGATATGGGGACATATGTATATGTATAACTGATTCACTTTGTTATAAAGCAGAAACTAACACACCATTGTAAAGCAATTATACTCTAATAAAGATGTTAAAAAAAAAAAAAAAGAATCCGCCTGCCCATGCAGGGGACACAGGTTCGAGCCCTAGTCCAGGAAGATCCCACATGCTGCGGAGCAGCTAAGCCCGTGCGCCACAACTAATGAGCCTGCGATCTAGAGCCTGCGCACCACAACTACTGAGCCCGCGCGCCACAACTACTGAAGCCCGTGTGCCTAGAGCCCATGTTCCGCAACAAGAGAAGCCACCGCAATGAGAAGCCCGTGCACTGCAACGAAGAGTAGCCCCCACTCACCACAACTAGAGAAAGCCCACACGCAGCAACGAAAACCCAATACAGCCACACACACACACAAAAATACAAAAGAGGTGATTATGTGAAGTCCCACAGCTCAGTGCCTGATGCTAAATAAATAACTGGTCAAGAATAAATGGAGATCCTTGAGAGTTAAGATGGGATGGGAAGGAGAAGTGGCCTAAATTCTGAGCCACGAGATGGCACTAAAAGGAGTCAAGGAAAACCTGAAGGACAACAAAAGTCTCTCCTCAAGAAGAAATATATAGACTCAAAAATGCAGTACTTTGGGGGAAGAATTGGAGGAAGAGGAAAAAAGGAGATGGGTGTTTGAGTTTAAAGAATTTTTTTGCCTCTAAGAATGTACCAGTTATCTTCTGCTGTGTAACAAACCATGCCAGAATTTAGTCCTTAAAACAACAGTCTCTAAATTGGTTCTCTAAGTTGGCACGTTTAGGCTGGGTTCAGCTGCTGGTGCCTGGATTCCTTCACATAGATACAGTCAGATGTGGCATGGATGGGCTGGATGGTCTAAGATGGTTTCACACACATGTCTGGTGGTTGGGGACTGCCAGCCAGGAACCTTGCTTCTATCTCATGTGGTTTCTCCAGCTAGCTCATACTTGTTCCCATGGCAGTGTCGTTCCAAGAGGGCCCAAGGCAGGAGCTGCAAGGCTCTTGATTCCTAGGCTTGGAACTCAACCAACCTCACTTTTGTCACATTCTATTGGTGAAAGCAAGTCAGAATGCCAGCATAGATTCAAGAGGTAAGGAAACAGATTCTATCTCTTGATGAAGAAGCTGCTGAAATTCCTGACCATTGAAACTCTTCCACATAGGTGCTAACTCATGCATATTTGGCCTGGGAGGCTGTTTGGTGGGTTGGGAAGAAGTCCACATATGCACTCCCACGTGAACGGCTTTGTACACCTGCCTGCTAGTGTATACTTCCCCGTTTTGTCTGCACTTGCTGCCTCCATTTCTTCGCTTCCTTTCTCTCCTCCATCCACTCCAATCAGGATTTTGTTCCTATTGTTCCATTGAAAGAGCTCTTATCAAAGTCACCAGTGACCCACATCTTGCAAAGCTGATGGTCAGTTCTCTGCTCTGTGCCACCCGTCCCCCGCCGCACTCTCAGAACATAGTTGAAGCCTCAGCGTATTAAGGGGGGTTCCCAGGACATTAAGTGCTGTTGAGCATCTCTTAACTTCTTTTTTTTTTTAACATCTTTATTGGAGTATAATTGCTTTACAATGGTGTGTCTCTTAACTTCTTGAAGCCCTTTCTTCTCTAGGCATCCCTGTCACCTTTCTGGCCTCATTTTCCTTCTACCTCACTGGCTGTACCTTTTCTGTTTTCTTTGCCAGCCTCTCTTCCTCTCAAAGGAAGGGGCCCCAGGGTCTGTCTTTGTCCCTCTACTTTTGCTACATTTTCTCCCTAGATGATCTCACATAGGCCCATGATTTAAATTGACCTGATGACTCTCAAATTTATATCATCCAGCTTAAACCTCACCTCTGAGTTCCCTGGACAATTCCACCTGGATTTTGAAAAGATAGTTCAAAAAGTTAAATGGCCAAACAAAGTAATTGATTTTTTTTTTAAAGGAAAGCTTTTTTCTTTTTTTTTGGCCGCACCGTGCGGCCTGTGGGATCTTAGTTCCCCGACTAGGGATTGAACCCGTGCCCCCTGTAGTGGAAGTGCAGAGTCTTAACCACTGGACTGCCATGGAATTCCAGTAATTGATTTTTTAAAAAAATTTACTTATTTTATTTATTTTTGGCTGCGTTGGGTCTTCGTTGCTGCGTGCGGGCTTTCTCTATTTGCAGCGAGCGGGGGCTACTCTTTGTTGCAGTGCACGGGCTTCTCATTGTGGTGGCTTCTTTTGTTGTGGAGCACAGGCTCTAGGCATGCGGGCTTCAGTAGTTGTGGCACGTGGGCTCACTAGTTGTGGCTTACGGGCTCTAGAGCACAGGCTCAGTAGTTGTGGTGCATGGGCTTAGTTGCTCCATGGCATGTGGGATCTTCCCGAACCAGGGGTCGAACCCATGTCCCCTGCATTGGCAGGCAGATTCTGCGCCACCAGGAATCTGCCTTCACTGCGCCACCAGGGAAGTCCCCAGTAATTGATTTTTGACCCACTTCCCCCCAGCAGCATTCTTTGTGACCTCCCTCACCTTTGTAAATGACAGCAACATTTACCTAGTTGCTCAAGGCAAAAGCACTTGGGAGCATCTTGATTTCTCTTTTCCTCACATTCTACACCCAATCTGTCAGTAAGCTCTGTTGGTTCTATCACCAAGATATATCCCCAGTGCAGCCACTTGTCATTCTTCCCAGTGCTGTACCCCTAGTCCACAGCCTTTTGCACTGAGACTGTGCAAAGGCTTCCTAACCAGCCTTCCTCACCCCCAGCCCTGTCTCCTGTCTGTCCTCCATGCTGCAACCTTGTTATTTATTTATTTATTTTGTGGCCACCACGCGGCATGTGGGATCTTAGTTCCCTGACCAGGGATCGAACCTGCACCCCCTGCGGTGGAAGCTCAGAGTCTTAACCACTGGACCACCAGGGAAGTCCCAGCTGCAACCTTCTAAAGCTTAAATCACATTCAGAATCACGTCCCTGCTTAAAACCTACCAGTGGCCCTCACTAAAACTGGAAACAAATCTACACTGTTTACGAAAGCTGTGAGGCTTCTTCCTATGCCTCTGATCTCTCCCCGTTCTACTCTCCCGAGGTCCTTGCATGAGCCACATGGACCCTCTCAAAGCTGCTTCTTCTCTCATGGCCTTTGTACCTGCTGCTTCTTCCACTAGAAGCTCTTCTCCCGCATCTTTAGCACATATCAGTACCTGAAATTACCCTTTTCATGTAGTAGTTGTCATGTGTGTTGCATGTCCCCGCCCCCCCGCCCCCCCCCATTCCCATGCCCCAGTAGAAGAGAATAGAAGCTCTTGTCTATCTTGTTTACAGCTGTATCCCCAGAGCCTGGGGCAGGGCCTGAGTCATAGTAGAAGCTCAGTGTACATTTGCTGACTGATTTGTCTGTGAGGACTATAGCTAAGATTGTTAGAACTAGGTAGAAGAAAAACAGTCCAGCCTCATGGTTTCACAGATGGGGAAGCAGAGGCAGGGGTGCAAACTTATGAGAGCCAAGTTGATTGTGTACAATCCGTAGGTTTCATTTTCATAAGCAGTAGTAGCCGCTAAAGGTGAAGGTTAGTTATTTCCTCCTACAATCTCCCTGCCAGGATTATCATGACAATAGATCTCAGAACAAATTCTGCTACCCATACAAATCTGTATACAACAAGCATTTACTAGCAGGAAGCCACAAAACCGGTTCATACAGTCTGTTCTGTAAAGTCAGTGAAGGCTCATCCCTCTGTCCTTCTAGGTGCTCTGTCACCTTGCATGAAGGGTCCACTCAAGAAAGATACAACGTTCTAGACGCAGGATTCAGCTAGACAGATGGTCACATCAGGCAACCAGAATCCCTCAGGATTTGGGATGCCTCAAGGATTTAGCCCAGTGCATCATCCTTAAGTGAGATTTTTTTTTTTTTACTCTGAAGAAGGAGTGGATGGTGCCCCTCATCATTTTAGCCAATCTACGTATCTCGAATGCTACAGGCACACCTTGTTTTATTGCACTTCACTTTATTGTGCTTTGAAGATACTGCGTTGTTTTACAAATTGGTTTGTGGGAGCCCTGTGTCAAGTCCAACAGCATTTGCTCATTTCATGTCTCTGTGTCACATTTTGGTAATTCTTGCAATATTTCAAATTTTTTCATTATTATATTTGTTATGGTGATCAGTGACCTTCAATGTTACTATTGCAGAAAGATTATGACTCGATGAAGGCTCAGATGATGATTAGCATTTTTTAGCAATGAAGTATTTTTATTTATTTTGTATTTTTTAAAAGTTTATATTTTTATTTTTTAAAAGTTTACTTATTCTTGGCTGTGTTGGGTCTTCGTTGCTGGGTCTTCTAGTTGTGGCGAGCGGGGGCCATTCTTCGTGGCGGTGCGCGGGCTTTTCATTGTGGTGGCTTCTCTTGTAGTGTAGTACAGGCTCTAGGCGCTTGGGCTTCAGTAGTTGCAGCACGCGGGCTCAGTAGTTGTGGCTTGTGGGCTTAGTTGCTCCATGGCATGTGGGATCTTCCTGGACCAGGGACTGAACCCATGTCCTCTGCATTGGCAGGCAGATTCTTAACCACTGCGCCACCAGGAAGTCCAGCAGTGGACTGTTTTTAAATTAGGCATATATATTGCTTTTTTAGACATAATGCTATTGCACACTTAGTAGACAGTGGTATAGTATAAATGTATCTTTTATATGCACTGGGTAACAAAAATACCTGTCGCTCACTTTATTGCGATATTGGCTTTATTGTAGTGGTCTGGAACCCAGCCTACGATATCTCCAAGGTATGCCGGCAGTAATTTCACCAAAAGATAGCTTATTTCTAATACCTGTTGTGCTAATTAATAAGCCATGAATTTCACTGATACATTCATTATGGCGCTCTCTATGCTAATCATTATTGAGAGAGGGAGAGCTGCAGGGCTGTGCTGAGCTGATTGGGTGTGATTGTGTACATCTCAGACATGGCGGAAGTATTTACACTATGGAAAGTGGCAACAGGGTCTCCCTGCCCACCCCACCAACCAGAGAGCCAGTTATTAAACATTGACCAGCGCACCACTGGATAGCTTAGAGCCTTCTGGACTGTGGCCTTTCTGATAAATTCTGGCCAACCACCTCACCCTCATGACTACCTCTAGACTTGGTGATAGTCATAGCTGCACTTCAGAAATTACCTGGCACCTTTACAACAATATTGATTCCCAGGCCCCGGTCGGTGGAGATTCTGACTTAACTGGACTGGGGTGGGGCTTGGATATCAGGATACATTTGAAGATCACCACGTGGTTCGAAGCTGCAGCCAGGGTCACACTCCCACCTCTGTGTCATACTATTTATGCCACATATTCTAACAAAGTTAATGGCAAAGCCAGGCTTGGCACCAGGCCTGCTGACCCCCAGCCCAGAGGTCCTGGCAAAAGGAGAGAAAAATTGAAAATAGGTCATTACTTCTTCTGAGATTTCAGTATTTGCAGATGTGTCTGAGGAGCAGCCCATAGTGCTTGGGGTCAGGTTGGGGGTGGGAGGAACAACGAAGTTGCCCAGGAGCCCGGGAAAGGCTGTGCTAGCCCCAAAGAGCTCCAGGCTCCCTCTGCGGGGGTGTCTCAGCCTCATCCCTCAGGGCGTCATCGTTTAGGGGCTCAGGGAGAGCTGAGAGGGACCACTCAGATGTGTGTGTGTCACTAGGGAAGATTTGAAAGAGGAGAGCGTGCAGCTAGCTAGAGAGGTCAGGACTAAGGCGGGGGCAACTGAAAGAAAACCGGAGTGGGGAAGGAGGCTAGGAGGCGAACCCCCAGGGAGAGGGAGACAGACAACCCCTCCTGGGGATGGAGATGAGCACCTCCATGAGTGGGTGTAAGCCTGGCTCTGTGGGGCTGGTGAGGGAAGGTAGTCCTGCAAAGAGGGGTAAAGATTTAATTTCTTCCTCCTTAAAGGACAGAGAGGATGACTTCTAACCTTGGGGTAGGATGCCTTCTTAGCCCCTGGTTATTCATTTGAAGGTGACCCTCAGCAGTTCCTGGTTCCAAGTCTCCACCCAACCTTGCAAGGCTCGCTTGCTTCCTAGTACCAGGAACCTGGCTTCCTTTTAACTCCCTGGGCAGGGCATTGCCTCCCTCCCCACCCCCACCTTACTTTCTTCTTTCTATGGCAGAGCCCTGAGGGCTGGGACAGCCTGGTCTCTGTTCCTCTCTGGGAGGCTTGGGAGTCTAGGGCAGGGGACTGGGACAAGTGTGCCATTCCTGCAGTCACCACCAGGGACCCCACCTAGCGCTGCCGTGAGCTCACAACCTCTGGGCCACACATTTAATTCCTGAATGGCACAAACACTGATTGCCGGCCTGCCAAGTCCCAAGCTGAGCTAGGCCTGCAGGGAAAGGAAATAGCAGTGAGTCAAGCAGGGGCCGTGGGAGACAGACTCACAGACAGGAAGACAGATTCTGACCCCGGGCAGGGGAAAGGCTGGGTGCGAAGAAGCTGGGTCAGAGCTGGGCTGAGTGTGTGCAAGGGAGGGGGCTCCTGAGTTGGGGTGAGGGGGTGAGGGCTTCTCAGAGGAGGAGGCCACTGGGGCAGGGTTGGGATCTCACCTGGCCGCAGAGAAGGGGAATCTCAGAGACCTGGGGAAAAGCCTCCAAACTGTTACAAGAGGAAACTGCGGGCCTCAGCTCCACGAGGGCCCCTACCCGCACCCTCGTCTGCAGCACCTTCCTAGATGCGGCTCTCCCACCCCCCTTAGGCTGAGGAACTCCACTTCCTTATTCCATTCATGCCTTGCACACTCATTTGCACACTTTAACACCTTAGCCATAAATTCCTGCTCTTTTCCCATAGTCTTCTCTCTTGACAACAGTGGAAAGCGAGCATTTCTGTGTACCCCGAATGAAGCACTCTAGCTGTCTCCCTAGCGCCCCTCTGCACACACTCTCCCACGGCCCCCAAAGTGCCTGAGCATAGGCGCTTCCACAGCTGCACGCGACCTCTTTCGCAAAACCCTCGCCCCTGCCCCTCCCTCGGCCTCCTCTGGGTCCAGGCCGCTGCCCCGCCCCAGGCCCGCCCCCTCCCAGAGCGCCCATTGGCCCTGGGGCTGGGTGGGCCCGGGCCGGGGCTGTGATTGCGGCTCGCCGGTGTCAGTCCCCGAGTGAGCGCCGGTGGCGGGGCGGGGAGCCGGGCAGGCAGCCTCAGGTGGGGCTGCTGGCAGCGAGGGACCCAGCCCGGGAGCCCCCCAGGATGCCCCGCGGAGACTCGGAGCAGGTGCGCTACTGCGCGCGCCTCTCCTATCTCTGGCTCAAGTTCTCGCTCGTCATCTACTCCACGGTGTTCTGGGTGAGTGACCCCAGTCGGGCCCCGGCATGGGAGGGGGAGTCGGCACTCCCTTGTTCACCCACACGCTGAGCCGGCGGTGGGGGTGGGCTGGGTCCAGGCTTGTCTGCTCCAGGGAGGGGCAGAAGCGCACTCCTGGATTCTCGTCCCACTCTCCTTGTGAACTAGGAAATTATGGTTGCTCCAGCTCCGCCTGAGTTTCAGCCGCTCGGTGCGGAGCCTTAGAGCTTGGTGGCAACGTCTCAGACGAAGGAGCTCCCACGAAGGAGCTCCGCCTGGCTCACCTGTGTGCACCTGACCAGCAGTTTGGTTCTGCGAGTCCGCTGCGCTTCCGCTGGTGCCGTAGGCTGTGGTTACCACGTTTGGCCGCGCTCACCCCACCTGCCGGGTATTACTGAGTTCGTCTCTCTATCCGTCTGCGGAGAAGTGGTAGGGCTTTGTTGTCCGGAGTCGGGAGACCTGAACTCCTTATGCTGTCCCCACTATTTACTTGCCGATGCCCCTGAGCAAGATGCTTTTCCAGGTGCCTTGATTTCCTCTTTGGTGAAAGGAGGATTCCACCAGACGTGTGGTCTCCGGCTGCTCCCAGGTGCTCAGTAACTTAAAAAAGCCCCTGCACTTAACCTTCTCTCTCTCTTGTTGGGGGCAGGGTGGTAGTGGCTGGACATGAACCAGCCTTCGAATCCTGCCACTACGTCTTTCCAGCGGCGTGATCTCGGGGAAGTTACTTCAACTCTCTAGGCCATAGTTTCCCGGTCTGCAAATGGAGACAGTAATTATACTCAACTTTCAGAATGGTTGTGGAGATTAAATGAAACAGGTCAAGTACATTGCTTAGCACAGGGACCAGTGAAGAGCTTAAGAGGTGTCAGCCATTATTATTATGGGCAAGGGAGCTGGGCCCTCCTGGTAAACTGCCCCAATAGACAGCATTTCTTTATGGAGATTTCAGACTAGGCTGGGCCCCCTTGTAGAAATGAGGACCTCTTTCTACAGGCCAGTGCCAGCCCTGCCACTCTAGAATAGCCCCCTACCCCCAGTATGCCACAGGGCAGACTTGCCCAGGTACCTGACACCTCTCCCCACAGGGCAGACTTGCCCAGGTACCTGACACCCCTCCCCACAGGGTAGACTTGCCCAGGTACCTGACACTCCTCTGCCTCAAAACACATGCACACTCCTGGTCTTCTCCTCAGCCCTCATTGGGTCTGTTCTGCTGGCAGGAACTGTTAGATCTGCCATCAAGCCTGGCTTTCCTTGTGACCCCTCTGTGTATGTGACCTTACCTGGTAGTCAAGATCCAGATTCTAGTCTTGTTCTGTTTTGAATCACTGGGAGAGCTTAGGCAAGTCATTTCCATGTTTGGGGCCTCAGAGCTGTTAATTGACTTGCCCAGCTCCCAGTCCAATTCTCTGACTCTATGTAATGTGGAAGAGAGAAGAGCAGTATGTGTGGGGGCCGGAGGATGGAGCACAGACCCATTGATGGAGGCTTCAGGGAGGCAGAAGGTTTTATGTGGAACTGGATGGGGGTGATTTGAGCTGTCATTCAGTGGTTCTTAAAGTTGCATCAGAATCAACTACAGAATTTTAAAAACACTACAGTTACCTGGGCCCTGGCCTGTGTATTTATTTGAACTTATTTAAGCTCCCCAGGTAATTCTACTGTGTGGTCAGGGTTAAAAACGGCTGAGTTAGATGGTCTCGTAGGCCCTTTGATTCTGATTCTGGGTTTTTCTTGCCTTCTCCTTGTTCGTCTGGCCTCAGAAGCTCATTCTCTGTAGGTCAGAGTTGAAAGAAAGGCTGAGGTTGATGGGTGGGGAGGTGAGAAAATAGGGGAAGACCAGGAGTCAGAAGGTGGGGATTACTGTTTTGGCTTCACCCCTTCTCTTGATATATAATCACTGACCAGTCTCTTAACCTCTTCGTGCCTCCATTTTTCCATCTGTAAAATGGATAACTGATACCCTGCCCCACACTTCATTGGATTGTTTTTGGGGTTAGTGATGTGGGGAAACAGTGATATGTGGGGAAACCAAGGACTATAAAAAAGAAAGTTGCACAGTTAAAACGGAACTGGAATTTTCAAGGCCTGTCCTGTCACTGTCCCCTGCAGCCCTGAGAAAAGAGCACTCTGTGACCTTTGCTTTGTCCCTCTTGGAGCAGGGTGGGACTCAGAACTCAGAATCTTTCCTTTCCAGCCACCTGAGATTGCCTTACCAAATCGTTAACTTCCCATCCCTGCAGGTATTTGTGCTTAAAAGTCTCCCTAGGCATGCCAAGAGCTCAGCCACCTGCCAGGGCAACTCCAGGTGCCAGAATTTGACTGCAGGGTGGAGGCCCAGTTTAAGTAATTTGTCCTAGACTGGGTTTGCTGTTAATTGGAAGCCATTACAGGAGAGCCTATCGTCTCCGTCCCTTGGGAGGAGGAGTAGGGCCAAGGGTTACTTGCTTTTTAAGCCCAAAGTGCCAACACTTTCATCTCAGTATTTAAGGAGCCATAAGTTTTACCATAGCCATGCACCTTCTATAGGGCTTTTTGCTTTAAAACTTACTATCAAATAGGAAATGCAAGGAGACTGTACAACATTTAAAAGTATAGAAGAATCGTCATCAGTGATAAGCCTTCCTCCTATCCCTCTCTCCTGGCCTGCCCTGTCCAGAGGAGGCCTCTGTTATGAGTTTCTTATGATTCTTTTCTGAGATGCAATCCTAGGCACAGGATGTCCTAGGCACAAACATGTGCATATGTTACATATTCCTTTTTGTTCCCCCTGCATAAAGTAGCACACTACACAGCTCTGCCCTTACCTTTTCACTTAAATTTAAATCTGTGTGAAATTTGGAGCTTTGCTAGGGGCTGCCTCCTTCTGTTTGATGGCTGCATAGAATTCACTGTAGGCTAGGCCAAAATATACTTAATCAGTCTCCAGCTGGGGAACTCAGGTTGTTTCCAATCTTTCCTTACTGCAGACAGTGCCGCAGTGAGCGTCTTCGAACGTGTCATTTTGCACATATGTGTGTATGTCTTCAGGGTAATTTCTAAAAGTGGAATTGCTGGGTTAAAGGGTATATGAATATATAATATACATACAAGAATACACTCATAATAAGTGTGTACAACTTGATTAATTTTTACAAAGTGAACACCACTGTATACTCAGCCCCCAGGTCAACCAGCAGAATGGACAGAAGAAGCCAGCAACTCCCATTGTGTCCACTGCCAGTCGCTACCCCTTCTCGCCAGTAGTAATCACTATTGGGATGTCTAATAGCACAGAACAGCTTCACCTGTTTTTGTATGTGCATTAAAAATTTTGATAGATGTTGTTCAAATAGCCATACGTAGAGGCTGTAACTATTATAATATTGTTTACATGTAATATTACTTTAAGCTGATTCACTTTTTAAACTTAAGTTTATTTTTAAAAGGAGGCTTTATATCACCACTGCCATTGGGGAACCAATATTCCTCATCAAAAATAGCAGGTAGAAATGCAGATCAAAACTACAATGAGGTATCACCTAACACCAGTCAGAATGGCCATCATCAAAAAATCTACAAACAGGGACTCCCCTGGTGGCACAGTGGTTAAGAATCCGCCTGCTAATTTAGGGGACACAGGTTCGAGCCCTGGTCCGGGAAGATCCCACATGCTGTGGAGCGAGTAAGCCTGTGCACCACAATTACTGAGCCTGTGCTCTAGAGCCCGCGAGCCACAACTCCTGAGCCCACGCGCCGCAACTACCGAAGCCCGCGCGCCTAGAGCCCATGCTCCGCAACAAGAGAAGCCACCGCAGTGAGAACCCTGGGCACCGCAACAAAGAGTAGCCCCTGCTCGCCACAACTAGAGAAAGCCTGCGTGAAGTAATGAAGACCCAACACAGGCATAAATAAATAAATAAACAAACAAACTTAAAAACAAATCTATAAACAATAAATGCTGGAGAGGGTATGGAGAAAAGGGAACCCTCCTGCACTGTTGGTGGGAATGTAGACTGATACAGCCACTATGGAGAACAGTATGGAGGTTCCTTAAAAAACTGAAACTAGAACTACCATATGACCCAGCAATCCCACTACTGGACATATACCCTGAGAAAACCATAATTCAGAAAGAGTCATGTACCACAATGTTCATTGCAGCACTATTTACAATAGCCAGGACATGGAAGCAACCTAAATGTCCACCTACAGATGAATGGATAAAGAAGATGTGGCACATATATACAATGGAATATTACTCAGCCATGAAAAGAAACGAAAGTGAGTTATTTGTAGTGAGGTGGATGGACCTAGAGTCTGTCATACAGAGTGAAGTAAGTCAGAAAGAGAAAAACAAATACCATATGCTAACACATATATATGGAATCTAAAAAAAAAAGAAAAATTGTTATGACGAACCTAGGGGCAGGACAGGAATAAAGATGCAGACGTAGAGAATGGACTTGAGGACACGGGGAGGTGGAAGGTTAAGCTGGGCCGAAGTGAGAGAGTGGCATGGACATATATACACTGCCAAATATAAAATAGATAGCTAGTGGGAAACAGCCACATAGCACAGGGAGATCAGCTCGGTGCTTTGTGACCACCTAGAGGGGTGGGATAGGGAGGGTGGGAGGGAGACGCAAGAGGGAGGAGATATGAGGATATATATATACATATAGCTGATTCACTTTGTTATACAGCAGAAACTAACAAAACTTTGTAAAGCAGTTATACTCCAATAAAGATGTTAAAAAATATAGTAGGTAAATATGACAGTAAATATAGTGCAGGGAAGATAAAACAAGTTATTTAATCCTAGCTAGATACTGTGGGTGCTGTAGGCTGCAAACCTGAGGTTTGCCCTGGTTGTTCAAAAGCAGTTTGGCAAGTGTTTGAGAGGCGTAAAGACAAACTGACACCGAAGCTGAGATTTGCTCCTTGATGAGATTGGAAAGATCAGAAGGAAAATGAACAATGAAAACTTCTCAGTCTATGAGTCAATATGAACATGACCTTGAACCCCTTACAGTGACCTCTTGTCCCACACTTGGGGGCCCTCTCATTTTTAGAGGGTGACCTCGGGGCTCAGAGGGGGTGTGTCTCAAGGTCACTGAGCAGAGCTGGCACTAGCCCCCACGTCTCCTCATTCCCAGTTCAGTGAGAAAGGAGCTTACCCAGAGGCTCTTGGAGGCTCCTCTTCCCACCACATGGGTGAATCACTCTGACACATGTGCCCTTAGCCCACTGGGGACACATCTCTAATTATAGCACCAACCACAGGGTATCCTAGAGATCTGTTTACATGACTGTTTTTCCTCACTGGACTGTGGGCTCCTGGAGGTCAGGGGTGTAGCTCATTCGTATCCTCTTCCAAATGCTGGTCTTGGAGCCGGGCACACAGTAGGTCCTCAGGGAAAGCTTGTTGCATTGGGGCAGTTGAGTCCCAACCTGCATCTTGGAAGCAAGGATTGGAGATATGGGTACCTGGATCAGAGGCTGAACTGGGTGTATAGCCAGCAGTGGTCAGGTTTGCTGACGCCTTGAATTTGCAAAGTGGGCTTTACTGGTCGTGGAGACACTGGCTCTCTGGCAAGCACCTGTTGTCTTGACAATGAGGTAGGGTGAAAACCCAACTGAAAAGTTGGGTAATGGTGTCAGGGCTGAGGGGTGTTGATGATTGAGAAGGAAGTGGGTGTGGATAGGTGATGAAGGTTATAAATGCCAGAGGCAATATTAACTCTTCTTGCCCTCTCCAAGGATGGGCCCCGTTATCATAGTTTGATCTGTGATGCTTTATTTTTCCCTAAAGTTTAATGATGAAGAGCGTGGACTCTGTACCAAGCTATCTGGGTTCAAATCCCAACTCTGACACTTATAGGTTGAGTGACATAGGCACTAACTTCCATCTGGCTCAGTTGTCTTATCTGTAAAGTGGGTGACACCAGAACCTACCTGAGAGTTGCTGAGACCATTAAATGGATTAATTATAGGAAGAGCTTAGAGCAATGCCTAGCACATGGTAAACACTACACCAGCTACTTAAGGATTAGCCGTTCTTTCCCAACCTTCCTCTCTATTCTTCTTGGTACTCACTGAGAATTAGAAGGGCCCTAGTGTGACCTTTTTGTTTTACTGAGGAGAAAACTGAGGCCTGGAGAGAGGAAGCAAGTATCTGAGACCCCACAGCAAGTTAGTGACAGACCCAGACCAGGACCCGGTTGCCTGACTTCACTTTCTTCATGGGGTCACTGTGACCTTTACCAGCCATTGTACCCCCAGCCCCTACCCCGTGGTAGTCCCTCCACATGTCAGGGCTCAAGGTGTAGGTGGAAGACAGCATTTCTGGAAGGAGCCAAGTACCTGGCCTCTCACTTAAGCACAGAAGGAATTTCCTTTTTTTTTTTTGTCTGCATTGGGTCTTCGGTGCTGTGCGCGGGCTTTCTTTAGTTGTGGCGAGCAGAGGCTACTCTTCGTTGCGGTGCGCGGGCTTCTCATTGCGGTGGCTTCTCTTGTTGCGGAGCATGGGCTCTAGGTGCGCGGGCTTCAGTAGTAGCAGCACGTGGGCTCAGTAGTTGCGGCGCGCGGGCTCTAGGGTGCATGGGCTTCAGTAGTTGGGGCTTGCGGGCTCCAGAGCGCAGGCTCAGTAGTTGTGGCACACGGGCTTAGTTGCTCCGTGGCATGTGGGATCTTCCCGGACCAGTGATCGGACCTTTGTCCCCTGCATTGGCAGGCGGATTCTTAACCACTACGCCACCAGGGAAGTCCATAGCAGGAATTTCTAAGTTTTGAAAAGAGCTTTGTTTGTGTGAAAATAATATGTGCACATAGTTTAAAAAGAATTCCAAGCAATTCAGGTAGGTACACAGATGAAAATAAAAGTCACCTTCGATTCTACCACTGAGCGAGAACTCATTGTTGGGGTTACTGCCCATTTGGACATGTCCTTGTACATATATGTACATATTTAACTTTTTTTTATTGTGTTTGATTGATCGGGCAGGTCTATTTCCCTCTTGTTCTAGGCAAGCATTTCAAAGAGAAAATAGTGAAACTCAAGTAGAAAGTGAGGCAGCCTTCATACTGGAGAAGCGGTTACCATGCCTCATGGGCTGTCAGAGATGACCTGGCGCTGGGCTCAGGCCTCAGGCCCAGAGAGGTCCTCCCTTCCCCCAGCTTGGCCATGGGACCTTTAAAATCCAGAGAATCAGGAAGACAGTCCCGGAAGGGATTTGGAGAACCTTCTAATGAACTCATTTTCCATATGAGCAAGTAAGGCCCCGAGAAAGTTTCTTTGTGCTTAGTCGAGGCTTCTGTGCATGAACCTGCCCCCTCCTGTAAGAGAGGGGTTGCTTTAAGTTGTAGGAGTGGGTTGGGACCTCGCTACCTTTGGTTGTTCGTTCCTGAGCAGGAGTAACTACCTGCCCTTCTCCTTTCCCCTGCCCAGTGCCTCCTCTCTCTCCGTGAGTCACAATGCCAACCTGGGGTGGGGCTTAGAGTCAACCAGATTAGGGACTGATAATGCAATTTCCATACCAGTTGGCTGCATATACAGGGGAATGATGTCTTCTGGGTAAGCCCGGACACAGGAGATTGAGAAGATAAACCTTTCCCAGAGAGCACCTCTGGATGTGAGTGGGCTGGAATCGACATCTTCTGGAAGGCAGGAGATTCCAGTCTTGATCTGCCATTCCCTCCAGGGTGGGGACCGTTTGCTTATTCAGTCAACAAAATAGTTATTTAATGCCTACTGTGTATACCAGGCATTGTGGTAGTTACCAGGAAACAACTATGAATGAGACAGGTTAGTCAGACAAACCAGTAAATAAACATAGCTGTGATAGGTGCTAAGGAGGAAATTAGGGAGGAAGTGGGAAGAGATGGGAGTTCCTACTTTAAATGGGGTGGTCAAAGAAGGCCTTTATGAGGAGGTCAAAGTCTGAGAAGGACCCAGCCACAAAAAAGGCCTGTAGAGAGCATCTCAGACGGAGGGAGCAGTAAGTGCACAGGCCCGAGGTAGGCAAGTATGGCTGCAGCAGATGAGGAAGCCTAAGGGCCAAATTGTGGGTGGAGAGACTCTGGTCATATGAGGAGTCTGGGGTCTAAGTGGCCCAGAGGGGAGGTTTAATTGTCAGGACCTGATGGCAGTGCCATTTGGAGACATGGATCAAGTGCTGGTTCTGCTGTGACGCTGGGTGAAGGACCAACTCTCTGATTCTCCTGGACGCTTCATCTGTGGATACCCTGGAGGGCTGTGGGGAGGACCCTGCAAGATGAGAGATGTGGAAGCACCCAGCACACTATAGGCCCGGTGTCCCTGGGGGGGGATGGAGACTTATCTGGGGAGCCTTCCAGAGCTCAGGGGGAGCTGAGACGTAAGATGTGATGAGAAGTTCTGGAATTCGTCTTATCAGAGGAAGCTGCTTTCTGCTGGGGATTCTCTGCCTGCTTAGAGCAGATGGCTGTGGCCTTGCCCTTGGGCGGAGAAGTCTGCCCCCTTGGGAGCACATTCAGCCTCTTCTGGGGCCTGAGTTCTTCCCACCCTTTCGTTCCTAGGCTTTAGTGGTGTACCAGCAGAGGCTGTGTGCCACATGATGGGCACGTGGGTCTAGGGAGGCCAAACTAGAAGTATCCTCAATGATACTGAGAGCACCTGGAGAAGGAGGGGTGGGGGAGCCCAGGGGCAGGGTCTGCCCTTGCCAGGGAATGTCACACAGGTGTACTGTTCAGCTCCAGGCTGGGCCTTCCCACCTGGGCCTGTGGGAGGGGAGACAGAGAAGACTAGGAGGTCAGCCCACGGGGGAGCTGGAAGGTGAAATCAGGCGGCAGCAGCCAGTTGGAGGCAGCGTGTGGTTTCCTGCGGGGCTGCCTGGCCGTGACTGCAGAGGAGCCCTGGGGAGGACTTCCAGGAGGTGGCAGCCGGGCTTGAAGGGCATGGATGCCAGGCTGAGAGGAGTGGAGATGAGCTTTGGGAGAGGAGGGGGGGTCACTGCAGAATGGGATATTTGTTGGGCCTGGATGTTGAGGTCAGAAACGCCCTTTTTTTTTTTTTTTTTTTTTTGTGATACGCGGGCCTCTCACTGTTGTGGCCTCTCCCGTTGCGGAGCACAGACTCCAGACACACAGGCTCAGCGGCCATGGCTCACGGGCCCAGCCGCTCTGCAGCATGTGGGATCTTCCTGGACCGGGGCACGAACCCGTGTACCCTGCATCGGCAGGTGGACTCCCAACCACTGTGCCACCAGGGAAGCCCCCAGAAACGCCCTTTGAGGGGACCAGTCCTGGAGGCGCAGCTCTACCACGCAGCAAGTTAGGAGAACGAGCACTTCTTGGTTGATGGGTGAGGAGCAGGTCTGATTGGCTACATGACAAGTCACGGACAACTCTCTGTGCCTCAGTTTCCCTGTCTGTGGAAATGGGGTAACCGTTGTACCTCACAGGGGGCCAGGCTTGGATGGGGCGATGCCTCCAGGGCTCTTAACCGGGCGTCTTGTGCGGTAAGCATCAGCGCGGATGCCGGGAGAAGCATCGCTGGACGTGAGCCCGGTGGCAGCTCGCTGTGTGTTGGTGAGAAGGGCTGGAGGGCGGGAGGAGCCTCCGCTTTGCGCTTGCATCACCATACTGCAGGGAAGTAAATATTTGCCCAGAGGGTAGAAGGAAAACAGCCTTGGCCTGGTCATTCTCAGAGCCCTCCCCCTTCCTGCTGGAGAGCCCCTCCCAGGATGCAGCGTGTGGCCTTGGACAAGTCACAAGGCTCCTTGTGCTGTTTCCCGTCCCTACCAGAGGACGGGCTGTGCTGGGTGCAGTGTGGGGGGCCGCAGAGGTGCTTGGGGTCAGGCGGTCAGCTCCCGTGCACCCTCTGTGGGCTGGGCACTGGGCCCAGAGATGGGTGCAGCCCCCAGCCCGCCCCGTCACAGATCGAGGCCAAGTCGCCCGGCTGGAGTGGAGTGGGGTGCTGGCTTCCGAGGCTGGCACCGAATTCGGAGACTGGGTCACTTCCTGAGGTCAAAAGACAGGACCTTCTGGGCCTTGGGCCTCTGAGGCGTCCCATCTTGAGGATTTCACAAGGGCATGTGTCCAAGCCCCATCTTCAGAGCTGACTGCATGGGTCTAGGGTGGGGCCCAGGCACCTATAAGTTTTAAACTTCCCCGGGTGACTCTAACGTGCAGCTGGAGTAGAAACTGCAGCTCATGGTGGTGTCTGTGAGGGAATTCTGATGGGAGTGGCCCGGTTTCCAAGCTGACTTTCTCTCTACCTGAATCCTGACTGCCCTGCTGAACCTTTTCCCAACCTCGCTGCCGATCTGGACAGTGTCCGTGGGCTGGGAAGTCACTGTGCACATTTGAGAGAGGCTCACCGTGAGGGAGCCGTCCTGGAAGGGGAGGGTGCGCTAGCCAGGGGTGGAGGAGCGGGGGTGTTGGGTGGGGTATTGACAGGGCTAGTCTAGGCTGACGGAGATGTGTGGAGACCACCAGCCTGGGGATGGGGGTGACCGTGCGGGAGGCTGGGCTTCTTCCGGGGACCCAGATGTATCCGGGTTGGGGGGTGTCCACGGTTCTAGAATTTTGTTTTCCTTTTGGTTATCTTTATAGCATCCTTTAATCTGCTCTAAAGGCAACACGTCTCTGTAGTTAACTTTGTAACTTAAAGAAGTTTCTATAGAACCAGACTTGAGTTTCTTGAGTCAGGGATTCACACACTTAGGGGGTGAGCTGTGATAATTCCACCCCCCCACCCCCGAAATTATGTCTCCAGTTTGAGAACTGCTGATGTGTAGGCATCATGTTGGAAAGCTGGTTGTGATCTATTGAGTGTCAGCGACCTGCAGTTCTGACTCTGTAGGGGAGGTACAGCAGGTGGTGGGGAAGCAGAGTTCCAGGTAGGTGTGATGAACTTGCGTGGGGTCACAGTGATGAGCTAGTGGCCAGTTCGTGGAAGGATAGGGACTTGACTTCTGACTCTGACCAGTGAGCTCTGTAGTGGGTTGGATGGTGCCCCCCCACCCCACAAAAAGATGTGTTCATGTCCCAGAACCTGTGAATGTGGCCTTATTTGGAAAAAGCATCTTTGCAGATATAATTACGTTCAGAATCTTGAGATGAAATCATCCTGGATCGCCTGAGCTGCCTTAAATTGAATGACAAGTATTCTTGTAAGAGAAAGGCAGAGGGAGCTTTGAGACAGAAGAGAAGACACAAACACACCTAGGGGAGAGCCGTGTGAATGCAAAGGCAGACGAACCAAGGAATGCCTGGAGCCACCAGAAGCTGGACGAGGCGAGGAGCCTCTGGAAGAAGCATGGCCCAGCGGCACCTCGGTTTCAGACTTCCGGCCTCCAGAATTTTGAGAGAATACGTTTATGTTTTAAGCCGTTTGTGGTCATTTGTTGCAGCAACCCAGAAAACCAATGCAAGCCCTTTCCGCTTCACCAGGTTGCCTCGCTAGGGAGGGGTCCAATTGAGCAGGTCCCTGAATATCCCTTTCCTTTCTGCGGGTGCTGAAGACAGAGGACAAGGGGTGGGGATGGGGAGAGGAGCCGGGCTGGCAGAGGGTAAGGCCCATAGTCCCACCCCTGCTGGTGGCCCCGCCCCTCCTGCAGCCCCACCCCCAAGCGGCCTGCCCCACACAGGCCCCGCCCCTTCCCAGCAACTGTCTGCCCACACAGCTCAAAGGCTGTGCTCTACAACTGGTTTCTGCAAGGAAAGCCTGATAGTAAGAGGTTAAAGCATGAGAAGGGAATATAAGTTAGCTCTCAGGAAGCACTTCCTGATTCTGAAAAGAGTTAAATTGAAACCGCTTTCCAAGTGGGGCTGTAAAATATCTGTGATTCCCTTACAACCTCTCTGAACAGGCGTATCACCCATCACTTGGGGCAGTTAGTTGGGTGGGGTTCTAGTTGGGCGAACTTCAAAGGGCAGTGGAGGGCATCTGGTGTAGCAATGCCTTCCTCTCAGAGGGGAGGAAACTGAGACCAGGCCACACGGCAAGTGCCTCTGGTTCTAATACCGCCATCGTTCAGAGGGGACAGTGGACACTGCTCAGTGATTTCACCCCAGTGGCATGCTCTCCAGCTGGGATTATTGGTGTCCCTACTGTAAACGGGCCTGCTGCTGCACCTGGGGACAGAGGCCTGATGTGTGACTTATCACAGACTGGTCTTCTCTGCAGAGCCAGAAAGAACTCAGGCAGCGGGAACGCTTGTGCGTGCCACCGGGGAGCACTGTTTGCCTGGCCCTGTGCTGGGTTGGTGGGGACAGATGAGCCAGCCCCGTCCCTTGAGAAGCCGGCACTCACTGAGTCCTAGCAGGGTGCTCAGGACAGCTGCAGATGTTCTGTGATTGGAGTGGGGTGGGCTAGCGGCTCCCAGGAGGCTCCGGTGGGTGGGGAGGCTTAGTCAGCAGTGGAGACTTGGGCTCTGGGCTCCCCACAGGGGTGGCAGCAGCCACTTGACTCTTTCCATCTTCAAGGGGGCGTGGACTCAGGATCAGAGCAGAAAGAAGGCGAGGACAGGAATTGTTCAGAGACCCGCAGTTCTGAGACAGGAGCGGCCCTGTTTGTTTGTGTCTTGGTTCTCCACTGCAGTCTCCTCTGGTGCTCACCTCACTTAGAATTAAACGTTCCCCTTTACAGTGAGAAAATCTCCCCTGGCTGCCCTCTGTCTAGCCTGGTTGTGCCTTCTGCTTCCTCCTCTTTTGTCTTTTTAATTTTTTTCTTTCAGTTTTATTGAGATATAATGGACATACAGCACTGTATACGCTTAAGGTGTACAGCATAGTGATTTGACTTACATCATGAAATGATTATCACAAGTTTAGTGAACATCCATCATCTCATACAGATATAACATTAAAGAAGTAGAAAATAAAAAGTTTTCTTTGTCATGAGAGCTCTTAGGATTTACTCTCTTAAGAACTCTCAGGGACTTCCCTGGTGGTGCAGTGGTTGAGACTCTGCACTCCCAATGCAGGGGGCTCGCGTTTGATCCCCAGTTGGGGAACTAGATCCCATGTGCATGCTGCAACTAAGAGTTCGCATGCCACAACTAAGGAGCCCTTGAACCACAACTAAGGAGCCAGCGAGCCACAACTAAGCAGCCCTCGAGCCACAACTAAGGAGCCCGGCTGCTGCAACTAAGACCCGATGCAACCAAAAATATAAATAAATATTTTAAAAAAGAACTTTCATATGTAACATACAGCAGTGTTAATTATATTTATCATATAGTACATTACATCTCTAACATTAATTTACCTTATAACTGGACTCTTTGTCTTTTTAAAGCTAACAATTAATGAGCCCTTCCTGTGTGCTGGACTGAGTTGTCTCCTAGACATTCTCTCCTTAATCCTCCAGCAACCCTCAGAGGCAGTTTTAGGGTTATTGCCCCATTCTACACTGAGGTAAAGAGAGGCTCAGAGAGGTTAGGGAACTTGCAAATAAATGCAAAGCCTTATCCCCTCTCTTCTGGCAGACTTCTCGATGCCTTCCTATTCCAGGTGTTTGTCCTTAAGAGAAGGACGCTTTTAAGGGAGGTGGGCTGTTTGGGGATGGGTTGTTTGTTCATTGGTTCGGTCCTTTAGTCACTCATCTAACATTTCCCAGGCATCCGGGGGCCCTCTGGTTCTCCCTGAGGTGCTGCTAGAGGAGCAGGGGCCCTGGAGTGGGGACCAGCTTCCTGGGGCCAGGGCCCCAGGGAGGTGGGCTGACTGTCAGACTCTGTGGGAAGGACGGGAGCAGACCTGAAGTGGCACAAGGCACCTGGGCCAGGTCCCCAGCGGGCTCTCTGAAGCTGCAGGAAGTCAGAAATGGAGCCTCTATCACCGTCCTTCAGAAGCAGGTTTTTTGTTTTTCTTTTATGAGAGGATATGCCAGGGCGTGAGAACATTTTTTTCCCGATGAGGGAGGGCAGCTTGCAGTGGAGAGAGCACTGGACTGTGTGACCTTATGGGAGTGACTGCCTCTCTCTGGGCCTCAGATTCCCATCTGCAAAATAAGGGGGTGGGGCCAGAACAGCATCCATCTCCTTAGTCCTGGTGGGTCCACAAGACGATTTTAGGTGGTTGCTGGGGGAACATTTTAAAATGTAATACGTGTGCATTAGGTGTAATGTGTATTAAAGAAAATAACTAATACCTCAGATCTATGATTTCATAGATGTTGATTAGGTTAGGCCAAGACCATATTTATTTTAGTAAGAAAAGTCAGTCAATTTAAAGAAAAATAGTGGCACCTCCTGGTCAGGTGTAGGCACTTAACAGTCTTTGCTGGCTTTTAAAGAAAGAATGGGGATTCTCATTATGTGTTACAGCACCTTACAGTTTACAAAGGAGTTTCCCCATCTCCCCAGGTCCTTTGAGTGACCATTAGGCAGGTGTTATCATTCCCGTTTAACAGCAGAGGCAGCCGACCCTCAGAGAGGGAAGTGATCTGTCCAAGGTCACACAGCTCCCAAGTGCAGAGGGCCTCAGCTGGCACATGCTCTTTGCCAGTCCCACCAGCCCAGCCTCAGGGAGCGCTGGGTCACTCGGCCTTACCTCCTCCCACAGCTGGCACCGGCTGTCATCATATTGTTGCTTTGTCGTACGCATCTTCTCTTGTCCTGATTTCCTTAAAGCAGAGAAGGATGGGATTGAAGGTGACGAGTGACCCTCTGTGTCCCTTCCTGCAGGCCTCTAACCTGTGCACAAGGAGGAACGTGTCCTACAGGCCCCCTGGGGTGCTGTTTTCTAGTGAGCTCGCTGGATGGATAATAGGTAGGTTCCCGTCACAGCTGATCTTTAGCCCCAGTTGGCAGTTAGCGAAACATCTGGTGAGGGCATTAATTCCAGGCCAGAGGAGGCTGCCTGCCCTGAGCCTCTGGTGAGCAAGCCCCTGGCTGTGGCCACTGAGACTTCCCAGGCCAAAGGGAGACTCAGACTGTGAACAGATCTCCTCTTAGAAGACATGGAACTCGGATCTTGCTTGCTGCTTCAACGTTTTTATTGTTAAAAAATAAAACATAAAACATAAAAAAGGTTAAAGAATGATTCAGTGAACACCCATATGCCCACTAACCAGAATCAGTAATGTTGACATTTGGCCGTGTCAGAGGAAGTTGCAGACATCATGACAATTCACCCCAACTATCCTCAGATGCATCTCCTTAAACAAAATTGTCCTTGGATACAACCACAGCACCACTATATACCAAGTCCATGTTAAAACTTCTCCAGTTATCCTTAAGATAGTTCTCATAGTGCATTAAAAAAAAAAGAATCAGGATGCAGAATTACAGTTCATGCATTATAGCGGATCTCATTTTGACAGAAAAGGTCCCAGTGCCTCTGAAACATGAGGGGTGACCTCTGAGGCCTTGAATGTTATAGGTTCTGGAGTCTCAGGGAAGACAGTCATGTGTCACTTGCCTGCATTTGTCTGATCCACCAAGACCTACTGGGGTCTTGCCCTCTCGTTGCTTAGGAAAATTCAGAAAGCATTCAGCTTGCTGGGCCTGGATATCCATGTGGAGCTGCTGGCCCACCCTGCATGAGCCCTCTTCCCATTGGAAGGAGAACTGCTGAGTGGCCGGAAGCCAGACCCAGGACTCCCTGAGTGCCCACTGTCAGTCACCAACGGCATGTGCTGGGCCCTGTGCTAGGCACTGTGGGGAGATGCTCTAAAGAGCTTCGAGACCCGGGGCCCACTGCCCACGGTCTGCCTGGGGACACCCAGCACGCCCTGGTGTTATCTGTTCAGAGACGCTCTGTTTGCAGACAACCAGCTTGTCTGGGATGTGTGGGGCGGAGCCTCTGTTCCTTGGGGAAGGGGAGGCGGGAGAGGCCCTTCTTTCACGGGACAGGGAGCGCTAAATAAGTAGTGCCTAATCAAGCTGTGATGGGGAAATGAACTTAAAAAAAATTTTTTAAACCCACAGAAAAGTTGAAAGAAGAGTTCAATAAATACAACACTTTTTTTTTTTTTTGTAGCCATTGTGACCTCACCCTTACGTACCCCAGCACCCAGCTTTCCGAAAAGGGGGTTCTCCCACACGCTGCCATTGTCCATCTGAAAACAAATCACCATTAAATAGAACATCATCTGTGCTGTCCATTTCCAGATTTCACCAGTTGTTTCCCACATGTCCTTTGTAGTGGACATTTTATCCAGTCAAGGTCCACCCATTGTTTTCACTGTGACATGGCTCTTTCATCTCCTCCAACCTAGGCTATCCTCACTGCTTTGGATTCCTTTGAAGCCTCCAGGCCTTTGATTTGCAGAACATCAGCGTCCTGGATTTGCTCTATGGTTTCCTTGTAATTAGGTTCAGGCCACACATTTCCTGCACGAACGCTGTGTGGGGAGGCGGTGAGGGGGTACAGGAGGCCACGTTAGGAGGTGCGTGGCGCCCGGCCTCCCGGCTGCTGACCGTGCCAAGCTGGACCGCCAGCCCTGTGACGACAAATGCGTAAACCGTGGGTGACACTTGCGGCTGTGTGCACATTCTGTTCGGTAAACAACTTTCGAAAGCAAATCTGAGCATGTGACTCCCTGCTTAAATTATTTCAGTGATTTCCCTAATTTCAACTTCAAAATATATCCAGTCTGCCTGCTTCTTGCTACCTTCACGTGCCCACCCTGATCCAAGCCACTCTCACCTAGCATCTAGGTTACTGCAGTGAATTCCTGACCGTTCCACCTCCATGCCTCCATCCCCCAGTTCTCAGCACAGCAGTCAAGAGTAACTCATTTAAAAATCACAGTCATATCAGATGCAAACTCGTACTGCCTTCCACTCAGAGCAAAAGTCAGAGTCCTCTCAATAGCTTCAAAGGGTCCATCTGCTCTGCAGCCCACACCCCTGCCCTCTCCCCTCCTCCCCTCCACTCTAACCCCATCAGGCTCTAGCAGCTGTTCCTTGAACACATGGGCACATTCCAAGGTCTTGGAAGCTGCTTGGATGTTCGGCTGTGTATCCACGTGGATGCTACAGAGCTACACCCACCCCTCCCCACTTCAAGTCTTCACTCCAGTGTCACTTTCCCTGGCTGTGCTATTTAAAATGACAGCCCCCTCTACCAGCCTCCCTGGCTTCCTTTTCTGTTTTTGTCTTCATAGCACTTATAACCAAGATATACCGTATACTTTTCTTATTTATTTGTTTCTCCCCGACTAGAACGTGAGCTCCACCAAAGCTGAGACTTTTGTGTTTGGTTGGTTCACTGCTAGCTGGGCCCCACTCACCACCCCGCAGCCCATTCCTAACAGCTGCTCCCAAAGTGTGCTCCAGGGATCCTTGGTGGGGGGACTCTTCTGAGGGGTCTGTGAAGTCAAAACCATTTTCATGATAATACTAGGATACTATTTGCTTTCCTGCTCTCATTCTCTCAGGAGTGCCCCAGGGAGTATTTCAGGGGCACGTGACCGTGATGTGGTAGCAAACTGAGTGAGGAGCAGCTTCAAGAATCCACCAGTTCTTCTCATCAGCCAGACATTAACATTTGCGAGAATGTAAAGCCCATGCCACTCTTCCCCCTCAATTTTTTGGGGAAAATTTTTAACAAAAAATATTTATGTTAACATGTAAATCTATTACTGTTATTTCTAAATGAGTTAATAAATATTTAAAATATGTCTTAATTTCTTATGTAGTAAATAATTGATAGATATAATTCCCCAAAACAAAAACTCTAGGGTCCTCAAAAGTTTTTAAGAGTGAAAAGGAATCCTGAGACCAAAAACTTGGAGAACCGCTGGCTTACACAACCTCTCAGTAAAGAGATGTCAAATGAATGAATGAACTTTCTGGTTTAACCTGAGAGACCTTGCCTTGGTGGTCTGGCTTCTGCAAGCTTCCCTGGCCTCCTCCCCTCCCCCATCTGCCTGTCCTTGGCTCTAGCTATGCTGACCTGCTGTCCCCATGGCACCTTCATAGGCATCTGAAACCCCTTGTCCATTTCAGAAATTCTTACTTATCCATTACGTGCATCAAATGGACTCAGTTCAAACTCACCTCCTCCAGGAAGCCTTCCTTGCCCATGATTTAACGTTTCCTATCTCTAGTGCCTCTGCACAATTACCTCTACCCCAGTGTTTCCCTAACTCCGCTGCATTTGTTGGTGTGCAGGTGTGTCTTACCAGACTGAGCTCCTTGAGGGCAGGAACTAGGTCTTACCTTTTTATTCCCAGTGCCTGGTACATACTAGGCACTTACTAAATATATGTTGAATCAGTGAATGTTGCCTTAGAATTCAGAATAGGGACTCTCTTTCCCTTATTTATCCTTGGACCAAAGTGCCTCTAAAGGGGAAATGGTTTCTGGCGTCTGATTTGAGTCTTGAAATGTCAGGGTTACAACAGTACTGCATCTTTACTGGGAAAGGAGAAGTAACATTTATTGAGCACCTGCTGGGTGCCTGGAACTTTTGCACGGTATCTTGCTTCAGGGGCATTGTGGTTCATTAGGCCACTGTGAACCGACTTGGGCTCCAACCACTTTCCATATGGCTTCTGTGGGGAGAATGTGGTCTGGGAGCTAAGCTAAACTTCCTGTGAACTTTTGGGACTAATGCATTTGCATCATGTATGCAGACTGTGAAGTTGTTGAGGTCAGAGATGGTATGGTATATGTGTTGCTGGGTCCTGCCACCTCGCTCTGCATGCAGTGGGTAGTAAATACCCAGAATGATCTGTTCAGTGGGCATAGTTAGTATTGTAAATAGCAGTACCAGTGAGGGCTTCCCATTGGTGATTTCATAGGTGATCACAAGTGGAGAAAGTTCTCTATAGCTGGGGTGATCCAGGAAGGCTTTCCAGGGGAGGAGGCTTTGAGCTGAGCTTTGGGGGATGGGCATTAGCCTCTTTCAGCTTTGTTATTTCCAAAAAACAGTTGGTCTCCTTCCCACAGCTGCTGTGGGAGGCTGGGAGGTGTGTGCCTTGATCAGGGCGGAAAGGGCATCTCTGTCCCCTGTAGGACCTTTCTCATGCAGGAGTGTGACGTCTCCAGGCCAGGTGGGAAAGCAGGGGTAGACCCATGGAGAAGGACTCAGTAGAGGAGAGGACTTTGCACCACCCACGGTCTGCCCATGGCCAGGGTTCTAACAAGGGCTGTCCGGGCATGAGTTGCCGTGGGCTCCCGGAGCAGTGAAGGGACTCTAGGGCTTGTGGCCAAACATCTCCCTTTTGGAGCAGGGAAATTGAGGTCCAGAGAGGGGAAGGGAGACTTACCCAAGGTTGCATGGGAGTTAGCGACAGAGCTGGGATTAAAGTTCAGGGCTCCCCTCTCATCCTCCCCCCCGCCCCCCAGTTCTCCTTCCAATGTGTCATGCTGCCTCCTTTTCCCTTTTGCCCTTTGACCTCTTTGGAGTCTGAGCCTTTGGAGTGGGGGCGATTTATATTCTTTAAGTGTCATGCCAGGCATTGACACTTGTGGCCTGATTGCCTCCTCTGCCTTCCAGCCTTCGTTCAGGGACAGAGGGCCCTGTTCAGATGCGGGATTTTGTGCAAAGAATGAACCAAGGGCCATATATATATATATATATATATATATATATATATATATATATAATCAATTCGCTGTATTTTTTTCTTAGCTATAAAACTACATCTAACATTAAAAACAAGAAACACAAAACAGTAAGCTCTGTCATTGCCAAAATTGTGTGGAGACAGCTCTTAGTTCATATCTGCCCAGCGCAGCCAGGTGTCCCCCGGGAAAAGGCAGCCCTGGCTGTGGGCCTCACTGCCTTCTGCACCTGCTGCTGGAATTTCCTTCATCCCCCCCCGCACCCCCCATGTCTCCTCCCCAAACTCCTGTTCTCTTTGGTGCAGCTCCCTTCTTTTTTTTTTTTTTTTTTTTTTTTGCGGTACGCGGGCCTCTCACTGTTGTGGCCTCTCCCGTTGCGGAGCACAGCCTCCGGACGCGCAGGCTCAGCGGCCATGGCTCACGGGCCCAGCCGCTTCGCGGCATGTGGGATCTTCCCGGACCGGGGCATGAACCCGTGTCACCTGCATCGGTAGGCGGACTCTCAACCACTGCGCCACCAGGGAAGCTCAGCTCCCTTCTTTATTGTGGCTTCTCTCAGTAGCCTGGAGGGTCAGGGAGAGTTGAGATCATGGGGGACTCCACCTTCCTGCCCCCTTCCCTGAAATTCCTCTTGCCGCCACTTTGGAAAGAATGGGGGATGCCTGGCCCAGTTCCTGGTGGGCAGCTGGGGGTTTTGAAAGGCTGCTGGGACCTGAACTGGAGGCTGTCTAGGACAAAGCCCCCTTATCACCTGTGTGAGCCTGTGTCTGCTTTTAGAGGGTCTGAGGGAAGGGGAGACCTGGGCCATCTTACTGACTCCTGCCAGTGGCCTGCAGCTCTGAGCAGGGGAGCCTTAGCCAGCCCTGCTAGAGAAAGAAGGGAGGGGAGACCAGCAGTGGTTTGGCACAGGGTGTACTGTTGAGTGTACCCCAGCAGGGGGTGCCCTACCTGGGCTGAGATCTGGGAAGATAATCACCCAGGCGCCGTGGGAATACAGCCCTGGGAGGTGGGCTCTGACTCTCTTGGTTCAGACACATGGAAGGTGGAGAGAAGGAAAGGGGTCCAGAGACAGAAGGGAAAAGAAAACCAGGGAGAAGAGTGTGTTGGGTGGAGGTGATATGCTCTTGACTCTCCTTTGCCCCTTGGCTGTTTCTGTGGTTTTCAGATTAACCAGATAAGTCATCTTATCCTTAAGCCTCAGAGGCCTCTACTCTGGAATGGCATCACTAGTTTCTTCTTTGGGCTCATGGGCATCTGAAGCAATAGCATTTCTGATTCATTCCGCCGACAGATCTATCGGGCCAGTCCCTGTGCTGATGGAGCGTCCAGTGGTGTGAAGTCAAACTCCTGTGCGTCCTCCAAGGCTCCGTTCCAATAGGCCTGCTCTGATTTCCCAGGAGGAAGTGACTGCCAGGCCTCTTGTCTCAGAAGATTTTTACCACTTGTTTGTTACACCACTCCCCATCTGCCTGCCCCTAAACTCTTCCCAAAGAGAGTCCGGGCTCTGTCAGCTCCTACCCACAGTGTTTTATATGTTTGTGCTGGTTTGTGATTAGAAATTCCACTCTGCCCCGGCTGGGTTGAGTAGCTGGGGCTTGCAAACCTCCCAGTTTAGCTCTTTCACAGCCTGGAATCAGCTGTGTGCATGTGGGAGCCTTTTTTTTTTTTTTTCCCCCAGCTGTAAGAATGTGGACGATCATCTAGTGATAGAGAAAGTGACAAGGCAGACCTCTAAAAAACTTCACAATATAGAGAACAGACAACATGTGGGAGTCTTTTATTTTTTTAATTTAATTTTTATTTTATTTTGGGAATATAGTTGATTTACAAAGTTGTGTTAGTTTCAGGTGTATGGCAAAGTGATTCAGCTATACATATACATATATCCATTCTTTTTCAGATTTTTTTCTATTATAGGTTATTACAGAATATTGAGTAGAGTTCTGTGTACTATACAGTAAGTCCTTGTTGATTATCTATTTTGTATATAGTAATGTGTATATGTTAATCCCAAACTCCTAATTTATCATGTGGGAGTCTTTTAAATCAAGTGTTTGTAACTGTTGGTGACAGGAGGGTAGCAAAACAGACTGGTGTGTCCACTTTGCTTCTTAGAGAGATTTGTTTTCCAAAGACCATGTTTCCCACCCTGGGCCTAGCTGGAGGGGCAGCTTGGGAAAGACTTCCACAAGTCTCTCCCCAGATCTGCCTAGACAGCCACAGAAAAGCTTGAGGGAGGTGGAGAGCACTGTTATTAGAGAGGTCATAATAAAGGTGATGTAAATAAAGAAGGAATAGATCATGCTTTTGGGCAGGAAGGCCTGATAAAGATGTCAATTCTCCCCGAAGGGATCTATAGATTCAATGCGGTTCTAGTTAAACCTTAGCAGGTTTTTTCATGGAACTTGATACAATGATTCTAAAATATCTACACAAGAGTCAAGGTCTAAGAGTATCCAGGACACTTCGGAAGAAGACAGGAAGGAGGGATGTGGCCTAGCAGATGCCATGGTGTGTTATAAAACTGTATCACTACACTAGGGAGGTTCGTTTCGGGACCGAGTGACCCCTGGGAGAGTCAGTGTGTGACAGCAGAGTCGTAGCACATCAGCGAGGACAGGAGGACCGGTTAATATGTTCCAAACAAAAGCAGACTGTCAGAGGATGTCATGGACCAAGTGTTACAGTTAACCAAGTTCTCTGCATTGATGTCCAGGTTTTTAAAAAGAAAGAAGTCCAGGGTGAAGGCAGAGTTGACAGCAGAGTATCAGTGACAAAGACCAGAGGCTGGCTTTTTTGCTGGCGTAAGAGGCCGTCTCTGCTGTTTCCTCCAGGGCTGGCTTTCCTTTTGGGGTTGGGAGGAACCCCTTTCCTCAAGCACAGGCTGCCTGGACTTAGTGCTGAGGTCCAGGGCCCCAGAGCTTAGAATACTGCCCTGTAGTCCTAGAGGTGGGTCTGGCACCTTCCCAGGAGACAGAATAGGCCCTATATCAGTTTGGGTTGGGGATGCTGGATCTGGTGTGTCCTGCTTTCCTTAGGGGCAAGAAGGATGGGATAATAGGAACTGAGCTTTCTTGGGGAAAGTGGGAAAAGAGATTGCTTTCTCCTGAATGAAGTCAGTGAGTATGAATTGAACTTCCTCTACCTAGTGGCAGGATGGTTAGGGCACGTGACTCTTTAATAAGGGTGGTCTGTACTATCAGAAAGGAGCAAGGTGAGAATGGTAAGGGGCAGCGTCCAATGAGAGCTGCTCTGGAGCTGTGCTGTCCAATACGGTGGCCACCAGCTACACGTGATCAAATCTAAACTACTTTAAAGGAAGTAAAATTAAAAATTCAGCTCCCCAGGCACACAAGCCACATTTCAAGAGCTTACTAGCCATACATGGCTAGTGGCTACCGTATTAGACGTTACTGTCATCACAGAACATTCTCTTGGGAGCACTGCTCTGCTACTGGAACCTTTGTATTTTGCAGAGACATTTCAGACCAGTTATCTCCCAGATCTAAGTGAAAGGCCCATCTGGTAGCCTTAGTGGCAGGCCAGACAGGTTTTGCCCACACATCCTGGCTCTGCCTCTCATAAGTTCTGTGACACTTGGCCTCACTGAGACTGGTCTGTAAAATGTGATTGGCTGTTTCTTAGACGTGTAAGGATGTGTGATGGTCAAGGGAGATCACGCTGGTATAGCACTTTGCAGGATGCTGGCACAGCATAATCACTCTGTACATAGCAGCAGGTGAAAGGTGAGGGTCAAAGAGGCGAAGTGACATGGCCAAGGGCACTGAACTAATAAATGAAGGTCCAGAATGCCAACTCCCATCTCTTATCCTGCCTCTACTGCTCCTTCCAGCCCTAATCTGTGCGTGAGAGAAGCTGATACAGAGTGTGCTGAGGAGGAGGTGGCTGTCTGCAGGGTGGGCTCTGCCTAGGGCCAGGCAGGATCGCCCTGGGGCAGAAGAGCTGATGGATGTGAAGTCCGGGGTTTCTTGGCTGGATGCCGGGGGCCTGCTAGCCCCATCTTATTTAAAATCTCTCTCAGGCCTTGGATTTTAGCTACTCCCCACATCCTTTCAAGCTCAAAACTCAGAAAAGTGCTTTGTTTGGGCCACACAGAACCCTGGAGCCTTGAGTGACCCATGAGATGGTTTCAGAGTGAAACAGTTCTTGGGACCTTCCAGGAAACGCTGGCTCCTCCAGGAAGCCCACCTTGATTTTCTGATGTTTCCTTTTTCCCCCTCAGTTTTGTTCAAATTCCCAGAGCCTTCCCCATGGGAGGGATTGCAGCATGCTTCCCGTAGACCTGAGGTTCTTCCTCTTTTTTCGTGACAGGAACATTTCAGTTAAAAGCTAATGAAAGTAAAGACCCCTGAATTCCATCCGTCAGGCCATAGAGATCATTTCTAGCCTCTTAATCTCCCCTCCTCCAGACTTAGCCCATTGTCTAGTCTTGGGACCCCTTGTGACCCCCAGGGTCTGGAACACAATAGGTGCCTGGCATGTGCCTTTGTGGGTAAAAATAGGCCTTGCAGGTCCCCTCAAAGTGCAGACCTGCCCCAGCTGGGGGTAAGCCAGCTGGGACCAGATGCTTCCTGAAGGAGGGGACGACGCAGGTGCTGGAATGCCTCACACGGCCTCCTGCTTCCCAGCAGCTGCGTGAAGCTGGGCCTCAACCTGCAGAGGAAGAAGCCGGTTCCAGGCTGCAGGGCTCAGAGGGGACCTTTGGGCCTGGTTCACAATGGACGACAGGGCTCCCATGCAGCCTGTTGAAGATGCCATGTGGCTTGCAAAGTCTGGGGCTCTGGTCCTGGCCCGTGGGCTACCAGCAGCATGTTCTTTGCCTCTTTGGCCCCAGATGGGCATGGCCGTGTGCCCCTCATCCCCAGCCATGTTTAGCTGAAGCTGTCCTGCTTGACAAATGGGCCATTTACTTCCTGCGCTGGAGCTGGAGTGGCCGGCCCCCGAAGAGAGACTATAATTAGCAGAGGAGAGTGGATGGGATTGCACGCTAGCATCAACAGTTAATTTTATACTCACATGGAAACATAAACTGATGTCCTCGGAGATGTACATATCATTTGGAAATCTTGAAGTGCCTGGGAGGGGTATGCCGGCCTCTCCCCGTGCCTACTGCCCCTGGAACCCTTGAATGAGGAGCCCAGATCAGCGTGTGCTGTGTGCGAAGCCGCCCTGGGGACTGCCTGCTGGCCGCTGGGAGGGCTGGACCAGGAGACACAAACCTGTGATAGCTCAGCACACAGTGGTGCGGGAGTCCAGAAGTTTGGGTCTGCGTTTGCCACAGTAGCTTTCCTATGGCTTTAGTGGTCTGGAAATGTTGCAAGGCTGACTAGCAAGGAAAATGTGATCTTTTGTAACAGGAGGGAGATCAGACCAAAGGAAGTTTTGTTTCCTCCCGGCAAGGCTGTTCTGGAGTGTCCGGGGAGCTTATAAAAATAGAAGAAGCCACTGACTGGCCTTTACAAAGAGGGCTGGGGTCAATTCTGCTCAGAATGGAGGCCAATGACAGCTTTGGTGTTTTGGAGATGGTTTACGGTACTTTAATCCAAAAGCATAGCCTCAAGCGGGAAGGAGGGAGGGGGACAGGCTAGGGCACTGGGAAGATGTCAGGGCCTGTGTCCATCCTGACCAAGAAGAGCTTTTTTTGTTTCACAACAGGAAACATAGAACTCTCAAAAGTATATGGAATCAATCCTGAAAATATTAAGATGTTATCTTGTTGGTTCAGTGACAACCTGAGAATCATACTTTCCACCAAGATAGAGGGTGAAGCCCCACCTCTGTTGCCCCCATGGCCTTGCATGTTGGCTGCACTCCTGCCTGGGCTCTGAAGATGTCACCTCTTTGTGGGGTTCTTCTTTAACCGTCATCCCCAGGGTGAAGGGGTGGAAGGATCCCCGGGGTGGAAGGATCTCTGGGCTCTGTGTCTGGTTCAGGGTTAGGGTTGAGTGAGTGATTTCTTGTAATTGCACTAATTCGGAAGGGGAGGATTTGGCTCTCTAAAGCTGCTTGCCCTTGTTCTCAGAGGACCCGCAGGGCTTAGGCCAGCCTTGAACAATGATTTCACCACGTTCTGGGGTTTGGAGCATGAACTGACCAAATAACTCTGGTTAATCTTTCCCTATCAAAGGTAGATTTTATTTCCTGTGGTCTCCATTTTCCTATAGAGGGCTGTGTGTGTGTGTGTGTGTGTGTGTGTGTGTGTGTGTGTGTGTGTGTGTGTGTATCCTGTCTTATAAATTAAAAAATTTACCCAACTGGGTAATTTGGATGACATCATTTCACTCACAGTTTTCCTGATATGGCCAACTTGTTAATAAGTGGCTCATGGCCAAGTTTGTCAATGCCTTTCACACCTATTGGCCCATGTGTGTCGGGAAGGCATTCCTTTTAGACCAGGGGAGTGGGTCTCAGTAGTCCCAGATTATCCTTTCAAACTAAGGGGAATGGCACTTAGCTGAGAAATACAGCAGAACCCTGGACCCCAGGGAGATGGCTTCCCAGTAATCCCCTGTTACCCAGTGTTTCTAAGTAAGGTTGGTCTGTTTGACTTTCGGCATCCCCGCCACTTGTCAAAGCTTAGGAGAAGCAGGCACTTCCCTTTACCCAGGACAGTCTTGGCGCTCTTTAGAAGGCAGTCAAGGGGATCTACTTTGACGGCACATTGTAGCCAATTTAAGGCGGGGGTAGACCAGGAGTAACTTGAGGAGTTCCAGATGTTGACTCTAGGGTAGCTGTGCTCATGGCACATCTGGCCCACATCTTGTCTGTATTATCCCTCATTTCCTTTACTCAGACCTTTGCTGACAGCACCATGGCTTCCAGCTCCTCTCCCACACTGCCTTCTGCTCTGTGAAGTCCAGGGTATCTGCTCTCGGGAATGTGTGACCCGGAAAGCCAGAATCCTTGGACGGGAAGGAGGCTGGGTAGACAGCGGCAGACTCAAACCCAAGGGGGTCTCTTGGGAAGCCTGGCTTGCATCCATTCGACAGACATTGATTGTAAATGCCTGTTGTACTTCCTAAATGTCAGGGCTGTTGTGGGTGCTGACGATGTCCGAAATGGTCGAAAATCCCTCCTAGCATGGAGCTTATGTTCTTGTGGGCAAGACAAACAATTAAAAAATAGAGCAAAAAATGTAGTATGTTAAGTACTTGCAATTACAAAGGAAAAACATAAAACAGGAAAATGGGATCGGGAGTTTCAAGGAGAGGGATTTTCTACGTTTAAACAAGATGACCCCAAAGGCCTCACTGAGCAGGAAACGATTGAGCAAAGACGGAAAGGAGGTGAGGGAGGGAGCCATAGAGCCATATGGAGATCAGGAGGAAGAGCATTCCAGGCAGTGGGAACAGCCTGTGCAAAGGCCCTGGGGCGGCACACTTCGTGTGTTTGACCAGCAGTGAGGAGCCCCGTGCAGTTAAAGCAGAGTGAGGAAGTGGGGGGAGTGAGAAGTGAGCTCAGACAGGCTGCGTAGGCTGTGATTAGGGTTGTGGCTTTTACTCTTGGCGCACAGAGCACCAGCCTGCCCTGATTAGGTTTCGCCTGTCACTCTGTTGTGGAGAACAGGCTGAAGGGGGCCAGTTAGAACACTATTGCGGGTCCCAGTGCAATGTGGCGGCGCAGCCACAGACTCATCTGAGGGTTCGGGGTGATGTCAGCTGATCAGTCTCCCTGAAGATTTAGTATGAGAGTTTTCAGGCTGAGAGCAAAAAAGGGGTCCCCCAAGGGCTTTTTTTTGCCTGGTTTTTTCTGATGGGTTGTTACAGTGATCACCTTTCCACCCTTAGGAAAGTTGATGATGACGAATTCACCGGAAAAGCCCTCCTGCTCCGACTTGCGGCCTTCCCGATAGTCTTTCTGAAGATAAATTCCATGTTTATGGTGCTGAGTGAAATGCCCATCTCCCTGAGCAGTTCTGAAATTTCCCTTGGTGACCTGCCTGTGTAATACGCATCCCAGGGGCCCCAGGCTTTCAGACTTACAGTGTTTCCAGTTTCCTTATCTCACAAAAGCCTTGCAAAAACCTGTGGGGTGAGCAGGGCAGAAATGATAAACTTCAGCCATTTTTCAGATGAGAGCACAGACTCGTGTGGTCCAAGGCCTATCCAACGCCCAGGGCTAGCAAGTGGCACAGCTGGGACTCGAACCCAGGTTCTCTGACCCTCTAGCCAGTGGATTTTCCCTGACTCACCAGTACCTTCTTCTAAAGCAGCATTTCCAAATAGGGTCTGTGTTAGTTTGCTAGGGCTGCCATAACAAAGTGCCACAGACTGGGTGGCGTAAACAACAGAGATCTGTTGTCTTGCAGCTCTGGAGACCAGAAGTCCAAGACGAAGGTGTGGGCAGAGTTGGTTTTCTCTGAGGCCTCTCTCTTTGGGTCTGTAGATGGCTGTCTTCTCCCTGTGTCTTCACATGGTCTTCTCTCTGTGTGTGTCTGTATCCTAATCTCCTTTTCTTCTAAGGACAACATTTGTATTGGATTAAGGCCTAGTCATAAGACCTCATTTTAACTTAATTACCTCTTTAAAGCCTCAATCTCCAAGTACAGTCCCATTCTGAGGTCCTGGGGGGTTAGGGCTTCAGCATGTGAATTTGGGGGGACACAGTTGAGCCCATAACAGTTTCCCTCACATCCAGTCACCTGGGGTGAGGCCCTCTTAACGGCAGACTCCACAGCCCTCAGACGAGCCCTTTGTAGGAAAATCACGCGACTGCCAGTCCTTCTCCTCTCTCACTCCTTGCTTTCTTGCCGCAGCTGATCGGGGGCCTGGTCCTGTCAGTGGGGATCTATGCAGAGGTCGAGAGGCAGAAATACAAAACCCTGGAAAGTGCCTTTCTGGCCCCGGCCATCATCCTCATCCTCCTGGGGGTTGTCATGTTCATCGTGTCCTTCATCGGCGTGCTGGCTTCCCTTCGCGACAACCTGTGCCTTCTCCAAGCGGTGAGTCCGCCCCACGCACCCCTCAGCCACTGGTGGTGGTGGGGTCCTTGGCATCCCCAGGAGAGCTGGGGAGAGCACCCCTGGGCCCTTGGGCATCCCAGTTATTCAGTCCTTGCCTCAAACCAGCTCTTTTAGAGGGTTTCCTGGGTCAGCCTGTCTGTGCACGTTGGCCCAAGAGTGCCCAGCCTCCTCCACTTCTGCGTAGAAAGGCTGATTTGAATACTGTTCTTCTTACTTAAACCCTGTGTTGGTCTGGACTGTCGGTTGGAGGTGGGAGAAAGCACACTCAAATGAGAGCAAGCAAAACCAAGAAAAGTTGTTGGTGGTGAGTCAGTAGCTCATGTAACCAGCAAGCCCACACTGGGTCCGGGGGTACAGACGGTGCCCTCAGGCGCTCTCTCTCGCCACCTCCCAGCTGGACGCCCGATGCTGTTCTCAGGCTCTCTTTGCAGTGGTGGCCAGCAGCCTCAGGCCAACAGTCCTTATGGTTCTTGATTCCGGGGAATCTTTCCTGGTAACTCTGGCCAAGGTCCTAGGACTCTGATGGGCCTGCTTGGCCAAGTGCCTGCCCTGGGGTCAGGGGAGGTCAACTCCCCTACCCCACTTACTGGCAGGAGATGGATGGTTCCCCAGAGTGGGGGGTGCCGGGTAGGAGGATCTGTTTTCTCTGCAACCACATGTGTGTTTGACCTCATTGTCCCCCTCACACGGGAAGCCCCTAAAAGCCCCTATGAGGATAGTCTCGGTGCTGCCTGAGCCTGGAAGTTATTGACATCAGTTTGGACAATGCCCGTTTCTGTGATAAAGGGGGGTGTATCCTCTAAGCCTCAGGCATCCCCTCACCCACCCTGGGGGTCTGGGAAGCCACTGTGGAGAGCCTCTGCAGGCAGAGCTGGAAATGTTGCACAGCCTGTCCCCTCTGGGTCAGCCAGAGCGAGGACCAGCTCTGCTTGTGGTGGGGGGTGGGTGGAGGGGATTGTGTTTCTCCACCTAGACCCTGCTGAGGACCCCTGGGACAAACCTCGATAACAGTCTGGCTGGGACAGCTGAGTCCCTTTTCCTGACCACTAGCTCCAGCGACAGGCTTTCCCGGGAATGTGTGTCCACATCCTGTGTCCTCACAGGAGGAAGGGGCGAAAGGCCCAGGAGCTGCTAAGAGCTCCGACAGAGGTGATTCTCTTTATTGCGCTTGAGCTCGGCACAGATGGCACTTCCGCTTCCCCTCTAGGTGAATCTCTGAATTTTGTTTTCCAGTTTATGTACATCCTTGGGATTTGCCTCATAATCGAGCTCGTTGGTGGCGTGGTGGCCCTGATCTTCCGGAACCAGGTGGGCCTCTGGCGCAGTTATCAGCCATGTGTATGCTAGTCACGCACTGTGTATGCGCCCAGGGCTGCAAACTGGGGGTGCAGCAGAGAGCTGGGCAGATAATCCCTCGTGGAACATCCACTGGGCTGGGGCGATGGGCACTGAACAGGTAAACCGGAGAACAAGAAAACAAAACAGGCTGGTAACAGAGTGCCTGGGGTGGAGGTGGGGAGGATGCTGCTGAAAAGGAGCCAACCAGCTAAGGCTCAGAGGGAACAGAGGTCCAGGCGGAGGGAGCCACTGAGGCAGAAGTGAGCTTGGCGGGTTTGTGCACGGTGTGGAGGCCGCTTGGCTGAAACAGGTGAGTGATGGGGAGGGGGTAGAAGATGAAGATCTAGGGCAGATCAGGTAGGGCCTTGGATTTTTGTTTTAAAGGCAGTAGGAAGCCTTTGGAGAGTTTTATGCTGGGAAGTGATGTGATCTGATTCACATTTTACTTGCTGCTGAATGGAGAGTGGACAATAGGGAGACCAGCTGGGTGGGCCTTAACCACAGGCATGTCTACACCCTTGGAATCCAGGGGTCTTCTTCCTGTTTTGTGATGGAAGGGGAGATTCCCACCATATTGATGGAGTCATTGAGGCACAGAGAGGTTAAGAAGCCCTCCTAAGAGCACACAGGAAGATGGAGGCAGCTCAGGGATGCTTTCCAATCTTTTTTCAGTTCTTTTTTTCTCCCCTGCCCTAGCTTTATGGGGAATAATTGACAAATAAAGTTGTGATATATTTAAACTGTACAGTGTGATGATTTGAGATATGTATACATTGTGAAAGGATTACCACAATCAAGTTAATTAATACATCCATCACCTCAAATAGTTAACTTTTTTTTTTTTTGGTGAGAATACTTAAGATCTGTTCCCTTTGCAAATTTCAAATGTATAATACAGTATTATTAACTATAGTCAGCATGCTATACATTAGATCCTCAGAGCTTATTCATCTTATAACTGGAAGTTTGTACCATTGACCAACATCTCCGTATTTCGCCCACCTCCTATCCTCTGGCAACCACTTTTCTACTCGCTGGTTCTATGAGTTTGACTTTTTTTTTTTAGACTCCACATATAAGTGACTCCATATAGTGTTTGTCTTTCTCTGTCTGACTTATTTCACCTAGTATAACCCCCTCGAGGTTCACCCATGTTGTCACAAGTGGCAGGTTTTCCTTCTTTTTTATGGCTGAATAATATTCCATTATATATATATATATATATATATATATATACACACACATATATACACATATATATATGCACACACACACACACAATGGAGAATATACGTATATCTATATAGCTACATAACTGTATCTCTCTCTATATCTCTCACATCTTTGTCCATTCATCTGGCAACAGACACGTTGTTTCCACATCTTGCCAATTGTGAATCATACTGCAATGAACATGAGAGTTCTTTTCCTGGCAGATAACTCTTTGAGATAGTAATTTCATTTCCTTTGGATATATACCTGCAAGTGGGATTGTACCACATATGGTAGTTCTATTTTTAATTTTTTGAGGAATCATCATACTGTTTTCCATAATGATTGTACCAATTTACACTCCCATCAACAGTGTACAAAGGTTCCCTTTTCTCCTCACCAACATTTGTCTCTCGTTTTTTGATAATAGACATTCCAACAGGAGTGAGATAACATCTCACTGTGGTTTCAGTTTGCGTTTCCCTGATGTTTAGTCATGTTGAGCATCTTTTCATATACCTGTTGGCCATTTGTATGTCTTCTCTGGAAAAATATCTATTCAGGTTCTCTGCCTGTTTTTTACTCAGATTACAGTTGACCCTTGAACAACATGGATTTGAAATGTGTGTGTCCACTTATACACAGAGTTTTTTCAATAAATATAGTACCTGTATTTCATTTTACAGATCCTTAAATAACTAAGCGTGAGGAAAAGTTTATGTTCGGTTAGAGATTGCAATATGTGGAGTCAAAAGAACTAGGGTTTGAGTCCTGACTCTATTTAAGCTGTTTTAGCTTCCTGCCCTTGGGTGAGTTATTTATCATTTCCTTTGCTTTTGAGGCAGAAATAGCAGTATGCAGATTTTCAACTGTGTTGGATATTGGCATCCCTAATCCCTACAGTGTTCAAGGGTCAACTGTATTTGTTTTTTTTGCTATTCAGTTGTAAGGGTTCCTTGTATATTTTGGATATTAACCTCTTATCAGATATATGGTTTACAGATATTTTCATAGTTTGCCTTTTTACTTTTTTGATTATTTTGCCGTGAAGAAACTTTTTTGTTTGATGTAGTCCCACTTATTTATTTTTGCTTTAGGCGACATTGCCTATAATGTTTGATGTCAGATCCAAAAAATCACTACTAAGACCAATGTCAAGGAGTTTTTCCCTATATTTTCTTCTAGGAGTTAGTTCTACAATTTCAGATCTTATATTTAAGTCTTTCATTCGTCTTGAGTTGATTTTTGTCTATGGTATAAGATAAGGGTCTAATTTCATTCTTTAGCACGTGGATTTCCAGTTTTCTCAACACCATTTATTAAAGAGATTGTCCTTTCCCTGTTGTATATTCTTGGCATCTTTGCTGGAAATCGGTTGACCATGTATGTGTGGGTGTATTTCCAGGCTCTCTATTCTGTTCCATTGACCTGTGTGTCTATTTTTATGTCAACACCATACTGTTTTGGTAACTATAGCTTTGCAATATTGAAATCATGAAGAGTGATGCCTCCAGCTTTGTTCTTCTTGCTCAAGATTGCTTTGGCTATTGGGGTTTGTTGTGGTTCCATATGAATTTGAGGATTTTTTTTTCTATTTCTGTGAAAGATGCCATCTGAATTTTGATAGGGGATCACATTGAATCTGTAGATTGCCTTGTCCCACTGGTTGTCTTCCCAATCTAGTTTTGCTACCTGTTCCTCCCTTTTTCTCTTTTCTACTTTTCAGACCATCTGCTCTGGGCTGGCAGTTCCAGGGTATTGGTTCATTTTTCAGCAGTCCTGAGGGGAGAGAGATGTTTATTCCATTTGCGAATGGGGATGCATTTTTGTGCAGTCAGCAGGGCTCCTGGCCAGCCCACAGCTTTCCAGAGTTATGAGTGCTTTACTGACTAAAGCCCAGGTGCAGGCCAGGGTTAGCAGCATCAGTGGTTTAATAAACAATCCCCTAAGTGAACAGCAGTTCTGGTTTCCCAGGTGCTTTCACAAAGGCGGTTGACTTATTTTCCAGTGCCGGGTAGGTCAACAGGGGCTGTGACACCACTCTTTTCCAGGGAGAGAACTAAGACGAAACCTCCAGGGACCCTTAGGTCTTACAGCTGAGGATGCCGTGGGCCTGAGGTCAGGGGTGAGAGTTTCCATTATCCCCAAACCCTGAGGGCACCACGGGATGAAGTGTGTTCCTTCCCCTTGGGTGGGTTGTCCCCTTCATGGGGCCCTGTCGGGAAGGTCTCAGTGTGCAACCCAGGAAGGACCTTCACCTTCAGGGATCTCAGCTCTTTGGAGGCTCATGATGGGCTGTGCTGTCATATGCCCGTGATACATAATTCAAAAAATTAAAAAATGAGATACAAAACTAAGTGCAGTAAGATCTCCACAATGAAAAACATAGGCCTGGAAAAACCTGGAAGGAAATAGAAATATTAACATATTAATTCATATCTCCTCTGAGGGATGGGACTCTTTTTTTCCCTAGCTCCCAAATTTTCTTTTTCTTTTTTTATAATCAAGGGGGAAAATACCATATAAAGAAAAATGATGTCCCTGCCAACTGTAATGCCATGCGATTTTGTAAAACAAGAAATGGGCCAATGGCGAGGATAGGGAAGGAGCAGCCTGGCTGTTGATGGTGGCAGAAAGGGGCAGCGTATGATGGAGGAAGAGGTGAGGCACAGTCAAGGTCAGGTTCCAGGAGGAGGTGAGTTCCCAACTCCAGTTTTTCTTCACCAAGAGGAGAAGACAGATTTCTCTGAATCACGATGTAATAAGTTCAGTCTCCAGCCCTGCAGGCTACCTCTTAACTCTAAGAATCCACTTGTGGTGACAAATGAGGACAAGTCATCAGGCTCATAACTTCACACAGGGTTCTCAGGAAGGTGCACAGACCATGGCCACCGCCAGGCAGCGAAAGATAAACAGACTCCAGAGTGTAAGGAAGAAACTCTCCATAAACCGCTGCCCCTGGATGAGGCTTCTGCTGCCAGGCATGACCCAGTAGTTGGACTGAAGCAGCTTTTCTGCTTGTGCAGGGTCGAGTGGCCATGCGTTGGAGAGCTGGGTGCAGAGCTGTTGGCCCCAAGGGCCCGGGCATTAGAAGCAGAAGTGCAGCACCTTGAACCCAGTGGGGGGCAGAGAACCTGAATGACCTCCACAGCTGTCTGGGTCTCACCGCTCTTGACCTGCCATCACCCCAGCTTGTCCCGAGCCTCTCTGGAGGGTGTCGGGGGTTTTGGAGGTGGGCAGCTCCTGACCGTATGTTCCCAGTGAGGCAGGGCTGAGCAGGGACACCCAGAGGGCACTGGGCTGTAGCTGGTACGTCTTTACCCATCCCCGACCTCCTTCCCTCTACCACCAGAACAGTCAGGGGAGCGACCACTTTCCTGGCCTTGATCAGAGGGTGCTGTGGTCACACCTAACACCAGGCCATGGAATGATGGGCAGCACCCAGCCTGTTTATCATGGCACTGCCACGAGCGGGCTCTGGGTGTGACCGTGAGGTCAGGGCAGGGAGAAAGGAGACAGCATAGCCTGCCTGGCTGAGCACCTGAGCATATATATCCTTCCCACCCAGAAGAAAGTAGAGAAAGTTCTGCACTGTTGTGGACAGATTCCCATAGCTGGTGCCTCCCACTGTGGGAGTGAGAGCTGGAGCCCCAAACACCTGGGAGACCAAAGCGTAACCCTCCCCCACCATGGGGATTAATCCTGTGACCTCCAGCCGGGTATTCCAGAGAACCTTGCAGAGTTTGCACCTCTTTCCTTCTCACTCCCTGGGTTCCTCTCAACCCTTGGTTGTCTGATGGGGCCCATCTCAGGGCTGGAGCAGAGGCTGGGGTCTGGAGGCAACGAGGATGGATCCCCACCTTCTGGGGGTACTGTGGGGAGCCCAGAGATGCTGGCTCAGCCCAGGCACTAAGGGAGGAAGGAAGTCCTAGGCTGAGCACCCGCCTCTGCGTTATGAGAGCTGAGCTGCCAGCTGTTGGGCCTCCCCAGCATGGGCCTCAGAAGCGGACATGAAGCGATGGAAGCCGGCTGGCAGCCTGTAGGAAACTAGGACAGCTGCGTCCCCAGAGGCCTGGTGGGAGGCTCCGGCTGCCAGCCAGCCCTTCCACCCCTGCCGTCCTGGGGGAGCTGCTGCCCCATGCCCCCCACCCCTCCAGTTCCTCATTTATTTAGGCTAAAAAAAAAGGCTTTATTGATATTTAATTCACATGCCATACAATTCGCTCACTTAAAGTGTATATTCAGATACGTGCAACCATCACCACTGTCGATTTGAGAACATTTTCATGACCTCCAGAAGCAATCTGACATCCCTTCGCTCTTCTCCTCCTTCATTTAAAAACTCTCCAAGTGCCTCCACTGAGAGCAGTGATGCAGAGGCTTCAGATATCTCTAAAACTAGATTAAAAGAAAGAACTAGAAAGGGCAGCTCTTTGTAGCTTGAGTCTGGTGGCTTGAACAATGTGCTCTGAAAATCCCATGGCCTTTGATGCTCGCTCACTCTCTGCTTAATTTAGCCCGGGCCACGTGCCTCTGAGGCCATGCCAGCCATTTGTGAAAGGTGGTTTTCTAGTCCTCATTGGAGCTGCCCCTGCTGTGTGACCTGGTTTAGAGCAGGGTGGGGCTGGCACTGTGTGCGTTTGGCCTCTGGACGCAGCAGAGGAAGCCAGAATTCTCTTTTCCCTTCCACGCTCCCACAGGGCGCGTCCTCTCAGCGGCTCCCCCAGTCCCTCAGGACATTGTGGGATATAAGCACCGTGCTTTACACTTAATTAGAGTTAATTAATGACCTGTATGCCCTCCACCCCCACAGGAACCACCCAAGCATTCTACACACGTCTCTGGCATGGGCATGCACGCGCACATGCACACGCACGGTGCCAAAGGCAGTGCACACGTGCAAGAACCAGCACAACCTAAAGAGCTCTCTGATGGTAACTGGGGGCAGCTGCCGCCTGTGGAGCCTGGGACCATCTGTTCCTCCTGTCCATCCCGAGAGGCCTCCAGCGGGGCCTCCCTTCCCCACAGGGTCCCGGTTCAGCTAACCAGATGGAAGGCCTGATTTGCACAAAGAGGGCTCTTTTGGAGTCCGTGCCTTTGGAAAATGCTCAGAGACTGAGCTGGTTTGGGGAGGGAGGTCAGGGCTGCTCACCAAAGAGGGAGGGAGAGCCTTTCCCCTTTGGGCCACTGAGCGTCCCCTCTGCCGCCTGTCTTCCTCCCTGCCCTGGGCCTCCTGCCCTCATCCCACCCTGTTTCCTAACAGCATGTGACCCAGTGGGAGGGCTGAGGGGTGAGCCAATGGGCTGGGGTAGGTGGACCAGGACGGTCCGCAGTGCCTTGAGAGTGGAAGGAAGCCACCCCACCTCCCATGAGTGGCCCTAGACATGTCCCTGACCTTGGACATCAGCCCCTGCACCTCAGTTCAGCCAAGGGCCCCTTACACCATGCCATTGAATGCTGCGAGCTCATTCCCTTGCCCTGCCCTGGGTGACAGACTGATCCTGCCTGGTGTCCTGGTACCCAAGGTCGGGAAGGCTGCAGGACCTGGGAGCCTCTGGGAAGGGTGGCCTGAGGCCAGGCAGCCTCCTGCTCTGCCCAGGTCGAGTGGCCAGCAAGCAGCTCTTCCACTGAGCCCCTGCCCTGGTTGGGATCCAGTGCCAGACCTGGGCAGGGCTGAGGGCTGGTGACTGCAGAGCCTCTCACATGGGAAGGGGGCTGGCCCTGTGCCTCCCGAGGCCTGCAGCTCCCAGGTCTGCTCCTGAGCGGCTGATTTTCATCAGCAGAGGGTTTTCCTTCTGGCCACAGAGATAGGTTTCCCTGAGCCAGTCTCCTCTGTCACCCTGGCTTTGAGCAGTGTCTGAGTTTCAGGAAGGAGATGGCTGTCACATCCTTCATTCCTCTCTTTTTGATACTGGAGATGGTTTGGGGAGATGGCCCCAATCTGAACCTTGGGTTCTATTCTTGGCTTCTTTTTTTCCTGTTTTCCGTATTCGCTTTAATCATCGGTAAACATGATCTTTTATGAGTCTAAGACTGTTAATATTGTTTCTCATTTTACAGAGGAGTTACCTTGGATAACCTATCCCCACACAGAGTTTTTGTTTTTAATTTTTATTGGAGCATATAGTTGATTTACAATGTTGTGTTAGTTTCTGGTATAAAGCAAAGTGAATCAGTTATACAGATACTTATCTTGGCTTCTTAAAGTGTATCAGGCCGGGAGTTTGACGCTTTGGTTCCAGCCATCTCTCTGCCAGTGATCAGCAGGGTGACCTTGGACACGTCACGTCACCTCTTTGGGCTGCAGGGTGTTTGTGAGGGGTCCCAGGCTAGGGCCCAGCTCTTGGACAAGACTTAGGGCCTTAATTTCTTCTGGGATTAGCCATTTTCCACTGATGACGTAATGGGTATGAAGTGATACCACAGGGTATCTGTCTCCTGGAAAAAGAAAGACCTATCATAATAACAGCAGGGCTTACTATGTGCCTGGCGTCCTGCTAAGCACTTTTGTAGATTTAGTTTATTTGAATCTCCAACCCCTCCCAGGCAGAGGGTTCTCCCCCACCGCCAGCCCCCATTCTGTAGAGGAAGAAATGGAGGCCCGGAAGTTAAAGGAAGTGCCCGAGGCCAGCGTGGCTGCAGGGACTGTGAGGCCTGACAGCCCCTCGCAGCCTAGTCTTTGATCTTCAGAACTCGGAGGTGTCTTAAACATAGGCCTGCAGGGTTGGTTCACAAGTGGGAAACTGAGGCCCAGAGAGGAGGAGTAGCTGTGATGGGGCCTGCAGTCCCAGGCTGGGGCCTGGAACCCAGGGCCCTGCTGTCCCCATGTACCCTGAGGGCACCTCCCGCGGGAATCGTCCGGCTCCAGAGCTGAGAATGCACCCTTTGTGCCAGCACAATCTCTGATGAGACACGGGCCTTCCTGCTCTGAAAGCCCCGATTGTCGCTGCCAGTGTGGAGCTGGGCTGCCCACGCTCCCGCCCCATCCCTTCCTGCTGTGGGGCCTTTTGTGCTCCTGGATCCCAGTACAACAGCCGGGCTGTTGATCCAGAAGGCCCAGTGTGACTGGGACAGGGCGGCCTGCCAGTGCCCTTCCCGGTGGGGATTGTCCCAGCCCGAGAGGGAGGTGGGCCCTGTCATCTCCCTGCAGTGACAGAGAGAGGCCCGGAGGAGAGTCAGGAGACCTGGCCGGGCCCCTAACCAGAGTTGAGACCTGCTCGGTGATCTGGGGAGAATCAAGCTCCCTCTCTGGGCCTCCTTATCTGTAGAACAAGAGCTTGGATAGGAGAGAAGAGTGGAGAGAAGGCCTGGAGGGCAAAGGGAAGGTTCCAGCACAGGCCTGTCTTTGGCAGTAGAAGGAGCGCCAGGCCAGGAACCTGAGCAGCTGAGTCCCAGCCCTGGCCTGGATGGGTTGTTTGATCTGTAAAGGAATGGGGTGCACCACTCCTGCATCCGATGGGCACTGGGGGCGTGGAAGGGGTGCTTTGTGCAGGTAGGGGCAGGGGCCACCTGGGCATGTGGGCACTCTGGTTCAATCCCGACTTTTGGGAAATCTCGGGTGGGACTCTGGGGATGTGTGCTCTTCTTCCTTTGTAATTTCTCTGTCTAAATAGACCATCGACTTTCTGAATGACAACATTCGAAGAGGAATCGAGAACTACTATGACGATCTGGACTTCAAAAACATCATGGACTTTGTTCAGAAGGAGGTGAGCCAGGCTCTTTGGGTCAGACATCTGCCTCCCATGCCCTTTGTCCCCTACTGGGGACCCTGCTCAAGAGGGTCGGGGTGAGGGTCACATGGCTTATCCATTCCCAAAGCAGGTGGCTGGCCACGTTGGGAGGCAAGGGCGGGCCATGGATGGCCGCCAAGGGTAGGGATGCCAGGGCCTGACCTCAACCAGCTCTCTACCCGTGTGCTTCCCCCACAATATACTTGCCCTACCTGTTCCTCTCCAGGTACACGGGCCCTCCCCTCCTGGAAAAAAAAAAAAAAGAACAAGGTCAGGGGTAGCTACAAGCCACCTGGCAGTGCCTCAGGGTGCCCCATCTCCAGTGGGTAAAGATCCTCCTTCTTTGAGGTGGGAGTGACCTCCAAGCCACCCAGTTCGAAGTTCCCCCTGCCAGGACCCTTTAGTGATGGGGAGCTCACTGCCTTGCCAAGTCCAGGACAGCCCCGACGGGGAGAGAGCTCTTCCCCGACTCCACTTCCCCCTGCATGGGGGAACAGCACAAGACTTCTCCTTTTCCTCGATGACGCTTCTTTGAATGTGATAATTGTCCTTTGGGGATGTCATCCCTCTTCCCAAGGTCCACCCGAATCTGTGGGTGTAATAATAATAGCAGTTGCAGGGCAAGCTGCTGCCCTCGGGGGCTTCTACACATCAACCTCACTTAGTCCTTCTGCGCCTTAGCCTCCTCATCTGCCTCAAGGGGCTACTAATGGTCCCTTCCTCTTGGCGTCGTTGTGAGCTTGCCTCGACCTGTTTCAGAGGTGGTTAGAGCAGTGCCAGGCAAATGATGAGACCTAGGTCGGTGTCAGCTGCAGTGGTCATCATCCTCATGTCCTACTAGGTGAGGACAAGCAGAGTTTGAGGGCCGAGGGCCCGCTCAGTCCTGGCTGCGCTTCTTTGGATGTGACCTTGGGGGCGTCAGCTGGCCTGATCCCCATGCTAGCCCTCAGTGGGGACAAATGTCTCACCGCGCCCAGGGCCACCCGTAGTGGCCACACCCTTGGCTCAGGCCTTCCATGTAGTCACAACAGGTGCAGCCTCCGGGAGGCCCTTCTTTGCCAGGGATGTGCCTGCCAGCTCTGGCCATCAAGTGGAGCAAAATGCTTTTATTGGAACCAACCTTCAGCTGGCTCGCAATTTTCATTTCTTCCAGGGTGGAATGGCGGGATGACTCATGCTCACTGGGCACCCTGCTTGGTGCTGAATGCGTCATGCATGGCTTCCCTTTGTAATTCTCAGCTCAGCTGTGCAAAGCTGACGTTGCTCTTCCTGCTTTACGGTTGAGGATCTGAGGCACAGAGAGGGTCACTGACTTGCCCAAAGTCACACAGCATGGAGTTACCGGTAGTGTGAGGATTTGAACTCTGGCCTGTCTGATGGCAAAGCAAATGCCCTTTGCACTGTACCCCAAAGAGGCACTTCCAGATCCCTCAAACTGATAACCTAAAAGGCTCTATGGGGACTCTGAAAGGGTATCTGTGTTTTTACTAAGACCTTGGATCATATCACTCCCCTGGTTAATAAACCCTGCAGTGACTTCCCGTCACTCAGAATACCATCCCAGCTCCCTGCTGGTTCTGGCTGACAGGGCTTTCGCGGTCTGGCCTCATGTCCTCCATTCTTGCTGGCTCTGCTCCAGGCACACCTGCTGCTGAAATATAACCACCTCGTCTCTGCGTGGGGTCTTTGCATGTCTTGACCGGCTTTTTCCTGTTGTTCCTATTTCAGATTAAATGACATCTCCTCAGGCCTTTCCCGACCTCCCCGCTCCTTCCCCTGTTTGCCGTATCCCTGGTACCCAGCACTACCTCACTGTCCTTTTCACAACGCTGATTCCTCTCTGTCTCCCTCTGCACGTGTGTCCCATATGGGCAGGGCTGTGGTGCTTTGGCTGCCCCTTGTCTCTCTGGCACACAGAACAATGCCCGGCACGCACCAGCATCTCAGTGGAGTAACTGCTTCCCCCAGGCGTTGGCATCTGTACAGGGGGAGATGCAGGGAGGGGCTAAGCTAAGGGGAAAATGATGCCAGCTGTGCCATCGCTTCAGTCCTGAGCCCAGGCCAGGGTGTGAGGTGTGTGCCCCTTTGCTAAGGGCAGGACAGGCAGAGCTGGGGCAGGTGAGGAGAAGGTCAGTGTGGTTCAGGGACCCCTGGGTTGTGGGGCTTCCCTAGAATCCTATTCTCCGGGACCTTAAAGGCCAGCTCCTCGGGTTGAGCGCCTGCCCTGGGGATGTGAAGATGGAGTCCGGTTGTCAAGGAAGGATGTTCCCTCCAGTGTTTAGTCACCACCCCGCTATCCCACCAAAAGGCTACCCAGCCTTGGCTTGCATGCCTCTCCAGTGACGGGGCGCTCACTACCTGTTGGGCAGCCATGCCGCTTTTGGTGAACTCTGACCCCACAACGGATGCCTCATTTGCTGCCTGTAGCTCCCCCTACCAGGGTGACCCCCATCATAAATCACATCGTCCATCCCCCGGCAGGGCCCCTCCCCGCTGTCTGCCCGGGGCCCCGGCGGTGATGGCAGCTCTCTTCCCCGCTTGTTTCATCCCTCAGTTTAAGTGCTGTGGCGGAGAAGACTACCGAGATTGGAGCAAAAACCAGTACCACGACTGCAGTGCCCCCGGACCCCTGGCCTGCGGGGTGCCCTACACCTGCTGCTTCAGAAACACGGTACCCACTGCTCCTGGGGCTTCCCGGCTGGTCAAACGCTTCTCTCACCTTTCAGGACGGGTGGTGGGGATGGTTGGGTGCGGCAGGCAGGAGGTGGTGGTCATTGTCGAGGCTTCCTGAGCCTCGAGGGCTACTAAAGGGGATGAATCTGGGAAGGGGGGCGGGGAAGTCTTGTCTTATTAGTAGCGGTCGTTAACATCTACTGAGCACTTACCATGTGCTGGCCTTTTCTAGGTTCTTTAGTTGTATTAACTCATTTAGTCTTTTCAACAACCCTGTGAGGTAGGTACCGTTATTTCACCCACTGTACAGATGAGAAAACTGAGGAACCAAAAGGTTAGGTGCTTTGCCCAAGGTTGATGGGGCTGGGACGAAATTCAGGCAGCCATTGTCAGAGCTGCACCCTGGACTCCTGTGCAAGCCAGGCAAGGAGTAGGAGAGGGTCCAGGCCGGGGGGCTTAGCAGGGTGGCTGGCTTGACAGCCGTAGCCAGAGGACCAGAGCAGGGCCTGCACTGTGGGCATTGCTGGTGGACTTTGGGCTTGACATCCTGGTCACCATCAGCAACAGGGTATTTGGAAGGGGTCTGGTGATGTAACCGTCAGCTTCCGCCTCTCCCCAGTGGGATCCTCTCAGCTCTGTTGCCTCCTTGGCCACTTGGGAGGCTGCCCTGTGCTGTCACTGCTAATAAATGAGAGGCTTGGTCAATCCTGTGTTTGACTAATGTGTCCCAAAACTGCATGGTTTCTGGGTTGGAATGAGGCAGAGAGCTTTGCAATTACTCACACCCTGAAGAGTCATGGAAAATTTCTCTTCTGATGCTCCACCATTCTGTGCCCACTTCCGGATTCTGTAAACCACGCAGCTGCTGGTAGGGGTGGGGGCCTCACCCAGTGAGTCAGGGAGCCAGTGCCAAGTGCATTAGCCCTAAAAAGGCTGGGCCAGGAGGGGAGGTTTGTTTGGAAATTGTAGCTGCCATTTTAGGGTAGCTTTCTGTGCAAGGGGAGTGCTGGGGAAGAGCCCGGGTTTTTTAGGGAGGCCTACGGGGGGTGACCCTGAACTTCATCACCCAAGGCAGTGGCACCTGAAGGTCCAGGTTGAGATGTGGAAGCCCAACTTGTATTCATTCATTCATTCAACGAGTATTTATTGAGGACCTGCCAGATGTGGTTCTACATTCTGAGGATACAGAAAACACACAGAGAACTTTTGCCTGCATGGAGCTGACATTCTTTCTAGTGGGTAGAACTGATAAGAAAAATAAATAAGTAAAAGAGATAGTATGCTAGACGATGATAAATGCTAAGGAGAAAAATAAAGCAGGGGCGTGGAGGATTGCAATTTTAGATACTGAGAATGTAGGTTCTCAGTAAAACCCTGAAGGAAGTGAGGGAGTGAGCCACGTGTATCTGGGGATGGGAACTCCTGGCAGAGAGAACAGCAAGTGCAAAGGCCCTGAGGTGGGAGTTGCCCTGGTGAGTTTGAGAAACAGTGCAGAGACCAGTGTGGCTAGAGCAGAGTGCGTGTGGGGGAGGAGAGTGGCAGACAAAGTCAGGGAGGTCATGGGTGCCCTGATGGCCGTGGTCAGGACTTAGGTTCCCTTGAGTGACAAGCAGTCAAGTGACAGGGCTTCAGTAGCTGAGTAGCAGATCTTACTTAGGCTTTACCAGGACCACCCTGTCTGCTGTGGGAGCAGAGGTGACGTGGGGAGTCTGGTTAGGGGCTAGTGCAGTGGTCCAGGTGTCACAGCTAAGGCTGTCCAGGAAGTGGACTCTGACATGCGGGTTAGTGAGCAGGAGGTTTAGTAGGAGGTGCGCTCAGGATTGACACCTGTAAGGGAGGTGACAGAATCTGGGCTGGGCAGAGGGAGAGGTTGAGCAATGATGCAGGCTCAATGGGGGCCTCAGCTGCCTCTCCAGGAATGTTCTGGGATGGTCCTTCAGAGTTGTCCCATATTGGGGCAAGGGGAACAGGTCTTCATACCCTCCACATGCACCAGGCATTACATGAGGAGTGTCCCACCCGGAAGGGACTTGCTGGCTTGTTCAGCAGAGAAACAGAACCAATAGGATGTGTGTGTGTGTGTGTGTGTGTGTGTAAAGAGATTTATTATAGGAAACTGACTCACAGAATTATGGAGGCAGGCAAGTCCCAAGATCTGCAGGGTGAGTCGGCAAGTGAGAGCCCCAGGAGAGCCAATGGTTTAGTTCCAGTCTGAGTGCACAGGCCTGAGAACCAGGAGAGCTGATGATGTAGTTCCTGTTTTTTTTTGTTTTTTTTTTTTTTTGGTACGCGGGCCTCTCACTGTTGTGGCCTCTCCTGTTGTGGAGCACAGGCTCCAGGCACGCAAGCTCAGCGTCCATGGCTCACGGGCCCAGCTGCTCCGCGGCATGTGGGATCTTCCCAGACCGGGGCACGAACCCGTGTCCCCTGCATCGGCAGGCGGACTCTCAACCACTGCGCCACCAGGGAAGCCCTGTAGTTCCTGTTTTAAGGCTGGCAGGCTCAAGGCCCAGGAAGACCCAGTGTTTCAGTTCAGGTTTGAAGTCAGGCAGGAAGAATTCTCCCTTACTTGGGGGAAGGACCGCCCTTTTTTTCTATTCAGGCCATCGACTGATTGGATGAGGCCCGCCCACGTTAGGGAGGGCAATCTGCTTTACTCAGGCTACTGATTTAAATGTTAATCTCATTGGGGGCTTCCCTGGTGGCGCAGAAGTTAAGAATCCGCCTGCCAGTGCAGGGGACACGGGTTCGAGCCCTGGTCCGCGAAGATCCCACATGCCGCAGAGCAACTAAGCCCGCGCACCACAACTGCTGAGCCTGCTCTCTAGAGCCCGTGAGCCACAACTACTGAGCCCGTGCGCCACAACTACTGGAGCCCAAGCGCCTAGAGCCCGTGCTCCACAACAAGAGAAGCCACCGCAGTGAGAAGCCCGCGCACCGCAATGAAAAGTAGCCTCCGCTCACTGCAACTAGAGAAAGCCCGCGTGCAGCAACGAATACCCAACGCAGGCAAAAATAAATAAACTAAATAAATTAATTAAAACAAAAACAAAAAATGTTAATCTCATTAAAAAACCACCCAGAATTAATGTTTGCATAGATATCTAGGTGAGTCACCCTGGGGCCTAGAGAAGAGTTCTGGGCTCTAGGGTTAGGGAGGCCTCTGCTGCTGCATGTCTGTTCCCTGAGGGGCAGGAGCTGTGGTTCTACCTCCAGGGCTGGAAGCACAGTGAAGAGTAAGTTTATTCTTGTCACCTTCTTATATACCATATAGCTTACTTATTTATTATGTTCATTGTCTGTCTCCTTCCCTAGAATAAAAGTTCCATGAAGGCAAGGACCCTTTTTTGTTCTTCTATATTCCCAACACCTAGAACAGAGAATGGTACATAATGAGTGCTCAGTATTTGTTCAGTAATGACTGAATGAATGAACTAATGAGGTAGGAAGCACCTGTTCCCATCATGCCCTCTTGCACTTGCTCCCCAGGCCTGACCTTCTCCCTGGGGGTCATGTTCTTGGCCTGGGGGGCCACAAATGCCAACTGACATGAAGTGGATGCTCGGTGTTTTGGGGTCTGAGGGCTCCTGGGGGACAGTCTAGACTGAGAGAGGTTATTTTGCCCACACATCAGGCCCTGACATTTAGACAGATCTAGATGACGCCTGAGGTTCAACCCACTCTTTTGGAAAGAGAGTAGACAGCCCTCCTTGCCTTCCAGGGACTGGGATCGTGTCCAAAGTCACTCCAGCCAGCGTGTCTGTGTTCTGCCATGTGCCCAGCCCTGGGATAAGCCCTTTACATGTATATCTCACTTTATATTCAAAACAGCTCCGTGGGGTACATTCTTAGATCACCATTGCTTTATGGAAGAGACCAGGGAAGCTATTCATTCATTCATTCATTCATTCAACAAATCCTTATTGAGTGCCTGCATGTGCTAGTCCCTCAGCAGCCCACCTAAGGTTGGTCACAGAGCTCCTAAGTGGCAGAGCAGGACCTGGACCAGGTAACATGATGCCAGAGACCACACTGGCCACTCCGCTGTCCTGCATTACTGCTGGAACCTGTGGCACCCTGGTCCCACAGCAGCTTTCACTTAGATGTGAAGGGATGGGACCGGGACATCGAGCTTTCTCTCACCTTCTAGAAAATAGAGGAAACTATACAAGGGCTCAGGCAGTGATGGGAAGTGCCCCTGCCAGTCCTGTGTTATAGGTCTGCTGGGAAGAGATTTGATGGGTCTAGGGCCGACCACAGCTTCCCCTGCGCCTAGATTAGTCAGCCGCTGGGAGTTCCTGAGAGCAGCTCTCTTCCCAGGAAGGAGGTTGGGCGGTCCTTCCACTGGTGGGTGGCTGTCTGCAGGAACAGGGAAGTGTGGTCAGAGGCCTGGCTTTGCCGTCAGGTAATCCCCAGCTGGCCAGGGCCCTGGCTGTGGTCTGGGATTTTCTTTCATAAGAGCCAGCGTAGTGGGAGCAGCCCAGCCCTGACCTCAGACAACCCATAACCATATCAGCAAAGCTTGGGCTCTGGGGCAGCTGCACTAAGGGAGCCTGGGGCAGTGCCCTTTCCTCTGGGTTCCTAGGCTGCCACGGGTGGAGCAGTGGGCCTCCCACCGAAGCGCCACGGAACTGGCCTTCCCGCCTGTCCTCCCTGTGCATTTCTTGGAGGCGGGAGGTTAAGATGCAGATTTGAGCCAGGCTGCCGGGGTGGGAATCTCAGCTCCATCCATACTGGGCAGTGCAACTCTCTGTGCACTATAAAATGGGGGTCAGGGGGAACAAATGTCTTCTGCAGTAAACACTATGTAAGTGTTAGCTAATACACATTTCTGTTTCAGACAGAAGTTGTCAACACCATGTGCGGCTACAGAACTATTGACAAGGAGGTAACGTCTTTGAAATCTCTTTCCTCCAGAAAGGTTGCCCTTCCTGTCCCATCTCCAGGGTGATCAGAGGGGCTACCAGGGGTGAGGCTCCTGGCTGCTGAGATTTCCCAACATTCCTGGCTGTGAAAAGGAGCCAGGGACTGCTCAGGTTTTCTGCCCCACCCAGAACAGGACTCGGGGAGCCAAGAATCCCCCCAGGCTGGGAAAGGCTGGCTGCCAGGATGTGCCGGGCACCTAACGTGTGAGGCCACCGTGCCCCTGCCAGTGCCCCCAGCATGCCCCTGTGCCCGGCCGCGCTCAGCACCAGCCTGCCTCTGCCCTTGGAGCTGCCCATTTGCAGACGACGCACACCGGCTTCCTCAGCCTGGGACCCAGGAGTCCCTTGGGGAAGGGAGCCTCTGGAAGGTCCCTCCTGGCTCAGCTTCCTGGGCATTTCTCCTGGACTTGGAGACAAGCTGGGGTGGTGCTGAGAAGGAAGCTGAAAATAGTGACGACTTGAGATGCCTCTGAGCAGTGGTTCTCACAGTGAGGTCCCCCGACCAGCAGCAACAGCAGCGCCTTCCACCCCCCCGCCCCCGACCTGGGAACTTCTTAGAAACGGGCATTCTTGGGGTGGCGCCGGCAGGTGATTCTGACACACGTTTAACATGCAGAGCCACAGACCAGCAGTGATTCTCCAGCCATCAAACCCAATGGCCAGTTTTTACATTAAACACTTGGTAATGCCCTATTTATTATTCCAAAGTGAAATTCACAGATAATATAAGCTACCTACACACGTAATTCCAAAACAGGTAACGTAATGATTTGAGATAAAAGGAGAAATAAGATAAAACAATTTACAACCATATACCATATTTCAACACGTACGTGCTCAGGCACTAGATAGAGAAAGCGAAGTGGTTGGGTGTTTACACTGCCAGGGGCTTCTGATACTTGGCAGGGGTGTTGTGTGGACAACTTGCATTACCATGGGCGTATTTTTGCCATTGACATGGTTTTTCAAAATGGTGAACAATTCTTGATAAAGTTGCAAACAAAATAAAGTATAATTATCCCTTACTTTATCTAATATTCTTTCTACAGAATTCAGTGCATAGTAAAAACATGCAGAAAACACTTTGGTTTTTATGTCCCTGGAGTTAGGCTTTGGGCTCAGATAATTATGGATGGGTTTTCACCCATCCAGATGCCCAGGGGACATCTAAGAGGCAGGTAGTCTGGGAAGTTGTCCGTGGAGTAGGATTGCCCTGAGCTCTACAGTCCCTCAGCCCCCAGCCCCGATCGCAGTGATAACCGGAAGTGCCACCACAATGTCCGCAGTGCTCTCTAGGGAGCGGTACCACCTGCTGAGACCCAGTGATCTAGAGCCACCTTCTCATCACATTGCATACGAGAAACTGAGGCCCAGAGAGGCTGAGGGACTCGCCTGGACCTGGGGTGAGTGGCAGATTTGGGACCAGGGCTTCCAGGCGAGTGCTCAGCCAGGCTCCTCCCCGGCAGCGCCTCAGCGTGCAGAATGTCATCTACGTGCGGGGCTGCACCAACGCCGTGCTCATCTGGTTCATGGACAACTACGCCATCATGGCGGGCCTCCTGCTAGGCATCCTGCTCCCCCAGGTGTGCTGGTCCCCCCCCCCCGGCCCCCAGGGAGGGGAGCTAAAGGTGGGGATGGTGTGGGCAGGCTGTGGCTTCAGATGATGTGTGGCTCGGTGATTACAGAGTGCAGAGTAGGCACAAAGGGCTGGGGTGAAGAGAGCTCTTGGACCAGCCACCTGGGCTTACCCTGGGAGGGCTGGAGGGCTGGAAGGAGGGGGTGAATGGCCTAGAAAGTGAGTGACATAGCTGGGGGGGGAATAGGAGTCGCAGAATGGAGGGTCTCTGGGATTTCCCGGCAGGCGCAGAGGAGGGCCCAGGCTGGGGCCATTGGGGTAGTGGGGGCTCGGGACTGCCGGAGAGGGCCACCCAGATGGCCAGCAGGCTCTCACCCGCCCTGCCCGTTCTCCTCAGTTCCTGGGGGTGCTGCTGACATTCCTGTACATCACCCGGGTGGAGGACATCATCACGGAGCACTCTGTCACCGATGGGCTCCTGGGACCCAGCACCAAACCCAGCGTGGACGCAGCAGGCACGGGGTGCTGCATGTGCTACCCCAATTAGGGCTGTAGCCTGGGGCGGCAGCTCCAGAAGGACCGTGACAGGACATCTCTGCGCAGGCCACGTCGTGGGGGCCAGATAGGACTGTGGCCCCTCTCTCCACATTCAGCACTGACCAAAGCCATGGCTGTGTTTGCTCAGGGCTCCCAGGCCACCGCCTGTCTGGGGGGCGGAGCCCCTCCCCAGCTGCGGAATTCTGTGCGTGCCCACCCTGCTGGGCGTGGGGAACAGGGCACCCCTCCTCCATGCTCCGGCTGCTGGGGAAGGGGGAGCTTGGCGCTGGGCTCCGAACCCATTTCATTTCTGGTAGTGCCTTGGCCTTGGTGTTTGTGCCCCTTTGAGGGCAGTTTTGTAGTGATTTGTAATCGGGGAGGGAGGAGAGCTTGTGTGCCCCGAGGTGAAGGAGCAGAGGGGTGGGGTGCAGACCCCAGGCCCCAGTCCTTCGGCCTCACCCTGAGGCCACGTTGGGTCCGTTTCTCAGCCTCCCGGGTACCTTGAGACCACCCCAGGGCTGCTGCTTTGTTGACCCTGTTTTGTACCTGATTTTATAACATTCATTTTGTACACAGTTAACAGGAGTTTCCGACTAATCAAGGCTAGCTGTATTCAAAACCCCATTCCTCTTCCCCCTCCAAGCCAGTTTATTAATCAGACAATAAAGACATGATTTTTTTTTTTTTTCTGGTTTTTTGTTTGTGCCGTTTGGGTCGAGAGTGAGGAAGACCCCAAGTTGGGCTTGGAAACCCCTTGTTGGTGCAAAGATTGAAGGGGAGCCACCCTGAGACCAAGATTTGGGACAGTTTGGGACACTGAGGCCCAGGAGGATCAACCGAGGCTGCCCGTTCCCAGCTTGGAAGGGCCTCTCTCACCCTTTGGTTTGTGGACTGGGCCTGGAGCCTCCTGTGCCCATCCTTCCTGCCAGGAATTCACTTGCGGGAAACCTCAGGGAAAGAGGCAGAGATGACAACCTATTTTACAGACTGGGAAACTGAGGCCAAGCCACACTGGCATGAGTCTTCTCTTCCGGGAAGTGGGGTAGATGGGAACTAGGAAAGTCAGGGGTCGGGGAAGGAGCAGTGCCCACAGATCCACCCTCGACCTTTGGGCTATAGAACTGGAGTGACTCTCTTTTTTTTTTAACCAAACAAAACGTGCTTTATTTAGTAAAAACTGGTGAGTGTGGGCAGGACATGGCAGAAGTACACAGGGGCTGGGGATGGGAGGGTCAGGGGTCAGCACAGGGGGGACATGACTCAGGATGGAGGAGCCAGAGGTCAGAAGCCTTGGAGGTGGGTGGGTCATTGGTAACTTATCACCTGCTCCTCTAGAGGCTACACGTGGCTCAAAAGCCCCTGGGGGTTCCAGAGGCCTGACCAGCAAGCGAAGGTTTGTCTCTGCAGGCCTAGGGAGGCCTTACCCCCAACATCAGCAGGAACTCTCGGGGACAGGATGAAAGCACCTGGATAGCATCGGACTGTAAACAGCCCATTGTTCCAGGGCCTGGGGTGGGGCTGGACGGTGCTCACTGCCTAGCAAAGGATGGTGCTGGTCGCCCCCTGCTGGAGACGGCAGGACCTGCGTGGATCAGTCCACCCAAGCCTTCCTGCCCCAAGAGTTGAGTTCTAGATTTGCTGTGAGGTTCTTAGTAGCCAGGGCAATAGAAATAAACAGCATGAGCCCCAAACCTGAAGAATTCAATTTAAGAGTGTTAAAGGAACTGCCCATCACACCCACAAGAGGTAGGATGCCTGGTTGGCCATATGTACAAGCCTGCGTTTTCTGATGTGTAGGAAAGAGCAGAAGAGGGATTTTTTTTTTTTAAAGGATAGAATAATGCAGCAATAGCAAGCACATCACTGAGCACACTCTGTCTCAGAAACTTGTCTAAACATAGATATTAACTCCTTTAATCCTTACAACTGTATGTGGTAAATCCTGTTATCTCCATTTTATTGAGGAGAGACTGAGGCATATTGTGGTTAAGTAACTTGCCCAAAGCACACGGCTGGTAAGTGACAAAGCCGTGATGTGAACCTGGGTAGAATCTCCCTGGCATGCAGCCCCTCTGCTGTACCGATTCTGTTGACTCGTATGGACACGTGGTACTAAGCGTGCAAAACCTGGGATGGCTGTTACTGTAGCTGTCCCCATGGGGTGGCCATTGCAGCCGCTGCTGGAGCCTCTGCCTGGTCCCCATTTTGACCAGTGCATTCAAGGCCAGGTCAAACTCTGTGTCTGGCTGGTGGCCTCGTGGCACCCTGGCTCTGGCTGTTCTCTGAGGATTCTCTCTGCTCAGAGGGTGTGGCAGCTGCCTTTGGGACAGCAAGATGGCAGAGGCACCGAAGGGGTTGGGACTGCACTGAGTCTGCTTATCCAAAGTCACATTACCCTGGAACCTGGAGACTTCTGGTCACCTTGTCCTCCGTCTTCTCACCACCACTCACCAACACCCCTCTACCTCCCCCTGCTGCTTCTGTGCACCAGGGATCACAGGTTGGTGCCCACAGGAGGCTGAGTGCCGTGGACACTTAGCTCTTCTTTTTTTTTCGAAACCTCAGCCACTCACCTCTCCTGAAAACAAACGGAACCCATGGAGAGGCCTTTCTCAGTACTGTGGTTGGGATGCCCCTGCTTTGCACCCTTTGTGCTTCAAAAGCAGTTACATCATCCTGACCCCTCGTAACACAAGGATGGAAGAATGACCCTCAAAGTGAGTCATTTTCCCTCACCGTGGCACACACAGAAAATGATGATATCAGTGCAGCCCACAATATTTGTGAAGCCGGGGGAGATCTGTAGGCTTTGATTTGGGACTTTTTTCGTTCTCATATATTTATAAGAAAAACAAAACAATAAAATGCATTAAGGAAGACTGGGTTAGTAAAAGAATTCCAAATAGTATTCTCCAAACTTTGTTTTAACAGTATATTGAGGTATATTCAACCTAAAATAAACCACGCACATTTAACTTGACAAGTATATCACTGTCAAACCATCATCACAATAGAGATAATGAACAACCCCACCATGCTAAAGAAATTTCCTCTTGCCCCTTGGGGATTCCTTCTTTATAGCCCTTCTCAGCACCCGCTAACCCATCTCCAGGTGACCATGGATCTTTCTGTCTCTATACATTATATTTTCCAAAATTTTATGTAAGCGGATTCATACAGCATGGACTCTTCTCTCTGTCTGCCGTTTTTTGCTTAACGTAATTATTTTGAGTTTCATTCATTTCCTAGCACGGATCAGTAGTCCATTCCTTTGTATTGCTGAGTCGTATTCCTTTGTATGGCTTTGCCATAGTTTATACGTTCACCTAGTGATGGACATTTGTGTTGTTTCCAGGTTTTGGGTTGTTTTTAATACAAATAAAGTTGCTATGACCATCCATGTACCTGTCTTTGTACAGAAGTATACTTTCATTTCCCTTGGGTAAATATCTAGCAGTGGAATAGCTGGATCATATGGTAAGTGTATGTTTAGGTTTATGTTATAAGAAACTGCCAAAGTATTTTCCAAAGTGGTTGCATGATTTTATATCCTGACCAGTAGTGTAGAGTCCCTGTTCCTCTACATCCTTGCCAGTATTTGGTATGGCCAGTCTCTTAAATTTTGGTCGTTGTAGTGGGTGTGTGGTGATAAATCGTTGTGATCTTACTTTGCATTTCCTTTTTTATCTATGTGTGTGTATATATATCTATCTATATATATTTATTGAAGTATAGTTGATTTACAATGTTGTGTTTCAGGTATACAGCACAGTTACATATCTATAACTGATGATATATTGGTAATATAATATAAATCTATTCTTTTCAGATTCTTTTCCCTTATAAGTTATTACAAAATATTGGGTAGAGTTTCCTGTGCAGTACAGTAGCTCCTTGTTGGTTATCTATTTTATATATAGTAGTGTGTGTATGTTAATCCTAACCTCCTAATTTATCCCTCCTCCACTCCTGTCTTTGAGAAGATGACCCCTTCTTTGGGTGACCTCTCTCCACTGTCCTACAGAATCAATCAGGTAACAGCTGCCCCCCTTTTTCGTGCTTGTTGTGCACCGGCTCCATGCTCATCTATTTTCACCTATAATGATGGTCCATAATAACCATGTTATAGAAAAGGGAACTGGGATCAGAAGGGTTGAGGAACGTGCCTAGGGTCCCCCATCTAGTAAGTGATACTGCCAGGATTTGAGAACATGTCTGACTCCAAGGCCCTTGGTCCCCCACGTGCTAGCCTGGCATTGGAGGTCCTACCTACCATTCTGGCCTCATCCATGTCCCTTGTTCCTGTCAGCAGGGCTTACCCAGTTCATTCTTAGCTCGCACGGTTCTACCTATCATCTCGTGAGAAAGATCCAGCTCTCAACTCTTCCACATTCCCTTTCCCCATCTCCTTTGAGTTTCACTTCAATTCTGTGTGTGGAAAGACTTATTTTTATGATTGCCTATTTTGCAGATGGAGAAAATTGAGGCCAGACTAGTAAATTGTATACCAAGTGGCTCCACCAGCAGCCCCAGAACCTGGTTCCTTCCAAGCCCCTGCCCTGCCGACCATCCGCCTGGGGCCTGGGACGTGCACAGTAATATGGGGCTGCTGGTTCCCGGCGATGGCCTCCCACAGTCTGAGCCCTTGGAGGGAGCCTGATTTGCAATCCTGAGAGCCCAGGAAGGCAAAAAGCACGTCTCCTGGCATGGCTGCATATTGCCACTAGGTGGCGCTGCCGGCCCGCGGCTTGACGCCCAGAACGCAAACTCCACCCCCCACCCCCGCCCCACGCCGACCAGAGCCCGGGCCGGCGCTGTGGCTGCCGCCGGAGTGTGCCCTTCAGACCGTACCCCAAGGAGCGGGCCAGAAGGTGAGGCTAAAATACTATCGGTATCTGCATCTAGTAGGCACTCAATAAGTGATCGTTACTGGGAAACGGAGGCTGGATACTAACAGTAGCTTACTATTATTGACTGTCCCTAGGTGGCTGTGTGGTGTGAGGGCGTGTGTGTGGAGGGCGGAGGTACACCATGCTTAGCACATTCTAGTCTTCATCCTCGTTAGTCGTCACAGGTGCTTTATTCCCGTTTTGCGGGTGAGGAAACTGGGGCTTAGGTCGGTTCGTGGAATAGAGGGAAGAACCAGGATTTGAAGCGCTCTGCCCACATCCTGTCGGGATCACCTGTTGGTCCAGTGCCGCCCCCTCGTCCGCCTCGAGCGGGAGCCCGGGATGAAAGCCCGCTACCCTGCTCAGCCAGCACAGCCTCAGCCCCCAGCATCATGCGACCACCAGAGGGAGGCCTCGGCCTTCGGACAGCCGCAGAGGGGCCTCGAATGAGGCTGGGAGGGTGGCGGAGCAGTGGGGCAGCTGGGCCCTGGAGGGCAGCTTCTGGCTCTGGAAGGAGGATGAGCACCTCTGCCCGGCGGGTCGCCGTGGGCTGACAGGAAGCCATGCAGGTCCACTTGTTGCTCTGTGAGGGCTCCGCAGCCAGCCCTGCCCCAAGCCCTTGCCCCGGCCCTGAGCGGGCCTGAGCAGGCCGTGTGGACGAGCAACCATCGTAACATAGCGGCCACCGCACGTGTTATCTATAATATTTTCCTGATTTGGTTTGCTGTTATCCGTCTCGCCCACTGAGCCACTGACAGGCGGGATTTTGCCTGCTCCGTGCACTGCTGTCTCCCCGGCACTCAGTGCTGGTGTTGGAGCTTGGTGGGTGCTCAGTGAGCAGGCGCTGGCGGAGGGAACGGAAGTGGCCCGGAGCACGGGGTACCTGCGCTGGGCGGGGCTCCGGGACTCAGTGGGCCCCTTGTAACCCACGTGTGAACCCCAGAGGGCCAGGCTTGGCGTGTTGCCCTGCTCTGCAGGCTGTCAGCCTGGTCAAATCTTTGTACCCCAGAGGGCCTCTCTCGCCTCCTCTCCAGAGGAGCATCTAAGGGTTTCCAGGTGTGGTGGCTCAGGGGGTGGCAATGCAATGCACCTGTTGCCCTGTCATGGCTGTACCGCCCCCTCCTTCTCCCTGCTTCTTTCCTCCATCTGCCAAAGTGAACATGCCATGGCTGCCCCTCCCCCTTCCAGTATCCAGTGAAAACCCCAGTGAAATCGCTGCAAATAGAAAAATGTCTGCATCAACTTAAGAAACTAAGCCTGTGCTTGAGGCCGCTCTTGTAGCAGCTTCTAGCAAGGACTCAGGCTAAGACGCCATTAGTGAGGGCCCGGATGGGGTTTTTATGACTAGCCTTTGCTGTCCTCCCTCCAAGGTGATGCTGGAGAGCCTCTGGCAGTGGAGGCCCCTTTAGAATCATTTGGACCCTGCTGGCAGCAAAGATGGGTCTCAGAAACTGACTCGCTTGTGAAGAGGCACCCGAAGCCTCCTGCGCCATGTTGCCTGGAGAACTAGAACAGGGTCTCACACCCAGAAGGGCAACCTGCACGTGGAGAACATTGGTCAGGGCTTGGCTGGGTACCACATAGCACAACATCTTCCACCTTAGATCTGTGAGGAAGATTCCATCTGGGTCTGGGGGCCCTAGGTGGGAGCTGGGACAATCCATGCATCCAACAAAGGCCCACAGAAAGAACTCTTCATTAGAGGAAGAGTCGCCAGGGAAAAAAATGGGCCTATGAAAAAAGATGCAGCCAAGGGGAAAGGAGGACGAGAGGGCAGGAGCTGTATCTTATAATCACTGTAGCTCTAGCACCTCGCAAGACACACGCAGATGCTCAATAAATATGTCAAATGAATATGTGACTCAGAGTATAACCTTCCTCAGCAATAGATTTTACCAGCAAAGTTAGAATATTTGTACTTTAGGCTCTATATAAGGTGCAAGAGAATACAGCTTCTATTAAATGAGGGGAATTCATGGGAGGAGACAATGGTAAACAAAAAATACAGGAGCTGAGTTACAATTTGCATTGGTTGCAATAAATAGTAGACCTGAAAGTGCAAAAATCAAATGAGAGGTACAGAGGACCAGGTGGAGAGGCATTCGCAGGATGCAGAGGGAAAGGGTAAGACAAAGCATTATGAGAACAAACAGGGACAAGGGCCACAGAAACCTCATCCGAGGGACAGGCATTCTCTGCCTCCCACCAGACAGACAGACAGACAGACAGATACACACACACACACAGACACACACACACACAGACACACATACAAGGAAAGAGAGGCAGTAAAGTTATAAAGGAAGTAAATTCTTGATTAAAAAAGAAAAAGACACAGTAAAGCTGAAAATGTGCGATTATGGCACTTGTTTCACTTTCTCCAGTGCTTATAGAGAAAGTGATAATATTTATGGGTTCTCTAGATAAAGGGAGGGGGCACCCAGGCCCTGGGCTTCGGGAACCAGAATCTCCGCTGCCCGTGGCCCACCCACATGGGTGAACCCTAGACATGCACATAGGTGCACTAGGAATGGTGACCAGGATGTCCATCACCGTGCTGTTTGTAATAGTGAAACATGGGAAACCGCCTGAGTGTTTGCCAAAAGGGAGCGAATCCCTACCAGGTGGTATGTTCTTCCAGTGGAATATTATATAGCACTTCAAGTGAAGGAATCAAAGCTCTACGTATCAGAGCTTAAGAATGCAATGTTGAATGGAAAAGCTAGCTGCATAATGATACGTAGAATACGATGTCATTGTATTTCTTTTTATTTACTTTTTTATACAGTAGGTTCTTATTAGTCATCAATTTTATACACTTCAGTGTATACATGTCAATCCCAATCGCCCAGTTCATCACACCACCATCCCCACCACCCCCCGTGGCTTTCCCCCTCTTGGTGTCCATACGTTTGTTCTTTACATCTGTGTCTCAACTTCTGCCCTGCAAACCGGTTCATCTGTACCGTTTTTCTAGGTTCCACACATGTGTGTATATATGCGATATTTGTTTTTCTCGTTCTGACTTACTTCACTCTGTATGACAGTCTCTAGATCCATTCACGTCTCAACAAATGACCCAATTTCGTTCCTTTTTGTGGCTGAGTAATATTCCGTTGTATATATGTACCACCTCTTCTTTATCCATTCGTCTGTCGATGGGCATTTACGTTGCTTCCATGACCTGGCTATTGTAAATAGTGCTGCAAAACTATGTTGAATAATAGTGGTGAGAGTGGACATCCTTGTCTCATTCCTGATCTTAGAGGAAATGCTTTCAGTTTTACACCATTGAGAATGATGTTTGCTGTGAGTTTGTCATATATGGCCTTTATTATGTTGAGGTAGGTTCCCTCTATGCCCACTTTCTGGAGAGTTTTTTTTTTTTTTTTTTTTTTTTTTTGCGGTACGCGGGCCTCTCACTGTTGTGGCCTCTCCCGTTGCGGAGCACAGGCTCCGGACGCGCAGGCTCAGCGGCCATGGCTCACGGGCCCAGCCGCTCCGCGGCTTGTGGGATCTTCCCGGACCGGGGCACAAACCCGTGTCCGCTGCATCGGCAGGCGGACTCTCAACCACTGCGCCACCAGGGAAACCCTGGAGAGTTTTTATCATGAATGGGTGTTGAATTTTGTCAGAAGCTTTTTCTGCATCTATTGAGATGATCATATGGTTTTTATTCTTCAATTTGTTAATATGGTGTATCACATTGATTGATTTGCGTATACTGAAGAATCCTTGCATCCCTGGGATAAATCCCACTTGATCATGGTGTATGATCCTTTTAATATGTTGTTGGATTCTGTTTGCTAGTATTTTGTTGAGGATTTTTGCATCTATATTCATCAGTGATATTGGTCTGTAATTTTATTTTTTTGTAGTATCTTTGTCTGGTTTTGGTATCAGGGTGATGTTGGCCTCATAGAATAAGTTTGGGAGTGTTCCTTCCTCTGCAATTTTTTGGAAGAGTTTGAGAAGGACGGGTGTTAGCGCTTCTCTAAATGTTTGATAGTATTCACCTGTGAAGCCATCTGGTCCTGGACTTTTGTTTGTTGGAAGATTTTTAATCACAGTTTCAATTTCATTACTTGTGATTGGTCTCTTCATATTTTCTATTTCTTCCTGGTTCAGTCTTCGAAGGTAATCCTTTCTAAGAATTTGTCCATTTCTTCCAGGTTGTCCATTTTATTGGCATAGAGTTGCTTGTAGTAGTCTCTTAGGATGCTTTGTATTTCTGTGGTGTCTGTTGTAACTTCTCCTTTTTCATTTCTAATTTTATTGATTTGAGTCCTCACCCTCTTTTTCTTGATGAGTCTGGCTAATGGTTTATCAATTTTGTTTATCGTCTCGAAGAACCAGCTTTTAGTTTTATTGATCTTTGCTATTGTTTTCTTTGTTTCTATTTCATTTATTTCTGCTCTGAGCTTTATGATTTCTTTCCTTCTGCTAACTTTGGGTTTTGTTTGTTCTTCTTTCTCTAGTTCCTTTAGGTGTAAGGTTAGATTATTTATTTGAGATTTTTCTTGTTTCTTGAGGTAGGCTTGTATAGCTATAAACTTCCCTCTTAAAACTGCTTTTGCTACACCCCATAGGTTTTGGATCGTCGTGTTTTCATTGTCATTTGTCTCTAGGTATTTTTTGATTTCCTCTTTGATTTCTTCAGTGATCTCTTGGTTATTTAGTAATGTATTATTTAGCCTCCATGTGTTTGTGTTTTTTATGTTTTTTTCCCCTGTAATTAATTTCTAATCTCATAGCGTTGTGGTCAGAAAAGATGCTTGATATGACTTCAATTTTCTTAAATTTACTGAGGCTTGATTTGTGACCCAAGGTGTGATCTATCCTGGAGAATGTTCCATGTGCACTTGAGAAGAAAGTTTAATCTGCTGTTTTTGGATGGAGTGTCCTATAAATATCAATTAAATCTATGTGGTCTATTGTGTCATTGAAAGCTTCTGTTTCTTTATTTATTTTCATTTTGGATGATCTGTCCACTGGTGTAAGTGAGGTGTTAAAGTCCCCCACTATTATTGTGTTACTGTCGATTTCCTCTTTAATAGCTGTTAGCAGTTGCCTTATGTATTGAGGTGCTCTTATGTTGGGTGCATATATATTTATAATTGTTATATCTTCTTCTTGGGTTGATCTCTTGATCATTATGTAGTGTCCTTCCTTGTCTCTTGTAACATTCTTTATTTTAAAGTCTATTTTATCTGATATGAGTATTGCTACTCCAGCTTTCTTTTGATTTCCATTTGCATGGAATATCTTTTTCGATCCCCTCACTTTCAGTGTGTATGTGTCCCTAGGTCTGAAGTGGGTCTCTTGTAGACAGCATATAGATGGGTCTTGTTTTTGTATCCATTCAGCAAGCCTGTGTCTTTTGGTTGGAGCCTTTAATCCATTCACGTTTAAGGTAATTATCGATATGTATGTTCCTATGACCATTTTCTTAATTGTTTTGGGTTTGTTTTTTTTTTTTTTTGTGGTATGCAGGCCTCTCACTATTGTGGCCTCTTCCATTGCAGAGCACAGGCTCCAGATGCGCAGGCTCAGCGGCCATGGCTCACGGGCCCAGCCGCTCCGCGGCATGTGGGATCTTCCCAGACCGGGGCACGAACCCATGTCCCCTGCATCGGCAGGCGGACTCTCAACCACTGTGCCACCAGGGAAGCCCTTGGGTTTGTTTTTGTAGGTCCTTTTCTTCTCTTGTGTTTCCCACTTAGAGAAGTTCCTTTAGCATTTGTTGTAGAGCTGGTTTGGTGGTGCTGAATTCTCTTAGCTTTTGCTTGTCTGTAAAGCTTTTGATTTCTCCATCGAATCTGAATGAGATCCTTGCCGGGTTAGAGTAATCTTGGTTGTAGGTTCTTCCCTTTCATCACTTTAAGTATATCATGCCATTCCCTTCTGGCTTGTAGAGTTTCTGCTGAGAAGTCAGCTGTTAACCTTATGGGAGTTCCCTTGTATGTTATTTGTCGTTTTTCCCTTGCTGCTTTCAATAACTTTTCTTTGTCTTTAATTTTTGCCAATTTGATTACTATGTGTCTCGGTGTGTTTCTCCTTGGGTTTATCCTGTATGGGCTCACTGCGCTTCCTGGACTTGGGTGGCTATTTCCTTTCCCATGTTAGGGAAGTTTTCGACTGTAATCTCTTCAAATATTTTCTCGGGTCCTTTCTCTCTCTCTTCTCCTTCTGGGACCCCTATAATGCGAATGTTGTTGCGTTTAATGTTGTCCCAGAGGTCTCTCAGGCTGTCTTCATTTCTTTTCATTCTTTTTTCTTTATTCTGTTCTGCAGCAGGGAAGTCCACCATTCTGTCTTCCAGGTCACTTATCCGTTCTTCTGCCTCAGTTATTCTGCTATTGATTCCTTCTAGTGTAGTTTTCATTTCAGTTATTGTATTGTTCATCTCTGTTTGTTCTTTAATTCTTCTAGGTCTTTGTTAAACATTTCTTGCATCTTCTTGATCTTTGCCTCCATTCTTTTTCTCAGGTCCTGGATCAACTTCACTATCATTATTCTGAATTCTTTTTCTGGGAGCTTGCCTATCTCCACTTCATTTAGTTGTTTTTCTGAGGTTTTATCTTGTTCCTTCATCTGGTACATAGCCCTCTGCCTTTTCATCTTGTCTTTCTTTCAGTGAATGTGGTTTTTGTTCCACAGGCTGCAGGATTGTAGTTCTTCTTGCTTCTGCTCTGATGTCATTGTATTTATTTAAAAATGATATATTGCAGATGGATATCTATATAAGAAGTAAAAGTATAAAAATGAGGAATGGATGGAGATAGGTCAAAATCATGAGACTCTGTAAGGGGACAAGGGAAATGGGGCTGGGGACTGAATAGAATTCAATCTTATCTGTATGGTTTATTTATTTTCTTTAAAAGTTGTAAAGGGAAATGTTCAAATGTGAATATTTGTCCATTCAGGATATTGGTAGATGAAAATTTATGTTATGTTATGTCTGTATTTTTTTGGTTGTTTTTTTTTTAGTTGAAATATCGTTGATCCAGAATGTTGTGTTAGTTTCAGGTGTACATCAAAGTGATTCAGTTATATATATATATATTTCAGATTATTTTCCATTATAGGTTATTATAAGATATTGAATATAGTTCCCTGTGTTATACAGTAGCTCCTTGTTGCTTATCTATTTTATGTAAAGTATTTTGGATCTGTTAATCCCATACTCCTAATTTATCCCTCATTCCCCCTTTCCCCTTTGGTAACCATAAATTTGTTTTCTGTCTGCGAGTCTGTTTCTGTTTTGTTTTGTTTTTTTTAATTAACTTATTTATTTTTGGCTGTGTTGGGTCTTTGTTGCTGCGCATGCAGGCTTTCTCTAGTTGCGGCTAGCGGGGACTACTCTTCGTTGCGGTGTGCAGGCTTCTCATTGTGGTGGCTTCTCTTGCTGCAGAGCATGGGCTCTAGGTGCGCGGGCTTCAGTAGTTGTGGCTCGCAGGCTCTAGAGCACAGGCTCAGTAGTTGTGGTGCACAGGCTTAGTTGCTTCGCGGCATGTGGGATCTTCCCTGACCAGGGCAGGAGGACTCCCAACCACGGCGCCACCAGGGAAGTCCCTGTTTCTGTTTTGTATATAGATTCATTTGTATTAATTTTTAGATTCCACGTATAGTGATATATTTGCCTTTCTCTCGCTGACTTACTTCAGTTAGTATGATATTCTCTAGGTCTATCCATGTTGCTGCAAATGGCAATATTTCATTCTTTTTTTTTTTTTGGCTGAGTAATATTCCATTGTATATATGTACAACACATCTTAAACCAGTCATCTGTTGATGGGCACTTGGGTTGTTTCCATGTCTCGGCTATTGTAAATAGTGCTGCTGTGAACACTGGGGTACATGTATCTTTTCAAATTAGAGTTTTCATCTTTTCTGGTTATATGTCCAAGAGTGGGATGGCTGGATAATATGATAGCTCTATTTTTAGTTTTTTAAGGAACCTCCATACTGTTCCATAGTGGCTGTACCAATTTAAATTCCCACCAACAATGTAAGAGGGTTCCCTTTTCTCCACACCCTCTCTACCATTTATTGTTTGTAGACTTTTTGATGATAGCCATTCTGACAAGTATAGGTGATACCTCATCGTGGTTTGGGTTTGCATTTCTCTAATAATTAGCAATGTTGAGTATCTTTTCATGTGCCTGTTGGCCATCTGTATGTCTTCTTTGACGAAATGTCTATTTAGGTCTTCTGCCCACTTTTTGATTAGGTTGTTTGTGGGTTTTTTTTGATATTGAGTTGTATGAGCTGTTCATATATTTTGGATATTAACCCCTTGTTGGTCGCATCGTTTGCAGATATTTTCTCCTGTAGGTTTTCTTTTCATTTTGTTGCTGGCTTCCTTTGCTGTGCAAAAGCTTTTAAGTTTGATTAGGTCCCATTTATTTATTTTTGCTTTTATTTCTTTTGCCTTGGGAGACTGATCTAAGAAAATATTGCTAAGATTTATATCTGAGAATGTTTTGCCTATGTTCTCTTCTAGAAGTTTTATGGTGTCATTTCTTATATTTAGGTGTTTAAACCATTTTGAGTTTATTTTTTGTGTATGGTGTGAGGGATATTCTTTTGCATGTGGATATCCAGTTTTCTAAAAATAAATTGCTGAAAGATTGTCCTTTCCTTACTGAATGGTCTTGCATCCTTGTGGAAAATCTATTGACTATATATGAGAGGGTTTTTTCTAGGTTCTCTACTTTATTGCATTGGTCTGTATATCTGTCCTTCTTCTAGTACTACAGTGTTATGATTACTATAGCTTTGTAGTGAGTTTTGAAATCAAGAAGTGTGAGTCCTTCAATTTCGTTCTTCTTTTTCAAGATTGTATTGTGGGGTCACTTTTCTGTACTTTTTAACTTATCAAAAGAAAAGGAACATTTGCTGTGTAAAAGCTTTTAAGTTTCATTAGGTCCCATTTGTTTATTTTTGTTTTTATTTCCATTTCTCTAGGAGGTGGGTCAAAAAGGATCTTGCTGTGATTTATGTCATAGGCTGTTCTGCCTATGTTTTCCTCTAAGAGTTTTATAGTGTCCGGTCTTACATTTAGGTTTCGAATCCATTTTGAGTTTATTTTTGTGTATGGTGTTAGGGAGTGTTCTAACATCATTCCTTTACATGTAGCTGTCCAGTTTTCCCAGCACCACTTATTGAAGAGGCTGTCTTTTCTCCATTGTATATTCTTGCCTCCTTTATCAAAGATAAGGTAACCTACGTGTCCATCAGCAGATGAATGGATAAAGAAGATGTGGCACATGTATACAATGGAATATTACTCAGCCATAAAAAGAAACAAAATTGAGTTATTTGTAGTGAGGTGGATGGACCTAGAGACTATCATACAGAGTGAAGTAAGTCAGAAAGAGAAAAACAAATACTGTATGCTAACACATATATATGGAGTGTAAAAAAAAAAAAATGTTCTGAAGAACCTAGGGGCAGGACAGGAATAAAGATGCAGATGTAGAGAATGGACTTGAGGACATGGGGGGGAGGGGGAAGGGTAAGCTGGGGCAAAGTCAGAGAGTGGCATGGACATATATACACTACTGAATGTAAAATAGATAGCTAGTGGGAAGCAGTCACATAGCATAGGGAGATCAGCTCAGTGCTTTGTGTCCACCTAGAGGGGTGGAATAGGGAGGGTGGGAGGGAGACGCAAGAAGGAGGAGATATGGGGATATATGTTTATGTATAACTGATTCACTTTGTTATAAAGCAGAAACTAACACACCATTGTAAAGCAATTATACTCCAATAAAGATGTTAAAAAAAAAAAAAGAAAGAAAGAAAAGAAAAGGGACAGAGGAACTTCCCTGGCAGTCCAGTGGTTAAGACTTACGCTTCCACTGCAAGGGTCGCGGGTTTGATCTCTGGTCTGGGGACTATGATTCCGCATGCCAGCATGACCGAAAAAAAAAAAAAAAAGAAAGAAAAGGAAAAGGAAAAGAAAAGGGACAGGGCTGATGGGTAGACTCAGAATTTACTCCTTACTAGGCAAAAATTTAAGAAGGAAATCCACAGCCTGGTGGAGGTTTTAAGTGCAAGTCATAAAGAATTCTTAAGAATAGAAGTAAAAAATAAAGCTTATCCACAAATTAACAAAGCCAGGGTGGCTTCACTTGATGGTTCAGTATTAGGAGATTTAGTTATATTGTGTCAATAGATCAAATCCAATACCCATCTCTAGAAGAAAAACTTCCTCCTCACAAAGAACATAAAACAGTCATTGGGCTTCCCTGGTGGCGCAGTGGTTGAGAGTCCGCCTGCTGATGCAAGGGACACGGGTTCGTGCCCCCATCCGGGAAGATCCCCCATGCCGCGGAGCAACTAGGCCCGTGCGTCACAGCTACTGAGCCTGCGCTCTAGAGCCCGTGTTCCACAATAAGAGAAGCCACCGCAAGGAGAAGCACACGCACTGCAATGAAGAGTAGCCCCCGCTCGCCACAACTAGAGAAAGCTTGCGCACAGCAACAAAGACCCAATGCAGCCAAAAATAAATAAATAAATTAAAGAACAAACAAACAAAAAACTATGACTTACAAACGCATCAGGTCTAGATGATTTTACAGTTGATTATGGTATCAGTAGGCATTACTAACTGCTATAACTTCCCTCCTTAAATCTTAGGGGCTTAACACAACAGAAGTTTATCTTTTACTCACATAGAGACCAAAACAGGCGTTCCTCATTGGTTGTTGGCTGTTTCCCAATGGTAATTCAGGAATCCATGTTTCTTCCATCCTGTCTCCACCATCTTCAATAGATAGCTTCTGAGGTCATTGCAAAAGAAGATGGTACAAGGAGGGTGGAAAATTGGAGATTTTTCTGGCCCAGGACTGGAAGGGGTCTGCTTTTGCCCCATTCCATTAGCCAGGACTCAGTCACATGGTACCCTAACAACAAGAGAGGCTGAGAAATGTGGTCTAGTGTGGGCCCAGGAGGAAGAAATGTTGAGTTCTAACCAAATTTTTAAACAATGAAGGTTTCTGTTACTCAAACTATTCCAGATTATTAAAAAAGATCGAAAGCCCCTCCAATCCACTTTGTAAGCAAGCATGATCTTAATCATGAAACTTGATGAATATGGTACCAAATAACTATAGACCAATTTCACTTAAGAATATAAATGCAAAAATTCTGAGTATACAAAATTTAAAATTAGGAAATTTGTCAACATAAGTGAAGAATAATTTAAAAGACAAAGATCACATAATTTGATCAATAATTGCTAAAAATACTACTGATAAATTCCATAGAGATACCTAATAACAACTCTAACATTTGTTAGAGACTGTCACTAGACATGATAAAGGCCTGGAGTGGAATAAAAATTGTTCAGGACAGGAACAATAGAGATGAAGTAAAGAGCTGATCCAGGGAAAAATGGGGTGAGGCAAACAGAGCTAGAAAATCTGAGTAAGCAGCCCACCATATTTTTAACACTGTGTAAAAACAATAGAAGAGAGATTTGTGCAGTAGTAAAAAACATCTTGAACCATACCTTCTTCATAAGGTTCAGGAAAACTAAGTTCACATAAAAACAAACAATCAAGAAATATTGAGGTCAAATCTTACTTACAAATTTATTATAAGAAAAAAGAGGGACTAAGGAGCAGAATACTGTTGCCACATCAATGAAAGCATAGCAGAAAGACAAACCTACACCGAAAAGTATCAAACTGTAACCTATTATCTCAGTGGTAAAAAATACATTAAGAAACTGATATAAAACATGAAAGAGTAACTTAAGAATTAGAAAAATATGAAATGTGATGGCAGAACTCCAGGAAAGAATTAGAAATAAAAGGAAAAACATCACTTCATAAATTAATACTAAAACAGAAGGAACATAATGAATAAAGAAAACAGATAATGTGTTAAGAGAAACAGAAATGACAAATATTGAAACAGAAAAAGAAGATCCAACATATCCCTGAAGAAGAAAACCAAAATAAGGGTGCAGAATACTTAAAACTATTACTCAAGAAAACTTTCTTGAAATAAAAAAAAGATTGGAAGCTATGTGTGGAAAAGAGTACACCACACATCTGAGTGTCAACCCAGAATGAACTATACCAAAACATACTCTAAAAAAATTACTGGATTTGAAGAAAAAGAAGAATGATCTGGTCAACTAGGCAAAAAAATCAAGTGCGTTAGAGGGAAAGAAAATTAGATTATTATCAGATCTTTAGACAGCAAAACTTTAGGACAGAAGAAAATTCAGTACCGTATTTAAGATACTCAAGGAAAGAAAATGTAAGCCAAGGATTTATATCCAGCAAAGTTGACTTTAGAGTCTTAAAGCAGAGACAAACTGTTAACAACATGCAAGAACTCAGAGTATTGTTCCCACGACCTCTTCCTGGGAATCTGCTAGAGAATGAGCTTCAGACAAGCAGAGTGACCAGAGAGGCATCAGGTCAGCATAAGGACTGTTGGTGAATGTTAAATACATAGTTATCTGTAGAATGCAATGGCTATATAATCTGACTGGGTAATTATAGTGCAGTCTCCAAAATAACAGGGGCTGGAGGAGAATGGGAGAGTGTAACCATTTTCAATAATTATCTCAGTTGTGGTAGTGTTAGTATTGCTATTCTGATACTGTTTGTGTACAAAGTGGGGTAAAGCAAATGAGTGTTTATGGGGTATTCTAATCTTTTCATAGCCTGGTATTGGTAACCACGTATCTCAATTCGAAAGAAAGGAGGTATAGATGTAATATACTAGAGGTTACAGAAAAACTCTGTAGGGACTTCCCTGGAGGTCCAGTGGTTAAGAATCTGTGCTTCCACTGCAGGGGGCACGGGTGCTATCCCTGGTCGGGGAACTAGGATCCTGCATGCCTAGGATCCCGTATGCCGCGTGGTGCAGCCAAAAAAAAGAAGAAAAAGAATTAAAAAAAAAAAACCCTCTGTAATATTGGACTTGAATTGGAAGACCCAGAATGAACTGTTGAGGTATTTCATCTTAAAATATTTATATATTTTTATTTATATTTTCTATCCCTGCCCACTGAAAAGACCTAGAAACAACGACTTATCCAGCAGCAATGAGTATTCCTAGGAGAAATGCTAAGAAAATCCCAGATTATTAAAATGTTGTAGTGCCATTTCCCATGAAAGGAAAACAGGACTTTGGAAAAATAGAAGATTCCAGTTTGGGACAGGAAACATCTAAGATTAATCTGGAACGTCTTCTCATACCAGGTAGAGAGGAAGTTATCAAGCTACTAAAGTTGTGTCCTATGGACCGAGCAGCCAACTTAAAGAGGCTTCCACTGGCCAAAGTGGGACAATTTGAGCTTCAATGAGGATAATAATGATAATGAATTCAAATCTATCAAGTGTTTAATGCATGAATTCATAAGGATAATAAAAGAAAAAACTCCACAAAACTAATTTGTCTCTTTTGGATAACAGAGAAACCATTTATTGTCTTAAAACCTGATAAATAAAGGGAAAGAAGCATTCATACTGCTTTTCTTATGTAACTAGTACTATGGAGTAACCAAATAATACATGAAAGGAGTTATTGCTTTATAAAATTATTCCTGCTGATAAAATGGAATATCTGGTGTGATCTGAGGGCCTCCTCCCCACAGAACATTTTCCCCGTTAGCTTGCTCAGTAACCAAAATGCCTCCATAAGAAACCAGCCCTGGGTTCAAGGTACCAGAGCATTTGAGGGAGGCTGGCACATGCCCTGCAGAATCCACAGGCCTGGAGATACCCAGAATATGGCCCCCAGGAGAGAAAGTCTCAAATCTGGTGGATATGGTGGGCTGGGGTCAGTAAAGGAACATGCAACTGGGGAGAGGGGCTTGGGGCATCATAGTGGCCAATGAGGATGGGAGAGACCTTGAGACCAGCCTCCACCCCACTTCAGAAGAGGGTAAACCCCAGCTGCACGGTATGCAGCACCAAGGCATCAACCCGCGAATCAAGCCTGTTCAAGAACTGCTTCCACCAGGGAGCCTTTCCTGATTCCAGATTTCTCCTCTCTGGCCTCCTGCCCCTACCCCAGAGAGCTGGGCATACATGGGAGCCAGAAGGATTCTAGGACAATTGACAATGGACCAGCAATTCAGTGTTTACTGTGGTACAGTCCTAAGCATATTACTTGTTTAACTCTGCTTTAATTACTCTTTGCTGTATAACAGACCATCTGGAGATGTAGTAGCTTAATTACCTAATACACTTCCATAGGATGACTGGGTTCAGCTAGGCAGTTCTTCTTCTGGTCTTCCTTGGAGAAGGAAGGCTCAGTTGGTGGCTCGACTGGGACACTCAGATGTTGGGATGGCTGGTCCTCGTTCCCTCTCCATGTCGTCTCAGGGCCTCTCTTCAAGTGACCTGTGTGCAGGTGGCCTCTCCTCCAGCAGGACAGCAGGACTTCTTCCATGGCAGCTCAGGGCCATGCCTTCCAAGAGGGGAAAGCAGAAGCTGCTGGTCCTCTTAAAGACTAGGATTGGGACCAGCGCAGCAACCCTCCTTCCACATCCTCTTAGTCCCAGGCCTGCCCAGGTTCAGCACTGCAGGGGGACTGTCCAGAGCTGTGGATCGTTGGCAGCCATCTTCAGAGACCAGCTACCACCAATCCATTGGCTCCTCCAACAATGCCTTGGTGGTGATTGCGATTATTTGCCCACTTTACAGACAAGGAAACAGACATAGAGAAAAAGTAGAATAAATGGAATAAAGGCATAGACACACTGCGGTGGGGTCCAGAGAGGGAAGTCTTGGCAAGTTTCCCAAAGGAGGGACACTAGACCAATGAGCAGGTGTCTTTCAGGAGAACAAGTGGCCGCAGCAGTGGGGGAGCTCTGTAGCCTTGCAGACACTGATGTATGAAGAGCACCATAGCACATGCAGGATGTAGCTGGTGGCTGAGGCACAGCGTGTGAGGAAGGGGCCAACAGTGGATGGTGCTGGAGCAGCAAGCCGGGCTAAATCATACTGTGGAATTTGGACTTGAGGGTGGTGGGAACACCGATGAGTTTCCAGGCAGGAGGTGACAATGCCGGGTCTATGTTGCTGCCCATCCCTCTGGCAGCTGTGAGGAGATGGATTGTAGGAGCAAGGTGTGGGCAGGGGAACCAGTTAGGAAGTGTATTAGTTTGGCAGGGCTGCTGTAACAAAGTACCAAATATGGGTGGCTTAGAACATTAGAAGTTTATAGTCTCACTGTTACGGAGGCTAGAAGTCTGAGGTCCAGGAGTCATGCTGCCTCTGAAGGCCTCAGGAGAGGACCTACTCCAGGCCTCGCTCCCAGCTTCTAGTAGTTGCTGGCTTGTGGCAACATAATTCTAATCTTCACAATGCATTCTCCCTGTGTGCATGCCCTTTTTATAAGGATACCACTCATGAGAGGCCCACTCTGCTTCAGTGTAACCTCATCTTAATTAATTGCATCTGCAACAATCCTATTTCCAAATAAAGTCACATTTTGAGGTACTGAGGGGTTAGGACTTCAACATATGAATTTTTTTTGTGGGGGTGGGGTGTTAACAATTCAACCCACTAGAGGAAACTCTGGCAGTAATCCTGGCATGATCTGATGGAGGCCCAGACTATGAAAGGGGTGTGTGGACCCTGGGAGTGGAGGAAGCAAATTGTCTTAGCTCAGGCTGCCGTAACAACATCTCACACTTGGTGGCTTGAACAACAGACATTTATTTCTCACATTTCTGGAGGCTGGAACTCTGAGAGCAGGGTGTCAGCATGGTCCAGTTCTGGTGGGAACCCTCCTCCTGGCTTGCTACCACCAGTGCAAGCCACCTTTTCCCTGTGTCCTCACAGGGCCGAGAGAGGAAGCACTGGTGTCCCTTCCTTTTCTTAAAAGGACATTAATCCCATCATGAGGGCTCACCCTCTTGATCGCATCTAAACCTGATTACCTCCCAAAGGCCCCAGCTTCTAATACCATCCTGTTGGGGGTTAGGACTTCAACATGAATCTCAGAGGGACATGAACATTCAGTCCATAACAAGAATGGATTTGAAAGGTACTGGGGTCGGGGCGGGGCTTGACAGGGTTGGTGATGGCTGGATGTGGGCAGGAGGAGGAAGTGGGAGGTGAGGATGGCTCCCAGGACCCCGGCTTTTCTGAGGGGGTGAATGGTGGCCTCTTTAATAGGCTCAGGGCTGACAGAGGAGCAGGAGGTCTGTTTTGAAGCCGTTGAGTGGTTTTGGCCACAGGCTGTTCAGTCAGACTGCCTGGGTGTGAATCCTGACTCCCCCACTTACCAGCTGTGGTGACCTCGGGCAGGTCCCTTAACTTGTCTGTGCCTCCTGGGAAGTGACGGTACCTCAGTCACAGGAGTGGAGATTCCATGGAGGGCAAGCGCCCACGCAGAGGGCCAGGGCAGCCTGGACCACGGGAAGCACTCAGTCGTGTCAATCATCATCATCATTACGATGATGCAGCAAGAGAGGCTCCATGGGCAGCTGGGAGGAAAGGAATTCTGCTTCTGGAGAGAATGGTCAGCCTGAGAGTTAAAGCCTCAGCAGTAGATGAACTCACCAGGAGGAGTGTGCAGTGGGAGGAAAAGAGAAATGAGTCACAGTGAGATTGAGGCCAACTAGTCTGAGAAGGTAGAAGAACAAAGAAGGGGAGAGACTCCCAACGAAGGGAGTGGGTAACGGCATCCAATATTGAAGAGACTTGGAGGAAAATGAGGACGGAAACATGGCCCCCGAATTTAGCCAATAGAGGTTCTTGGTGACCTTGGTGAATTCAGCCTCCTGGAGGAGTTGTGAGCAAGAAATTCTTGTCACTGTGGATTGAAGAGGGCATGGCGGGGAGAGGATGCATGATGCTCTTTGAATCTAGGCTCTGAAAGGAGGGGAGCCAGAGGGCAGGTGGTAGAATGGGACACGGGCTGGAGAGCTTGAAAGCCCCTGTAAGGTGGATGAGACAAGGACATCTGTTCCTAGAAGGAGCTGGGTGTAAGATACAGGAGAGAGAAGAAATGAGCAGCAGAAGAGGACCCTTGAGGAGGAAAATGTCCCAGAGCACACAGCTGTGAAGGAGAGGAAGGGCACAGCCACTACTGCAAGATCAAATAATAGCAAATCCAAAGCAACAGGGCTCACAAAACAGTCTCTCTCTCATGCTGAAGAAGTCTGGGGGAATCAGTTTTGGGCTGATTCAATGAGGTCAGGTACCCAGATTTCTTCTATCTACAGCATGACCTGACCTCCAGGCCCAAGTTTACCTCGTGACCAATATGGCTGCTTCTGTTCCAGCCATCATGTTCACATTCTGGCTAGTAAGAAAAAGGGGAAGGGATCAGAGGTCAAACCCCCAGGAAAGGGACCCAGAAACATACGGATTACTTTCCCTTTTCTCCCATTGGCCAGAACTTAGCATACAGCCACACTTACTTGCATGGGAGACTAGAAAATGCAGTCTTTATTCTGGAGGCCACATATATAGCTCACAATCCTCCTAAGATGGAAAAGGGGAGAATGGATTTGGGGGAGGATGGCTAGTCATCTTTGCCACTGGTTATAGGCATGGGGGCATAAAAGTGAGGAGATTCCAATCAGATGGCTTCTATTTCTTTCTCTCTCTCTGTGAATTACGAGGCGAGGTCCCCAGTTATGTAACGTGGTGGGAGAGTAGAACAAGGGACTTGAGGTTTTAAACTTTTCTAAGAGGAATGGGAAGCAAGGCTGCTTTGAGACAGAGAGAGGCTTGCCAAGGGGCACTGGAGGCCTGGCGGAGACTGCGCTCCGTGTATCCACAGGGGCAGCACCCTGCCTGTGGAGAGTTTACCCCAACAGCATTCACATGCTGGAGGGGATGGCTGGCTCAAGGTCAGGGCTGTCTGAGGTGGGCTGAGGACAAGTGTCTGGGGATCTGGGCATGTGGCAAAATATGTTAAGTGATGGACCTTGGGATCCGGGATCTGCAGTTTCCCTGCTTTCTGCCCTGTGACTGGGAGGGAAGGAGGGAGTGGGGTGGGTCTTGGAGAAGACGAGAGGAGGTCAACCGGGCTGTGTCCCAAGTTCAGGGGGAGCACTGGGAGGCCAGGAGCCGACAGCCAGCGAGTCTCCAACTTCAGAGTCGGATGGCTCTGGAGATGCCAAGCTCCAGGGTGTGGGCGGCCAAAGAGATTCAAAGGTGACCATCCTGGGCTGGGCTGAGGAACAGAGGTGCCAGGTGAAGATTCCAAGGGGTGCTGAAGTTCCCCAGAATAATGGCAGACCTTGGGTTGGAGGAGGAAGTGTGATCCAGATGCCGATGTCCTTGAAATTATGGGGTCATCAGAACATTCCATGATGGCCACGACGATGACCGTGTACCTCAAAGGGAGATAAGGTTTCGTACAAAGGGGGAAGGGCAATGATGGTTGGAAATCTCCTGAGGGCCCAGAGGAGCCACTGCCCTCTTCCACCCAGCAGACTCCTCACTGGGGGCAGTTCAGGTGGAGAGGCTATCCAGGAAGGCTTTGGGGGGAGGAGGGTAAATCGTGCAGGGAGATCATGGGAGAGGCCAAGTGGATGGAGAAGCTCGCAGTTGTGTCTGGTGATGAGAGGACCAGGAGGGGGGATTAGCTGGCTCCAGAGTTCCAAATGGCACTTTGGACTAAAGTGGTTTTGAATCCCAGCTGGTGGTAGTCCAACCTCCATTCACAACCCCTGCTCCCCACTAAGACAACCCGTTCCATCTTTTCTCAGAAAGTACTTCCTTGATCTGAGTCCTCACCTGTCTCCTGGTAACTTCTGTGCTATTCCTTGAGGCCCTGGGGGACTGGACTCCAGCTGCCTAGTGTGGCCCCTCAGTGTCCCCAGATGGAGAGGAAGTGCCCTAGAGCCCTCCGTTCTGCAGACACGGGATTTGCATCCCTGCTGTTCAGCTGGGCTGTGACCAGAGCACCAGCTGTGGCACTCTCCTGGCCCTCGTGTGAATGTTAATGTCATTCAAAGTTGCGTTTGCTCTTTGAAGCAGTAAGCATAACAGTCCAGACACACAAGAATCCCCTCTTGGCCACTTGTCAGATGTGTAATTTTTTTTTTTTTTTTTTTTTTGCTGTATGCGGGCCTCTCACTGCTGTGGCCTCTCCCGTTGCGGAGCACAGGCTCCGGACGCGCAGGCTCAGCGGCCATGGCTCACGGGCACAGCCGCGGGCACGTGGGATCTTCCCAGACCGGGGCACGAACCCGTGTCCCCTGCATCGGCAGGCGGACTCTCAACCACTGCGCCACCAGGGAAGTCCAGCTGTGTAATTTTGAGCAAGTACTCACGCAATCTTGAGTTCAGTGTCCACATCTGAGTAGTGAGGGTAAGGATGGGGGGATTTCTCTCTCTCCCTTTGGGGAAAGCCTTTCAAGGTTACAGATTCACGTGACTGCCTTTCCATCTCATTTCCCCCCATTTTTCACTTTGCTCGCATGGTCCCAGGGAAGTATTCTGCTGGATATCCGAGTACATTGTGATCCATTCCCCCATCTCATCTTTCTAACTAGGAACCGTGAGGATGAGCAGGTTCTGCTTGTCCCTGGTTCCAGCTGAGGTTGGGTAGCTCCGAGACTCTACCATGGCTTCCTAACTTACAGAACCTCCCCGCCAAGGTGAGGGGAATACTCTTAAAATCAAATTCCTGCAGTGCCTACTTGCTGGGGGCGGGTGGTGGTGATCCTGGAGCCTCAGAATCCAGTCCCCCAGCCCTGGCCCTGTTGAGGCCGCTTCTGGCTGGGCACGCTGGTGGGGCAGAGGCGAAGGGGTGCATTGTCAGGGAACAGCAGCTGCCCGGCTGGAGGCTGGGAGGCCTGAATAGCTTCACAGCTCTGGGCTGGCTCGCTGAATGGAGCTCACCCCTCCCTGGCGGTGGCCCAGAATAGATGACATTTTCATTGCAAACTAACAAGGGGAGAAATCCAATTACCTTACAAAGGGGCTCCAAAGGGGCCTCATAGCTTAGAGAGAAGGGGAGGGGAAGAGGGGGAGAGGGAAGGGAAGGGAGAGGATGTGTGTGTGTGTCTGTGTGTGTGTGTGTGTGTGTAGGCTCCCACCCAAGCCAGGAGAAACAAAGCCCTAGGGGGCATGGGGGATAGGCCTGGAGGCAGGAGAGCTGGTACTGGGGGTTTTAATTCATTCCATTCTGCCAGAGGGTCTGCCAGGGAAGCTCCAGGTCCCTGGAGCCTCTGGGCAGCCAGACCTCCTTCTTTCAAGCCACGTGGGTGGTGCAGGAGAGAGCACCCCTCAGGCAAGCCCCAGCCTCTCTGAACCCCATTCTCTGCCTATCAGACTGGGTTTTGCCAGACTTGAATCATCAGGAATTCACTGCATACTTTGCCACATCCAGTTAAACTATTAATCCTTTTTCTTTAAATTTATTTAGAGTGCATTATTTTAAAGTTTAGATTTAAAAAGAAAAATTTCTATCCTAAATGCAAATAGAAAAAGTAGAAGCTAACTCTAAAGTGAAATATGATTCAATAACCCAATGTTGTTAAACCTCAGCTAGGTATTGGGGTGGCCAAGGGCTTTGGAGCTGGAAGCTGAGAAAATCTAGGGGTGGGTGGGGTGGGAGTGGTAAGGGGGGGGTAGGGTGGGGTGTTAGCAAGTGTTTGCAACAAACCCTGATTTCCCCTGGGCCTAATCCAGGAGGATTAAGAGGATTAAAAAAACCACCTCTCCTCTAGGCCCTCCCAGCCCTGGCCCTGGAGTGGTGGGTGTAGCGGCATCAGCCTGGCTGCCCTGAACCTTGGTTGCCCAACTGCTTAGTGGGCAATATGGGCAAAGTGGGATCTACTGTATTATTGGACAGACCTGCTTTCTGTGCTTTGTGGGGTGGTCACTGGGGTCCCAGAAAGTGTGAGGGGCCTAAGGGAGGTGGAAGATGATGGTGGTCCCAGGACGGCAAGAAAGTCTAGTCTCCTGCTTTTACTTTGGACTTGGGAAGAAGAGCTGCAGACCCCCTTTGGGATGAAATTAGCATTCGCTTCCTCCAGCTCAGCCAGAGCAAATCAGCCTTGAAAAGCTGGCCTGCCTCGAGGCCACACAGCGCGACCCTTTGTGGCTCATTCCCTGTCCCCTCTCTCTCTACACTGGCGAATTGAATTCTCCAGCCCAGAACACCTGAAAGGTAGCCTTCCGAGGCAGAGGGACCTGGGAGCTTTCCGGGGGATTTGGGATTTTAGAGACGCCCTTGCCAGTGACCTCTCCAAACTGGGGACATTGCCTGTTTCTTCTGTCAAATGGAGGCTTTTGTGGGGGGGAGCTTTGGTCCCAGGGGAGTTTGCGCCCAAGGGTGGGACAACATTGGCTGTCACTCTCACTGCCACCCCAAACCCTGGGGAAATTAAAGCAAATTGGGAAAGTGGCAGTGCATGCTAGGGGACTGGCTCAGATTAAGCCCCACCCACTCACCACTGAACAGTCCCCACTTTGGGGACTGGATGCTCCCTCCTGCTCTCCTGGGCCATCCCTGCTTTCAGAATGCTGCAGGAGAGGAGATTAGGGAATGCAAGTCTGATCCAGAGACCCAGGGGCACCCCAAGTCTTCAGGGAGCTCTCCAGTCAGTCAGATGCTTGGGGAGGGAGGCAGAGGCAGGGAAGTCCAAGAGGAGGTTGGTCTGCACAGGCTGAAGCAGTCAAAGAAGCTTAGAGAAGCTTGATTACAAAGAGAGTAATCAACACTAATAAAGCTTTCCCTAAGCATACTCGGCATGGTGCCAGGCACTTCAATACTCTAGGAGGTATTGAGGCTGGGTGGCTGGCTTAAGAACATCAGGTAGTCAGTAGCAAAGTTCACCCTGTATATCCTTGCCATCTACCCATTTCTAGTCCCTATTTTTCACCTCCTATGGCATTTGACCCTTTTGAAAGGCCCTCCTGTTTTTTTTGTTTGTTTGTTTTTTTGGGTTTTTTTGCGGTACGTGGGCCTCTCACTGTTGTGGCCTCTCCCGCTGCGGAGCACAGGCTCTGGACGCGCAGGCTCAGCGGCCATGGCTCACGGGCCCAGCCGCTCCGCGGCATGTGGGATCTTCCCAGACTGGGGCATGAACCCATGTCCCCTGCATAGGCAGGCGGACTCTCAACCACTGCGCCACCAGGGAAGCCCAGCCCCTCCCCTTTATACTCAGGCTTTCTTTCTTTCAGGACTACGCTCTCTCCCTGGCCTCTTCCTACTTCTCTGAGCATTCAATGTCCATCTTCCTATGAGTCCATCCTGGGCATCTGCTGCCAGGGTTGTGTGTGTGTGTGTGTGTATATATATTTTAAAAATACATAGTCTCTAGCCTACTGGAGTACTGTAATTCGGCAGGGCTGGTACCATCCACTGAATGTACCTGGGGTTCATTCCTTAACCTACTCATCTATAACCGGTCTCATTGGTTTAATCTTATCTCTTCCCTGATGACTCCCAAATTTATTTCCATCGCTGACAAATCCCACAGCTTATAAGACACATCCACCTGGACATCTCAACTCAAAAACACGAGAGACCATCAACTGAACTCGTGTTTCCTCCAAACTTTCTTCTCACCATGAAATCTTCTGTCCCAGGCCCCCAAAGTGGAAACTCCTAGGTCCTCATTGATCCACCTCTGTCCTGACCCCTCTCATCCCCCTTTGTGACCGAAACCTGCCCCAGGCCCCATTGTCATCCTACCCAATGACCAAGGTAGTTCTGCCTCTTAAATCCCTCTTGTGTCAGCACCTCCCTCATTCTCTACCAGCATCTCATAAGACTATTGAAGAAGACTCCTAACAGGTGGCACTGCTCAGTCTTTCTCCTGCAAAGAGAACCCGTTTAGCATAGAAATCTCCCTGCTTACGGATTCCTGTGCCCTCCCCTCACCAAAAACGCATATTACTTTCTCTTATGGATTCACTTGCCTGTGTACTCTACATTGCACTATAAGCACTTATCTATACACTCCCGTCTTTTCATCTTTATTCATTTGTTTATCCAACAAATATTTGTTTCTTTATTTTAGAAACTGTTCATTTTTCATCAATTTTAGTTTTATTTTCTACTTAAGAGGATGGGGAAGAACAGCTTAAGGCCACTCAGTGGTTGTTCCTACCCGTTCAGTGGCCTGAGCAGTGAGAGCTGCAGACCCATTCTGAGCCGCGGGCTGAGGGCTCTGTCTTCTGTCGGGAACTGAATAGGCACGGAGGGGCCCTGTGCCTTCAGAGCAGCCTGCGACTTCAGAATGAGTGGCAGTAAGTTTAGAAGCTGGAGCAGTCCGTTCACTCTGGAATTCTGGTGTTCAGCCTAGCATCAGTAACCGCTGGAAGTCACAGCTCCTGGAGGGCTGCCTGGATCTGAATAGTGAAGGTTCCAGGAGTGAAGCAGCCAGCAAAAGGAGTGGCCCCGGTGGCAGCAGCAAACTTCAGTACGGGCTGCTGGCCAGTATTCCTGGGGTATATGACACTGACATCAGCCAGGTTTTCAATGGCGACAATGGCATGGGCCACCAGTAGAAGCTTCTCCCAGGTCCTCTCCAGATTTATGATGTAGATGCCATCACTTTTCCCTTTGTAAATGTACTGTTTCATTTGGCTGTCAAGGTTCATGCCACCTGGGGCTCCAGACATTGTGAAAGTTGTTCTTTAAGTTATGACGGGAACCCAGAATGATGCTATAGGGACCCCTTTATAAGTTGTGTGGAAAAGCCAACATTTATCTGATGTCAGCTATGAGTCAGGCCCTGAGCTCAGTGTTGGGGGAGAAAAGGACGAGGCAGATCCTGGCGCTGCCTTCACAGAGGCTGGAGTCTAGTCTTCGTGCCATTGCACATACTATTCTGCCACGTAGATGTATGCCTTTTCCATCTGGAAAATGCCCGCTCATAAACAGGAGATCTTATGTTTCCTTCCCACACACTGACGAATCATCTTGTGCCCCCTTGGAGTGTACACAGTGCACTGTAAAGACACCTGGATCAAGACGTAGAAATAGGACAGTTAGGTAGGTTTTGTTCTTGTTGTTGCTGAAAGTGACAGAAAACCAACTCAAACCGGTAGAAAAGGGAATTTACTGCTTCATATAAACAGGAAGTGCAGAGGTGGAGCTGGCCTCTGGGACTGCAGGGATGTCACTCATGTTGCCAGGACTCCCTCTGCTCCTCTACTCGAGCCTTCTGCCCTGGTCTTTTTTACTGCAGGAATGGGGAGAGGAGTGGGATGTAGCTGCAGAAAACTGTAGGCTTACCTCTATCCAGATTAGCGATGCCCCTAGAATAAAGTTTTCTCTCCTAGCATCCATGTAAAAATCTTAAGGAAGGGTTGTGATTGGCCCGACTTGGATCAGGTACTCATCCCTGAATGAATAACCAAGGCAGAGGGCTACAGAGCTCTGACCTGCTGCGTGTGGATCAGATACCCATCACTGTCACCTGGAAGGCAGGTGATGTGATAGGCAGCCCAAGCAGAACTATATGGAATTCTCCAAAAGAAGATGGGTGCTGTGACCAGGAGAAGGAGGAAAAGGATGTGGGGCAGACAAAAACTTTAAATTCTACTACAGACAGTGAGGGGGCAGAACGATATCCCCGTTCCATGATTCTCTCCATTGCACCACACAGCCTTGCGGCTAGGTGATCAAATAGAACATCCCTGAGCACAGGTATGACCCTAAAATGGTCCAGTTTCTCATTCTTTCTCATCCTTGTACAGGAACTGTTAATGGTAGAAACATTTCCTCACTCCTAATATTTCTTTCTAGATTTCTTCCAGCCATGAGGGAGTAATAGGGGAAGGAAGACTTACCTAGAACACTGGACAAAACGTAAGATACAACAGTTTTTAGACAATAAACAACAGACAGCACAGGATTATCATCCTTGAGAGAAGGGAAACAAATGAGGTGAGCCCTGTCAGCACCCTGGCTTTTTGCCTGGAGGTGATTTCTGATCTGTGGTATAAAGATGAGGAAACTAAACAAAGCTTGGTGGTCTTGTGAGTTGATGAGACAGAGAACAGAGTTCAGGAAGTTGATGTGGCTAGGATTTGCAGGGCAGACTCGTGGAGAAGAGGGATCTTTGCAGAGGAAACCCCAGAAATGTGCGTAGTATCCACTTGAGTCTTGGGCTGAATACAAATGTATGCATGTGGAGAGTGAAATTCCACAAGGCTGGTCAAAAAACAACTTCCAGGGAAGCTGTAAGATAGAAGATTCTCAGAGCTCACACAGGATGGGGAATCATTTGATTTCCTACTGGGCAGGGTAGAAAGACATTGTTGAATATATGAGGCGTCTATATATTTGATGCCAGATGCCAGGAGGGTCATATTTCATAGTGGGACTAAACTACCTCTAGAAGAAAAGCTACTCTAGTTCTACCTTTTAAAAGCTTGAAAACAATCCTGTAAAAGATCATCATGTTCTTTTAATGACATGACAGAGCAGAGTCCAACCCTCTTTAATGGACTACAACAAAATCCAGTACTCAAAAACAAACTTACATTGTGCAACATTCAATCAAAAGTTAATAGAAATGCAAAGAAGCAGAAAAATGTTACTTGTTACTAGGAGAAAAATAAATCAATGGAAGTGTATTGAGAAATGACAGGTGATGGAGTTAGTATTCAAAGATACTAAAATAACTCTTATAAATATACTTATTTTGCGCAGTGATTTAGAGGGAAATGTGAACATAATGAGGAAAGAAATAGTTGATAAAAAGACCCAAATGAATTCCTAGAAATGAAAAATATTTGAAATGAAAATTCACTGGGCAGGATGAACAATTATTTAGACATTGTAGAAGAGAAGATTAGTAAACTTGAAGATGTAGCCTTAGAAACTGTCCAAATGAAGTAAAGAGAGAAAAAAAATTGAGAAAAAAAATCAATAGAGTCTCAGTGACCTATGGGGCAACATCATGTAGTCTGACATACATGAAACTGTAGTCCCAGAAGGAGAGAGTAGAGACAGAAAAAACATTTGAAGAAATAATAGGAAAACTCTTTTCAAATTTGATGAAAACTATAAATCCACAGACCAAGGAAGCTCAATGAAACCCAAGGAGGATAAACACCAAAGAACACACCAAGGAACATTGCAATCAAATTGCTGAAAACCAGCAATAAAGACAAAATCTTGAAAGCAGTCAGAGAAATAAAAAAAGACATTATGCACCCAGGAACAAAGATAACAACTACACAGACTTCTCATCAGAAACAGGTCAGAAGACAATTAAACAACATCTTTGAAGTGCTGAAAGGAAAAAAAAAACCCTGTTAATCTAGAGTTCTCTTTCCAGGGAAAATATCTTTCAAAAATGAAGATGACTACCTCTTTATTCCTGCCCTGCAACTAGGTTCATCAGTACCACTTTTTTTTTTTTTTTAGATTCCGCATATATGCGTTAGCATACAGTATTTCGGGTGAAGTGAGAGTAGCATCAACATATATATGCTACCGAATGTAAAATAGTTGGCTGGTGGGGAACAGCAGCATAGCACAGGGAGATCGGCTTGGTGCTTTGCGATGACCTGGAGGGGTGGGATAGGGAGCAGGGGAGGGAGGCTTAAGAAGAAGGGGTTATGGGGACATGTGTATGCATGTGGCTGATTCGCTTTGTTGTGCAACAGAAACTAACACAGTATTGTGAAGCAAGTATACTCCAATAAAGATCTATTAAAAAATATTTTTAAAAAATGAAGTTGAGGGCTTCCCCGGTGGCGCAGTGGTTGAGAGTCTGCCTGCCGATGCAGGGGACACGGGTTCGTGCCCCGGTCCGGGAGGATCCCCCATGCCGCGGAGAGGCTGGGCCTGTGAGCCATGGCCGCTGAGCCTGCGCGTGCGGAGCCTGTGCTCCGCAATGGGAGAGGCCACAGCAGTGAGAGGCCCGCGTACCGCAAAAAAAAAAAAAAAAAAAAAAAGAAGTTGAAATGAAGATTTTTTTCATGCACATGAAAGGTGATAGAATTTGTTGCCAGCAGACCTATGTAAGAAATGTTATAGGAAATTCTCCAGGAGAAGGAAAATGATACCAGGTAGAAACTTGGATCTACATGAAGGAATGAAGAGAGCAAGAATGATAAACAGTTGGGTAAATAGAAAGTATTTTTTTAAAAAGATAATTGACTGTATAAAGCAAAAGTAATAATGCAATATCTGGAGGTTTATAATATATGTAGAAAATGTTGAAATTGCTGTCTTGGGAATGTCTTCTGGGCTCTGCAACAAGTGTCAGTGTGGTAAACGGACCCAGGGAACCAGGTTCAGGCCCTGGGAAGCCTCCTGGCTCCCATCTAAAAAAAAGAAAAAGAGAAAAGAAAATGTATGACAACAGTGGCACAAAGGATGGAAGGGGAGAATGGAAGTGTACTGTTGGAAGGTTCTTACGTTATACATGATGGCAGACTGCGATATGTGATATGCAGTAAGCATATTGTAAACCATAGAGCAAGCATGAAGAGAATGACAAGTAGAGATACTAAGCCAAAAGCAGAGCTACAGTGGAATCTTGATGTTTTCTTCTGTGTGTGGGGAGCCCCATCAGCATAACGTACTTGGCGTCTCTGCTGTCTCTCCCTTGTTCTGCTCCAGGAAATAGTGAGTGGCTTACTTGATTGGTGAGCTAGGCTTGGGTAGCCCAGCCCTTTTCTCTAGGTACAAGCTACCTGCAGGGAACACACGTTTCTGCTGTGCCCTAGTGGGTTGGAGAGGCTGGTGATGGTCCCCAGTTGCCTGTGACTTAAGTCTAACTAGTTCTAGGTTTCCGCGAGGATGCCCACCTACCCACAGCCATAAGCCATGTTCTTCAGCATTTGCTTCATGTGTAGTAAATGTGCTACTTGTTCTCTATCTGCCTTGCTTCTTTGTCTAATTTCTTAATTGGTTTAGAAATCAGTATTTATCAGTCAACTCCCTGAGGGAGCAAGGGTACGCCATCCCTTCCCCACCCGCCTTGTGCGGTTGACCTGGAGCAGGCAGGGAGCAGTGGTGGAAAAGGTGATGAGGAACACCTTGGTGCTGGACCCCTGGGCTCACAGAGGACTGGAGGGGCCTCAGGTGAGGCTGGCAGGGAGGAAAGTCCTCAGTTTTCCCATCCTCACTCCCTGCTCAGAGTCTCCAGTGTCTCCCCAGGTCCCCCCAACTAAGCAAGTTATGGCAGAAGCACAGACTGGGGGCAGAAGACCTGGATTCCTTGCCCAGGGGGCCACTAACTCACCGCGCAACCTTAACCAAGTTATGCCTCTCTCCCCAGTCTGGCCTGAGTTTCCCCATCTGAAACAAAAAGGCAGTATCTAATAGTGGCTCCTCTGGTCTTTTTAAAAATTGATTAATTAGTTAATTAATTAATTTGGCTGCCCTGGGTCTTAGTTGCAGCACGCGGGATCTTCATTGTGGCATGTGGGATCTTTTAGTTGCGGCATGCAGGATCTAGTTCCCTGACCAGGAATCAAACCCAGGCCCCTCGCGTTGGGAGCACGGAGTCTTAACAACTGGACCACCAGGGAAGTCCCCCTCTGGTCTTTATGGTGTCTGTGTCCAGACGACAGACTCCAGCCTAAGGCTACATTTAGACTTATTTCGTTTGGCCTACCACGTGTTAGATTTTTTTTTTTCTCCCGAGGTAGTTGCTAACATTGGGGAGATTTCACATACAAATCTGAATTTCTAGCTTCTCTTGAAAAAGTCTGCCTTCGTTGTTGCATAGAAATAATAAGCTGGACTTAAGCAGCAGCTGGCTCCTTTAGGGGTACGTGGCCTCTCCAGGTGACTACAGTCCCCACTTGGCCACTACCATCGTGATGCTGCCTGCTTGCCCTGAAGCACTTGTTCTGGGGCCTCTGCAGGGACAGTGGGGAAGCTGCGATGTGAACCCTGATCTCTGGATTCTTAAGCCAGGGTGATTTCTGCTATATTCTGTGGCCAGTTTGACTCTGCCCAGATGGAACAGGAGAGAGGAGTGACAGTATTTCAGAGCTGCCTGAGGTTACAGGGAATCTGGACTTAGGGCAGGAAAGGCACAGAACTTCACGGGCTCCGTGGGTCCTGGTGTTCCACAGTGGACCCCAATGCAGGAAACACAAGTGCAGTCAGAAGTCCCTGGCCTCTCCCTAGGTCCTCTTCCTCCCACTCCCAGCTGGTGGCTGAGCCAAGAGGCTGGAGTTAAAGCCCCTCCCCCACTGACAGCTTTATAGATCTCTCCCAACCCCCCACCAGTGTGGTTAAATCATTGTCAGAGGCACAAGGTCGGGTCACCAGGTGGCTGCCCCATGCCGAGGAGGCTACTGGTGGTGTTGGGGCAGGAGCCTGTGGGAGTCCCTGCCTTCCATCTCCACAGCCCCGGATCCCACACTCCCCAGCGCTGCAGACCCTTGTTGTAATCCAAAGGGCACCTGCCCTAAGTGATGCTGAGAAGTAATCCCAGCTCTGGTGACAGCCTGGCCCAGGGAAGGCTCAAGAGCTATGGGAAGGTCAGACAGACCTGGAGTTGAATCCTTGCTACCCATCAGCTGTGCCCACCGAGGTCAATTACTGAATGCTCTGAGCCTCAGTTCCTTCACCTGTCAACTGGGACAAATAATAACTCCTACTCCTCAGGGATGCTGTAAAGATGCAATGAATGACAGAAGGAGGGTGGACGTGGAGTGGCAGCATTTGGTAGGCTCTCAATAATTATTAATTTTCTCTCCCTTTGTTGAGCCCCGTGGAACTGCTCCTGGGAGTCCTCCGCTAAGCTATTGGGGCTGTGTGTCCTATAGGCAGACAAGATAGCCCAGAAATGACAGCATGGAAATATGATGCACTTTAGCTTTTAGGACAGAAAACTAGAAAGCAGCTTCTATTAAAAAAAAAAATTAATCTCTTAGACTAGTCACAATTTACAAAGGCCCACCCCCTGTCTCTCCCTCAGTCCCCATGGCCATTGTGTGAGAGTGATATAACTATCATCCCCGTTTGCAGATGGGAAAACTGAGAGGCAGAGTGGTTCTGTGAGTTGCTTAAGGTCACAAAGCTAAGTGTGGGAGGCAGCCCTTGTTGTCAGTTTAGGTCTGGCCTTGGGGCAAGGCTCTGCCCTCCCAAAGACTCAACTAGCATGGTGGGGGACGGTTGCCACAGCTGAGGGCAGGCCCTGGCTGCCTCTATCTCCCACCTCCCCTAGAAAGGTGGCGCACTTCTTCCCCAACCCTTTGCCCCACGTGGACTACTGCCGCTGAGCAGCCACATCCTTCTCACCTTCCAAGGCTGGCAGAAGTGTCACCCCCTCTGACGTCATCTCCCCTGTAGATTTTCTCCTTCTCTACTCTGACTTCTATGGTGCTTCCAGTACTCACCTCCCAAACCCATGGGCTTCCTTACCTGCCTGCTCAACAACTTCTCTTCCTGGGTGGAAGCCTGGATGACAACCCCCCTGGTGGGGTGGGGTCCATGCTAGATTGGCCTTATTTCCAACCTCTGTCCACAGGCCACCCTCCTCCTACCTCTGCCTCTCACCCCGGTGCCGGTTGGACAGTCCACAGGCTCCAATAAACACAGGTCTAACCCTTTAGCAGTATATATCAAAAGCCTGAAAAAGTACATATACTCTGACCTAAAGTTCCACTTCTAGGACATTTTCCTAAAGAAATGATTGAAATATATATGTGTAAAAATGTTCATCTAACTGTTATTTATAAAGGGCAAAAATTGGACAGAACTTAAATATCCAATAGGGGATTTGGGGTTAAATATATTATGATACTATACCTGAATACTTAGAATATGTGTAGCAATTAAAATGATGAGATAAGATCTCTACTTCATTGGCATCATAATGTATTAAGTGTAAAAAAAAGATGGTAAGAAAAGTATATGAGAGTGATCTCTCTCTCTTCATATATGTATGTGTGTGTTTGTGTGTGTGAGATGTCTGTGTGTGGGTAGATAAAGATAGATATAAAATCTACCAAATGTTAACAGAGTTATCTCTTGGTGGTGAGATTAATGGGTGATTTATAATATTTTGCTAATCTACACTTTTCTGCAGTGGGTTACTTGGGAGATTGAAGAAGCAGGAAAAACATTTATTTTAAAGCTGCATGTCACAGGTTGGGCTCTAGGAGTCTCTGCAGGCTCCCCCCCATTAGAGACCGAATGAGGCCAGGTGAGGCCAGGTGGGGCCAGGTGGGATTGGGGACAGGGTGGGTAGCAGGGGCAGCGAAGCTGGCTCCAGCTCACCTCTGGTCAAGTACGAGCCAGGCCGAATGACATCAGGTTTGGTTCTTGGCCTGGGTGGGGCATTCAGTCTCCAGGAGGCACCCTGTAGCCAGGTGATTGTCCCTCCCCAGCCTGCACCTGCTCCATTAATCTTCCCTGTCCCAACCTGGCCGACAGAGCCCACTCTGTCTGTTGACCTAAGCGGAGGGTGCCAAGGGCTCAGGGAGGGGCTCCTGTTCTATACCTGCCGTTGCTCAGCAGCTGAGCCTGGAGCCCTCACAGGGGGCCAGGTTTGTCAGCACTGATGGATGGGGAGCTGCAGGAAGGCCACTCTGTCCTGCCACCACTGCCCCACCTCCCCTGGCCCACGCTGTTCTTTGGAGTGTTAGTGCCCTAGACAGGATGGCTAATGAAATCCAACCTGCAGATGTCCACGACCCACACACAGACCCCTCCACAAGTACACTTCTGCAGTACCACAGGTTTTCTCATTTAAACCTCCCCTAAGCACGAGAACATAGCAAGTCAGATACTAGCTTTTTTATAGATGAGAAAATGGAAGCAATTAACCTAGCAATTCAAATAACAAGGTAGATCTGTATTTCACTGAGATTGAAAGATATTTGTAATATATAAAGTGAAGTAAGCATGGTTCGACAAAAGTAGAGCATCATTTTTCCTGTGTAATATATATATGGAAGGATATCTGCCAGTTGTTAAGAGTGACACAGCTGATGTTTGAACCAGGTGTGTGGGCTTACATCCCATGCTCATTTCACTGTCTGCCATTTCACTGTCTGCCATTGCCTCTTTGTCGTGAGGGTCTTCCCTCCTTCAAGCTCCACCTCCTCCAGGTGGCCTCATGGGACTCCTCCCCCAACCAGGGTTGGGCCACCTCAGTCTTCTAGAAACTCTCTCCTCTGACGAGCCCTTAGGCTGGACACTGCCCACCGCAGCAAGTTTGTGTTCGGCCTGATGTCTGTACTCCTGAGAGCCCCCAGCTGGTACCATGAGGTCTTTGCCCCGACCCCACTAGATGAGGCCGCCCTCCTTCCCATCTCCTCTGGCATCATCCTGATGGCACGAAGTCCAAGACTCAAAGCTCATACGCTCAAAAGGAAGAGTTCCTAACTTAGATCCCACTTATTCTTCTTTTGCACACAATCCCACTCAGCTTGGATAACTGGCCCCACAGGCCACAGGTCTCTAGATATTTTGTAGTAGTTTGCAAGTTGCCTTGCCTGCCGTCTTGCTTAAACTCCAGTTTTTCTCACTTAGCAATATATTGTAAACATTTCCCCTTTTAAGAAGCATTATTTTACAACACAATTTTCAATGGGGCATAGTAACCCCACTGAATATATATAATAATCTAATATATATTAGAATATATAATAATCTAATCTGTCTTCTGTGGTTGAACATTTCTTTTGTTTTTGATATTTTAGACACATATCTAATAATCTAATATTTAAATGTAATGTGTAATTTGAAATATAATCTGTCTAATATATAGTAATATAATTTGTTCTCCATGATAGAACATTTCCTTTGCATCTTCATTTTTTTGCCATTATAAAAGATGGTGTTATGAATGCCTTTGTTGACACATTTTCATGCAATTTCTTTTTAAAATTAATTAATTAATTATTTTGGCTGCGTTGGGTCTTCATTGCTGCACGCGGGCTTTCTCTACTTGCGGCGAGTGGGGGTTACTCTTTGTTGTGGTGTGCGGGCTTCTCACTGCGGTGGCTTCTCTTGTTGCGGAGCACGGGCTCTAGGTGCGCGGGCTTCAGTAGTTGTGTCATGCGGGCTCAGTAGTTGTGGCTCGCGGGCTCTAGAGCGCAGGCTCAGTACTTGCGGCACGCGGGCTTAGTTGCTCCATGGCATGTGGGATCTTCTCGGACCAGGCCTCGAACCAGTGTCCCCTGCATTGGCAGGCGGATTCTTAACCACTGTGCCACCAGGGAAGTCCCTTATGCAATTTCTGATGATTTCTCTAGGAGGAATTACTGGGCCAAGATGTTTGACCATTTTCAGACATTTGATAATACTGCCAGCAAGAAAGGATGGGTCAATTTTTAAAATAATTAAAGTAGTATATGGACATTATAAAAAAATTTTAAGTACAGAAGGACACTAATCATGACAGTAGCCACAGCTAACCTTCACTGATGATCTCTTGCAGTCTCCTACTTTTGTATGTTATTATATTGTATATAGTGTATACTATATACAATATATAGTGTATACTATATAGTGTATAGTTGGATATTGTATTATACTGTAGATACTATGAGAGAAGCGCTATCATTATTCCTATTTCGCAAATGGCATCGAGGCTTAAAGAGCTTGCCTAAGGTCACCAAGCTGTAGGTGGCAGATCTGTCATCCAAGTACAGGCAGCCCAGCTCCTAAGCCGCGCTCTTGTCCACTACAACAGAGAGTTAAGTGGCTCTCTCGCCTCCGTGGAAAGCTCTGTGCGGAGGAGCTACAGGAGCTGCAGTGGGAAGATAGGCTGTGGTGTGCGGGCTGGACCAGAGGGAGAGGGGACAAGAAGTCTCCCGGCAGGGACCTCTGCCATAGTGTAGCCAAGAGTTGAAGGAGAGCCAGGGCGGCTCCACGGACATTGCAGAGGCAGAATCAACAGAGCCAAGGTGAGGCTGGCACCCAGGTTTCTAGCTTGGGAGGTGCGTGGCTCGTGGTGGTGCTGTTTGTAGGAGTGGAGCCTCAAGGAGGAGGTGTGACCAGGTCACAGAGGAGAAGCCTTGCTCTGCTCTGCTAGGGCTGTGCTTGTGGGTCTGACTGGCCCCTCCTGCTGAGGCCCATGGGGCTCTCTTTTCACACAACTCACACAGGGCCTGGCATGCACTGAGGACCGGTGGAGCCAGAGCCCCTGTAAACCTGCCTGCTTCTCTTTCCCCTCCTCCTTCTCTCTTACTCCTTCCTGTTTCATGTTGACCTGGTGAGATGCCTGTTGCCACCTCCCTCCCTGCTTGAGGCTTTGAGGATTCCAACCTATTTGTCCTGCCCCTGGAGAAGGGTGAGAGCACCTCTCTCCTTTCCGCCAGTGTTGACTGTTCCTAGAAGGGGAAATGGCTAGAAGGGGTTTGACTGCTAAACGTACACCTCTTTCTTATGTATCCTCCCTGCTCGCTGGGCCCAGGGAAGGGAACACCCTGGGCCTGGCAACAAAACCACAGCCCAGAAGGTGGCTGATACGAGATCCAGAGAGTAGGGGCCAGCCTGGCCCCTGCATTCATTCAGTTCAGTTTCATTAAAAACATTACCACTGAATGCCTACCACATGCCAAGCATTCAGGGGACACTGCGATGAACTGGACACTGTGATGGCCCCTGCTTTCGAGCTATGACCCTCTCTTAGCCAGACAGCTGAGACATAAAAGGAGAATAAACTTGGTGCCGTGGGCATGGAGGGGTAGCCTCAATTCTGCATAGCGAGTCTAGGCTGCGAAACTGGGACACTCAGCTCCGGACCCAGACCTGCCACTAACTCTGCGTGTGACCTTGGGCCAGGCTCTTCCCCTTTCAGGGCTTCAGTTTCCACAGCTGTGAAGCCAAAGTTCAGGACTCAGGGGTCCATGAGGCCATTGCCAGCCAGAGCAAGAGGCAGTTCTGTTCCTGGATCCCGAGTCCTTTTTCAGTTGCTGCTAGCTTTTTGCTCCCACTCTTTAAAAGCAATGAGAAGAGGCTGGGATGGGGGCAGGGGACATGGGGACTGTAAAGAAATTCCCAGACTGATCTGTTGCTTTTTTTGTGTGGATGGAGGAACTGGGGAGTGCTGGGGGAGGGCGGAGGGGAAGGACAGGGATGGAGTGAGGAGGGGGAGAGGAGGGTGCACAGGGGAGACAGAAGAATGAAATAAAGGCGAATCCAACAAAAGGAAGTGAAAAGTGAGTGACAAGTTTGAGGCTGCAGGCCCGAGGCCGGCCAGGCCTTTAGGGCAAAGAATGGAGACAAACGAGCTAGATTTTCATGCTTGGTGGATAGTGAATGAAGAGCATCTTTTAAAACCCTATCAGGAACTCTTTGGATTGTCATTAGATCTGGAGAGGGGAAAAAGACGGAGGGAGGAGACTGCTGAATTTGGCCCCTTGGGTGTGAAAAGATCCTGATTCTCTGCTGGTGGCTGGGGGGGCCTTGGGCCTTCTTCTTCCTGGAGCTAGGCACGCCTGGGCCCCTCAAAGCTTTCGGTAAATTATTTATTATTTCGAGGGCCCTTGAAATCCGGTGGCAGGCTCCCCTTGCTCTCAGTGGGTGACACCACACTGGAGCTAGGAGGGGGAGGGAGGGCTGGGGTGGACACAGGTTTCTGGTTCCTTGTAGGGTAACGAACCATCGGGATTTGCTGGGGACAGGACTTCTAGTACTAAAACTGGGAAAGTCCTGGGCAAACCAGAATGATTGGTCACCAAACTTTGGGGTGAGACTGGTGGGGCGGGGAGGAAACTGACTTGCCCAAGGCCAGTCCCACTAAGCCAGGGAGTCAAGGCTGGCCTGGTCTTGGTCTTGGCCTTGGTCCTGGCCACCAGCTGGCCGCCTGGCTCACCTGCTCAGCTGGGAGAGAGGAGATTCTAAGATGGAGATTCTTTGCACATTTTAAAAAAGTTGATTGGAAGTGTTTGAATATGACTAGCTGTTAGATCATATTATAGAATTGTTAATTTTATTAAGTATAAAAAATGGCTTTTTTTTTTTTAAACGTTCTATCACCTAGAAATGGACACTGAAGTCTTTACAAGTGGGATGATCAATATCTGGGATGTGTTTTTAAAAATTCCACACAAATAAATATAGAAGTGTGTGTGCAGGATTGGGGCAGACGGGGGCGGGGTGAATAGATGAAACAAGGTTGACCATGACTTAACGGTTGCAGAAGCGGAGTGATGATCCATGAGGACACGGGATTCTATTCTAGTTTATGCATGTTTGAAAATGTCCAAAACCAGAACTTAAAAAGGGGAAAAGTAGAGCATGGCAGTGGTACAGTGTAGCCGTGGTTAGGTCTACTGCCTCCAGGGCAAAGGACCCTGAGTTCAATCCAACTCCACCTCTCGCTGGGTAACGTGTAACATGTTAATGGCTCTCAGCCTCAAGTTCATCATTTGTAAAATGGGAATAATAATTCTGATCTCATAGATTAACAGAAAGCACTAGAACTCTGCTTAGACATAGTAAACACTCAATAAAAATTAGTTGCCATCCAGAAAAAGGGAAGTTTGGGGGGCCCTTTCCGCCCAAGAGAACTCTTTGGAGCTTTGATCCTGGGGGTGTGGGTGATTTCCTGGAATAACCTTTTTTGGAGAGGTCAGCTGTTAGGACCCGGGCCTCCTCTATACAACGAACCTCGGTAGGCTGGCTCCCTTTCCCCACCCTCGGCTTCCACGGAGCCCCCTCCCTGCCCCTCTCTTCTGTTCCCAATCTTATGTGTTTGGTAGACCTTAGTTTCTCCCTGCTTCCTCCAGGAGGTCTCAGTACCATGCTTGTGCCGTCATGCCTTTGTTTGACCAGTTTGACTCTGGTCTCTGTCAGTCAAATGTGAACTGCAAGAGGGCAGGTTTTAGTCTCCATCTGGGGTCTCTCTCAAAGGCTGAGCACATGGAGACATGAGAATATGCTAGTTCACACAGAGGGACAGCACACACTCAGACACACATGTACATGCACACACAGAAGCATGGGCACATGCATGCACACACATATACATGCAACCTTAAGGCAGGTAGATTGACACCTGCTCACAAGTGGGACCATCAGGAAAGAGGTCAGAAGGCCTAAAGATGCAAGGAGAAGAGAAGGGGGTCCTGGTCTTGCTGATCTGGGGGTCCATAGTGCAGAGCTGAGCAGGGTTGTGAGTGGTAGAGGCTGGGGGCCGTCAGCACCTGACACCAAGCTCACTGCTGAGGTCTGTGTTCTCATAGTGCAGTGCCAGGCACAGAGTAGTAGTGACAAGCCACTTGCCTCTATGCCAGGAGACAGCACCAAGAGACCTGGATGTTGGAGGCCAAGAGCTGACTTCCTGCCAGACTACAGCCATTGCTGATGGTACAGTGGTAGCAAAAATGGAAACAATGAAAGCCTCCATTTACTCTGCCCCTGGCACAGATGCTGAGCACTTGTCTTGTAAAATTTCATTTAATTCTGACAGTTACCCTCTGAGATATCATTGTATCCTTTTATAGTTGAGGAAACTGAGGCTCAGAGACATTAGGTTACTGGCTGAAGGTCACACCGCTGGGAAGGGGCAGATCTGGGATTTGAACCCAGAGTGTCTGTCTTCAGAGCAGCTCTCAGCTGCTACGCTCTATGATGCAAAAAACAAACAAACAAACCAACCCAAAAAACCCCTGAAACTGGGGAAGGATTTGTGGTTGAAATTGTATGATGCCTTGGATTTGCTTCAAAATAATCCACAGAGGTAGTGCTGGGGGAAGTGGGTAGGTATGTGGGTGAAAAACAATTGGCTCTGAGTTGATCATTGTTGAATTTGGGTGATGGATACATGAGAATTCATTATGCACCTCTATCTGTGATTTTTTTCAAAATAAATTTTACTGGTTCTGCGTTCTACCTTGGCTACACCATCACTAGGTGACCTTGAACATGTTACTGAACCTCTGTTTTCCCACTGGGCCTTGCTGCATCTGTTCCCACCTCATTGCAGGACTGCAGCACTGCTTAATTTGTGCCCGTGGATTAAGGGGTGTGGAATCTGGATCTGCTGAGACACAAGCTCCCCTGTTTCTAAGGACAGCCATGGATCCCTTCTAACTGACCATCACTCTCTGCCTCTCACTTTCCAGAAAGAAGAATTGTGGCAGAGCTGCCTGTGTGTTTGGTCTGTGTCCGGACTCCTAGAGTGGAAAATATAAGTCTGTGTGTGTGTGTGTGTGTGTGTGTGTGTGTGGTGGGGAATGTGCAATGCCCTGCTCACTCCACCTGTGTGGGTATCCTCTTCTCTTCCAAGTCGCCACATGTTCATTCCTCGTTCAAAAGGAGCATAGGGGCCCCAGGCAGAATGGTGGTGCTCAGACCCTGGGACAGGCAAATGAGACTCTGGGCCTCCCAAACACTGGGGATGATAAATGGGGTCCAAGTCTTTCAGGCTTCATTATAGAGTCACCATGGGTTTGCCCAAACCATGGCAACCGATTCAAGCAATGATTAACCTAATAAAGCAGAGGCAAAGGGGAAAAAGATGCATTCAAGACCCCAAGTCAGGCTCTGGTTCTCTAGAGGCAGTAAATTTCCCTTCAGTGGGTACGGTGTCCAGGCTCCAGACGTCCTAAATCTCTGCCTCCGAGAGTGGGGGTGGGAAGCCTGTGAAAGCAGTAAACGGATGTCAGAGATCAGCTGGGGTAGCTCCAGTGCTCACTTAATGGTGCCCCTCCTGGGCCCTTCTTGGAAACAGACCCAGCACCGGGAGGCAGAGAGACATCTGCTTTAGGCCCAGGAGTCAAATCACCTAGGCTTTCTTCTTTTGAACTTTGATATATTTGGTCCTAGGGAGGTATATGTGTGTGAGTGCACACATGTGCGTGCACATGTGTGTTTGTCTGTCTGTCTCTAGGGTGTAGAAGGCAGGCAGCAAATATTCTGCTACTGCCGCTGTGATGGGCAGCCTCTAAGATGGACCCCAGTGATCCATGCTTCCTGGTATTCGTGCCCTTGTGCAATCCGCTCACCTTGGCTGTGGCCTGGATTTAGTCATTTCTAGTGAATAGAATGTGGCAGAGGGATGAGATGTCACTTGTGAGATTAGATTACAAAGAGACTGTGGCTTCCGTCTTGGGTGTCCCTCTACCTCTTGTTTGTTTGCGTTGAAGGAAGCCAGTTTCCATGTTGTGAGCTGCCCTATGGAGAGGGCCACGTGGCAAGGAACTGAGGAAAGCTTCTGGTCTAAAGCCACTGAGGAACTGAGGCCCTCAGTCCAATGGCCCTCGGGGCATTGAGTCCTGCTAACAGCCACATGAGTGAGCTTGGAAGTGGATCTGGCCCCAGCGAATCCAACAGGTAAGACTACATTCTTGGCTGACACCCTGACTGCAGCCTCATGGGACACTTGGAGTCAGGGATGCCTACCTAAGCTATGCCTGGATTCCTCACCTACAGAAGACCCACAAAATAAATGTTTCTTGTTTTAAGTAATAGAGTTTTCTTGTAATTTGTTATGCAGCAATAGATAACTAGTAGGACAGAGGTACTATAGCTGCTGATGATGTTAGAATTGCAGGAGCATCAGTTTGTCTCCATAATTAACAGGCTTGGGCAAGTCATATAAACTCTCCCTGGTTAATGTGGGAAAGTCAGTCCTGGTCTCTGCCTTCTTAGCTAGCCTTCTGTAGGCTTAAGATGGAGATGGGGTGGGAATTATAATGAGGTCTGCTTTAAATTGCAGGCAGGCACGTGAAGTGTATGGACATACCTGTCATCTCATCTGAATCCTCATAAAACCCTATGAGGTAGGTGTGGTCTTCTTCATGTTGTTATTTGGAGAAATTTTTATATATGGAGGCTTGGAGAGGCTAAGTAACTTGCTCATGTGATAGAATTAGGAAGTGCTGGAGTTGAGATAGATGCCAAGCTTCATGCTCTAATGGACTATCTTAGGAGGGATTGGAATTGTTACTGGTGATCTCAGAAACAGTGATACTCTTGTGATAACCCAGTCTCACCAAATCAGTTGGGGCATCTTCTAAAATAAACCTATTGGCAGCCAAAGACAGGCTATTTTGGTGCCGAGGAGGGTATGATGCAGGAAGGGTAATGGGTCTCTGTATAATTTATTAATTTATTAATTCACTTATTCAACAAATATTCATTGACCTTTATACAGCAGCCAGTCGGGGGAAGGATAGAAATTTCTAACATATAATTGAAATACCTTTCATTCAGTCAGTCAATTCATTTACTCTAATTCATTCTAAAAACATGTGGCATATGGTTGAGAATGGGTACTCACTGGAGACAGGAAGGACACTTCCTTTTGCCAGTGGAGGGCACAAATAGCAAACAGATAATCACAAATGCTACCTGGAAAGTGCAAGGATATTCTTATGCACAGGATATTATGGAAGCAGGAGCAAGGAGGGAGGAATAGTTCAGAGAAAGATTCTGAGAAGAGGTGATATCCACGTTGGAGATTTGGGGAGGGGGAAATGAGGGTTTGGGCAGGGACAGCAGTGTGGGAAAAAAGCATGGAAGTGGTACTGACTGTGTTTAAGGGTAAGACTTCAAGCAGGTCAGTATTTCTGAGGGTAAATGCCAAGGCAAGCAAGACATTATGAAAGAAAGGCTGTTGCAGCAGGACTCTGGTCATAAGCACGAGTGATTCGTGATGATAAAAACAAATATTAGCACATATAATCCAATGTAATCCTGACAACAGTCCTGTGGTGAAGACTGCTCATCACCTGCCAGAACCCATTCTTCACTTCTTCCTAGGCACATAGCCCTTCTTCCAGTTAGGTTGAGGGGATACGATCATGTACTCCCAGTGGAGTGTTAGCAGAGGTGAAACATGCTACTTCTGAGTCTAAGCTTTAAGACTGCGGGTGAGGCTCCTCCATGACTTATTTCCCCTTCCCACTGGCTGGGACCCATGGCAATGAGCCTCAATCATGTGGATGGCAGGGACCTAGGAGCTGGGGGAGGAAGAAGATGGAAGGAGTGTGGGTCCCTGAGTGATGCCACAGAGCAGAGTTATCCACTCACATGGAATGCTCACCTCAGAATGAATTATTGGTGAGTCTGGTATAGCAGCCTGGGTTTACTTTAATCTAAACTCCATAAGGTAATATTATTATCCCTGCTTTACAGTTGAAGAGATTGAGAGAAAGGCTAAGGAACTTGTTCATGAGTCATACTGATAATTGGTGAACCAGATGGGAATTGAACCCAGATCCATATCACATCAAAGCTCACATTACAACATCCTTCTCTATTGGAACGTGAGCTTTATCCCAGGGATGATTGGAACCATTTGAAAATTTTAAACAGGAGAGTGACAGTCTTATATTTGCATGTTTCTGTGGTTGCAGCATGGAGGGTATAGGGACAAGTATTGAGATTAAAGGTAGAGAAATCAGGGGGCTTCCCTGGTGGTGCAGTGGTTGAGAGTCCGCCTGCCAATGCAGGGGACACGGGTTCGTGCCCCGGTCCGGGAAGATCCCACATGCCGCAGAGCGTCTGGGCCCGTGAGCCATGGCCGCTGAGCCTGCACGTCCGGAGCCTGTGCTCCGCAACTGGAGAGACCACAACAGTGAGAGGCCCGCGTACCGCAAAAAAAAAAGAGAAATCAGTTGGGCAGTCTCTCCATATGAAAGTTGAGAGCCTGAACTAGAGACGTCATCATAAGGAGGTAAAGGAGAGGCCAGGTTCAAGAAATAGTGGGAAGGACAAATCAGCAGGTCTTAAAGGTTAATCGGTTGTGGGTAGTAAGAGAGAAGAATCAAGATGAACCCTAGATTTCCAGTACGGATGACTGGGTGATGCTAGTTAGTGAGATCAGGTACAAGAGGCAGCATTAGTTTGGAGTTAGGGGAGAGTAATTCCATTTTGAACATGTCTCATTTGGGGTGCCCAAGTGACATCTGGATGTATAATCCTGGAGCATGGGAAAGGTAGATCACAACTGGGGAGGGTCACCGGGAAGGGGTGGGTGGCCCTTGGCCTTTGTGCCAGCTTGCACTGCACAGGAGATTCAAATTCATACAAAAGCAACCTCCTCCATCCCAAAATATCCTGGGTGAATGAGAAGAATTTGAGACAAATGAAGATATTAATAATAATAATAATCACCATTTATGGCAGCTTAATGTGCACTAAAAGCAAGCACATTTAATCAGCCCAATTAAGTGGCTACTACTTATTGTCCCAACCCTACAGGTGAGGAAAAGGGGCCTTAGGGAGGCAAAGGGGTATAATTGAAACCCACTAGTTAGTGGCAGTACCAGGCTTTGAACTAATGTCTGTGTGATTCTGAAGTAACTGTTCTTAACCACTCTGCCATTTATGTATGTGTTTGGAGGGCTTCCTTTCGTCTTTGTTCTTGGAATAACTAAAATTTCATTTTAACCCAAAGAATGAGACCCCTCCCTTTTAATACTTAAGAGATTTATTAAAGCATCTTGTCACAAAGATGAAAACACATACAAATTAGAAACATGCAACCGGCATCATCCACAGTCAAGTTAAAATGTCGTATATTTTTCCTGTTTTCATAGCTGAAAACTTCAGATCTTAGACCGAACTCACTCACCCTGAGTATTTAATTCATTCTTCCTGAAAGTATCCAGGGCAGCAAATAACCAAAATACAAACTATTATATAAGGAAGGTGCAAAGTTAAAAAAGAATATGTATGGAGAATGCCCCCTTCCCACCCCCCTATCAAAGGCAAACAATGGCACTTTGCTCTTGCTTAACCTAGATTGTCTTCAAAAATTATCGAGGGCAAAGTTCCAAACCAGTTTTCCAGTTAGGGCTGCTGCATCCTAAACTTCCAATATTGTTCCACTTCAGACCTCTCATATGCTGTCAGAAATTCCTCAGCTGGTAACTAACTCAATTCTAACTCCATCATTTATAAGGGAATTTTCTTTGTCCTAGATGAGAAAAGGGCCTGTCTGGGGTCGGTCATACAGTCAGTTATTAGCAACAGAGTCTGTGCTTTCACCACCATATCAAGGAAACCGACAGCCTTCTGGGTCTACATATCCACAGGGGGCTCCCTAGGGACTCAGCACTGGAAAGGTGGGCAGAGGCTGTTGATAGGTGGTTTTCCTTACTGAGAACGCCAAGTTCCCAGGAGCGTCTCTCCTCTGAACCGATGCAGTCATTTCAGCACCATGGTCAGGGGCACGCCGCCGCTTTTCAGGACCTCGGTGCCCGACATTGTTAGCCAGGCATACGCTCTCTCCCACCGCTTTGGTCCTCGGATCGCAGAAGCAGAGGGGGCACACAGCAGCCTGTGAATCTCGCTAGGGTTCCGGAGAGCGGCCAAAGCGCGAGGGAGTCTCTTGGTCTTACAAGACCCAGAGGACACAGCTCAAGTCAGTACATAAACACCTAGAGACTGAGTTGGCACAGAGGGAGAGAGCTCTAAACTACTAGCCTAGAGCCAGGGTCATACTTTTAGCTTGCTCCAGTAACTCACTGAGTGATTGAGGGCCTTGGGCACGTCACCTACTTCCAAGACTTTGGGTCTCTATTTCCATGGGTGTCACCATCCTGCCTTGCCCCCCTCACCGGCTGTAGGAGGGGACCTGAGATAAGAAGTGTCCAGCCCCAAGTCTCCCACAGTCTGTGCTTTTGGCCCTTTGAAGGTGGAGCAGGCAAGTAAGGTGAGTGAGTGTCCCTGACGCCCCCCACTCCTTCTTGAGTACAGTCTGCAGATATTTAAAAGGGGAGGAGAGGGAAAAGAAACATGACAGAGAATCTTAATTACATATATGTAAAATGTAATTATAATATACTCAGCATTTGTTCTGCACCGCATTCTCAGTCGAATCTCCTCTCCCTCTCGCCCACACACACACTGTACACACACTGTTACCCTGGGTCTAAAGGCTTTTTCCCACTGTCACTTTTCCGGGGTCGCCCGGGCCTATAATTCCGTCCATCATAAGCAAGGCCTTCTCTTAAGCACCCAGAAATCCAGTGAAAGGGTATTAGGGACTCTCTCCAGCTTCTCATGTGAATTAGCTGAGGCTCAGAGACTTGTCCAAGGTCACACAGCCGGGCAGTGTGGCCTTTGGGTGAGAGGAGGGGCAGAGGGCGTCTGTGGGGTTGTGTGCTCCCCCGGCCCCGCCTGCCTTTGTGCCAGCCCTGCGGCCAGGCTCCCAGACATTAGCATTCCAATAGCCCTGGGACGCTTTGTCCTCCGCCTGCAGCCGGCTTGGGGATGGGGTGGGATGGGGGCAGGACACCATAAATCTACCTGCTTGTGTGTGCGGACGGGGTGGGATGGGGTGGCCGCAAGATTCATGTGCTGTTTTTCTGGAAGCCAGGGCTCAGACAAAGGCACAAGAGGGGAAAGAGTCCTTTGACCGGAGCATCCTTCCTGGCCCCGCTTGGGACCCTGTCTAGGTTTTGGGGAGCTGGGGCGCAGGCGACGACCTCAGACCACGGGAGGCCCTGCAGCCACTCTAGCTGAGGTGTAGTGGGTGGGCTTCCAGCTGAGACCCAGAGCAGCCTGACCAATTGTAAAAGCCGCCAAATGCAAAATGCCCGAGGATGGGTGGGGGGGGGGGCGTGGTGGTGATGCCACTGGGCTAGTTGTAGGCGCCACCCAGAAATGTTTCCTCGCCCTTCTTGATGAGGGGCTCTTTGGAAAGAGGCGTGGATGAGGTTTCCCATCTCAATACGGTTCCATGCGCCTTGATGGAACTCATCCTGGGCAAGGAGCCCTAAACCTTCCTCCACCTCCTCCTGACTTGGAGACTAGAGCTCACAGCTCTGGGGGATCAAATCCACCCCAACCCAAGGTGGCAGCCCAGCATTCGAGTTGGTTAAATAGTACTTTTTTTTTTTTAATTTGTGGGGTGAAGGACGAGTCTCCGTGTGTTGGGTGACTAATAGCTCCTTAGTGAGCACCCTCACAAGCAGGAGAGGGACTGGGCAGTGGGTGTCTCCACCTGGAACACAGGGTCAACACTTTTTCTGCTTCTGGAAGTCGTTTGCACCAAAGGAGTCCCTTGCCTATTTGAACACTACTTCCCACAGCCTTTCACAGGAAGAATGATCTTCCTGCTTGAGGACTTCCTCTCCAAACCTTTAGTCCTGGCCCAGAATGCCACCTTCTCTGGCAAGCTTCCCAATCTGGCTGCAGATAACAGTCCCACTGTCCCTTCTGTGGCTCCTACCTCCACTCAGCACCAATGTTTTTTAGCCTTGAATGATTTTGTCTATATACTTGCTATTGTCCTCGGAGGACAGAGATGGACCTTCCTGATTTTTATGTCTTTCCACCCCTCCCCCCAATGCCCAGTAATTAGCAGACCCTGGCTTGGTCTGTGCAACTTGGAGCTGCCGACACCTGCCCCAGGGCGGTGCCCCAGGTGGAAAATTGGCTGCTGCAGAAGTCACCAATAACCCATTAATCTTTTCCTTCCAGATTAAAGCCATGAAATACAACAGGCTCATTCATTCGTTTGCAGTGTCCCCGTCCCCGCCCCCCCCAATCCAGGCCCTGATAACTAAGACTTATCTCCTCCGAGCCACCTCTAGGGACCTAGGAATAGAGGAGAAAGGAATAGCTCAATTTGAAGCGGGGAGGGCATAAGAGGCAGACACAAGAGGCATTAACCCCTGCAAAGCCACCACCTTTGCACTCTAACACTGGAAAGCAACCTACCCTACCCAACCACTCCCAGCTGCTGACTGTGCCATGCATTCCCCACTGGGGTTGGCTCGCTTCTTCCCCTGGCACCCCGGGCCAATCCAAGGAGGCCTCCGGGGTTCAACTCGTAGGGTAGTGTGCCCACCTTCCATTTTCCTGTTCCTGAGAGTCAGGCCTGGGTTCTTAGAGCTCAAACCTGCTTCCCAGAGGTCCTGGGGGTCTTGGAAGCTAATGTAGGGCTGCTCCAGCAGTGCTCTGGGGACATGTCAGTGTCACTGTGCATCAGCCCTACTCTACCTTGGAAGTAATAGAGAACATGGGGCTGGAAACCTTGACTAGTTCCTTGAAAAGAATAGTAGTTTATTCAGTCAAGTTTGCTGGGTGTTGGGAGGTGTCAGAGACTGCAGCCGGACCCTCCACTTTCTCTACTCCCTGCTGCTTAGTTCCATGAGTCTAATGCCACAGCCTCAGCACCGGCGGCAGCGTAAAATGAGCTCAGAAGATGGGCTTGGGCTCTAAGCACTTTGGGAAAATTCCTGGGATGCCCAGCCTACCAGCATTTCTGAGGGTTCTGACCCTGCTGCAGGGTTATTACTCCCTCCCTTCCCCCAATGCAACAGTCACTCTAAATCCAGGCTAGTGGCATAGGGGAAAGGGTCAGCACCACCAGTGAGTAACCCTAGTTGGAGGCTTGTCTTTCTCCTAAACCACTGTTTGGAAAAAGACAAGTCGCTGCCCCATAAATAAAACAAGGGGGCTGAGCCAATGATTTTTAAGAGCCTTCCAGCTCTTCCTTTCCAAGTGTGTATAGCTGACTTGCCCTGAGAATGCAGTCTGCCTGGCCTCCAGCCTAGCGCCATAGTTTCTCAGACCAGCCCTCAGGAGCGGCCCCAGATCCCCAGAAAAACTCTCATCCCTCTCCTTGGACAGGGCCCTCCTCCCCCAACCCCAGCCACAGAGGCTGGCCCCTCCCCTCTGCACCGTCAAGTTACCTTGCTCAGGCTTCTTTTTATTGGTTCAAAATCTCATTCACCAGTCCCTAAATCATCTTATGTACAACATAAAAACTTTTCCCACTGTGAAATCTCATCAATAAATACAAACGTGTAAAACAGGGGAGGGGCCATATAATTTACCAGACAAAAATTCATTTCAAAAGATATCAGATAATTTACAAACTGATTTTTTTAAGACAAGGGTGCTTCAGTTTGCAGGGTGGTGGTGGAGGCGCTCCCCCTGTTCATAGCCTCGTCTCCCGCCCCTGGGAGGGCAATGGCTCCAGGAAATTGCACAAGGAGAAGGCAGAGGATCGCCTTCGTGAATTAAGGCAGAGTAGAGAGGCCCAAACCCCGGGGCTTGATAGGGACTAGAGGAGGTCGGCGGCATCCTTGAAGAAGACACGCTGGGCAACAGGAGCAAGTGCTGAGAAACCAAATATTGGATTAAGCCGCATTGGGGGAGGAGTGGTAAGAGAGAGACGGGCAGACAGACTTCAGCGGGGGTAGGGTGGCGGAGACAGTGGGTGTCACCTGCTGTGTAGTGCTATCATGCTCGTCTTTTCTGCACGAGTTTTGGGGTGGCCACAGGGAGAGGGCCTAAAACGCGCGGAGCCTGCAGTGCCCACTCGCGCGGGCAGCGGCAGAGGGTTGCAGTTGGCTCGGCGCAGAGGACCAAGGGATTGAACCCGGCCTGCCACCCTCTTGGGCGCCTGGGCCCGCCAGGGGTCAGCGAGCCAGAGGCAGCAGGAGCAAGTACGCCTGAGGGCCTCCACCGGGCGTCTCCGACGGCTTCCGCCCCTTCCCTTTCTACCATCACCCACTGCCCAGCAGCGGATAGGCCCCTTCATAGAAAGTCTGAAAAAGCCAGGGCGCCAGGGTGCAGGCAGGCAGGGGAAGCAGGCGCCTGTAGCCCGGGGCGCTCCTCCAGCGAGGCGGCGGGACTCAGGCTGCCCTCCTGGGAGACCGGGGAATAGAGGGAACCCCAGTCTCCCGGGGAGCAGCCGTCCGGGCTGGCCAGCTCCTCGCAGGGAGGCGCAAGCGACTCCAGCCCGTAGAGGCTGTGGTCCGCTATGCGCAGCGTCTGCGTCAGCGCCCAGATGTAATTGTGAGCGAAGCGCAGCGTCTCGATTTTGGTGAGCTTCGCATCGTCCGGGAAGGTGGGCAAGACGCCGCGCAGCGCGTCCAGAGCGGAGTTGAGGTTGTGCATCCGATTGCGCTCGCGGTCGTTGGCCTTCTTGCGCCGGCTCCGTCGCTGCTTGCTCAGAGCCAATTCACTCTTGGGGCGGCTGCGCCCTCCGCGTCGCGCACGGAGCTTCCTTGAGGACCCTCGGCAACCGCCCCCTTCCGTCTCGGCGCAGTTCCACTGCAAGCGAGCGGGGCTGGGCGGAGCGGATGCGACGCAGGTCACTTCGTCGTCCGAGACACCCGGGAAGGGCTGCTCCGTCTCGTGGGTCACTAGGACACCTGGCGCACACGCGGGATGAGGCGTCATCCTGCGGCGGGGTAAGAGGTAAGGGTAAGAGTGGGTCAGTCACCCGAGCGCAGTTCCCAATCCTGGGGCCAGGTGGGAAAAATCGAGAGAAAGCCACCCCCCACCCCCGCCGGACCAGAGGACCCCCTTTCCCCTCTGCTCATCGCTCTGTGGCTCCAGGCGTTACCTTGCTGTAGGGCGCAAAGAGGTAGAGAGCCGTAGGCAGTGAGAGCAGCGGTGAGCTGCGCTGGCTTTTTCGTCTGCAAGTTCAGCTGAGAAGCAGGCGCTGCCGCTGGAAAGTTTCTTCGGCCCCAGAGAAGAAAAGTGTAAAGGGGGCCCCGGGCCTCTGTTGCTCTCTTTTGGCGCGGCTGCGAGACCCTGCAGATTTTCTGAGCCGCCAGTCGTGTGCCCCCTTGGCACGCTTTATCTGCTGCGCCCGGGCTAGGAGCGTGCCTGCCCCGCTGCTGCCCGCGCCGCCGTCCAATCAGCGCCCGGGCCAGGGGGCCGCGCCACGCGAGCCCGCTCCGCCCTTCGAGGGGCACAGCTGGATTCCGGACAAAGGGATGGATGGGGTCGGGGGAGGGGAATGCCGCTCTGTTTGCTTTCTCCCCGCGGGCTCTGTCCCAGCAACTCTCGGTTCCTCAAAGAGCCTCGCCCAGTGAGAAGGGCCTTGTCTAGCTCGCGTCTGGCGGCCCCAAACCGCTTTGCTCCATTCTGGCTTTCCTTGGCATCTGTCCAGACCCTTTCTTGGTACCCTGAAGGGGGCTTTGAGAAGTCAGTAGGGTAGGTCAATCCCCGTGTGTTACACAAGGGGAAACTGAGGCTCAGAAAGGAGGCAGCTTGCCCCCAAACCACTCTGAAAGGACAAGGAGCCAGGTGTCCTGTCAGCTTGGAGGAGCAGCCACTAATTCCTAGTGCCATTCTGCTCTCCTCCTCTATGGGTCAGGTTAGGAAATACAGAGGGTGATGTTTCACTGACCCTTTCTATTTGGGGAGGAGGCACAGGCTGACCACAGAGAGAGATCCTGCCTATGTCCCTGCCACTTAGAGACCTTTGCCTGGGGATGATGAGCCCCCCACCATGCCCTGAGATGATGCCCCATGCTCAGATGTAGGTGCTTAGAACCTCTCCCCTCATCCCACCACCCATCAGAAACCTAAGACATTTTTATCGTGCCTCAGAGTTGGAGGGTGGCTATGGTGGGACCTCCAGGGGCATTCCACCACTGCCAATTGTGGACAGTACCCTAGCAATCTGCCGGGGCCTGTGGGGGAAGAGCTCAGATGAGAAGGGGTCAGGAGAGGGCCAGGAGTTCACAGCGAGCCCCTGTGTATTTTAAATGCCCCTGGAGTGCTGGTGCTTCAAGAAGCAGATCAACTCTTTCTCCCCTTAGTCCTCCTGTCCAATCACAGGCCGGCAGGGGCTGCCTGCACTACCTGGTGCAAACCCCTAGGCAGGGGTCAGGCAGTGAGCACAAGGCAGGGTGTCTTCAAGACCCCCAGTTAGCAATGTGTGGAAATAAAAGTGAGCCTGAACACACCATCCCTCCTTTCTTCCCCCGCCTGTCCCTTTGTCTCTGCTTTGGACACCCTGTGGTCTTCTGCTTCTGGTCAGTCAGGGTGAGTGTGCCCCCGGGGAGAAAGCCGAGTCTGGGAAGACCGGGGTCTGGATTAAGTCCCTGCAGGCCCCGAAGGCTTCACTTTCTGGCGGAACCAGATAACCTGAGCCTCTGGAAGCTGGCAGAGGGGGGCAGGACCCGGCAGGGAAACTGAGGGGATAGGGTGAGGGAATGAGGTAAGTAAGTCTGCATATCTGCCCTAGTGACAGCCTCTTGACACTTGCCCAGTCTGCTCGGAGGGCGAAGTTACCTTGAGGCAGAGAGAGGGTGGATATGCTTGGGAGCCAGGGAGCCAGGGCTCTAGGTCTGCGTGGAGGCGACGGTGCTGTCCTCAGGATCTCAGCTGCTGTGCTGTTGGCAGAGGCTCCTTCCCTTGTTGCTTGGGAACTGAAGCTAGGAGCCAGGCTCCAGACCAACTAAGGGACCCTGCCGAGACTCCTGAGTTCCACATTTTGCTGCTGCTCCTCCCTTAGGTCACAACTTGCTCCAAACTTGTCTTCTAGTCGTAAGAACCTTAGGCCCACTTTTTTTTTTTTTTTTTTTTTGCGCTACGCGGGCCTCTCACCATTGTGGCCTCTCCCATTGCGGAGCACAGGCTCTGGATGCGCAGGCCCAGTGGCTCACGGGCCTAGCCACTCCGCGGCATGTGGGATCCTCCCAGATCGGGGCACGAACCTGTGTCCCCTGCATCGGCAGGCAGACTCTCAACCACTGCGCCATCAGGGAAGCCCCTTAGGCCCATTTTACAAATGGAAAGTCAAGGCCCAGAAAGGGTAAGTGACTCAACACAAGGTCACACAGCAAGTTCTAGCAGAATCACATAGAACTCAGGTCCTAAGACTCCTAGTCCTAGATTCTCCCTTGCAGCTGTTGCCTCTCTTTGATTGGGGGAAATTTTTTTTTTCAAGGCAAAACCAGACATCCCCAAATGTAGAAGATAGAAGTCCTGTGTCTATGAGGAATGACAGAATCAGAGGACAAAAAGGATAGTGGCCCCATCTCCCAGTGCCAAGGGGAGCCAGTATGCACTCAGGCTCCGTCTCTCTACTTTCACACCCTATACACCTGCCTTGCTTGATTTCTATCCTGCAAATTAGGATCTGAGAGAGGAAACCCAAAGCGTGCTTCCCTAGGGCTAGGGGACCCAGCCTGGCTCCGAGGAGGGAGCCCTGGCCATAAGGGATCAAAGCACCCCTATGGGTCCCTGGAGGCCTGAAGAGCAGCCCACAACCAGGGCTCTCATCCTGCAGTGGCCCTCAGATGAGAACTGAAGGCGGGACTCGCCTTGGCTCAGTCTTGCCTCAGGTGGCCCATGTGTACTGATGAGAGCCGCAGGGCAAGCTTTCTGCACCAGGGAAGATTCTGGGGATATTTGGGAATCTTCTTGACTGGGAGAGAAATCTGGCACCTTCTGAGAATTCTTATCCAGCTTCCCCAGCGTCATTCCAGCTCAGGGCTCTCCAGGGCTTGCGGGCTGCCACCACTCCTGCTTTGCGCAAAACACAGGGCGAGGAGCGCGCAGCGACCGGGGGGCAGCGATCTCCTTGAGGCACTCAAGAACTCTCCGCAGCCCTTCCTCTGGTCTGGAGGGTGGGGCCGGAGGTCGAGGAGTCCTGGGGGATTAGAGATCAAGGATCCACGTCTTCCCTTTCAGCTGTAGAGGATGCGCAGCCCCCTCTCCAAAGTTAATTCCTGTACTTTTGGCGGCGGAGGCGCAGGCTGTGATAACTCAGTGTGCGCTGGCGGTATTTGTGAATGGGCTCTTCCAGCCGGGAGCAGAGCCTGTTCCTGAAGCCCCCGGCCGGCCACCGCCTCTAAGGCCTTTGGGAACCCCGCACCCCTCAACTCTCTGAGACCTAGGCTTGCCTGGAGGCTGAGGGGGCCCAGGAGAGAGGCGACAGCCTGATGCCTGGAGACCGCGGGCAGATTGGAAAAGAAGGAAGGCAGTGGTCTGCCCTGCCGCCTTCCCGTCGGCGGGGGGAATCTTAGCAGTGCCTGGGGGCTCTTTGAGAAACGAGGGGAAGGGAGGGGGGCCACAGGAGGCTGAATAGCTAATGACTTGACAGAGGAGGGGGCTTCTTTCTCTCTCCTTCGCCTCCACACTGAAAGAGGGCAAGACAAAAATCTGGCGAGCGAGCTGCCCAGGCCGAGACTAGCCACTTCAAACAGCCCTTCAAACAAAAGGAGACGACGAAAAGAAAGCCCCACCTGTCTCCAGTGTTTGCTAAAATAATAATAAATAGATTTCGTTTAATAAATAATTACAAGAGATTGTAAAGTGGAGTGCTTTGGAAAACATCTACTGCGGGAGTCCCGCAGCCAGCCGTCACCTGCTCCCAAGGCGGGCAACTTTATTGTTAAGCCACCCCCCAACTAGTTTGCCTCTGATAAACCCTCTCTCGTTTTCACAGTGACTGTTTACTCATAGTTAGCACAATATTACCTTTGCCGTGATAAACCCAGATGGGGGAGACCTGGCCCCTGGCCCCTGGGCACACCTGTCCCAGAAGCTGACACATGGATTTGGCACGGAGCAGGCCTTCCCCCGCCTCCCCTGGCCTTCCCCCGTGTACATTGGCCCAATTGCCACCCATTTATAACAGGTTGGCTGCAAGGCCTATCTCGGTCCTATTTGTCTTCTTTTATTGAAAGCATATGGTCTCCAGGGGCTCACCAGCCCCATATTTCATCTGCCGGGAGCTGGGGCGCTTCCGCAGGCTGGTGCTGCCCTGCGCTCTGCTCCCCACCCAACGGCTGCTGCGCCAGCTGAAAGGATGGCGGAGGTGGGGTGGGGAGAGATAAGGAGGGCTCCTCATTTGCTTTGGGAGAGAAGCTGTTCCCCCAGAGACTCCCCCTCCCCGACTCAGGGAGCTCGTGCGCTCCTGAATGGGTAGCCGGTTCTTTTTCTTGGGTAGGTGAGAGGGCGCCATATGCCACCCCCCAGGGCGCACGAGGGAGCTCCGGCCCCGGGAGTCCTCGAACAAAGGGAAGAGAGGGCCCCGGACCTCAGGAGCATCCGAGGTCTTTATTTGCAGATGCCCCTCCCTGCCTAGGGCCGCTTCCCCCCGGGCGTCCGTAGCTCGCACGCAGCGCCTGGAAACAAAGTGTCTACATTATCTCCGCCGCGGACGGAGACAGTGAATGCGTGAAAAGGTGCATTGCGCACCAAGACACCTGTTGAAGCGGCGCCTCTTCTCAGCGCCTCTCTCTGCTCTGCCTTCAGTTAGGAGGGAGTGGGGGGTGGGAGGAGGGAGAGATACTGTGATTTGTGGCGACATATGTTGAGCAGATCGGTGTGTACTCTTCACAGGGACACACGCACCCTCGCTCCCATACACACCCCGAGAGAAGGAGCAGCTGCTCTCCTCACCTTCTCCCGACATAATACCTGGGCCAGGCGCTTTGGCGTAGCCTTTTGAGACTCCAGCTCTCCCCACCCTCTCTGCCTTCTGCCCCCACCCGCTGTCCCAGTCTTGGCAGCTTCGCTGTAGGACTTTATTGTCAAATTTAACAGATGCACGTTTGTTCCCAGCGCCCGGGCCTCAAACACACACATACACACACGCAGACATCCACAGAAAACGCGACAAATGACACAGATGCGGAGCGCGAAATGTCCATATGCCGGGCTCCGCGCCCGCGCGGACTGGGGAAACAAACAGGGCTGTGTGATTTTTCCCTCCCCAGAAAGGAAGAAACGGAAATCGCCCGGGGGGCCGTGAGGCCCCTCCAGGCGCCTCCAATTTCGCGCTTGCCCCTTGGCGCGGTGGCGCACTGCGCGGCGCTGGGGGCCAGGAGAGCGCAAGGTGTGGACGCAGAGCGCAGAAGGAAATGCTGCAGGAAAGGGGCCCCTGGGAGAAGCGATGAGGGCTGGAAGCTCTGCAGGTGCGGGTTCGGCACTGCCTGACCTCTGGCCCTCACTTGACCGCTGGGCTTCTAAACTCCTGAGTGGTGAAGACGCCTTGGTCCTTACAGGATTCCCTGGGTGGGCATCCACCTGAGGCGCACTAGGGCCGGAGGAGTCCGTTGGGCGCGCTTCACCAGCCCACTTATCTCCTTGGCGGGTGCGCTAACAGAGCATGATAAGGAGAGCAGTGGATGGGGGAGAGGGGGCCTGGCTCTGCCAATATCCCTGTGCCACCTGAGCAAATTATTTTACACGGGCCTCGGTTTCCCCTCTGTTAAAGGAAAAAGCTGTGAAGGAAATACTTTGTAATTTTCTTTTCAAGTTTTGCAAAATTTGGAAGTCTTGGATAGCAATGGGCCTTAGGCTGTGAGTGGGGGAAAGCCAGAGGCAGTGTAGCTATCCTCCGCTCCCCAACACCCATCTGGTTCCCAGATGTGAGCTTCTGGTTGGATGAGTCTTTCACCAACATTTGAGTGGCTGAGGGCAGTGTTGGTCGTAGGGAAAGACAGACACTGAGGGGTTTAGGAAGCTGTCTTCTGTCCCTCTGTCTTTCAACTCTCAGGGCATAGGCAACCTTTGGGCCACTGTGACATTCGGTGACAGTCAGGCATGCCTGATGAAACCAGGCTTTCAGACCTTCATTTCTTCCAGTGCCAGGATGGAGCTGGGAAGCTGGGTGGTGGATGTAAGGCTCTTAAGCCCTTTAGTGTCTCCAGGCCTGTTTTTGGAGAAGAACATGCCCCTCCCACCTCCATTGTGAGCTTGGATGAACTCTGCTCGTTCTGAAAGAGAGAGACAGCTTCCCTCAGCCTTTCACAAACTGTCTTTATTTTCTGTGTGCGTGGTTTTTTTTTTTTTTTTTTGACTGTAGGGGTTCTGACCTTTCTGAGGTCCACTGGCCCAGGGCAGGGGGCAGTCTCCTTTGGGAGAAATCTCCTTTGTAGAAGTCAGGGCTGGTGCTGGCAGGGGAGCCCTCTGCCTGGTGGTCCCTCTGTTCCCCTGTCCTGCTGTCCCCTACCCAACCACCCCCAGCCCTGTGGGGATTCTGTATAGGCAACAGCAGTCAGAACCAAAGGGTGTCAGAACTGCTGTGAGTTGGGGTGAGGGCACCTCACTTTTTGAGGTCACCATAGATGAGATACTCACCCCACCTCCAGTTATCAGATTGGGAAGGCAACCTAATAAAGGGACAGGGGTAGAAGGTGGGCAGGGTCAAGAGTTAATTCTAGAGTAACTCAGTGGAGAAGCCACAGAATGTAATGCTTTCTACGAAGCACTTAATAGCATTCTATCCGTATAGAACCTTGAAGGAGGCAGAGCACCCTCTCACACAACCTGTGCGGGCTCCAGGAAGGGATTTTTCTTGTTCCCATTTTACGCCTCACCAGTCTGAAGCTCAAGGTCATAGAGCCGAGTCTGGAACTCCTCTTCCCTGTGTCCCCTCCAGCCAGCTGGCAGGGAATCTTCATTTAGTCACCCTCCTGGCCCCCTACCCACTGCCCACACTCCAGGATCTTCATCCTGCCACCCCCTGGAGCCCTTTGGAGATGGGCAGGTCTCAGCCAGGGCTTTGGGGGCACAGGAGTTGAGGGGTTTGAGAACAATAAATAAGGCAGACTTTTCCCTTCTCTCTTGTCTTCGTCTTCCTGTGGCTTCCAAGAGCCTCCCCTAGCTCCTGGCAATGCTACGGAGGCAGGGCCAGGCTTGCAGGCCCTTGAGAGTGCGCACCTTCTTAATTTGTGTGCCCAAGGCACCTCACTTAACTTCACTGCAGCCCCAGCCCTGCTGTGAGGGCAATAAGCTTCCTGTCCCCCCTTTAGACTGTAAAATAAGTGGGCCCAAGTTTTTTTTTTTTTTGAAATCATTTTATTTATTTATTTTTTAACATCTTTATTGGGGTATAATTGCTTTACAATGGTGTGTTAGTTTCTGCTTTATAACAAAGTGAATCAGTTATACATATACATATGTTCCCATATGTCTTGCATCTCCCTCCCTCCCACGGGCCCAAGTTTTTTTGATTATGTGGCACTCTCAGAAAACTATTTTAGGCACACCCTTCAAGATATGTTAGCTACTTATAATTCTTCACGTATTATGTACAATATAAAGCATATGCAAAATATGATTTATTGTAAATGATAGATGTCTTTCTGTACCAGACAGGGCAAGTAGTGGAAAAGAGAATGTGATTTGAGCCAGACACCCTGGGTTCCATTTTGGATTTCTGTGCCTAGCAGCTGTGTAACTTTGGCTAATTGACTCAACCTCTCTGAGCCACCTCCATTTTCTCACCTATAAAATGGGCATAATAATAGAGTACCTACCTCATGGGGCTTAAATGATCGGATTTGTTTAAAGTGATCAACAGCAGCAGGTAGTGAGTGCTCAGTCTTTATGAATACAATGTAATATGTACTTTATAAAACATACCTTCAAAGAAATTTGCACCCAGGAAATAAAAATAAATATAACTAGAAGTCCTAATACGTGACTCTCCTCATGCTCCCCCGTCCAGGCAACCCACTTTGAAGGCTGCTGTGGTGTGGCCACCGTAGCAGTATCATCAACAGTTATGACACAGGTTTATATTTGATGGGTACTTTATCACCCGTTATTATTTCTCACCACACCAGTGAGGCCACAAGGTCAGAGATCTTAATCCCGTTTTACATATGAAGAAACTGAGGCTTCACAGAGCTGATGTGACTCACCCAAGGGCAACCAATTTGTACTGTGGAATGGGAATAAGAATCTAAGTCTTCTGACCCCACATCTGTGCCTCGTCCACCCTGGCTCTATGTTACACTGTGGATCCCACTTATGAGCTGGTTGTAAACCCAACCCAGTTAGGATCTTGCAGAACAACTGCCAAGGAAGGGGGTGTGGGCTAATCAATGAGCTGGTGGTGTGTGCATATGGCTCATTCACTCTTGTCCAGCAGAAACTGTAGTGGGCTTGGAGGCCCCTGGCATGTGACCTTATTTGGTGGGTGGGGTACACTTTGCAGATGTTAAGTGTAGAAGGGAGCACTTTTATGCAGAGCTTCAAGTCTGCACAGGAAACAGCAAATCAAATTCCTGTCAATGCAATTGCCCAGATACCAAGATGGCCTGGGTTAATTGGGCACACCTTACCTTTGTCCCATAAATGTTTATGAAGGGTCATCAGGAGACAGTGGTGGCCAGCTGTTCCCTACAGTCACAGAGATTAGACTCAGGGGAAGTGGTTTGAGTTGAAAAGGCAGGGATATAGGCTATTTATGACCATGTCTTCCCTAATAGATAAACATGGTAAGAGTCCTCTTCAGGTGAGGTGGAATCCTCTCTGTAAAGACCTCCCATTCCTGGCATAGAATGGTTATATAGTCTGCTTAGAGGCAGGGGGATGGCCTGGATGATCCCAGGAGACCGTATCCATCCCCATGACTTTTCCACTGGGACTATTCAGTTTTATAGAACACACTTGGGGAGTCAAGTCACCTGCCACAGAAGTCCTTCAAGATCATGGGTGGAATTTATTACTATAGTTCTTAACCTGAGTGAATTGGAAGTAATACCAGTCCCCTTCTGAAGCATTACAGAACAATAGCACAAACCCATGATATGCTAGGTGTTGTGAGAAATATCAAGAACCAGAGGGTTGGGGCTGAGGAATACCTTCACTAGTATGTGGTCCCCAACACTAAGTTGACACATGATTGGGAACAGAAAGGAAATTTGTCTTGTCCAGTGTCACACTACAAGTGTGGCCAAGTCAGAACTCAGGTCTCTTTCCACTATTATTCCATGATCAAGTCCCAGAGCCCTTGCTCTGTGTTGTTCTCATTTGGTACCCACCCTTCTCTGCCTGGTGTGTGGAGGTCCCTTGTCCTGTGTCTCCCTCAGTAGAGGATGAGCTCCCTGAGGACAGGGGCTGTGTCATGTTGAGAATTTAGCAAGGATGTTGTAAATGGTGGGTCTCCAATAGAGACCAGCTTTATGGGCCCAGGCAGGTGAAGGTTATGTGAGACCTGAGTATCTGGGCAGCCAGCCGGAGGTTGGCAGGATATGGAAGGAGTGGAAGGGGCTGATCAGACCCCGTCTGCTGTTGTAAACTCTGATGCAGGTAACGCAGCTGAGGCTGTGGGGATGATGGAAGCAGAAAAAGGGAGGCACATTCTTCCCTTTAAGGGCACAACCTGGAAGTGGTATACATTACTTCTGCTTATGTTCGGATCAACTAGTACTTAATCCCATGTTTCATTTAGCTGCAAGGGAGGCTGGGAAATGTAGTCTGAAGTCTAGGTCACCATATGCCTAGTTATAAATTGGAAATCTATTAACAACAGTCTTTATCACACTTAGTTATTAGAAAAGATGAACTTTTCCTCCTTGGACTTCAGTAGGGATCCTTAATGTAGTGTCCATCCCCCAGCCTGGGGGCTCCCAAGGATTGTGAAACCCCAAAGTTAGTAGGCAATGTTCCGTGTATGCATGCATCTTTCTGAGAAAATTTGAGTTTCATTAGGTCATCAAGGGGTCCTTGGCCCTCTGCCCCAAACATTAAGAATTTACTATGGTCTGAAGGTTGCTGAGAAATTTTGTGCAAGTCATACAATCTCTCTGAATTTTTTTTTTGAGAATTCTTTTCTCTTCTATAGAGATGTGCTGAGGCTCTGAGTGAATAAAGAGCTTTGAATAAAGTTCTGGCAAAACAAAATGAAGGTCTCTCAGTCATTTAGCATATATGCACTGAAACCTGAAGTGGACCAAGCACTGTGGTCAGCGCTAGGAATAAATCTAGTCCCTGCCTCAAGAGCTCAGAGTCTAGTGGCGAGACAACAGGCACCTAGACTAGGAATTACAGAACTCTTCTGTGCCTACTATCGCAGATCAGCCCTCTGGTAGCCCAGAAGTCTGAAAATTTAACAAGTACCCCAGGTGCTTTTGATATGAAGCCAGAGTTGGGGCCAGGCCACAGATGACTAGCTTATAAGCTTTTGAGGAGGTCACTGCAGGCAAAGATGCAGGAACCGAGGGTGGCAGGAAGAGTCCTGGGCTCTGGGTTCTAACTCCAGCTCTGTGGAACTGTAGACAGCTCCTCTGTAGACTGCTCACTCATTCATGAAGAGCAGTTACAGAGAGTGATCAAGAGCAGACTGTGGACATTCACAGAAAGATAGACAAAATGAAAAGGCAGAGGACTTTGTACCAGATGAAGGGACGAGATAAAACCCCAGAAAAACAACTAAATGAAGTGGAGATAGGCAACCTTCCGGAAAAAGAATTCAGAATAATGATAGTGAAGATGATCCAGGACCTCGGAAAAAGAATGGAGGCAAAGATCGAGAAGATGCAAGAAATGTTTAACAAAGACCTAGACGAATTAAAGAACACACAAACAGAGATGAACAATACAATAACTGAAATGAAAACTACACTAGAAGGAATCAATAGCAGAATAACTGAGGCAGAAGAACGGATAAGTGACCTGGAAGACAGAATGGTGGACTTCCCTGCTGCGGAACAGAATAAAGAAAAAAGAATGAAAAGAAATGAAGACAGCTTAAGAGACCTCTGGAACAATATTAAATGCAACAACATTTGCATTATAGGGGTCCCTGAAAGAGAAGAGAGAGAAGAAGGACCAGAGAAAATATTTGAAGAGATTGTAGTCAAAAACTTCCCCAACATGGGAAAGGAAATAGCCACCCAGTCCAGGAAGCGCAGTGAGTCCTATACAGGATAAACCCAAGGAGAAACACACCGAGACACATAGTAACCAAACTGGCAAAAATTAAAGACAAAGAAAAATTATTGAAAGGAGCAAAGGAAAAAAGACAAATAACATACAAGGGAATTCTCATAAGGTTAACAGCTGATTTCTCAGCAGAAACTCTACAAGCCAGAAGGGAGTGGTACGATATATTTAAAGTGATGAAAGGGAAGAACCTACAACCAAGATTACTCTACCCGGCAAGGATCTCATTCAGATTCAACAGAGAAATCAAAAGCTTTACAGACAAGCAAAAGCTAAGAGAATTCAGCACCCCCAAACCAGCTCTACAACAAATGCTAAAGGAACTTTTCTAAGTGGGAAACACAAGAGAAGAAAAGGACCTACAAAAATAAACCCATAACAATTAAGAAAATGGTCATAGGAACATGCATATCAATAATTACCTTAAACATGAGTGGATTAAATGCTCCAACCAAAAGACACAGGCTCGCTGAATGGATACAAAAACAAGACCCACATATGTGCTGTCTACAAGAGACCCACTTCAGACCTAGGGACACATACACACTGAAAGCGAGGGGATGGAAAAATATATTCCATGCAAATGGAAATCAAAAGAAAGCTGGAGTAGCAATACTCATATCAGATAAAATAGACTTTAAAATAAAGAATGGGGCTTCCCTGGTGGCGCAGTGGTTGAGAGTCTGCCTGCCGATGCAGGGGACATGTGTTCGTGCCCTGGTCCGGGAGGCTCCCACATGCCGCGGAGTGGCTGGGCCCGTGAGCCGTGGCCGCTGAGCCTGTGCGTCCGGAGCCTGTGCTCTGCATCGGGAGAGGCCACAGCAGTGAGAGACCCGCGTACCGCGAAAGAAAGAAAGAAAGAGAGAGAGAGAGAGAGAAAGAAAGAAAGAAAGAAAGAAAGAAAGAAAGAAAGAAAGAAAGAGAGAGAGAAAGAAAGAAAGAAAGAAAGAAAGTTACAAGAGACAAGGAAGGACACTACATAATGATCAAGGGATCAATCCAAGAAGAAGATATAACAATTATAAATATATATGCACCCAACATAGGAGCACCTCAATACATAAGGCAACTGTTAACAGCTATAAGATAGGAAATCGACAGTAACAGAATAATAGTGGGGGACTTTAGCACCTCACTTACAACAATGGACAGATCATCCAAACAGAAAATTAATAAGGAAACAGAAGCTTTAAATGACACAATAGGCCAGATAGATTTAATTGATATTTATAGGACATTCCATCCAAAAACAGCAGATTACACTTTCTTCTCAAGTGCACACGGAGCATTCTCCAAGATAGATCACATCTTGGGTCACAAATCAAGCCTCGGTAAATTTAAGAAAATTGAAATCATTTCAAGCATCTTTTCTGACCACAACGCTATGCGATTAGAAATCAATGACAGGGAAAAAAATGTAAAAAACACAAACACATGGAGGCTAAACAATACGTTACTAAATAACCAAGAGATAACTTAAGAAATCAAAGAGGAAACCAAAAAATACTTAGAGACAAATTATAACGAAAACACGACGATCCAAAACATATGGAATGCAGCAAAAGCAGTTCTAAGAGGGAAGTTTATAGCAATACAAGCCTACCTCAAGAAACAAGAAAAATCTCAAATAAACAATCTAACATTACACCTAAAGGAACTAGAGAAAGAAGAACAAACAAAACCCAAAGTTAGTAAAAGGAAAGAAACCATAAAGATCAGAGCAGAAATAAATGAAATAGACACAAAGAAAACAATAGCTAAGATCAATAAAACTAAAAGCTGGTTCTTTGAGAAGATAAACAAAATTGATAAATCTTTAGCCAGACTCATCAAGAAAAAGAGGGAGAGGACTCAAATCAATAAAATTAGAAATGAAAAAGGAGAAGTTACAATGGACCCGCAGAAATACAAAACATCATAAGAGACCACTACAAGCAACTCTATGCCAATAAACTGGACAACCTGGAAAAAATGGACAAATTCTTAGAAAGGTATAACCTTCCAAGACTGAACCAGGAAGAAATAGAAAATATGAAGAGACCAATCACAAGTAATGGAATTGAAACTGTGATTAAAAACTTTCCAACAAACAAAAGTCCAGGACCAGTTGGCTTCACAGGTGAATACTATCAAACATTTAGAGAAGAGCTAACACCCATCCTTCTCAAACTCTTCCAAAAAATTTCAGTGGAAGGAACACCTGCAAACTCGTTCTACGAGACCACCATCACCCTGATACCAAAACCAGACAAAGATACTACAAAAAAATAAAATTACAGACCAATATCACAGATGAATATAGATGCAAAAATCCTCAACAAAATACTAGCAAACAGAATCCAACAACACATTAAAAGGATCATACAGCATGATCAAATGGGATTTATCCCAGGAATGCAAGGATTCTTCAATATACGGAAATCAATCAATGTGATACACCATATTAACAAATTGAAGAATAAAAACCATATGATCATCTCAATAGATGCAGAAAAGACTTTTGACAAAATTCAACACCCATTTATAGTAAGAAACTCTCCAAAAAGTGGGCATAGAGGGAACCTACCTCAACATAATAAAGGCCATATATGACAAACCCACAGCAAACATCATTCTCAATGGTGAAAAACTGAAAACATTTCCTGTAACATCCCGAACAAGACAAGGATGCCCACTCTCTCCACTATTATTCAGCATAGTTTTGGAAGTCCTAGCCGTGGCAATCAGAGAAGAAAAAGAAATAAAATGAATATAGATTGGAAAAGAAGAAGTAAAACTGTCTCTGTCTGCAGATGACATGATACTATACATAGAGAATCCTAAAGGTGCCACCAGAAAACGACTAGAGCTAATGAATGAATTTGGTAAAGTTGCAGGATACAAAATAAATGCACAGAAATCTCTTGCATTCCTATACACTAACAACGAAAGATCAGAAAGAGAAGTTAAGGAAATAATCCCATTCACCATTGCAACCAAAAGAATAAAATATCTAGGAATAAACCTACCTAAGGAGGTAAAAGACCTGTACTCAGAAAACTATAAGACACTGATGAAAGAAATCAAAGATGACACAAACAGATGGAGAGATATACCATGTTCTTGGATTGGAAGAATCAATATTGTGAAAATGATTATACTACCCAAAGCAACCTACAGATCCAATGCACTCCCCATCAAATTACCACTGGCATTTTTTACAGAACTAGAACAAAAAATCTTAAAATTTGTTTGGAGACACAAAAGACCCCGAAAATCCAAAGCAGTCTTGAGGGAAAAAAACAGAGCTGGAGGAATCAGACTCCCTGACTTCAGACTATACTGCAAAGCTACAGTAATCAAGACAATATGGTACTGGCACAAAAACAGAAATATAGCTCAGTGGAACAGGATACAAAGCCCAGAGATAAACCCACACACCTATGGTCAACTAATCTATGACAAAGGTGGCAAGGATATACAATGGAGAAAAGACAGTCTCTTCAATAAGTGGTGCTGGGAAAACTAGACAGCTACATGTCAAAGAATGAAATTAGAACACTCCCTAACAGCAAACACAAAAATAAACTCAAAATGGTCTAAATGTAAGACCGGACACTATAAAACTCTTAGAGGAAAACATAGGAAGAACACTCTTTACGTAAATCACAGCAATATCTTTTTTGATCCACCTCCTACAGAAATGGAAATAAAAACAAAAATAAATGGGACCTAATGAAACTTAAAAGCTTTTGCAAAGCAAAGGAAACTACAAACAAGACAAAAAGACAACCCTCAGAATGGGAGAAAATATTTGCAAATGAATCAACGGACAAAGGATTAATCTCCAAAATATATAAACAGCTCATGCAGCTCAACATTAAGAAAACAAACAACCCAATCCAAAAATGGGCAGAAGACCTAAATAGACACTTCACCAAGGAAGACATACAGATGGCCAAGAAGCACATGAAAAGCTGCTCAACATCACTAATTGTTAGAGAAATGCAAATCAAAACTACAATGAGGTATCACCTCACACCAGTTAGAATGGGCATCATTAGAAACTCTACAAACAACAAATGCTGGAGAGAGTGTGGAGAAAAGGGAACACCTTGCACTGTTGGTGGGAATGTAAATTGATACAGCCACTATGGAGAACAGTATGGACGTTCCTTAAAAAACTAAAAATAGGGCTTCCCTGGTGGCGCAGTGGTTGAGAGTCCGCCTGCCGATGCAGGGGACACGGGTTCGTTCCCCGGTCCGGGGAGATCTCACATGCCACGGAGCGAGCCATGGCCGCTGAGCCTGTGTGCCCGGAGCCTGTGCTCTGCAGTGGGAGAGGCCACAGCAGTGAGAGGCCCACGTACCGCAAAAAAAAAAAAAAAAACAAAACTAAAAATAGAATTACCATATGACCCAGCAATCCCGCTACTGTGCATATACCCGGAGAAAACCATAGTTCAAAAAGACACATACACCCCAATGTTCATTGCAGCACTATTTACAATAGCCAGGTCATGGAAACAACGTAAATGCCCGTTGACAGATGAATGGATAAAGAAGATGTGGCACATATATATACAATGGAATATTACTCAGCCCTAAAATGGAATGAAATTGGGTCATTTGTTGAGACTTGGATGGATCTAGAGACTGTCATACAGAGTGAAGTAAGTCAGAAAGAGAAAAACAAATATTGTATATTAACACATATATGTGGAACCTAGAGAAATGGTACAGATGAACTGGTTTGCAGAGCAGAAATAGAGACACAGATGTAGAGAACAAACGTATGGACACCAATGGGGGAAAGTGGCGAGGGGTGGTGATGGTGGGATGAGCTGGGAGATTAGGATTGACAGGCATACATTAATATGTATAAAATAGATAACTAATAAGAACCTGCTGTATAAAAAAAAATAAAATTCAAAAAAACAAAAAGTAAACTGTGGAGTCAGCTAGGTAGGTCTGAATACAGGCTATGGACGGATCTTAATCTCTTTGTAATGTTGGACTAATTACTTAATTTCTCTGGCTTTGATTCTTTTATCTAAAAATGGATGCAACCACAGTGCTCACATCCAAGGTTGTTCTTGTTTTAAATGAGCTAATAGATGTCTAGCACTTAGAATAGTGCCCAGCTCATAGCAAGGGCAATGCTTTATTGAGGGTTACTGGGTGCTGGCCACTGGGTCCATGATAAGGATGCACAGGAGAGCAAAACACACAGTCTCTTACAGGCTGACAGCCCGTCTACTTGGGGGAGGCAGATGTTAACAAAGCAGTCATACGAATAGATGATGACAAACCCTGGTGAGAGCTATGAGCGACAAGCTTTAGGGTGCAAAGGAAGCTTGCAATCAGGGAAGGTGTTCTAGAGAGAGGACCAACATTTAAGGCCTGAAGCAGGAAAGAGCATGGCACATTTGATCTAGTGAAAGGGCCTTGTGGATGGGGCACAGAGAAGAAGGGAGAGAGGTTTGAGATGAAGCTGGAAGGCTGGCAGGGCTCCTTTTGGTAGGGCTGGGCCCTGCATAGCTTCATGGGTATTTACCTTGAGAGCAGTAGGTGGCCACTGAGTGGTTTTGAACTGGGGACTGGCATGTTCACAATGTACATTTATGGAGAGATCAGTGTGTATGTGAAGAGCAGATTGGTGTACACAGATGGGAAGCCAAGGGGCCTGTACGGGTGAGAGGATGGGGCTTGACTGGGGCCAGGGCATGGAGAGAAATGGCTGGATCTAGCTGAGAGAGGGAGAGTGGGCAGAGTCTGGCAATAGATCAAGTATGGGGCATTAGGGAAGGGATAATAGAAATAATGGGGCCCTTGTCAGTGAGATGGAGATCACCAGAAGACATGTTGCATTTGGTGCCTTTGAGATGTCCAAGACGGGTCTTGGTGGAAGTGTGTGCTGGAGATGCACATTTGTTAAGCCATCTGGGTATAGCCAGTGTTTGGGAATAGATGAGACAGTTTAGGGAAAGAGCATGGAGTGAAAATAGGAGGGCCTGGGAGTCTAAGGAACTCCAGGCTTTAAAGGCATAAGAGAGGAGGAAGAGCTAAGGAGATTGAGGAGGAGTGGCCAGAAAGGAAGGAGGACCACCAGGAAGGTGCGTTGTCCTGAAGGCAAGGGAAGGGTCTCTTAATTCTGCCTGGAGTAGGACACAAGGTATGAACCAGCTTGAGGGAGAGCTGAATGTTCCATATGGATATAAGAAAGCATTGTCATTACAAATGTAGTGCTGTGAGTGAAAGTGTTCTACAAACAGCAGAGGGCTCTGCAAACGCATGAGACTAGCCACGTGAGGTGTGTGGTGAGAACTCACATTACAGTGCAGGGAGACACTATGGAATTCATCCCTAATCTTGTTTCATTAGCCAGTCTTTGCTGGTCCATATTTTACACCTCAGGAAATGCCATGAGGACGAAAGTCTGGAGACAGAGGATGAGGGGAAAAGCCTCGGAGAAAGCAGGAGGTGATGGTCCTGAAATATTAAAATATGCAATTTTTTCAAATCCGTGTCTTAGGGGAAAAAGTTGTTTCCACTTCTCCAGAGGCCTTTCCTGGCATTTCAGCTCCAACATAAATCTCCTGTCTTAGAATGCCCGCATTGCATTGTGTATGATCAAGGGATTTATGTCATAGAAAAGAAGGTGAGGAATTGGATACAGGTTCATGGCATCCACTGGTTATTTCACATATGGCATCTTTGAGAAGCTGCTGCCTAACAGAGTGTTGGAATGGGCTGCTGAAGGTACCAATGAGTCAGAAAGGATAGGATACCATCCTCCAGAACAGAGCATACATTCTTTTGTTTGTTTGTTTATTGAAATATAGTTGATTTACAATATTATGTTAGTTTCAGGTGTACTACACAGTGATTTGACACTTGTATATATTATGAAGTGATCACTATGATAAGTCTAGTAACCATCTGTTTCCATACAAAGTTATTACAGTATTACTGACCATATTCCTTATGCTGTATATGACATTACCATGACTTATTTTATAACTGGAGGTTTTTACCTCTTAATCCCCTTCACCTATTTCAACCCTACCCTGGTAACCATCTATTTATTCTCTGTATCTACCAGTCTGTTTTTATTTTGTTTTGTTTTTTTTGTTTTTTTAGGTTCCACATGTAAGTGAGATACTTGTCTTTCTGTCTGATTTCACTTAGAATAATAGCCTCTACCCAGCCATGTTGTCACAAATTGCAAAATTTCATTTTTATGGCTGAGTAATATTCCATTGTGTATGTATGTGTGTGTATATATATATATCTTCTTGATCCATTCATCTATCAACAAACACTTAGGTTACTTCCATATCTTGGCTATTATAAATAATGCTGCAGTGAACATTGGTGTGCATATGTCTTTTTGTATCCATTCAGCCAATCTGTGTCTTTTGGTGGGAGCATTTAATCCATTTACATTTAAGGTAATTATCGATATGTGTGTTCCTATTCCCATTTTCTTAATTGTTTTGGGTTCGTTATTGTAGGTCTTTTCCTTCTTTTGTGTTTCTTGCCTAGAGAAGTTCCTTTAGCAGTTGTTGTAGATCTGGTTTGGTGGTGCTGAACTCTCTCAGCTTTTGCTTGTCTGTAAAGGTTTTAATTTCTCCATCAAATCTGAATGAGATCCTTGCTGGGTAGAGTAATCTTGGTTGCAGGTTTTTCTCCTTCAACACTTTCAATATGTCCTGCCACTCCCTTCTGGCTTGCAGAGTTTCTGCTGAAAGATCAGCTGTTAACCTTATGGGGATTCCCTTGTGTGTTATTTGTTGTTTTTCCCTTGCTGCTTTTAATATGTTTTCTTTGTATTTAATTTTTGACAGTTTGATTAATATGTGTCTTGGCGTATTTCTCCTTGGATTTATCCTGTATGGGACTCTCTGTGCTTCCTGGACTTGATTAACTATTTCCTTTCCCATATTAGGGAAGTTTTCAACTATAATCTCTTCAAATATTTTCTCAGTCCCTTTCTTTTTCTCTTCTTCTTCTGGAACCCCTATAACTCGAATGTTGGTGCGTTTAATGTTGTCCCAGAGGTCTCTGAGACTGTCCTCAGTTCTTTTCATTCTTTTTTCTTTATTCTGCTCTGCAGTAGTTATTTCCACTATTTTATCTTCCAGGTCACTTATCCGTTCTTCTGCTTCAGTTATTCTGCTATTGATCCCATCTAGAGTACTTTTAATTTCATTTATTGTGTTGTTCATCGTTGCTTGTTTCATCTTTAGTTCTTCTAGGTCCTTGTTAACTGATTCTTGCATTTTGTCCATTCTATTGTCCATTCTATCTCCAAGATTTCGGATCAACCTTACTATCATTATTCTGAATTCTTTTTCAGGTAGACTGCCTATTTCCTCTTCATTTGTTAGGTCTGGTGGGTTTTAATCTTGCTCCTTCATCTGCTGTGTGTTTTTCTGTCTTTTCATTTTGCTGATCTTACTGTGTTTGGGGTCTCCTTTTTTGCAGGCTGCAGGTTCGTAGTTCCTGTTGTTTTTTGTGTCTGTCCCCAGTGGCTAAGGTTGGTTCAGTGGATTGTGTAGGCTTCCTGGTGGAGGGTACTAGTGCCTGTGTTCTGGTGGATGAGGCTAGATCTTGTCTTTCTGGTGGGCAGGTCCACGTCTGGTGGTGTGTTTTGGGGTGTCTGTAGACTTATTATGATTTTGGGCAGCCTCTCTGCTAATGGGTGGGGTTGTGTTCCTGTCTTGCTAGTTGTTTGGCATAGGATGTCCAGCACTGTAGCTTGCTGGTCGTTGAGTGAAGCTGGGTGCTGGCGTTGAGACGGAGATCTCTCGGAGATTTTTGCTGTTTGATATTACGTGCAGCTGGGAGGCCTCTTGTGGACCAGTGTCCTGAAGTTGGCTCTCCCACCTCAGAGGCACAGCACTGACTCCTGGCTGCAGCACCAAGAGCCTTTCATCCACAGGGCTCCTTAATTTGGGATGATTCGTTGTCTATTCAGGTATTCCACAGATGCAGGGTATATCAAGTTGATTGTGGAGCTTTAATCCGCTGCTTCTGAGGCTGCTGGGAGAGATTTCCCTTTCTCTTCTTTGTTCTCACAGTTCCCAGGGGCTCAGCTTTGGATTTGGCCCCGCCTGTGCGTGTAGGTCGCCGGAGGGCGTCTGTTCTTTGCTCAGACAGGACGGGGTTAAAGGAGCCGCTGATTCGGAGGCTCTGGCTCACTCAGGCTGGGGGGTAGGGAGGGTCACGGAGTGTAGGGCGGGCCTGCAGCGGCAGACGCCGGTGTGACGTTGCAGCCTGAGGCGCGCCGTGCGTTCTCCCGGGGGAGTTGTCCCTGGATCCCGGGACCCTGGCAGTGGCGGGCTGCACAGGCTCCCCGGAAGGGCGTGTGGCTAGTGACCTGTGTTCGCACACAGGCCTCCTGGTGGCGGCAGCAGCGGCCTTAGCGTCTCATGTCTGTCTCTGGGCTCCGCACTTTTAGCCGCGGCTCGCGCCCGTCCCTGGAGCTCTCTCAAGCAGCGTTCTTAATCCCCTCTCATCGTGCACCAGGAAACAAAGAGGGACGTAAAAGTTTCTTGCCTCTTCGGCAGGTCCAGACTTTTCCCCGGACTCTCTCCCGGCTAGCCGTGGTGCACTAACGCCCTGCAGGCTGTGTTCACGCCGCCAACCTCAGTCCTCTCCCGGGGCTGCCAACCTCAGTCCTCTCCCGGGGCTCCGACAAAAGCCGGAGCCTCAGCTCGCAGCCCCGCCCGCCCCGGCGGGTGAGCAGACAAGCTCCGCTTTGCCCTCCGCACCCCTGTTGCTGCGCTCTCCTCCGCGGCTCCCAAGCTCCCCCACTCCGCCTCCCGAAGTCTCCACCCGCGAAGGGGCTTCCTAGTGTGTGGACACTTTTCCTCCTTCACAGCTCTCTCCCGCTGGTGCAGGACCCGTCCCTATCCTTTTGTCTCTGTTTAGTTTTTTCTTTTGTCCTAACCAGGTACGTGGGGGGTTCCTTGCCTTTTGGGAGGTCTGAGGTCTTCTGCCAGCGTTCAGTAGGTGCTCCGTAGGAGTTGTTCCACGCGTAGATGTATTTCTGGTTTATCTGTGGGGAGGAAGGTGATCTCCACGTCTTACTCTTCCGCCATCTTCCCGGAAGTCCCTGCATATGTCTTTTTGAATTAGTGTTTTGTCTTCTTTGGGTAAATACCCCAAAGTTAAATTGCTGGATCGTATTGCAATTTGATTTTTAATTCTTTGAGGAACCTCCATACTGTTTTCATAGTGGCTGCACCAATTTACAATCCCCACCAATAGTGCATGGGGGTTTCCTTTTCTTCACATCCTTACCAACACTTGTTATTTGTTGTCTTTTTGATGATAGCCATTCTGACAGGTCTGAGGTGATATTTCGTTATGGTTTTTTTTTTTTCTTGTGGTACGTGGGCGTCTCACTGTTGTGATCTCTCCCGCTGTGGAGCACAGGCTCCAGATGCGCAGGCTCAGTGGCCATGGCTCACGGGCCCAGCCGCTCCGTGGCCTGTGGGATCTTCCCGGACCGGGGCACGAACCTGTGTCCCCTGCATCGGCAGGCAGACTCTCAACCACTGCGCCACCAGGGAAGCCCTCATTGTGGTTTTGATTTGCATTTCCCTTATGATTAGTGTTGTGGGGCATCTTTCATGTGTCTCTTGGCCATCTGTATGTCTTCTTTGGCAGACATAGTGTACATTCTAAATCAACAATCTATATGGTGCTGTATACTCAGTAGGATAGAACACACAAGTCCCGGAATCAATAGAGTGGAGGCAGGAGTAGCCCCACTCTCTATCACACTCAATGACCCTTTTGGGGAATTTAGCTCTCTGCCTCCACCATTTTGGGTGTGCAGACCCTAGAAACCCAAAGGGAGAGTGCTCCAACAGGAGATAGAACATGAGTGCATGGAACTACAAGTTTAGGTTGCAGCCTTGGCATATCAAGCTCCTTGAAGCAGGAAGGTGAGTCATCATCTTGGCAGGAGTAGTTGATTTCAATCCCCAGAATGATGTAGACAACTGATGCAAAGTGGAGGCGGGGAGTAATATGTTCATTACCCAGATGATCTACTTGGATGAATCTTGGTGAAAGACGGACAAGTGTAGCAGCCACAACCTGAGTAGGGCATGGTGATAGGGGCTCAGACCTCTCAGGGATGAGGGTCATGCCATCAGGTAAACCACTGAGCCCAGCAGAGATAATATCTATGGGGGAAGGAAATCTAGAATGGATTGAAAATGAGGGGGATTATGTGTATCAGTTGTAGCCCAAGATCAGATACATAGCAGGTATTGTTTTCTTCTAGCTGATGCCTTCATTTTCTGAGTTATCCCCCAGTAAATAAACCGTCCCATAATTCTAGAGAAGTTGCACCCTGAACTTATCTAAAGAAATTAATCTGAGATCTGAGCAGCACAAGGGGTGGATTGTAGTGGATGCTACAGTGATGCTCTATCCAGTTTGCTCTTTAGCAATAAAGGATTTACTCTTTTAGATGCTAGAAGTGCCTTTGGCTGTTAACCCTCCTCAGAGATTGCCTCAGGTCAATGTAGTTGCCATGGCCAAGGTCATGTTTCCTTCTTGCACAGCCTGCATCTGATGACTGGTCAAAGTGGGGTATAGATATCCATCCCCATCACCCCAACTTGGGATAACCTTAAGGACCATCCCAGCTTCAGAGCTTTCTTGGGTAGAATGAGACCTTTGTTGAGAACATATCTCAGCCTAACTTCACCCTCTTCCCAGTCAGGCTTTCTTCCTTTCCTGTCCCCTCCACAGGTTTGGTCCTAAGAGAACTCTCCCATAAACTCCCTGCACAGTAATCTCCACGTCAGAGTCTGTTGCCTGGGGAAGCTGACTTGAGACATCGCTTTGCAGAGTTAGTGTTTTGGAGATAATAATAGAACCACTGAACTTTTAGAGGTGGAAGGGATGTAAGGATAATCTAGTAATACCTCAACCACTTCATCTTTTAAATGAAGACCCCAAAGTTCAAGAGTAGCCTTGCCCAGAGTTAGTTGCTGGATCTAATCACTCCCAGGTTGTCTAAGGATTGGCTTCCTGACTTGACCTATTATGACTCCTTTGAAATCTTGGTTTGACACAAGGGCCAGCAAACTATAGCCAGCCACCTGTTTTTGTAAATAAAGTTTTGTTGAACACAGCTATGCTCATTGATTTAGGTGCTACAACAGCAGAGTTCAATAGTCACAACAGAGACTTTATGGCCCACAGTGCCTAAAACATTTACTAACTGGCCCTTTACAAGAAAGTTTGCTGACATGTTTTAACAGATGAATCAGTCAAGGTCCAGTGAGAAAAAGAGAAAGTACTCTAGGTACTTCAGCTGAGGGAATTTAATATAGGAAATTGGTCAAGCAGGTGTTGGAAGCAAAAATTACCTGAAGGTGAAAAAGCAAAAAGTTTATGCCAAGGGAACACAGAGTAATAACTGCAGGAAGCAGCTACTATCTCTAGGAATGGGGGTTAGAATCTACAAGTTCAGAGCAGGGTTTCCTTGAAGCCAGAGCTCAGAGCTCTGAGGAGGGGCATTGGCTGGTGCTGCTACTGCTGGCTAAGGAGGAGTGACGAGACTGGTGCTGAGATTGCCAAAGGAAGCTGGAAGTTTCTTGCCTAGAATCAGTTTCCACTGTCAGGGCCATTGTTGGGGCCATGCTGATAGGAAACTCCAGCAAATAGGAGAAGCAAGTCCCTTCTCACCTCTTCTTGTCTGCCAGTCTCCCTCTAGTGACCCCTGTGGTCAAACCTTACAGGAAGCTGGCAGGTAAAGCAGGTATGTGGTTTGCACACTCAGTTCCAGCACAGCAGAGCAGAGTATAGAAGGAGCTGAGAAATAGAAACACAGTGACCTGCCCCATAGACCGGGATAATGTTAGAGCTGCTAGTTAGCTTCTGTCTCAAGTTCTCCCCAGGCCTGGCAGAAGGAGTAGGGTAGCAACAGAAATAGTCCTATGCCCCATAGACTTGCCCTGCTTGGGCCCTACAGGTCCTCTCCTATTTGTGGGCAAGTCACAGGGAAAATGGTCAGATTAATGGGTCTGAGTCAAAGATGTGCTCTAGGGACTGTTGGGATAAGCCTATGTCCCAATAAAGAAACATTCTTTTCTGTCTGAGGATAAGCCTTGCCAGATATATCTGCTTCCTTTGCAGCTCAAATTAGTATTATGAGTCTCATTAGCTCTGATTCATATCTGACTGGGGTTGTATGTCCATCTCTGACCCAGTTATTAGGACAAGAGAAATGAGATGCTCTGACTGGCTTAGCCTGGGCCACATGCTCCATCCCTGGAATACTGGGTATGAGGATGGGGAGGGGAAATGAGGGGTCCATTTCATCTGAATCAAATGGACTCAGAATGGGAAGGAAGAGTTCCCCCGTAGTCAAGCCACTGTAGTGTTACCAGAAGGAATGGTCAGTGTCCTATTAGAGTGTGAACAGAGTGTGGTGAGAACACAGAGGGGCCAGAGATGATTTGTCTCCAGGCTGGGAAGACAACTCAAATCATAAGTTCTACTGGCAACATGGGGGTTATTACAGGACTTGGCCAGAAAATCCAGATGAGCCTGGCTGACCCAGAGTTCAGACAGAATCACATGGTAGCGTGGCTGATTGGGTGATCTCAGTGTCAGGCAAGAAGGAGGGGGCATGGGGTGGGGTGGGGCTGGGTTGCCAAGCGTATCAGACTTGGGGTCACTTGGTGACTCAATAGATGGCTATGTGAAAAGGGGTTATAGGAGGAGGAAGAGGTCCATACTAGCAGCAGGAGGCCCTCCAGAGCCAAGATAGAAAGACGATATGGCTGGACTACCACGAGCTGCCCTAGCCGTGCAGGGCCAAGCCCTCCCTCTTCTGCCATGAGATACGGCGATTTCCCAGCAGGCGGCAGCATCTCTGGAATAGTCCCTGCTTTCCCTGAGATCCCCTCTTTGCTATTCCCTGGCTCTGCTCGAAGTTGCAAGGAGCTGACCTTGGGTTATGTTTCCTAGGCTGTGGTTTCCGCCTGGGATCAGCCAGTAGGAGACACTGGTGGGAGATTCAAGGGTGGGAAGAAGAGAAACCAGGCTATTTCTCACCTTTCCTGTCTATCTAAGGCAGCACCTCCAGCAGCAAATTTACCAGCTAAGTTTTTTTTTACTTCCCTTCCATGGCTCTGGTCTTTCACCACTATGTATGATGTTATTGGTAGGTTTTTCATAGATGGCCTTTATCAGGTTGAGGAAGTTCTTTTCTATTCCTAGCTCACTTAGACTTTAAATCATGAATGGCTCTTGAACTTTGTCAAATGCTTTTTGCCCATCTATCAAGGTGATTTTGTACTTTTTGTCTTTTATTCTTTAATGTGGTGAATTTTATTGATTGATTTTTAAAAAATGTTAAACCAGCCTTGCAGTGCTGAGATAAAATTTACTTGGTCATGATGTATTATCCTTTTCATACATTACTGTAATAGATTTGCTAATGTTTTGTTAAGGACTTTTACCTCTGTGCTCAGGAAGGATATTGGTCTGTAATTTTCTTGTAAGTTTTTTCAGTTTTGTTTTCAGAGTTTTTCTGGCCACATGAAAATGGACAGAAGGAATTGACAGGCTGTGCCAGTTATCAGTCTATTGCCTATCAACTCCAAATCCATTCTTCTTTGCCTGCTCTGTGATCAAGGAGATGGTCATGTAAATATTTCACCTTGGTCAGCAGGCACCACGTTAAGTCAGTAGAGGATGCTCGAGGGACACTGGAGGAGAGAAGGATTTTCTCTTCTTCCTGTAGCATGAGCTCCCAGTGCTTAGGTAGATCAGCATGGTGGCTCCCCCACCTCCCTGTTCCTGCAGCACGTGGCAGCCAGCGGCCTTCCTGGGTACCTCCTCAGGTGGCGGTGGAGTGGTGCTGGTGAGGTACTTCCCCATAAATGGCCACCCCAGCAACTTTGTAGCAGGTTCCAAGGCACAGCACCTCACTGTGGATGACTTCCCTCTGCACCTCAGAGGACAGGTTTCCATCAAGTCACATGGTACCTTGGGCACCTTAGCCCTCTCCACTGTCCAGTGTGCTGTGCCATGTCCTCTTCAGTGAAGTCTGGATCTCAGTCCAGGGAGGGGGATATTTATGATTGCCCTAGCTCAGCCCCTAGGAATAGCGGCTACTCATTATGTTTGCTATTCCAGTATTCTTTAGGGTTCTCTTGCACTCTTACTAGACAATTTCCCCTTTTCCCCCCCAATCTCCTGATAATATTTCTTTATATTAAACTTCAAATTACCATTTGAATTACCATGTAGTTTCTGTCTCCTGATTGGACCCTGAATGATACAGAAGTGCTCCTTTCTCTTCTGTTTTCCAAAAGAGTGTCTAAGATCGATATTATTTCGTTTTTAAAATTTGTTCACAATATTTTCTCATTATTCTTTTAAAGTCTGTAGGATCTGTAGTGATACCACCCATTTCATTCCTGATACTGGTATTTTGTACTCTCTCCTTCTTCTTGATAAGTCTAGCTAGGGGTTTATCAACTTTATTAATCTTTCCAAAGAACAGACTTTTGTCTTTACTTTCTCCTTTATTTCTCTCTTTCCATTTCATTGAATTCTGCCCTTAATTATTATTTTATCTTCTGTTAACTTAGGGTTGAATTTCTTCTATTTACTTCTTTTTCTAGCTTCTTAATGTGGAAACCTAGATAACTGATTATTTTATAATATAGATGGTATAGATGGCATAAATACATTTACCTCTAATGTAATTATTAATGTGGTTGGGTGTAAGTGTATCATCTTGCTACTTATTTTTCATTTGTTCCTTCAACTTTTTGTTCCTCTGTTTTTCCTTTTCTGCCTTCTTTTGGGTCAATCAAATGTTTTTAAGTGTTCTAACTCATTTGTTCTATTGGCCTCTTAATTCTATACCTTTTCACTACTTTTATTATTTCCTTCCAAAAGTATGATGCCATTTACCTATCCTCTCCATCCTTTGTGCTATGTTTGTCATATATTTTCCTTCTACATAAGTTATAAACCTATCTTACATGATTATCATTTTTGCTTTAAACAGTCTATTTTATTTATTTATTTATTTATTTATTTATTTATTTATTGCGGTATGCGGGCCTCTCACTGTTGTGGCCTCTCCCGTTGCGGAGCACAGGCTCCGGACGCGCAGGCTCAGCGGCCGTGGCTCATGGGCCCAGCCGCTCTGCGGCATGTGGGATCTTCCCGGACCAGGGCACGAACCCGTGTCCCCTGCATCGGCAGGTGGACTGTCAACCACTGTGCCACCAGGGAAGCCCCAGTCTATTTTATTTTAAAGAAATCCCAAGAATAAAAGATAATATAGCCTTTTATATTTACCTACTTATTTACCATTTTTGGTGCTCTTCATTTCTTCCTGTAGATAAGTTATCATTAGGTATCATTTCCCTTCAGCTTGAAGAACCTCCTTCAGCATTTCTCATAACCCAGGTCACTGGAGACAAATTATCCCTGATTTCATCTATCTGATAATGTCTTCATTTTATACTCAACTTGAAGGATGTTTTTGGTGGCTTTAGGATTTTTTGGTTGGCATTTTATTTTTCTGTTTCAGCACTCTAATGATGTCATTTCATTGTCTTTTGGTGTCCATTTTTTTTCTGATGAAAAGTCACATGACTTTTCATTCATATCATTGATTCTCTATACATAATGTGCCTTCTCAAATTGCTTTCAGGATTTTCACTTTATCTTTGGTTTTCACTTTATCTCTGGTTTGACTATGATGTGCCTAGGTGTGTTTTTCTTTGTATTTACCCTACTTGGAGTTTGCTGAGCTCCTTGGATCTGCAAGTCAATGTTCTTCATCAGATTTGGGAAATTTTTGGTTGTTATTTCCTCAAATTGTTTTTCTGTCTCGATTTTACTCTCTTCTTCTGGGACTTTAATTATATGCATGTTAAATGACTTGTTATTGTCTTGCAAGTCTCTGAGATTTTGTTCAAATTTTTCCAGTATTTTTTCCCTCTGTTCTTTAGATTGACTTATTTCCCTGATGTTTTCTGCTGCCGTCTCCATTCTTATCACATCATAGCAAAAGTACATGACATTAGCAGCATGGTTTATCACTGATAGTATTAATCACGATCATTTGGGTGAGATAGTGTTTGTCAGATTTCTCTGCTGTAATTCCTTTTTTCCTTTCCATACTATAATTTTTGGAAGCAAGTCACTAAGTGCTGTCCACACTTATGATACGGAGAATTAACTTCCCATTTCTGGAGGAGTAAATATTTACATAAATTATTTGGAGTTCTTCTGTGTGGGAAATTTGTCTTTTCTTACTATTCATTTATTTATTCAATCATTTATTTATATCAGTATGGACTCAGAGCTGGCAGGATAGGGTATACTGTCAGACCAGGTCTGGTCCACATGGCCACCTTTGGACCTGGGAGTGGGATTAGCTCCAGCTGAACTAAATGGACCAACAGTGGAGAAGGGCCCATTCACTCAGGAGAAACTGGCCTGCTGATATCAGAAGAAGGGAGAACACATGCTGGGCCGGCTAAAGCAACAGGTGACCTTTCAAAGATCTTTTACAGGCAAAATAGCCAAAGCGTCCAGGATACAGTTGAAAATCACAACCCAGGGCTCTAAGAAAGCCCTAAACACAATTTATGTCAGACTCTGGAGAAGAACAGGAATATGGGCTCATGGCATAAAGAGCTAGAAGCAAAGAATGTGTGTGTAGTAACTTTACACTGGTGATCTTAAGCTTTAAAGTACATCAATGTGATTATGACGTGTGACAAACACAGCAGCTTTCCCTGTGTGATCAATTGCCTAAAAGACAAAAAAAGGGCTCATAGAAACAGAACATTACATCATCATCATATATTAACCTGAAACTGAAAATTCATCATTGCAATAAAGATATTGAGCTTCATCAAGAGTAATTTAGTAATTTTTAAGTTAAGCATCTGTCTTAGTCAGTTTGGGCTTTTATAACAAAAACACCATAGATTGGATGGCTTAAAGAACAAATATTTATTTCTCACAGTTCTGGAGACTGGAAGTCTGAGGTCAGGGTGCCAACATGGTTGGGTTTTACTTTCAGCAAAATCTAATTTCCAATCCTGTCTCCTTCTCCCATTATTGGAAACCATTTTTATTAGTTTTTGGTTTATCCTTCCATGTTAAATATATAAGGAAATTTATTTATGTATGTATGTATGTATGTATGTATTTAGTTGTTTGCGTTTGTATTTTCCCTTTTCTTAGATAAAAGACACCACTCTATACATTGTTCTGTACCTTGCCTTTTTCACTTGGCAACTATCACTCCATAGTTGTGTATCTGTAACTGGATTTTGAATGAGCTAGACTTGCTAGGATGCAAATAGAAAGCAGCTATATATATCATTTCTCCCCAGCCCTTTTAAACTGGCTTTCCCATCTTATTCTTCTTTGCTCCTGGGTGAGATCTCTGGCTGTTTTCAGGGCTTTCCCAATCACTAACAGGTAATGAATAGCATCTTTTTCCAAATCTTAGAATGTCCAGTCCAGTGTACTGTAAGAACTCCAACTTTATTTAGGGCTTCTCGCCTCCCTCAGCCTAGACCTATAGCAGACTGGGAGCCCTGCAGGGGGACACGTGAGCTTATGGGGGGTGTGATCAACTTCTCTCTTCCTTCTCCTGCCCACCTCCCTAGCTGCTGGTTTCTACCCCAAAGTGGGAAGAATCAGGAAAGTTCTTGCCTGACTGCTATAGTTGTCACCTGGTGCTGCTGCTCTGTGGCTGTGGTTCTTTCCAAATGCTCATCATCTCACTCTAGAAGTAGCTTCCTGGGTTCTTCGCAGACCATCTCTCTCACTAAGGATTTCTCACCTGTAGCTCCCTTGGCACAGACATTGTCTCCATTTGCTGTTTCTGTATATGACCTCTCTCTGCCCCTTGGTTTCTGGGGGGTCACCTAGTCCCTTCACACTCTCAAGGTGACCCAGCCTGGCTTCCTTCTTCAGATTCCACATATGACCCAGAGGAACTCACGGATTCTTTGCCTGCCCACTTTCTGCTTTTCTCCCCTCAGCTATCCCAGGGCAGCCGCAACCTGGCTTTTTTCTTTAGACTTTTCAGATGTGAGTTGGACACCAGTTCCTGCATCCTTCAAACTCCAAGGAGCACATGTCAAACTCTACATGGTTTTCCTGAGGTCCCTTAACTTGGCTTGACGTCCCAGAATGTAGAGGAAATGCTTAGCATGCTTACAAGTCTCTTAAAAATTCTTCACAGTCCACTTCCATATCTTCAGAAATTTCTTTGTTTTCGTTTTTTACTGTCTGTTTCCTCACTCTGCTCTGAGTGTCCTCCTGGGCTTGTGTCAGGGCTGCAGGAGGGGAAGGTCACATGTGTGATGATGGGTTGCTGATGACAGTAAACCTGCACAAGGCACGATGTGCTAAGGGCTCGACAAGGCTCATCCTCATTAATTTCCATTGCAAACACAGAGGATGGGAATTATCACCCCATTTTACAGATAAGAAAACAGGTTCAGAGAGCTTAAGTCACTCCCTTGAGGCGACCCAGTTGACAAGCAGCAGAGTGAGCATTCAGATGGAAGCTTGACTCTGAGTTCAGCCCTTCACCCTTGGGCTGTCTGGCTGCTGGGACCAGGTGGGGGGAATGGGGATAGGTCGGGGGTGGGTGAGTGGGGTGGGTCCTGCTCGTGGGCGTGGCAGGTACTGGTGACTGTCTGCTGTCCTAGACAGCCTCACCTGAATGGCACACTTTGGGAAACTGAGTCCCACAGAGGGTCACAGCCTGCTCGGGTGCCATAGCTCTGTCCTACCCCACGGGCATTTCCCCACACTGGGGTGAGGGCTCTGCTACCCTTTCTGGTTGTTTTATTTCCTGTTCTGGAAATAGTGGAAGGTGACTCTGGGAGACACTGTCGGTTCTTGTAGGGCTTAGGGATGGTCCCCCTCAATTCCCCCCCTGCTGGCTCCCCTCCCCGGCAGGCCATAGGGCCCAGCACCATTGAAATTTCAGTCCCAAACCTCAGCCAGGCCCTGAACATATGTTCTACCCTGAAAGGAACAATGGGCTTAATTAAGACCCCACAAAAAGCACTTGGCTGGGCTGGCCTCATTCTCTGCTTTTGGTTCCTTTTTTGCTCACCCCACCCCCGCACTTCTGTTTCTGCTGCTCCCTCTGTGGAAGGGATGAAAGGCGTCCAGGACCCTCCCGGCTCCTCTACTCTCCCTGCTCGTCTTTTCTCACAGTCTGACCTCTCTCTGCTCTTCTGAGCCCTGGAGTAGAAGAGGCCGCTGGTTCTGGTGCCAGACTGCCCGAAGCCCCCATGCCCAGCCCAGCTGCGGAAGCAGGAGGCCAGTGAGGGCCTGCCTGGCTTCCAGTCCCTGAAGGGGTGCCCCAAGCCGGGACCCTCTGGATAACCCCTCGGCTCAGCCTGGCCTGGGCCAGCAATCTAGTCTGGATTTTATTGGGTGGTGGCCTCATTGCCTCTAAGGTGGAGCTCCAGTTCTTGGGCCCAAGACCACAGGCCTGTGAAGGCTTATTGATGGGCCCAAGAGCACAGGTCCTCGAGGAATTTTTAGGTTGAATGAATGTACAACTTTTTACTTATTTAACAAAGCTCATGCCCAGTTTACTGCACGCCTGAGAGCTATTAATCTTCACATTAGGTAGTAGTATTATCCTTATTTTTACAGATGAGACAACTGAGGCACAGAGAGGTTAGGCAAACTGCACAAGGTCACACAGCAAGTAGGTAGCAAAGCCAGAGAATTCAAATCCAAGTCAACTGAACCCAGAGGCCATACGCTTAATCCATACCTAGGCAGCCTCTAATGAAAGAATAGACCCATTTGACCACGACTTGGATAGACTGACTCCTTCCTCAGTTCTGTCCCCCCCACTTCCCTGTGCAGTTTAACAAATTATTATAAAGTGAATGTTCATGAAACTACCAACCAGGTCAAGAAGTTGAACATTGTCAGCCCCTTATAGCCTCCGCTGCCTACCATGTGCATACCCCTTGCCATGCACAATTCCTCTCTCTCCCCTAGAGCTAACCACTAAATTTTGGTAATGATTTATTTGCTTTTCTTTATACTTTTATCACCCAAGTATGCATCCCTAAATAATATACTTCAATTTTACCTTCTTTTGATTTTTATATAAATGAAACCATGCAGTAAGGTTCATTTTGCTTCTGGCATCTTTTGTTCACTATTGTATGTTTTTCTTTTAGCATGGTTTATGTAGTTTTAAAGATAGGGCTACAGTGGTATAGTCAGATGACCTGGAAAGGCTCGTCAGCGCTGTAGGAGGCTGTGGGGCAGTCAAGGCCCTCTCCTCAGGCAGCCTGAGGAGTTTGTAAGTCAGGGCAGTTTGTTAAATCGGAGGAGTTGGAGAAGGATTACGGATCCCTTAGCCCCGGGTGAGCAGCTCTTTTCTGGGTTGCACAGCCATTCTTTATCTTCCTTCTGGGTGTGTGATAAGTATCTTTAATGTACCTTCGCAAATTTTCTTGGTTTGACCCCTTTCTCCAGCGATTGCTTTAGTACCCATTCCATGCTGGCTTTGACCAGTTTTCTGCAGGTGAAACCTGAAGGTCTCTCCTCAGGCTTGTGCTGCTGCGGGTCTTGATGTCAGCCCTTGATTTCACTGTTGGTGGGTGCCTCTCTGACTCCCCAGCATGGATTGCCCATGCATAGAACATGCTAAACAAAAATATGGGTAAATAAAATAGGCTTTCCTTCTCCTCTTAAGTTTTCTAAATTATGTTTGACCCTTGAAACTAAAATGATAACACTGTCTGATGTGGTTCTAAATATAAGTAGAGTAAATGTTTAAGACAATTACATTAAAATTGGGAGGGTAAATGGATATAAAAGAAAGTAGGTTCTTATATTTCACTCAAACTAGTAAAATGATGTCACCAGAAGACTGATGAGTTATGTATATGTAATATGATATTTAGAGTAACCACCAAATAAGATATATAAAGAGATATAATAAAAAGTACTATAGATAGGGACATCCTTGGCTGCTCAGTGGTTAGGACTCTGCCATTCCACTGCAGGGGGCATGGGTTCAATCCCTTGTTGGGGAACTAAGATCCCACATGCTGCGCAGTACGGCCAAAAATAAATAACTAATAAAAATTTAAAAAAATAAAAAATTCATTGAACTAAGTGAAAATGAAAACACAACATATCAAAATTTATGGTGCACAGATGAAAAGTGCTGACAGGGAAATTTATAGCAGTAAATGTTTACCGTAGAAAATAGGAAAAGTCTCAAACAAATAATCTAAGCTTCTACCTCAAGAGCTTAGAAAAAGAAGAGCAAAATAAACCCAAAACAAGCAGAAGGAAAGAAATAATAAAGAGCAGAAATCAATGAGATGGAAAACAAAAAAAAAACAATAGAGAAAATAAAACTAAAGCTGTTTCTTTGAACAGAACAATAAAATTGACAAATCTCTAGCAAGAATGAAAGAAAAAAAGAGAGATGACACAAATACCAGTATCAGGAAGGAAGAATGGGATATCACTGCAGACCCTGCAGACGCTAAAAAGATAATAAGGAAACACCACAAACAACTCTATAAACAAATTCGACAACTTCGACAAAATGCACCCGTTTCTCCAAAAGCACCTTCCAGCCTCAGCCAACCTCAAGAGGAGCTCTGGAGCTGAAATGGCTCATGGATACCTCCTACCTCCATCAGTCATTGAATGTGGGCAGCCTCTGGAAGGGCTTGACCTTGGGTGAAGTGTCTTTGTGGTGAAGCAATCTGTGAAGGGGCTGATGGCTGAAGGCTGCCCTGATGGCCTCCCAGAAATTAGGGCAACAAATCCTTCCTTGGAGGGGGTCTGGCCAGCAATCCTCATGTCTCCCACAGTCCACTTCTTGTACCACTCAGATCTCCTTTCTAAGGATTCTGGTGGGTCTTTCTGAGAAATACTAGTGGGACAAACTATAGTCCCCTGTGTTGTAGCTGCAAATGGTCCGTCCACTACCCCTCGGCTAGCACCTCTTTTGGTTTTAGCGGCTCACCTGGTGGCATGACCCAGACCCTTGTCCCTGAGGGCTCTGGGCTCCTGGTCACATGCCCTTCTCAGGACAGAGTTGCTGCACCTGCCCTTTACCATTACATTTGGGTAAAGGAGAACCCAGAGACATCCAAGTGGATCACCTGGGTGCCAAACATGGTCTGCCTGTCCCCATTTTGTAAGAGCAGCCCTACCTCCCCTGGTGATCAGGACCAGTTTCTCCTGCCAGGACAGTGACTCCTCTTCATGCCTGCGAGACTCCAGAAATAGGAACTCAAAGTACTCAGGCTGGGCTTCCCTGGTGGTGCAGTGGTTGAGAGTCCGCCTGCCGATGCAGGGGACGTGGGTTCGTGCCCCGGTCCAGGAAGATCCCACGTGCCGCGGAGCAGCTGGGCCCGTGAGCCATGGCCGCTGAGCCTGCGCGTCCGGAGCCTGTGCTCCGCAACGGGAGAGGCCACAACAGTGAGAGGCCCATGTACCGCAAAAAAAAAAAAAAAAAAAAAAAAGTACTCAGGCTGCACTCTTAGCTTGACAGGACTCTTGCTGTGTTCTCTGGTTCCAGTTACTGCTGCTTCCACCCCTTGGTTCCTGAATCCATTTCTAATTAGAGGCACAACAGCTTGTAAAGGTCTTTGATTCAAGGTATTGAATGCATACTTGAGAATGACACCCCATCCTTGCAGAGTACTGCCTCTGAGCTGGCATTTGCCTGTGCCTTCAGTGGGCTGTTGTAGTGTTCTATCAGGCCAGTAGCCTCTTTTTTTTTTTAAAATATTCTTTTTGTGTGTGTGTGTGGACCAATTTTAAAGTCTTTATTGAATTTGTAACAATATTGCTTCTGTTTTATGTTTTGGTTTTTTGGCTCCAAGGCATGTGGGATCTTAGCTCCCTGACCAGGGATCAAACCCTCACCCCCTGCATTGGAAGGCGAAGTCTTAAACACTGGACTGCCAGGGAAGTCCCTCAGGCCAGTAGCTTCTCGCCGGTGACATATGTGATATAACCAGTGAATCCCATGGTCATGAGCATGATCCTGCGCCTGTTTTGCTGTAAAATGGGACCACTGGTCTAGACCAGTAGTAGACCACTGGTCTACTACTACCATACTAGTAGATTAAACACTCTGTAAGATGTATGGTGCTAGTTGAGGCCCTCCAGGCAGGAAAGGCACACACACCTGGAGTGTGTGTCCATTCCTGCCAGAAGGAATCTCCGGCCCTGCCAGGCTGGGAGGGGCCCAGTGAAGTCAACTTGCCATCAACTAGCCGGAGGGTCTCCTTAAGAATTGGAGCTATATTGGGGGCTCAGTGTTGGTCTTTATTGTTGGCATTTGGATATTCAAAGGAGGCAAGTGACTGTAATTATGATGATGTACCTTGGGCAATGTTCCCCGTCTGGGGCCTGGGCTATTATACAAGTTAATCTTTGTTAGCAAAGTGGAATTTGCTGCTTTGTATCCGAAGAGGCTTTAAGTTTGAGGGGCATCTACCACAGTGTTTTAAAAATGACTACACGTCAGTGTTCACAGCCTTGAGTGCCTGTTCAGTCACCTAGAATGGAGGTGCCTAGGCTTTACCTCCTAGAAGTTCTGATGCAATTGGTTTGGGCACCAGTGGTTTATGAAAGTTCCCTTTGGTGATTCTAATGTGCAACCAGGGTTGAGAACCATTGTATTAGTGGATAGAGAAATCGAGTGAGGTCTCGATTGGCATTTTCTTCCCTTACAAAATAGAAAATGTCACCGTATAGCTAATATAGAAAGGATAATATTGTTTTTGAAACTTCTTTTTCGTGTGTGTGTGGGGAGGGGCTACTAGGTTGTGATGTAAGATGTATTGCCATCAAAAGAGCTTGAAAAGCCCCTGGTCCAAAGTAGTGCTTGTCAAACTTCAGTGTATGTAAGAGTAACCCTGCAAAGACCAGGAAAACCAAAAGCACATTTTTACCGGGCACCTTCTGGGAGTAAGACATGACCTGGGGCCAGTCTTGTGCCAATGGCATTGGATGGGAGAGCACCAAGTAAAGAGGCAGCAGAGATGGGACAATGCTGGGGGAGGCTGTTTGGTGGTGGCTAGATACAGAGCCTACAGTGCAGAGCTGGGGGGATCCTGGCTCTGCCACTGACCGCGGGATGGTCACCCAGAGTCCCTCTGAGTCTCTTTATTAGCAAAAGGGGAACAATAGCCTATACCTTTCCTATTTCAAAATCCGAAAAGGATGATGTGGTTTCTGGAAAAGCACTTTGGAAGTGGTAAGGACTCTGTACACATAGAGGTTATCATTACGACATGGAACAATCAGAACTGAAGTTTATATTGTTGGCATTAAAATTTGGGGATGGGGTGGGATTTAGATTGGGTGGGGAGGGCCTTTGGGCAGATAGTCAGGCCCAAGCAGAGCAGGACTTCGGGTGATGTACTTCAGGGAGAGTGAAGAGACCCTGGCAGGCAGAGCTGAGGGAGGGAGTTGGTAAGAGTGTACTGGGGCCAGATTTGGAGGGCTGTTGGAGCCTGCCAATGAGTGGGTCTTATTGGAGCAGACAATAGGGAACCATTGCAGGTTGCTGAGTAGGGGAGACACCTGAAGGAAGTGGAGAGGTAGGAAAAGTGATTCGCAGCCTCCTGAAGTTGTTTTAATTGGTAATGATAGGACTTTTCTAAGTGCAGTCAAACACTACTGCCTCCTAAAGCGGTTCTTGACCCCCTCTGGAGGGACTTACTTCCTCCAATGGGCTCTCACGGCTACCTCTGGCTAGACTGTGTCTATTTGGCAGCTGTGGTACCGGCTGAAGCCTTCCTAGAAACTTCTCATTTCCTCCCTGGTTTCCCCAGCCCACAGAGGTCTCTCCCTTCTTGGGGTTCCTGGGTTATGAGCCCCATGTATACAGCTCAGTTCATGGAAGGTAGTGGTTCTCTGTCCTGGCTGTTCATTAGAATCACCTGGAATTTGTTTTTTTAAAACCTCTTCATGCCCAGGTTGTATCCCACATCAATGGCACTGTCACCTCTGGGGTGGGACTCAGGCATTGGGATTGTTTTTAAACATCACAGATAATTTCAATGTGAAGACAGGTGTTTTTTTTTTTTTTTTTTTTTTTTTTTTTTTTTTTTTGCGGTACGCAGGCCTCTCACTGTTGTGGCCTCTCCCATTGCGGAGCAGAGGCTCCGGACGCACAGGCTCAGCGGCCATGGCTCACGGGCCCAGCCGCTCTGCAGCATATGGGATCCTCCTGGACTGGGGCACGAACCCGTGTCCCCCGCATTGGCAGGCGGACTCTCAACCACTGCGCCACCAGGGAAGCCCCTGCAGACAGTTTTGAGATCCACAGACCACCTCTGAAAATTGGGCATCCTGCCTTGGGATTACCCCTTCAATGTATGCACTATACCCACCTGCAGCAAGAGTATAGGAAGAAAGTATTAGGATTTCAGTTTATATTTATTTGAAATCCTGTTCTTTTCTAATGTATATGCTTTACAATATAGTACTTAATGTAGTGGAGCAGTAGCAATGACAGTGACTACTGAGAACATATTGTGGCCTCATCTAAGGCTCTCATCTAAGCACTTTACACTAAGCACCTAGTGCTTCACAAAAACTTAATGAAGTGGGTACTGTTATTATCTGCATTTTACAGATGAAGGAACTGAGGCCAGAGAGGTTGAGTAACTGGCCCATCACACCACCAGAAGGCAGCCGTGCCAGATTCCAACCCAGGCTGGCTCTAGCATCCACCTTTTACCCACAATGCCAATCTGCTCTCATAGCACACATGTATAATTTATAAACAAACAACTAAATAATACACAAATAAGGTACAGATATCAGGGGTCCTGCTCAACATTTTTTACTGATAAGTTTTCATAATCAAATAATTCAACCGTGGTGGCAGAAGATGAGCCCTTGAGGCAAGGTCTAAGTCTCAATCTTTCTGTTCCCCCACCCAGGGGCTAGTGAGCATCTAGGTCTATATATGCTTAATAAATATCTGCTCCCAGAAACATCTACTGCTTGATAATCATAACAAATGGTTATCAACACTTGCCATGTGCCAGAGACTCTTATTCTTAATCTTCACAGCAATCCTGAAGGTAACTGCTATGTTTGGCCCCATTTTGCAGATGAAGAGACTGAGCAGCTCTGGAACTTGCCAGAGTCTGACTCAAGTTGTGGGGTTGCCGAGCTTATTCTCTTCCACTGGTGAACAGGTCCACAGGGAGCAGCTTATGAAGGTGGGCGGGGGTGGGGGGTGAAAACACTGGGAAAGAGGCAGAGGTTTATCGTTCACTCCTTTGCCAGGTGCCCTTCCTTATTTGCCTGACAGGTAAACTCCTACCTACACTTCTTGCCCCAGTTCAAAGGCCACCTCCTCTAGGAAGCCTGCCTTCCTTCACGTTGCAGTTAGTTGCACTTGCCCTGTGGTTCATGTGTTGTCTTCCCCACTGGGAGGTTCCACACTGGAACAGGAGCTGGAGTTCCTTGAGTACAGGGCTGGGTCCTACTGAAGGGGCATCCGCTGAGTGGGCTCAGCAAACTCATACGGGTGGGCTGAGCCTGTGCCACCCAGGCCAGAGGCGCCCCCACCCCGTAGGTTTTTCCTCCTCCTCTTCTTCTCCCTTCTCTTTGCTTTCCTTCTTCCTCCGCACTCGTCTCCTCCCTCCCTGCCCTGTGGTCCACCCGGTCCTATCTTCGTTCTTCTCCCGCCCTCTTTCTCCCGCTCCTTGCGCCGCCCAGGGTCCGGAAGCTGCAGTTCCCCCAGAGGCCTACAGAGGGAGCTGCTGCGCCACCTGCGGGGCCGTACGGCTGCGGCGCGCGCTTCCTGTGAGGTCAGGTGGGAGGAAGCGGCCTGGGAGCCGCGGGGACTGGACGCCGTCGCCCGTAGGTGAGTGTCCGGGCCCTGGGCGCGGGGGAACGAGGGCGCATCCCTCCCCTACCCCGGGCCTGGTCTCGGAGTCGGGCTCCGCGGCCCGGGCAGCGGCCTGTCCCACCGCGGCAGCAAGCCCAGCCCATCCCCGTTCCCCGCCCCCATCCCCCCTTAGTGTCAGGTGCAGGGAGGGCCCGCCGCACCCTCAGCCCACCCAGCGAGGCGGGATAACAAAGCACAAAAGGACTGCGGAGGACCCTTTGGACACGCTTGGCCTTCTGCAAGGGCCAGCAGGCTTCAAAATAGGGACCCGCCGGCCCAGGCCACGGGCGTGAGAACAAGGGCTCTTAATCTCTTTTGGCGTGTGCGTCACGAGTGCTTTTGAGAATTTAGACGAAAACTGCCTCATCTTCTGAGAAAAATGATGGCCTTTACCCAGATTCGGGAGAGGCGTGGAAAGGCCCCCATCTCCAGCCCGTGGACCCCCTTGTGGTCTGTGAGTGGGGCCTCCGCAGCGTCCCTCAAACCGTATTTCGGGAAGGCTGGCCGCGCCCGCCCAGGTGTTACCTGAGAGGTGAGGGACAAGTGAGAGTATGCCCTCTGCAGGAAAGTAGCTCTCCCCGATCTCCTGCGGGGAGAAGGCCTGAGTCCTTCGCATTTCCCTGGACCATTTTTTAACGGAAGGGAAATGGAGACACTGGGGATCCTGGTGTCCTGGACTCCCTACTAGGGCCAGAGTTCCTGGCTTCGTGCTCGTTCTCTGCTGCCCATGGATGAATGGTCCCGGGTGAGTGAAGTAAGCCCCTCTGGGTCCCTAGCTGTATCTGCCCCGGAGGAGTGTTGGGAGGTGTAAGTGAGATGAGCCTGGGTGGACTTTCCACAGGGCCTGCGCCCCAGCAAGGGTTGTCATCCCTATTGTTGCTGGAGGTGGTGGTTAATAATAAAACTTCCTTCTCCAAGAATCTTTCTGATAGTTTTCCTAGTGGACTCGAAGTCTGAAAGATTTTTGTTTCGCAAACAACTTGTATTTATTTCTCTCCTTTTTATTAGTCAGACACACTGCCTACTCAGCATGGGTCACCAGTGTGAGCACCCAGAATTGCAGTTTCTCCCACTGAAAGCAAGCATCTCTTTAACTTTGGTAAATTTTTTCCTTCAGGTGTTTCGAGGTCTGGGGAAAGGTGCAGCCCAGCTGGAACCCATAGCTCCTGGAAGGATGGTTCGGATCTTGGCCAATGGGGAAATTGTGCAGGACGATGACCCCCGTGTGAGGAACACTACCCAACCACGCAGCAGCACCCCTCGACAGGTAGTCGCCCCGCCCCTGTGGAGGGGAGCAGCTGGCCTCCCGTCCTCTGTACCCGTTACTCCTTAGCTCCCAGAAGCTCCCTTTCTGGTGATTAACCTTCTCTAGCCCGAAGTCCTCTTTGCAGAGAGCAGGCTGAGCAGCATGGGGGTTTAAGACTTGGGGAAAACCCCAATAGATTTGTTGCCCAGCCCCCTGCCTCCCCAGCTCTCCTTTCTCCAGGCAGCCTTCCCAGACTTTAAACCCAAGAGCTCTCTCTCCCTTAACCTGGTCAGCAACCCCCACTGGAGCCAGCATCTTTTAGAGTCTGTTGGATGAGAGGGAAGCTGGAGAGTAAGTGGAGAAGAGGAACCCACGGCCACACAGTGATGAGTTTAAAGGAAGGAGTGAGGAGTGTTAAAAATGCCTGCTCAGATGCTGTGCCCTGGGTGTAGTCCCACCCTCCTTGCCCCCTTCCTCTTCTCTGTCCCCGGCAGCTTCTCCCTGACGTGACATAGGGAACCTAGACTGGCATTTTCTGTGCTCTGAGAGCTTGCGACTCAGTGGTTGGGATCCCCACGGGTGGCATGTGAGGATTGCTGAGAAAGGAGGGCATGGCCCTGGGTGGCCGTAGGGGAGAGCAGGGCCCCACCCAGAGGGTTCCCCCCTGCCTCTGGTGCCTCAACTCCAGCGAAGCTCTCTCTGGATTCATTCGTCTCTCTCTGTCTTCACCTTCCAGAGCTTTCTCAATAGGGGCCATGGCGCCCCGCTGGGGGGTCCCGGCCCTCGCCAGCAGCAGGCGGGCGCCAGGCTGGGTGCCGCTCAGTCCCCCTTCAGTGACCTCAACCGGCAGCTGTTGAACATGGGCTTCCCCCAGTGGCATCTGGGCAACCACGCCGTGGAGCCGGTGACCTCCATCCTGCTCGTCTTCCTGCTCATGCTGCTTGGTGTGCGTGGACTCCTGCTGGTGGGCCTCGTCTACCTGGTGTCCCACCTGAGCCAGCGGTGACCTCCGGGGGCTGCTGGAGCAGGTGTGTGGGAGAGGGAGCTGCTGGGCCTCGGTGTGAGAGCGGGCACCTGGGGAGGAGCTTCACTGGTGCCTTGAACGTGTGCTCAGAGAGCATGTTTCCATGTTGTGTTAAGCATGAGGCAGAGGGAGCCTCTAGTCCAACGTTCCCAAAGGATCAGGTGATACCCTCATTCCCTGGAGATGCATTTCGGTCGTATCAGGCATTAAGCACAAAGTCAGAGCGAGAAAGGGATTCCCTTTCCAATTCTCACCCAACCCTTTTATGCCACGAAGAAAGTCTGCTGTGTGCCAATACGTTCTTGCGCGTCTGGAACACGGGCTGACTTCCCCGTTACTAGGGAGTAGGCCTCGAGCTTAGGGCAGGTGGGAAAGGTTTCTAGACTTTTATAGCTCTGTTTTGTTTTAATGGGATATTTTTATTGGCTACCTTTTATTTACGACAGGTGGTACTGGTATTCTCCTTATTGTGGTGGCGTTTTCAATAAAGAAATTTAAGTAAAAGTGAGTCCATGTAAAGACATTCGTAAATAATTGTACAACTGCATGTAGATCTGGAAGACGTGGTGAAAGTGGTTTGGGATTGGGGACCAGGTAGAAGGGGGCATTTGACCTTGGAGGGTGGTTTCTAACCTCTTCCTGATGGGCTCTGAGAGCAGGGGCAGGGGGCCAGGTGAAACCTGTGCTTGGGCCCCTTGACCGATGCCTGGATAACTCTGGCTTACTCTGAGATGTTGGCCTTGTCCGGGGTGGTGTGGGAGAGTTTCTCTGACCAGAAGGGCCAATGAGGCTGTGGGGTCAGGACAGCCAGGGTGCTGGCCTCCCCTCCCAGGGTCTCTGACCAGAGGCTGCTCAACCTCGCTCAGTCTCCTGAGGCTCTCATAGCCTCTAACCTCGGCACACTCTCCTTAGAAAGCAGGGGTCTTGGCGCTGACTACTCCGTGCACGTGGGCTGAGGATGCCCTGCTTTCCGTGAGTGGAGGCCTTGAGTTATGGCTGGTTGAGCCCTGGGTCTGTGTGGAGACCCTGCTGGGCGGCGGGGTGTGGCATCGGATGGCTGAGGGCTCTGGGCCTACAGTGCTGACCGTTCAAGGTCAGGGAGAGGCTGCGTGAGCTGGAGGGCTTCCCCGGCTCAGGGACCAGATTTCTCACCTCACCTTCCTCTTAAGATCCTTCTGGGTCTGGTAGTTTGGGGGAAGAAGGCAGGTTTTAGAGGTGCTTCTTGAAAGCCAGGGCCAGGGCAGCAAACCATCATGGGGTGTATGTGGGGGGAGGATGGGGGAGAGAGATGGAGGTTGATTCCGTCCCTCCGGAGAGCCTGCGGTGCTCCGGGGGAGCAGAACCCTCTTCCCCCGCCCTTGTGCCCACCGCTGCCCTTGAGGGGGCTGGCGGCCTTTATCATAGACATTCCCGGGGAAGCTTTATACTGTTCAGATAGGACTCCTATTTCAGGGTTTTCTGTGTCTTTATTTCTACAGAACAGGGAAGGGAGGGTCTGGCTCCCGGCGGCTCCTCTGGGGCCTGGGCAGGGGAGGTGGTGCCCAGGCCTGGTTGGTATCCCAGCTGTTCCCCGTGGCATCTCCTTCTGCCCAGCACATCCCCCAGCCCCCAGGCTCCTGTGGCTCTAGCCCAGCAGCCATGGGGGAAGGGATGATCCTCCACAGCACTCCCTCTCCTGACACCCCCCTTCAGTGCATCTCTCTGCGGCTGGGCTTTCCCTTTCTTTTTGCCTTGCAAAGCTGTGGGACTTGCTGAAGAAATAAATCTTAAGTGGACCCTCAATATATAAAATTCCTTGAAGGGGTATGAATCTGAGTCCACAAATTCAGGGCTGAGAACTGTGTCTTTTTCCATAATTCAGTTTCCATTCCCAAAGCCTGAGGCCTTTGAGGAGAATTGAGGGTGCTTTAGAGAAGGCAGGGCTTTCCTTCCTGCTTCTGACTAGGAGACAGACTGGGGCAGGCCCTGGCGGGCAGGAGGAGCCCTGGGCACCGCCCCAGGGACTTGTTAGCCAGCCTAAGGGAAGCAGCTGGGGGCTCGGACCGGACGAAGTGAGTTGTTCAAGAAAGAAGTGCTTTTTGTTGATTGAGCTCGACACCCATGACACAGACCCAACAGAGCTGCGCTGGTTGAAGTGGCCCGGGGCGAGGGCCCAGGGGCCCACCTCTCCACCCTTCTTTCCTCAGCCAACCTTCCCTATGTCCCCTCGGGCTCTGGGCAGTTTGCTAAGCAATGCTCTGCCTCACTTCTCAAGGTCCAGGGTCTGAAAATCTGCCTTGGCAGAAGCAGCGTGCTGAGGGAAGGCGCCCCCTGGGGTTGTGCAGCCTGTGGAGCTGCTATAAGCCGTCTGGGGGCCGCGTCTCCACCTCTTTTGTGAATGCCCTTCAGTGGGCTCTCGCCCGCCTGCTCTCAGAAATCATGGTGCAGGCATGTTCTGAGCAGGTAGAGGCTTGTTGCCTGGCTGGGTGGCCAGATGCAGAGCCCGACGGGCCCCTGAGAGAGGCCAAGGGCCACCTTGGCCTAGTGTGCGTCCTAGCTGGAGGCTTGCTGAGGAGGGTGGGCCCTGCCTCCTCTGCCCCCCCCTTCCCACCCTACCTGCTGCGTGACGGGACCCCCCAGACTGGGCCACCTTGGGGGCAGATTTCAAGGGAGGTTTCTGCTAATCTCTAGGGCTAATCCTCGGAGCCCTGTGTCTCCGTGTCAGGTCGGATTTGCGGCCTGGCTGCCTCGTGAGCCACAGCGGGGTTCACACCAGGCCTCCACCGCCTCCATGGGGCTGGAAATAACTCCCACCCCCCATGGGGTTGTTTGACTCCCTGGTTGGGGCCACCTGGTGAGGAGCTGCTGGGGTCCGACTGCGTGTTGCTACTCCATCTCCCAGGACGAGCGGCCTCCTGGGCCCTTCCTTCCACAAGTTCCAAGCCCTTTGCTTTGCACGCCCTACCCCTCCCCGCCCTCCAGCTAGCCTGCCGGTGGGGTCCACAGTTCCATATCCCCAGAAGAGACGCTGCGCCTGAGAGAGAGCTACATGATTTGCTGCCTCCAGGGCTCTTCCTGGGCCTTTTGGCAGAGGCAGGGACTTGGGCTCCCTGACTGGGGACTCTGGCTCTGTGAGTTGAGGAAAAACCCTGGTGTGGTGGTCAGAGCTTCTGCCCAAGGACACCTGACCTTGAGGGCAGAGAAGGCCCCCCAACCCTGGCCGGCTGGACCCTGGAGGAAGCTTGCAGGCCCTGCTCTCCTTTGTGGGTCCATGACCTTGGACAGCTCACTCAGTCTCTAGGGCCTTGTTCCTCATCTCTAAGGAGGGATGATGGTCCCTCTGGGTCCCTCCTGCCGTCCGGAGCCTCAGGGATCACCCTCAGTGCAGTGGGTGAGGGAGATGGACAGAGGGCATGGGGAGGACTGCTCCAGCTCCGGCACCTCCTCCTCGGATGCTCTGCCTTGGACCACAGCTCCTGTGCTGTGGGCTTAGCCAGAGCAGCCGCCATGTCCCAAGCTCCTAGGACCCCCAGCTGGGGTCATGCTGGGCTTCTAAGACCAGTGTCACCATCCACCCACCTTCTCCCGTTGGAGAAGAAATGCAGCTGCTTCTCTCACCCCTGGAAGCTGAGGGGCTTGTTGCAGGTCTCGAGTGTCAGGACAGGAGGAATTTGCCAGGTGTGCTGTGTGTCTGACACTATGCTAAGCACTTGGTGTCATTTAATTGTCACTAGAACTTTATGATCGAGGTACAATCACTGTCCTCCTCATTTCACTGCTGAGCACACTGTAGAGCATTTATGACTCGCCCCCAGGACTCCCGCACCCCTCCCACCCCCAGGTGAGTCGGGGGTGGAGCTAGGATGCAGACTGAGGCCAAGCCCACATGTTCGACCACGCCTCTGTTCACCTTTGGTATATGTCAGCATCACCTCCAGACTTGTTTCAGGTGCAGATTCCCAGGCCTCACCATAGAGTTTCTCAGAAGCGCTGAGGGATGTGCTCCAGAGCTTGCCTCTTACAAAGCCCTCCAAGTGATTCTGAATGGAGGGTTGTGAGTGAGGGGTAGTTCATCTCCTGACTGTGCAGAGGGTGCCTGTGGCCCAGAGAGAGGAGAGAAACAGGGCAGGAACAGGCCTCACTACCTGCTGGGACCCATTGTGACCACTAGATCAGCTCTGTGAGGGCGGAGGGCACAGGGTAGGTGTGAGGATGCTGGCTGCAGCTGCCCGGCTGGGTGGCCTCCCTAGCTTCCCAGCTCTGGGCCACAGCCATTGAATAGGGTGCAGCCCTCTTCCCTGCTTTCCTGAATGCATGACGTTTCACAGCAAAATGGCAAGGGGAGAAATCCAGTTACCTCATGTAGGGTCCCTGAAGGATGGTACAGGTGAGGGTGAGGGAGGCAGAGGGCTTTTCCCCCAAAACTAGATGGAGAGAGAAGCCTGCAACCTGTCTAGCAGAGCACGACGGTGGGAGAAGCAGAGCTTAGCTCTCCTTGTGCTGCTGCCTGGGACCCCACAGAGCGAGAAAGTTCAGGAAGCAGATGGAGTGCTTCAGTGGAATTGCAGGGTGTGTGTGTGTGTGTGTGTGTGTGTGTGTGTGTGTGTGTGTGTGCGTGCGCGTGTGTGTGTGTGTGTGTGTGCGCGCGCGCGTGTGTGTGTGTGTGTGTGTGTGTGTGTGTGTCTATAATCCTTTGGTTAGGGGGTGGAGGGAGAGCTGAAACCATTTGGCTTTAGGGACCCAGAGCTTGGGAGGAGGAAGATAAAGCTGTCCAAATGAGGCTGAGCCTTTAGGGCAACTACCTAAAGTGCAGGCTGCCAATGGCTGGAGGGGGGAGGGCTGGTCTGCATTCACTGGGCCACCAGCTTTTAGTCCCTCCGGTGTTGAGCCCTACAGGAGGCTGGATGCCTGGGTTCAAATTCCAGCTCCACCTCCAGTCAACCAGTGACCTTGGGCAAGGTCCACATCCTCCCTGCCTCTCTGTGTCCTCATCTGCACCTCCCAGGGATGGGAGGGTCAGTATATTAATTCATGGGAAGCACTTAGCAGTTTCTGGTGCAAGGTTAGCACTTGATAATACCATATTCACAAAGCAATGGCATTAGGGTTTATGTAATAGTTTTCTTTAGAGCAACATACAATTTACTTAAAATATTTCCAAAAGGAAGACTCATATTGCTATTGCAAATTGAAGACCAATGTTACTTGCCATTCCTAGTAGATATTAGTACAAGTAAATTGAGTGTAGAGAAAATAACATGATTCCATTTTCACCCTTTAGCTAGCTGCCGCTGTCAACCAAGGCTCTAAGCCTGATGCCTTTTTTCTTTGTTAAAAAGGCAGTTTACCAGGATTTAGAAAGGTATTAAAGACCTACTAGCATCTCACTGAGTCATTACCCCTGACGGATTCAGAAGACGGAAGAGAAATGAAAAGGGAATGGCTTTCTCACTGAATGATTCAGTGCTGTTTGTGAGTTGCTTACAGTCACCTTGTGCACCCCAGATCATTTCACGTGAAAGCATCCTACCATGTGAAAGCATCCTACCTACAACTGTGGGAAACACTGTATGATCTTGGGCAAACTGTTTTTAAAATTTAGTCTTTGAAACAGAATTCATTTGCGTGGTTCAAAGATCAAGTGATGTACAAATGCATACGGACAAAGTCTCCCTCCCTCCCCTGTCCCATCCATCCATCCATCCATGCATCCCCCCTCCAACCCTATAACTACTGTTTTTAGCATCTTTTAAATCCTTCCAGAACTTATTTATGCAATTATGTGCAAACACAAATATACTAATTTTGTCTTTTTTAATATAAATAATGGAAAATTAGACACGTTTTCTGCCCTCTCTTTTTTACGTTAACAGTATCCTGGACACATTTCATATTAGTGCATAGAAAGCTGCCTCATTCTGTAGAGTTTTGGTATTGAGGTGAGTTGTTGACCCTCTTTTGCTCTCAACGGAATCATCTGTACCACAGGGGGTTGACCCAGTTGACCCCCAAGGGCCTTGCAGCACTGACCTTGAACCACTCCATGGGGCTGTTTCTCTGAAATGAGGGGACCCTGAGAGAAATGTCCCCCTTCTTCAGGGCTGGAGGAGGAAGCTCCCTGGATGGTTTAAACTTGGTCCTAGGTCTGCAGTCTGTTCAGCAGACATTCAGGAAGAGTGTCCTGTGTCCCAGGAGAGGGTGAGGCAGGAATAGCCTAGGAAGTCACACCCAGTTCATTTTCTCTGTTCCCTTTGCAGTCGGATGGGATGCCTTTCCTGTCTTCCCCTGGCTTTGTCTGGCTCAGCTCAGCAAGGAGGAGGGGAGGAGGCGAGGTGGCCTCACCTGAAACCTGTCCTCCTGAGTCAGGCTGCACCCTAAGGTGAGCCTGGCAGGCCTCTCCACCACCTCTAACAGACAGGCGTGACCCTCCCCTGGCCTCCTTCCATTCTGGAAAAACAAAGGGGCAAAGGTGGATTTCCTTGAAGGCCCCTCTCAGCTCTAAAACTCGACAATACCTGCCAGAGGGCCTTGCCCATAGTAGGTGCTTGGTGGACTTTGCTGCTGACATGGCCTGGCATTGCCACTGTCACTGTCCCTGTGCCCCCACCCCCTTCCCACCACACTTTTGATGAAGATCTAGATGAAGGAGATGGAGGGAAGCTGTGAAGAATGACACAGCCTCAGGCTTTCTTTAGCTCTGACTGAATGAAGTCCTGTTCTTGTGCAGGAAGACCCTGGAGACCCCAGCGATCCTGGTGTGTTGGCCTGAAGGGCTGTGAATGTTGTACCATGGCGCCACCTGGTGGAATGTCTCTGCAGGAGCATGATCTCTATCCCTCCATCGAATCATCCTTCCTCCTGGCCCAGGTGAGTGCTCCGCTCAGCCAGCCCAGGCTTACGATTGCCTTGCATTTCCATGATAGCAGAACTCGGGTTTCTCGTGGAGAGTACATGCGATTCCACTGGAATTAATTTACTATGGTCTCATCCTGGGGTAAGACTCTTGTCTCGTTTCATCCTCCCGCAAAGAAAAATAGACGTCTTTCCCTTTTTTACGGATGGCGACTCTGAGGCTTGGAGAGGTTAAAGCAACTCACACGTGGTTGCACAGAGATGGCAGATCTGGGCTGGGACCCCTAGGGGAGGGGAGGGGGGAGGGTGCAGGGTGGCTGAGGCCCCCAGGAAGAGACTCTGTCACCAAGGGCCTTGGGCCTGTTTTGAAGAAGAGCCCCTGGTACTTAAGCCTCCAGGGTAGGAGTTGGAATGAGAAGTCTCACACTGGGTGATTTTCTAGTCCAGGATTGCTGTCATCACGGAGGTGGCCCCAGCGGGAGAGACTCACTTGTTCTCTAAGGCTGGGCTCTCTCTAGATAGGGTCTGGGGGGAGCTGTGTCTAGTGCAGCCCGCCCAGTGCAGTGCCCACCAGCACTTCCACACTCACCTGTCTTCATTCCGCCCAGTTTCCTTTGATGAATGTGATTTCGTGATCTGGTGTCATTCAGGACACAGTGTCCCTTGTGTAGTGCTTGTCTTTTACGTAGGAGGCAAGGAGTAAGGGAGTCAGATCTCCCACTTGCTAGTTGTGTGCCTCAGCTTCCTCATCTGTGAAATGGGGAGAAGGTGTCATTTAGGGCTGTTGTGAGGTCCAGATGGTAGACGTATATAGTACCTGGTGTGTAGCAGCGTGCCGTGGTGATGGTTTGTATTGGATCCCTTCCTGCAGTGCTCATTGGTGAAAACTGGCTGTCCTTAGCCAACAGTGTTCAGAATGTAATTTGCTTTTGAAATTCCAGGAGAAAAAAAACTGAGAACATTTCCAATACGGCAGTTACCAGTATACAGCAGCTACGAAGTTTGCCTCTGAGGCACTGGCCTGGGCTAGAGCCCGCTGCAGCCTAGGAGAGGTGTTTCTTTTGCAACTTTGAGCTCACCTAATCCTGAGAAAGCATCTTCTTCTGATGAAGTGACTAAAATCCAGATGCTTTCCGCAAGGGAAGGGACAAGGCAACCACAGATGCCTGAGACAGAGTGTTCCCTTCCCTGTGACAGTGATTCTCAACCCCTGCCGCACAATAGATTCACCTGGGTGGGCAGCTTTAAAACTTGCAGTGTGGGGTCCAGCCCTGGAAGCCGGACTGGGCTGGCCAGACTTGCTCCTGGCAGAAGCCTCTCTCGCCATGGGGAGTGGGGTCTGTGGTGCCTGTCCTTTCACCCACTACTTGGTTCTTTTCTGTGCTCCCAGCCCCTGATGAAGGCTGGGCCCTAATCAGAGCTTAGGGATCATTGAGTGAATTGCATGGGAAGGTACAAGCGACCAGCCGAACTGAAAGGAGAAGGGCGACCCAAGGGCAGAGCTCACCCTTCCTGCCTTGGCTGGGTGGATCCTGTGACTTCCGGTGGATCGGGAAAAAAAAACTATCACCTGTGCACTTGGCCTTAATTCTCAAGTTATAAATACAGACAGTCCCCCCTTGTCCACCCCCAGCACAAGTGGTTGAAAGAGAGGGAGGGAGGAAATAGGGAAGGAGGGCAGGAGGGAGGGAAGAAGGAAGGAAGGAAAGAACCTGGGTCAACAGTGTAAGTGCAGGCCTGAGTCAGGGCTCCTGGGGCTTGTTGTGCTGTCTGCCTGTGTCCCTGTGTTTCTCTAAATGAAGCAGTAACCCTCCCGTAGAGACCACCAGATGAGGACTCCCCGAGTCCCCTGGCCCCTTCGCTGCCCCTGCCTCGGGAGCTGAGGGTCCCCTCTAAGGCTGTAGTCTCCATGCATCCCTATCCTTCTGCTGCGCTGCTCCCTGGGGTGGGGTCCTTAAACCAGGCCCAGCCCTAGGGTGTGGAGGGTGCAGCGACCCTGACGTCACCATACACAGATGTCATGAAAGTGATGCACTGTGGCCTCACAGCTCAGGAAGGGAACTGCGCTGGGGATGCTTGCTACCTTGTTTTCTCTGCGCCATTCCCCGGGTAGTTCGGCTCTTGCCCTTTGCTCCCAAACCCTTGAGGAAACAGGACCTGCTGTATGTGGCCTCTAACTCCCAGTGCCCTAGTTATACGGGGTTGGAGACTCAAATGCCTTCAGGAGCCTGGCAGGTGGCTGAGAGAACCATGTGAAACAGCTGGGGACCAGGCTATAGGGAGGGGTGGGGTCTGTGGAGAACTGGGCAGAGAGCATTTGCCTAAAGGCCTTCATGTGGCTGCACAGCACTGTGCAGGGTGAAGCTAATGCTGCCAGCAGGCCAGTCACAGGGCTCTTCACTGTGTAGTCTCTAGCGCCTGTGTCACAGCTCCCTCTTCCCCAGTTGCCGTGTGACCTTGGCAAATCAAGCCTGTTTCCTCTCTGTAAGTAGGGGTAATAATACCCCCTATTAGAGTTGATGTGCTGACGAAAGTAAAGTGATACATTCCTTAAATACTGCGTAAAATACTCTTGATATAGCACCTGTATTCCCTTTCTCTGCATGTGACAAATTACCAAACACTTAGCACTTAAGCAACATGTTTATCACTTCAGTTTCTGGGCATGGCTTAGCCAGGTCTTCTGCAAGGCTGCAAACAGGAACCCCAGGACTGGGTTCTCATCTAGAGGCTCGACTGGGAACAGTTCGCTTTCAAGCTCTTCAGGGTATTTATTGGCAGACCGCACTTTCTTGCCACTGGAGGACTCGTGGCAGCTCTTTCTTCAAAGCCAGCAATGGAGAGAGACTCTTAAGCAAGTCCACCAGCAAGACCGAGTCTTACATAATGTAATACAATCATGGGAGAGACATCCGGTCACCTGTGCCGCACTCTGTGGGTTAGAAGCAAGTTCCAGGGCCCACCTACACTCGAGGGGAGGGGATCCCAGAAAAACATGAACATCAGGAGGCCAGATCACGTGGCCACCTGAAAGTCCATCCGCCACAGCAGCTGAAAGATTGTTGGACATCATTACAATTGATTGGGTGCCACATGCCAGGCAGTGACACGGGGGTCCGGCGGGGGGAGTTCATACATATCATTCCATCTATTTTTACTGTTCTTTGAGTAAACGGAAACTCAGAGAGGCCAAGCAAGTTATCTAAACTCATCCAGCTAGTAAGCGACACAGCAGGATTTAAACCCAGGTCTCTGCTGTCTTCCCTAGACATGACATTCAAGGTCAGGGTCAACTTCAAGCCATCCCTCAGGAGCCCTCTAACACCCCAAAAGTATTTTGTTCTGGCGGTCAGTTCTTTCCCTGGGTTCAAGTCCTTCAGCTCTTGTTCTGCTAGGTCCTGTCCTTGGCTGCTGAATTTCTCTGTGCCGCCTTCCTTTCGCTCTGTCCTCAGACACTGCTTGAAATGGTTTGGGTTTCTCGCCCCAGATTTACATCCAGCTTCAATTTATCTGTCCATGATTTTTGTCTCTTGTTAACTCCTTCCCACTCAACAAAACTCTACAAACACTCTCCTATGAAGAAAGCCCTGGGCTGGAGACTCCCTCTGCCCCCAACATTCTTACAGTCTAATGAAGAGGCAGCATGTTCATTACTAATCCCAGTCCAGTGGTTCAGAGCTTTTTGAGGATAAGGACAATTAAAAACTAAAAAATACTGTTCTTAAAGAAGATTAAAATCATTTTCTGTCAAGAAAATGAATAAAAACATCAGAATTAGACAATACAGAGAGGGTTTGGACACCTTCACAAAGTCATCAGGCATGTAGGTCCCTCTTATCCAGCAGCCCTGCCTCATGGTCCAACATGGTTGCTAAGCTCCAGCCATCATGTCCTCATTCCAGTCAGCATGAAGGAGGGAGAGGCAAAGATTAATCATCCCTAACCACCCAGATCAGGTCATCTCTCCAGTCATATGCTCCCTTGGCACTTTTGCTTCCCTTTCAGAATGGAGAGTAATTTATTCTTTGTGTCATTATTTGTTTGATGACCGTCTACCACTCTCCCTTACCTCTCACCAGACTAGAAACTCCATGAAGTCTGGCATCATGTCTGTCTCCTCTGTTGCTCTAGCCCTGTTGTGCAGCACTGTGCCTGGCACATAGTAGGTGCTCCACGAATAGTTATTAATAGGAGGAACTTTTTACATGTTGTTAATATTATGATGAGTCAGAGCTGGCCTGGTCCAAATCCAGAGTTTCTGAATTGAGTCTGTAATGATGAGTGCTGCTATGGGCCAGGCCCTGTGCTAAGGGCTTCCCATGCATTATCTCATTTTAATCCTCACCAGAACTCTGGGAGGTAGATACTGCTGTTACCTACGGTTGGCAAATGGGAAAATGGCACCAGGTCATGGAACTACTAAACATGAAAGCTGTGATTTGGACTTGGCTCTCCTGACGCGAGTCCTGTATTCACTCACTTCCTGCCTTTCTGGGGAGCCACCATTGCCTCCAGACCTCCCCCACGGCAGCCCTGGCTCTCTCGGTTGCAGCAGACAGCTCAGCAGGCACTGATGCCATCACAGGGGCTCAGGAAGCCTTCTGCATTTGGCACCGTGTCCCAAAGTGGCATCTCTCCTGCAGATGTGGTAGGCACCAACACTGATTGGGAGCATGCTGGTTCCCCAGCTTTCCTTCCCCTCTAACAGCTTTTTAGGAGCCTTTGTGGACCCAGGAGCTTTCTCAGACTACAGAGGAAGGGTAGGTGGGATTGCAGGGCCTGGGACATGTCTTGTAGTGGGTGCTGTGTGTTACGGTGCTTAAGCTTTTGCTTCCCTCTCAGCGGGGCCCACTTGGTAAAGGGAGGGTGACGGGGAAACTCTGGTGCCTTCCAGGCTGCCCTTGAACCACGTGGGGCTTACAGAGCCCCCAGTCCAAGGAACAGTACATTGGGGGAGGGGTTCTGGTATCTCCCCTCAGACTTAAAGAAATATTCCAGATAGGGGCTAAATTCTGGCTTGAGTCAAGGAATCAGAGTATCCAAGCCATAAAGAGCCCTTCTAGACCTTCATTGCACAGATGGGACGTGGGAGCCCAGAGAGGGAATTGACTTGCCAAGATCAGACACCGAATGCGACTGTGGCTCATTTGACTGAAGAGTTCATCTGGCCCACAGGCCGTCCGAGGGGGCGTGGAGGAGGGTACCAGTTTCACCCCTGGCTTGAAGAGGTTGCTGAGGCTCAGTGGTGGGGGCAACAGTGGGCTCCGCCAATTCTAGTCACTGCTGTCTTGCTCCCAGTGGTCACCAGCAGGTGGCGCTAGGCACCCAGTGGCCACTTAACTCCCAGAAAAAGGGAACCACAGACCCGTGTCTGGGAGTAATCAGGGAAGAGGCTGGCTTTGGGGCCACTTCCAATCACCTTCCCTCTGGAACCCCTGTGCTTGGGCACCCTGGGGGAGGAGGGACAGGAGGCCCCACGTGGGGTTCCTCTGGTTCCAGACCCTTTGGGGGGTTGTTCTGTGGTCAGTGAGCAGGCGCCCCAGGGTATGCTTCATTTACTCATTTTGAGCAATGATGGAGTAAAAGCAATGAGGACAAGTGGGTGCCTCGGCTGACGTGAGGTTCAGCCTGGGCTTCAGCTCAGTCCCCTTCCCCTCAGCTCACTTGTACATGCCCATACTCAGTGCACAGGGCGCTTCCTTCTCTTCTGGGCAAAGCCCAGAGAACTCAGGATCCCCCTGAGAGGCTGTCTGGTTCCTAGAACCTTCCTCTCCTCCCTCCTTCCTTCTATCACCCTCTCTCTCTCTTCTCTCCATCTGCTCTCCCCTCTTGCCTCTCTTTCCTGCCCCTCGTCTCTCTCCCCTCTTTTCTCCCTCTCTCCTCCATCCTGTTCCTCTGAGGCACCCTGCAGGTCTAGCCCCTGCCCCCAGCACCTTATCTGCAAACGCAAACAGGGACCAATGCCAGTGGGTTTCTAGGATGTGGTTTCCATGGCAACAGTGCATCTCCTGCCTCTGTGGTTCTCAGCCCTGGGCAGGTTGCTGTGGAGACTCACCTCACTGAAGAGTGATTTGTGGAACTGTTTTTCTTAGCTTCATCTCGTTCCTTCTCTCCAGAAATTCTGCCAACCCAAATGGGCTTTTTCCCACTGATGGCAGACCTGGAAGACTTCTCCAGTGGGCTTTCCCGCCCAGGGCCACAAAGGCCTGGAGAGCATTCTGTTTACTCAGGGTTCCCCTGGTAACCTTCTCCCGTTCTAATGGGGAGAGTAAGACACGGCTAGAGGCTGGGGTGAGGGGTCTCCACAGAGAAACAGGGCAAAGCAGACCCGGTTCCCACCTTTCCTGCCCACAGCGCCCTTCAGTACGCTGGCCCCATTGCTTGCAGCGAATGATGTCAGCCTGAGAGCTTCCGCTCATCAGCCATGTTCCCCAAGAGTCCTCAGCTTTGGCGAGAAGGCGAGAGGCAGCAAGAGGGGTGTGGTGGGGAAAAGAGGGATGTGAACATGGGGGAAAAGAGGTGGATTAAGAGAGAGAAGAAGAGTATTAGGATAGGGGGAAAAGTGAGGCGAGGAGACAGGGATCTTAAGGGGAGAGGGAGAGGGTGAGGGTGAGAGTTCAAGTCAACACAGAAAGCCAGCCCATGAATCTGTAGCAGGAGAATTTCTCTGGTGTTAATGTTCCTTGTAAATCACTCCACATCCCCAAACCCCAAGCAGGCCTCTTTCTCTGCCAAGGAGAGAATGTGTTTGTCGACATAAAAACATATTAGGTGCGTTGTGCCCCCTCCCTCCCCCAAGTTGAAAGCCATTACAATAATTAATGAAGGCAGGAAATTAAAGAGTCGTTTCCCCCCATTCTCCCCAAATAGATCAGTTGGGGGGTGGGGAATATGTGCTACACTGCAGACAGGAGAAGCGGGGGCTAGAGGAGGGGGTGTGCAGAGAGGTGTTTACAGACACAGCTGTAGACAAAGGACCTACTGGAGGGGGCAGAGGGGCTGGGGGCGGGGAGGAGGAGAGCTTGCTCTGCTTCCCATCCTGGTTTACAAGGCATGAGGGGTTCTGTCACCATGGAAACAGGTCTGGGGGACACGAAGGAGTATCAGTCCTCCACTCCTGGAGGCTCCTGGATTGTCCTCTGAATGTGTGATGGCCAGACCTCCCTTAGTCCTGGTGACTGCAGGCAGGAGCCCTTTCTGGGGTGTTGGGTGAGGGCTGGTGGCCAGCTCTGGTCCCCCTCCCTAAAACCAACTCACTGCACGGCACAGGTACTGGTGGTGCACCCTGAAAGTTCTGTAATCAGGTGTACTTCACTGCAGATGTGACAAGCCAGTTTTAGCTCAGGCTGAGAATCGTTACAGTCTTTTAGGTAACTTGTCTCATTTTGCCTAATTTTGAGGTCTTAATGATTCATTCCTTCCTTCCCTGTTTTCCTCCATCCTTCCTCCTTCCTTCCTTTCCTCCCTCTCTCCATCCCTCAATCTTTCTTCCTCTCTTATTTCTTTGGCCAGTCTGTTTTCTAGCCTAATTTCATATTTCTAGGAAATATTCATATACAGATGATCCCCAACTTACAATGGTTCAACTTAACGATTTTTCAACTTCACAATGGTGCAAAAGCGATAACACATTTAGTCGAAACTGAACTTTGAATCTTGAATTTTGATCTTTTCCCGGGTTAGCGATATGTGATGCTGGGCAGCAGCGCTGCAGCTCCAACAGCCATGCCGTCACGGGGATAAACAGCTGACACTCTTACAACCATTCTGTACCCACGCAGCCATTCTGCTTTTCACTTTCAGTAGAGTGTTCAATAAATTACACGAGAGATTCAACACTTTAAAATAGGCTTGCTATTAGACGATTCTGCCCAACTGTAGGCTACCGTCAGTGTTCTGAGCATGTTAAGGTGGGCTAGCTAAGCTATTGTATGATGTGTGGCAGGTTAGGTGTATTAAATGCATTCTCCACTCACAATGGGTTTATCTGGACGTAACTTCATTGTGTAAATCGAGGAGGATCTGTGATGTAATGTGTTTCTTGTGTGACAAAAAAGGTTTAACCCGTTCCATCTTGTGTGTCTGTCTTGCCTCCTTTTGAGCCTTCCAGAATTTTCTGATTTTTTTTCAAAACAAAACACACACAAAGGACACACAGTTTTCGACAGCAGGAGCCCGCTATGTCCCTCTTTGCCTGGCAAAGCAGTCAAGCTGTCCTTCTCTAAGACAAAACAAAACAAAACAAAAAAATCTCCCCAAAAAACGAAACAAAAGAAAACAAGAAACCAACCCCACACACACACAAAACACACTGTTTTTGTGTTTTCACATTTTGTGTGATATTTTTCATGTCCTTAATAAACAGTATATGAGGTGTGATACTCCGTGGATGAGTCCCCATAACCTCCCCTGGTATCGTTTCCTCCTTTCTCTTGTTTTATTTTAGGCCTTGTGCATCTCTGAGCATTGCTTGGACTTAGCAGGCAGTTAGCTGCTGGGAAGGGGTAACTCAGCCGGCAGAGAGCAGAGGAAGGAGCTCATTAGCACCTTGGTGCTTGGCACTCTGGCACTACACAGTGTACCGCGCGGCAGCACGCTGTTTACTCTCCTTGTCATTGTGGATAGTGGCCTAGTGGGTACTAGACTTTGGGGACACACAGTAGACAGGACAGATGTGGTCCCTGCCCTCTGGGACATGACATCTGCTGGGAGAGACAGACACCAATCAATAGACACACAAAAATATAGCTACAAATTATGAAAAATACTCAACAGGGGAAAAGCAGGGTTCTGCGAGAGAGAATAGCAAGGCCCTATTGTAGGTTGGGGTTCAGGAGGAAGTGACATTTATACTGTGACAAAGTCCACCAGGCAAAGTGAAGGGTGAAGGGTGAAGGTCTCTAGCAGAGGTGGTGCCACCAGAAGCTGATGAGGCTTCAAACCCAGGGCGCCCCAGTGCACCAGAGCCTTCCCAGGCCCAGCAGGGACCCTTGCGATGTGTCGCCATGGCCACAGGTATTTGTAATAATTGCATAAATAAAATAATTTAACTGCAATCTGTTAAGACCACTGCGTTCTCCCTTCACTTTGCCTGACACTTGCAGGGGCCTGTCAGGGCATCACTGGGGTCTGGCTCAAGGGACACGGAGTTGGGGGGAGTCTGTTTGGCTTTAAGGAGACGTGTTACCACGGCTGTGGCATTCGTGGCTGGCCGTCCTGGGGTGGGAAAGGCTCCTGTGCATTCTTGCCGCCCCCTGTTCCTGGCACAGAGGTGCCTCCTGGGGTGATGTGAAGGGCCCCAGAGCAGGTGGAGGGGAGGGAAATGAGCTTTGAACTGTGCAAAGGCAGAAGCTGGTCTGGAATAGCGTTTTGTGATGTTTGTGGAGTTTGTCAGCTTTTTAAAACTTGTAATTTGTTTTGATTTTCTCATTCTAAATAAGTTTTCACCTTTGTACCTATTTATTGTTTTTGGATTTCTGCATTCTTTCCTTTAAGGAACCTCTGCCCTCCAGCTGTAGATCTGGGATCTGCCCCCGTCTGTCTCCTCCTCTGAGGCCAGAGGAGCTTAATGGGTGCTCGAGGGGATGTCCCCCAGGCCAGAGCCGCTGGGTGCATCCTGTGCTGTGTGTTCAATGCTTAAAGCTCTGTGGACTTGGCTTTCCAGGCTTCTCGTGTCTCCCTCCACCCCTACCCTCAGACCACAATACATGGCCTTCTGCACTTGTTCTCTTTTAGAGTAGCTGTGCTATCAAACAATGTTTATACATTGTTTATACGTCAAACTATGTTTATACTGTATGTGATATATTAGGTAGACAGGGCAGAATAAAAATACATATATAATGTTTATACATAATACATAAAATTATGGAATGTCTAAAAGGAATGTGTATACACTAGGAAGGAGGGAAGGGAACCCACAGAGGTTTAAAAAGGGCTTGTGTGTGTGTTTCATGATTATGTGTTATGAGAGTGTGTGTTTGTGTGTGTTGGGTGTTGGCAACCCATGAGGATAAACGCAAAGTGAACCAAGGAATCTTCCAAGGAAAAATGCAAGGCCCGACAGGCCCTGGCTGTGTGGGTTTCTGAAGGGGGTAGGGATGGGGTGTGCTTGGGCTGGGCGTGCTGAGCTGGAAGCCTGACTCCACTAGCCCCTGCTCCAGCTGCTGGCCTCCCGCAGACTCAGCCCTTGCTTGCTTCCCCCACCTTGGGGTTCACACCGCGGTGCCCCTCCCTGTCTATACTTTCCAAGCAACAAAACGAAGATGTGTTGACTCTTAGGTGGAGGCTTCAGCTTCCTTGAGGAAGAGCAGGAGTGTTGTTCGGGGCTGCGCGCTGCTCGGTTCCTAACGGTTTCTTGTGCTCTGACCCAGTTTCCGCCAACCAGCCCCAGAGGGGCAGGTTTACACAGCTGGTTTACACGAGGGAGGTCTGGGCAGTGGCTCTTCACAAGCTGCAGGTCCCCTTGGACACGTGACCGAGCATCCTCGCTTGTATTTTGAGGCCTTGCTTGGTGGGCTGGAAGAGGCTAGGAGCTGGACCCTGGTCCTTTCCGTCCTCCTGGGCCTTGGGACAGGCCTGGCAAGGCCGGTGGGATGGGGGCCGAGATGCCGCTCTCCAGTCACAACTGGAACCGCAGGGATTACACAAAGAACGTAACTAAGGAGACAGGGCAGTTTGGTCATCCAGCCCGCCTCCCATCTGGAGATCTGGAATCCTCCTGGGAGCAGCGTGTGATGAGCTCATGTGCTGGGGGGTTTCCTCCAAAGCAGGAAGAACTCTTTGATCCACCATGGCTGGTCTTCCTGAGGCCGTTTTTAGCCCCCAGTCCGGGCCTGTGATGTGCAGAGCTCTGAGCTCTCTGGTTTCCTGTGACCGTCCCAGCGCCTCTGGTGCATGGATGTGGTGACTGGACCAGTGAGTGGGCACATTTATGTCCACCCGCCACCCCAAGGGGGGAACAGGCACCTGGAGGACCCGTGTGCCAGCCCCTCCTGTCTCTGCAACAGGAAGCACAGGCGGCGTGGCACATACAAACCTGCTTCCTGGAATTACGGGCGCCATTCTTCCGGATGCGAGAGATCCCATTAAGAAATCATGCAAGGAAAAGACTACACACACTTATTTTAAAACAAACAGGAAGTTGTTATGGCCTCTTTGGACAGGGGGACATCCGTTTCATGAGAGTTTTACTCTGGGCAGCTTTTTCGCTGAACAAATGTAAACTGAGTACCTGTTGAGTATGCAGCCCTGAGTGAGGGCCTGAAACAGGCCCTAGGGGTGGCTATGATGTGGTGGCTGCTTTCAGCAAGTTCATGGTCTCATGTGGCAGACAAATGGGTAAACATCTACTTTACAGTCTAGTGTGATAAGTGTAGAGATAAAGCAGGAAACAGGGTTCTTGGGAGCTCAGCCTCAGGGTGAGCAGAGTTAGGGCAGGTGTAGTGGGATTTCGATGGTTGCCTCTACCTGCCCTTCTGCTTTCCCGACAGGACCCTGTCTTCAACTGGGCATCCACTGCGCCTGCTCAGAGAATCTTTATGAGGTTCTCTGGACACAGTGGACTCCACTGTAGCTTCGGGAAGAAAGAGACCCTGTTGGGAGTCAGCCAGTCAGCATGTTCCGTCCCCTGCCACAACGATTTGTTGGTGGGTGGACATGTGGTCCGTCCGAGTGAGGCTCAGGAGTTTACCTGGATTGCTGAGGCAGAGTTGCTTGCTTACTCCCTCTCTCTCTGGATCTGAGAGAGAAGTCTGTGGTTTGGGGGAGATTCTGGAAGCTACCTTGAGACCACAAAGGAAGTCGGCCTTAGGATAAAGATAGCATCATGAATGGCAGAGAGGCAAAAGAAAGAAACTAGGTCCTTGGTGACATTTTTGAGCCACTGGGTCAAACCAGTCCTGAGATGCACTCTACTTCTGAACTTGCCGCCTTAGGTGAACACTGCATCCCCTTTTTGTTTAATCCATTTGAGAAAGCTTTCATTGTTGTCACTTCCAACACGAAGTCCGAAGTGATGGAGGCTCTTGCTCCCTGAAGAAGGTGACACTGGAGATGGGTCTTGAAGCATGTGCTCTAGGACACACTCCATAGCGTTATTTTCTGGAGCCCTCTGACTCGAGTCGTCACCCAGCAAACACGTGCTGAGCCGCGACTGTGCCAGATCCTCAGCAGTGCGCTGGGACAGTCAGGTGAATGAGGTGCGGCCCCCCGGAGAAGCCCTTGCCTTAGAGAGGATGCAGGTGGGCACGTCTGCCGTGCTGCGATAGAGGGGTGCGTGGAGGGCTCTGTGCCCCCAGAGAGGAGGGGTGGCCCCCCGGAGAAGCTCTTGCCTTAGAGAGGATGCAGGTGGGCACGTCTGCCGTGCTGCGATAGAGGGGTACGTGGAGGGCTCTGTGCCCCCAGAGAGGAGGGGTGGCCCCTCTTGGGTGGTCAGTGAGGCTGTGCGGCGCGAATGTTCGTTGTCATGATGGCCTGAGCAGCTTTGACTCCCCTCCCCCTGACTTCTCTCTGAGAGCTATGCCTCCCGCACTGCCGGCTCACTCCTGGCTGTTCAGGTGGGACCAGCCTGGTCAACCAGAGCGTTCCTTCCCTCTGCCCATGGCGCTCACTCAAGAGTTGGCTTCTGACCCCAAGCAAGATGAATGAAGGTGTCATACGGGCCTTTGCTGGAGTCTTGGGGATGCTGAGATGATAGGATGTTAGTTGAGGCTGGGGATCATGTCAGGGTTGCTTCCCAATCAGACGAATTCTGGTCTTAGTGGGCTGGCTTTAAAATATGTCCAGGGAAGTCCCTGGCGATCTAGTGCTTAGGACTCCACGCTTCCACTGCAGGGGGCACGGGTTCAATCCCTGGTTGGGGAACTGAGATGCTGCGTGGCCAAAAAAAGAAAAAGAAAAAAGTCCATCTTCTTGAGTCCTCAAAGTGTTGACTCTCAGAGCAAGGAGGGACCTCAAAGAAAGCCCCTCAGGTCCAGTCTTCTAATGTGACCGACTAGAGAACAGAGGCCCAGAGGGTTGCCTGGCTTCCTCCCGTCCCGCTGCTATGCCGTGGCAGAGCTGGATGGAACGCTAGTGTCCTGCGTGCCCCTGCCCTCTATCCACTGTACCCAGGGTCTCCTCTTGTCCCTGTCCAGCTTCTCAGCTTCAGCAGGAATGAAACTGGCCCAGGGTCTAAACATTCAGGCATTAAATCACAAGGAATCCTGCTCTCTGAGGGGAGAGGGCTCTGCCTGCTGGAACTGTGGAAACTGCAGCCTGGAATCCAGCCTCCCAGGGCCCTGGACCCTGGAATCACTTCCCACAAGAGGGTGGGTGTCGGGAAAGAAAACACCTAGAAGGGGGCCGAGCTTAGCCCACCACCTGGCTCTGAGCGTGGGGGGTTCTTGGGCTGAGCTCAAGGTCACAGCCGTGCAGCCTGCCCCAGGCTCAGGAGAGCTGTAGATACACATCCATCAGCAGGAGGTGGAATGGAACAGAATAGCTCCAGAAGCCTCCCTTCCCAGCTGCCCTGGGGACCGGGGCCAGGTCACCTCGGCCCAGGCTGCTCCCTGCTCCAGCTTCTCTCTCCAGGGCTGGTGAGAGGTATGGAGTGTTTCGGATCTCTCGGGTTGGCACTGTTCAGAGAAAGACACAAACTGAGAGCTCACCTGGCCCCCAGCATATACCCAGAAGGAGCTAGAGAAAGTCCAAGCAAAGACCAGTGAACAAGAAGTGGAGAGGCAGAGCTCAGCGGCCAGCTTTCCCTTCAGAGAATGACCTCTGGGGGCATGGTTTCTGTTCCAAGGACCGGCTACATGATTTGCAGAGCCCAGTGCAAAATACAAATGCTGAGCCCTTTTTTCAAAAATTACTCAGAATTTCAGGATGGCAGCTGCAGAGCATTAAACCAGCGTGGGCTGGGCCTGGTGTGACTGCGGTTGCACATCCCGCAGCATCTCAGTGTTGGAAAGAGCTTGATCTGTTAGACTGTCCCTGAGCAGGCCCGGGGAAGTGCCCAGGAGCAGTCTTTGGAGCCAGCAGGGCTGGGGTCCTGGGATCTTGGCAAGTCATTTAACCCCTCCAGACTTTGGTTCCCTCATCTGTAGAATGGGGATAATCATGGGCCATTGTGGAGATTAAACAAGCTAATGCACAAATTGCTTAGAACAGGTTACACAAGGGTTTGCTGTTATTATTTACACGCATGCCCTTCTAGGGTGAAAATTTGTCTCCAGCTTCCCAGCTCACGTCAGGGCCTCCCCAGCTGCCCCGTCCAGGCTCTGGCTGCCCAGTGACACAAAGAGGACTGCCGTGTTTGGAAGCCGGGAGGGGTTCCCGGGACCCACTCCACCCAGCCTCCTCTCACCTCTTCCCCACGAGCAGGCCAGGGTGAGCCAGCACTGATGGAGCTGGGACCCACTCTGGTCAGGAGCACATAGCTGTGGTTGCTGGGAACTCAGCCTCATAGATCTGCTGGTCCGACCACTGAGCCATTTTCCCTGGAGCGCCGAGCTGGGGAAGGCTGCCAAGGTTGTCAGAGGGAGGGTCAGAGGGTAAACGTGTAGGCCGATACCACCCCAGCTGAGGGAGAAGTGGGTGCTGGGAGTAGAGGGAAAGAACGGAGGTCGCTTCCCCCGCCCCCGTGGTAGGAAGGGGCCGTGCCACGGAGAGCTGTGGGGAAGGGAAGGAGGGGGGAATGGCGACTCACTAGGTGGTCTCCACAGCCTTCTCCGGGCCAACCCGCTTGGCGGGGAGGTGGCGTGCTCAAACCACTTGGGACACCCAAGTCCTGGATTTTTGGCCCGGTCCTGCCCTTGGCTGACCCCAAGCTGGTCTCTCAGGGATCCCTCGGGGCTCCTTTATCATCTGTCAAGTGGGATTAAGGCTCCGTAGTTCAACAGAGATTCTCTGAGGACTGAGAATATGAGAGTGAGAGCAAGAGAGAAAGAGAGGGAGAGAGAGAAAGAATGAGAGAGAGATAGAAACAGAGAGACAGAGGGAGAGCA